>NC_080571.1:228199607-228901386 GCF_030247185.1 Malaya genurostris | reverse complement strand
TCCAGGTCTCGTGGCCATAAAGAATAACCGGTCTAATGAGCGTTTTGTAGATGTTCAATTTCGTGCGGTGGCGTATTTTTCTCGATCGAAGGGTTTTTCTGAGTCCGAAGTACGCACGATTCCCTGCCAAAATACGTCTCTGTATTTCTCTGCTGGTGTCATTGTCGGGGGTCACCAGTGAGCCCAAATACACAAACTCGTTTACCACCTCGATATCGTCACCGTCTATCTATATTCGTGGTGGGAGCCGTAGTGTTTCTTCTCTAGAGCCTCTTCCTCTCATGTATTTTGTTTTCGACGCATTTATGGCCAGTCCGATACGCCTAGCTTCAGCTTTCAGTCCGATGTAGGTTTCCGTCATCTTCTCAAGGTTACGTGTTACAATATCAATATCGTCAGAGAAGCCAAAAAGTTGTACGGACTTTCGGAAGATCGTGCCACTCGTGTCGATCTTCGCTCTTCGAATCACACCTTCCAGGGTAATATTGAACAAAATACAAGAAATTCCATCACCTTGACGTAGCCCTCTCCGAGATTCGTAGGGACTCGAGAGCGTCCCAGATACTCGGACGTAGCACATCACTCTATCCATCGTTGCTTTGACCAATCGCGTCAGTTTATCCGGGAAACCGTATTCGTGCATGATCTGCCATAGCTGTTCTCGATCGATTGTGTCGTATGCCACTTTGAAGTCAATAAATAGGTGATTCGAAGATACGTTGTATTCACGACACTTCTGGAGTACTTGTCTTATCGCGAATATGTGATCCGCAGTGGCGCGGGCTCCAGTAAATCCCGCTTGGTACGGCCCTACGAATTCCTTAGCTATTGGTGATAGACGACGGCAAAGGATTTGGGAGAGTGAGTACCTTGTAGGCGGCGTTGAGCAATGTGATTGCGCGGTAATTGCAACAATCTAGCTTATCGCCCTTTTTGCAGACGGGACATACCACTCTATCCATCCATTCCTGCGATAGAATCTCCTCCTCCCAAATCTTAGAAATCATCCAGTGCAGCGCTCTAGCCAGTGCCTCTCCTCCATGTTTGAGCAGCTCGCCTGGTAACGGCTTTGTTGTTCCTCAGCTTGCCAATCCCCTCACTTATCCCCGTCAGATAAGGTGCTGGGAATCTGTCGTCGGCTGAGCGTGCACCCAGATTGATTCCAGTGTCGTTCTCTGTATCCTGTGCTTCGCCATTCAGATGCTCGTCATAGTACTGCTTCCACCTGTCGATCACCTCACGTTCGTTCGTGAGAAGGTTACCTCTGGTATCTGCACATTTCGGCCTGTGGCGTGAAGCTTCTACGTGAGCGGTTCAACTTCTCATAGAATTTCCGTGTATCATTTGCGCAGTACAGCAGTTCCATCGCTTCGCGATCTTGGTCTTCCTGGTGGCGCTTTTTCCTCCAGAAAACCGTGTTCTGTCTGGTCCGTGCCTGACTGTATCGTTCCTCGTTCGCTCTAGTGCGGTGTTGCAGCATCCTCGCCCTTGCTGCATTCTTCTCTTCGACCAACTGCTGACATTCGCCGGCAGTGCTACTCACGGCGGATCTTATATTCCTCCAGCCGTCTTCAAGAATCGCCGCGCCAAGCTGCTCTTCCGTTGGTAGCACTTGCTCCAGTTGTTGCGCGTATTCCTGTGTAGTACGAACACTACGTAGCTGCTCGAGATTGAGTCCCGGCGTTCCTGTGCGACGAGTATTGTGCACCGCCGATAGTTTTGAGCGCATACAAACCGCGGTAGTGGTCAGAATCAATATTGGCACTGCGGTAAGTGCGGACATTGATGACCCCGGAGAAGAATCGCCCGTCGATGAGAACGTGGTCGATTTGATTTTCCGTATGTTTATCAGGTGATCTTCAGATGGCTTTGTGGATATCTTTGCGGGGGAAGAAGGTGCTCCGAACTACCATTCCTCGGGAGGCTGCAAAGTTTACGCATCGTTGACCGTTGTCGTTTGTTACCGCGTACAGGCTCTCCAGCCCGATCATGGGTCTGTACATTGCCTCCCGGCCTACCTAAGCATTCATGTCGCCGATGACGAGTTTTACATCCCTCCGTGGACAGATGTCGTAGATTCGTTTCAGCTGTGCGTAAAATGCTTCGTTCTCGTCATCGGGTTTCGTTTTATGTGGGCAGTGCACGTTGATAATGGTGTAATTGAAGAAACGGCCCTTGATCTTCAATACGCACATTCTATCACTGATTGTCTGCCACCCAATCACGCGCTGGCGCATCTTGCCCAACACTACAAATCCCGTTCCTAGAACGTTGGTTGTGCCATAGTTCTGGTAGAAGGTATCCGCTGGTTGCCCACTTTTCCACACCTTCTGTCCCGTCCAACAAAGTTCCTGCAGTGCTACGACATCGAAGCCGCGGATTAGAAGCTCATCATGCAGCATTCGGTCGTATCCTGGGAAGCCAAGCGATTTGCAGTTCCATGTGCCAAGCTTCCAACCGTTCCTTAATTTGTCGCGTAGGTCTTTGCCGATTATTCCGAGTCGTATTTCTTTCTTTATTGTTCGTAACTTCCTTTTTCCGGGCGGCTTGTTAGGCCTGCACCAACCTCCTGTCTCGCCGGAGGGCCATCGTGTCAGCACTATTTAAAGTCCCACACTGACACAAGGACGGTAATCAGCCGCTCCTAACATGGAGAACAGACGCTGTTTCGAGCCGCCACAACGTGGGGAACAGACGCTCGGGTAGGCTCGCTCTCTGTAAAGAGAAGGTAAGCCCCCCCCCCCCCCTTCCCTGTCAGCATACGACCAAAGTCGTGGTCGAGCCTGAACCTAACCACTGTTGGTAGGGTTTCAAAAATTTTAATTCGTGCCCCTATATAGAAAACAAAGACGTAGTCCTACGTCAAAATCAATGTCAAACCGAATGAAGCAAACTAAACAGGGATAACTGCATTACTAGAACTACGATCATACTGATCTCTAGACGCTTAACAGAATAATTTTGTTTAATGATATCTGTAATTTGAAATTAAATTTTCAGATATCAACCGATATCATCAAAATAAATAGTTTGTCATACTGAAAACGTGTCATTTTTTGCAGTAACATCAGGTTACAAAAAACATTGTAACATCAGGTTACAAAAAACATCACAAAACATTGTGAGATCAAAAAGGAGTCTTGGGCTACGAGCTTCTCAAACCATGGGATACTTCAAATACTAATCACTCGACAGCAAACGATGAAATTGAACCAAACATTGCTCGAAAAACTACCAGAATACTTCACTAGTCATGAGAAAACAAATTGTATCACGATAACGCTCCCGCACACACAGTGAAAGCTGTCAAGAACATCATTTCTGACTAATAGTACTGTTGTTGTACCGTTGAATTCCACTATGTCACGTCATTACACTCTCACAAAGTCACTATTTTCACAGTCTCTATTTTTCCGAAAGTGTATCAAACGTTATAATACAGATACGTATTTCGGAATGTTATTTACATCCTTCTTCAGTGTATAGTGACTTTGTGAGAGTGTAATGACGTGACATAGTGGAATTCAACGGTACAACAACAGTACTATTAGTGAGAATATTCTACTAACAGTTCAAACAGAAATTTAGTGATCATTTCTGAGCTCAGCTGGTGACTTGTTCAACCCACCATTTTTCCCCAACTTGCCCCTTTCGACTATTATTTGTTTTCATCGATGTCTCACTCAGCACTTGCTGAGCAGCACTTCATTTGTTATGAAAATGTGGAAAAATGACTTTGCTTTCGAAGACAAGTACTATGAATAAAGTAACATGAGTATATTTCTCACAATCATGTTGTATTTCCATTAAAAAAATCAGGCGGTAAATTTAAAACACTCTAAACTAAGTTTAAAACAATTTCTAATTTTTTTAAACGTTATGTGATTTGTTGTTAAAGTTCTGAAAAAATATGCATTTTAATCTGTACGCCAAATGACCATGATAAATCGATGAAATGAATGAACAATCTGATATGATTCTAATGTTTATTTTGTCCCCGTGTCTTCGAAGGTATCGGTACTGGTTGGTCAACCAAAATTCCAAATCATAACCCACGGGAAATCATCACCAATCTGCGCCGCATGCTCAACGGAGAAGAACCGAAAATTATGCATCCATGGTACAAGAACTTCCGCGGTTCAATCGAAAACGTTGGCCATCAGAAATACTTAACCGTGGGCAACCTGTCCCTGCTGGAGAATCAGAAGATCGAAATCTCCGAGTTGCCTATCGGTGTTTGGACCCAGGCATACAAGGAGAACACACTGGAACCGTTGCTGCACGGATCGGAAAAGCAGAAAGCCGTGATCTCCGATTACAAAGAGTATAACACGGACACGACGGTTCGGTTCGTGGTTTCGTTCTTGCCGGGTGAATACGATCGGCTCTATTCGGAGGAAGGTGGCTTCCATCGGGTATTCAAGCTAGTCAGCTCAACCTCGACTACGTGTATGCACGCTTTCGACGATAAAAATTATCTGAAACGTTACGAACATGCCAACGATATCTTCCACGAGTACTACAAGATTCGGCTGGAGTACTACGGTAAGCGCAAGGCGTACCTCGAAGGTATGTTGCAAGCTGAAGCCGACCGCCTGACAGATCAGGCTCGTTTCATTGTGGAGAAATGTGACCGATCACTAGTTGTTGAAAACAAAAAGCGGAAGGTTCTGATCGATGAACTGATCAAGAAAGGTTACCGGCCGGATCCGGTAAAGGAATGGAAGCGAGCCATTGCTATGGAGGAGGAAGAAGCTGATGAGCCAGAGGAGGAAGAGGGTGATGGCGAAGACGTCAAACCCGGCAAACCTAAGAAGCCTGTAGACCCGGAAAAGGCATTCCAGAAGCTAACCGATGTTAAGAAATTCGACTATCTGCTTGGAATGTCCATGTGGATGTTAACGGAAGAAAGGAAGAATGAACTGTTGAAACAGCGCGATAACAAGTTGGCTGAGTTAGCATCTCTCAAGAACAAGACCATGGAGATGTTGTGGCAGGATGATTTGGATGCGCTCTTGAAGAAGTTAGATGAAACCGAAGAGAAAGAACGCTTGGATGCTATCAGCACGGAGAAAAAGTTGAAGGCGGGTGCAGCGAAGACTGCCGGTCGTGGTATTAAAACCCTAGGAAAGAAGGTAGCCATCGATGATACCAAACCTAGCGCCATGGGCGAAGAGGTTGTTTTCAAGGTGACCGAGGAGTTGATTAAAAAGTACGAAAAGTCCACAGCTGTTGCAAATCCAAGGGTCAAGAAAGAAAAGAAGGAACCGGGTGAGGGCGGTGGCGGCGATGATGAATTTGATGCTTTGGTTGAAGGTAAAAAACCGAAGGTGAAGAAAGAGCCAAAAGAACCGAAAGAGCCTAAAGTTAAGAAAGAGAAGAAGGAGAAAAAGGAAAAGGATGGCATGAAGCAACCGAAGCTGAACTTTGGTGCAAAGGGCGCTGGAAAAGGAAGGGTACGTATAACCAAATGTTATTGAATCTAATGCGTACTCAATGTTGTTTTTATTTGTGCAGAAGAAGAAGACATCTAGTAGCGACGAAGAAGGTTTGTCCGATGTTAGTGATGACTTTGGAGTGGCAGTAGTGGTCCCGACACGCGAAAAAACAGAGAGGCGAGCTGCTTCAAAGGTATGGATGCAAATATTGCGCTCTCTTTTACGGCATGTATTTTATCAAACTGCATAATTTTCACCAGAAAATAAACTATTCCTTCAACGACGAAGAGGAGGATGATAACTTCGACAAGTCGGACGATGAGCTGTTCGATAACAACCCGGAAGTAGTATCGGGTGGGGCTCGAACGGCACCCGGCATGCTTGATGATGACAGTGATATTGAGGAATCCGGAGGCAACGATGTGATTGCTCTGGACAGTGACAATGATTCACCGGTGAAGCCCAAGAAGCCGGCCGCCAAACGAAAACTAGGTCCAAAGACAGATGCAACGGTCAAGGCACCAGCTGCTAAGCGTGGCCGTAAGAAGGCCGGAGCCGGCAGCAGTGAGGATGAAAAACCGAAGAAGGTAAATTAGGATTTGACCTCTTTTTTTGGGGTTTAAATTAAAAACGTTCTAATGTGCTTTATTTTCAGAAACCTAAGAAGAAGATGGATAGTGAATCCGAAGAGAGCGATGAAATATTCGATGATGACTCAGATTTTGAGTAAATCCTCAGTAGTTTCTTACCTTTACCCCAAAAGGATCGCAATTCAAGGTGACGTGCGAGCTCAGTTCGGACTATTCCGTAGAAAGTTGCACGTGAGTGTCGCAGTTGGAGATAATACGATATTTTTCACCGCAACGTACACGTCTGAAACAGTACATTGGAGAATAGTTGAAGTTCATATAATTTTGACCATCCACATTTTCTCTATTCAAACAAAACAGATATTTTTTAGCGCATTACTGACATAGCTTACCGTTAAAGACTAGAATGTAGTAGTATTCATCCACACCTAGCGTTTAAGTAATTTATACATTCATTTGTAAACCGTGTTTGTTTTTATTACTACAAAACAAATGTATGAACATAGCAGCGACAAGATTTGAGCCTGTATGTATTTGTGTGTGTGTAAGTGGGCTGAGAGATTGAAAGGAGGATAATTTTTGTACAAGTATTGGTGATTGTATGAATAAAAAAACCGTTTTGTCTATGGTATTGGCAACCAAACCAAAAATCTCTGCAAATGGCTTAAGTTAAATTGGGTTTTTGCGCTCCTAAACAGTTTTACCTAGAAAATTATTGTCTCAAATGCATGCGTATGGAAAAATGTGTGAGTAAACATGTTCAACTTAAGCAGCAATCTCGTTTTTGCGAAAGGAAATGTCCTCTACTCTATGTAACAAGAGCTGTAGATATCACCATGACAACGGTGTCTTTTTTTGTTTGAACTTATATCACATCCTTGATAAAACCATGTTACATAATACATATTTTGTTGTCTTGATTATGTTTATAAATAAATTTTCTTGTTTTCACACACTTAGAAAATTTCGCAGAACTCGGTAATTTTTTACCGAATTTTCAACAGCTGAACGTTCGGTAAATAAATTGATCAACGATCGTTCGGTACCTGCTAAACTGTCAAACAACTACCGTAAACTGTAAACCAAATGGATCTTAACGGATTGTTTTTTTTTTTATTTGTTTTCCTTTGGTTAAAGTTCTTGATTCTCGGATTTCAAAATACACATATTTACAAAAACGAATGAAGAAAATTTTCAACCCTTCAGAGAAAAGTTGACGTCATTGAAGTATAGTAAAAACATCGAAGTGTCTAAGATGACTACCCTGCGAAGCTCCGTACCAAGCAAAACATTCATTGAAAATATGATCGCCGATTTTCACTGCTAAACGACTATTCCTGATACATGATTTAAAGCCCTTATTACCGTTCTCACTTTCACTTCACTCGCATATCACTTCACTTGATTTCACCTATTACCAGTATCACACTCAGTGAAGTAATCACTAATTTTGGTAATTTGATGTCCATAATGACAACAAGCTCAACTAAGTAATTACTTTCTTCTCTGAAGCGACTTGTGATAAAGACCTACATTCATTTCACTCGATTTTCACCGTGAACTGATACCGATAATAAGAGTCACAATCACTTCACTTGATTTTCACCGTGTAGTGCAGGGGTTCCCAAAGTGGTCGATAAAGACCCCTTGGGGTCGATATCTTTTTTGCGGGGGTCAACGTAAACGAAAACTGACTATGGGGGTCGATGAGGTCTAAGAAACGACCCCCTATTGTTTGATATAAGTTGTTATTTGAATTATTTACGCTAAAAAAGTTTATTTGACCATCCGCAAAAATTGGTAAGTATTTTACATCAATATCAAAAAGTAAGAAATTGAATTTTCAAAGGAATTTGTTGATGGAGGTCTGAGGCCCAGGTTAATTTTAGTAAAGGGGTCCATGACTCAAAATAGTTTGGGAACCTCTGGTGTAGTGAAACCAATAAAAAGGGCCGTAGCCATTCAGTTCGTGATCACACTTCATCCTTACCGACAAGCATTAGTTTTGCCATTTTTTTGATTCACTTGTGACACGGTGCGTTGTCTTGATGAAACCATTTTTTTTCTTTGCCATATGCGGTCGTTTCTTTGCAATTTCAGCCATCAAACGCTTCAATAACGCTATTATAATATTCTCTGTTAATGGTATTTCCTTTCCCAAGATAGCCGATAAATATTACCTCACGCACATCCCAAAACACCGAGGCCGTAACCTTTCTAGCCGATTAATGTGCTTTGGGAGCCTTGGACGAGGTTTACCAGGTGCTGTCCACTCTGATGACGATCGTTTTGATTCCGTATTGAAATGATGAATCCATGTTTCGTCCATTGTCACATACCGACGCAAAAATTTCGGTTTGTTACGTTTAAACATAGCCAAACACCGCTTAGAGTCATCAATTCGTTTTTGTTTTTGGTCAACAGTGAGCAAACGCGGAACGTTCTTTAGATATCTTTACGATGTCATGTGACTTCACTTCTCGATCATTAAAAACGATTTTGTAAATTTTTTTATGTTTTCTAATTTTTCCGCCTAATTTGGACGTTCACTGCGTTCTTCATCATCGGTGTGATCACGTTTGGAGTCAGCAAACCAACGTTTTACTGTTGTTTCTGATGGAACGGAGTCCCCATAACACTTTTCAAGCTATTGCCTCGCTTGAACGGCATTTTTCACACCAAGAAGCAGTGTAAAACACATCCATTTTGATCCATTGATCTGAAATTGACGAAATCTGCGTCACTATTAGCACAGTAATGGAGACGTAGCGGAGTGTCAATTTAACTGTATTATTCTTCCTAGGATTTGAATGATGAGCTACAAGGCGCGTCCTCCGGGCTGTGGATGGGAGTGGATTTCAAACTAGTTTCAGATCAGATGTAAATTTGGTTGTGACTGAAGGCTCTTATTTATTTTTTACAATCAACAGACACAATTTGGTCCTAATGATAAATCCTAATAATATTCAGAAAATTTGTACATGTTCTGCTTCGTGACACATTAAAATCATACCCAGATGAAACACGGTTGAACGATCTCTGTAAACCAATAATAGAACCGTTTGCGCCATAGTTGGTACGTCGTATAGGAAGTCGAAGAAAAGCACTGTTGCGGAGAGCTCTGGGTCGCACATTAATATTAATTTCGTTGAGCAGAACGGGACAGTCGATCCTACCTTTGAATATATCTGCTATTATCAAAGCGCGTGATAATTCTCGTCGCACTTGCAATGTTTAGAGACCGATTAAGAACCCGCGACTTTCATAACTAGGTAGTTGATGAGGATCGGTCCACGGCAATCGGCGAAGAGCGAAGCGAACAAATCTGCGCTGTATTCCCTCAATTCTATGAGCACCGTTCAGGTAGCATGGGTTCCAGACTGCCGAGCAATATTCGAGAGTTGAACGAACAAGCGAGCAGTAAAGCGATTTTAGACAGTGTATGTCTGTAAAGTGGTTAGTTATTCTTATTAAGAATCCTAAGCTACGGGAAGCTTTAGCTGCAATGTAACTGATGTGATGCTTGAATTTAAGTTGTTCATTGAGATGGACGCCAAGATCCTTAACGCTAGTCGATCTTCCAATCAAGGATCCATCCAGAAAGTATTCGACATGCAATGGCATTTTTCTCCTCGTAAACGTAATGGCCGAGCACTTGTCTGGATTTACAATCATACGGTTAACTTTACACCAATCTGCGAAGATTAACAATTGCCGCTGGAGAAAGACTGCGTCTTCTAAGTGGCGGATGATGTGATAGATCTTGACACCATCAGCAAACGATAAGCGAGGACCTTGCAAGGCAAAATTGACATCATTGAAGTACAGTAAAAATATTAACGGTCCTAGATGACTTCCGTGTGGTATTCCGGATGATGCGAGGAACTCTCCGGAAGTATGATCGTCAATTTTAACCAGCCATCTCCGAGACAATTGAGCGGT
Organism: Malaya genurostris; assembly: GCF_030247185.1. NCBI lineage: Eukaryota > Metazoa > Arthropoda > Insecta > Diptera > Culicidae > Malaya > Malaya genurostris. The sequence goes on along the minus strand of NC_080571.1, from coordinate 228,891,416 downwards.
TAAAAACGTCACTTATACCATTATATCTCCGGAACCAAAAAATGCCGCGATTTAATCTTTAAATTTGATAAACGACCCAACAGTAGTTTTAAAACGAGCCTAAGCTTGTAGAAATCGGTTCTGAGAAAATTGAGCGGTAATAAATGCTTTGAAACGTGCACGCACATAGACATTTTCGATCTCGTCGAGCTGAGTCTAGTGGTATAGAACACTATGGGTCTTTTATAGAGAAATTATTTATTACCGACTTATAACAGTGTAAACAGAGCTGCACAAATTATTGATTATAAAAAAAGATGAAGGTCATTTATCAAAAAAAAAAATTGCAACTTAAACTAGCATACACTGGGGTCTCTTTTTACGCGATTTTTTTCAATGCGGTTTCTTTTTACGCGAGTTTCCGAAGTTACACTTTTTTTACGCTGATGTCTATAGTTACGCGGTGTTTTCTCGGAATCAAAAAAATTTTTCAATTTTGGAAGTCTCAAAATTTTTCTATGTCCCAAAGTCGATTTTCACAAAAAATTTTTTTTCTGGGACTACACCAGATCTGGACTTTTCATGCATTTCTAAGATATTTGGCATCAAAATTATTTTTCTTTAGTTTGGAGGTTTGCTTATACGCGGATTTCCAAAGTTACGCGATCTTTTTCACGCGAATTTCCGAAGTTACGCGTGTTTTTACGCGGATTTCCGAAGTTACGCGGTTTTTTTTGCGGGGTTTTCGCCCTTATTCTGATTAACGTCGTATCGTTTTTTCCCTCGTATTTCATTTGTATTCCTCATAACGCTATCAAAATCAAAGGTAGCTATGATTCGATCGAAAAATCAATACGTCGTTATTCAGAATAAGGGCGTTTGTTTTATGTGCTTCGTATCCCCCGCGTAAAAGGAGACCTTAGTGTACTGTGAACTAATTTCTTTAAAAAAATGCGAATCTAATGAGGATAAGCCTGGATGCAATATATGATATAGAGGTTCTAGATCACATTTCTGAATACCGTATTTAAGTTCAACCTTAGTAAAATTTGAAGAACAGTTCCAGAACAAGATTAGAAAGTTTATGTCCTATGTCTGAGGAAAACTTTTTCATTGATTTCTATCCCAACTCACCATCTCACGTTAACGGTTGGGTACTGATCGATAGTTAAGCGTCTCTAGTTGAAACTATAGTAATCTGTAAAAAAAATCGTCGGTCTGCTGCGGCCCGTCATTTTTTCTAGGTCCGACAGTGCCGGGCGACGCTCGTGTGTTTAACAACATCAAAATCGTCGTCTGAGTACGAGAAAGGCAAGCAAGTTTGATATTTTCAGCTTGATAATCTTTGATTCCAAAAGCTTGAGAAACTTGATTTTCGAGCGATTTATGGGTGAGAAAGCTGCTAAAATATGCTGATCAATTTCCGATATCCCAAACAATACCACGCTCTGTGTTAATTGAAAAATTCTATCAAACGCAATAGTTTTCGAAATACCATGTATTCAAATCCACAATGAAGGTAATAAACCAAACTACTACACCGACTACCTCCTAAACATCAACACACAAATTACCGTTCTAACAGGCTATCGAATAGGAGCACATTCGGATCAACAAACATAAGATGAGCAACTCAATTAAGCAAATCTTACAAATTTTTCAGTTTTTTAATATTGTTTTATTAACACGCTCTCTCAATTACTTCGAACGTCTAACTTAAACCATACGACTGATAAGTTCATTGATCTTATCTTCACGGTTGCCAAAATCTCCACCCTCGACGTAGTGGTTATTCTTCTTGCGCCAACCACCGGTTGGGGTGTTTAGCTTGAACGGCCACAGGAAGTTGTTGACCTTGCGGAACAGAGTACCGGCAGTGTAGATCTGGTACACCAAATCTTCCACGCACTGCAGTTTATAGCCAGCACGCAGCTTGCGTTCAATCACGAAGTTGTCGGTGATTGGAATGCGGCTGTGTCGGTGCTGCAAATAGAACAAAAAAAGGAATATTTATTAATTCATTGAATGTTTTAATATTTAATGCATAAGTTCAAAACCACAATACTTGTCTTAAAATTTGTTGAAATAAAACCGTACCCAAGAAAGTTGTTAATTTCATACATATTTTTCTGTCGAATGATGGAAATCTGCACTCGTTTTTTTATATTATAAAATCAGCTACGTTGAGTAACAAAATCTAACATCAAGCTAAACTGTTACATAAATGAATTTGTATTATTACTAACACCATATTTGCACTTTTATAGGCTTTATGATCAAAACCTGGTCTGTTAAACCAATGTTTGTGGCGAACAACCATAATCGTAGTTCATAAAATCTATTCCAAAAACCAAAATAATTAATCTACTACAGTGCAATCTTTTGATTGTAGATATTAGAAAAAATCGCGGCCTAAACTTATCATAGCGTTCAAACACAAATTTAAAGAATGGAATGTTGTCACTTGCTTATGTCGTTTTCGCTTGATACCAAGCCTAACCCAGTTTTCACCCTAACTGCTGTCAAACCATTTGTTTGAAGCTAGTTTCGAACCCAGTTTCAACGTTGTTGAACTGAAAATCAAGTCAGTTTCGAGCCTGGATTTTGTATCAGGTTTGCTCAAATCCCCGTTGCTAAATGCGAAATAAACACAGTTTCGTAAAAAGTGTTTGTTTGATACCCTGGGTCATTTTCAGTTTTCTCAAGCGAAAACGACAGTGAGTACTTATGAAAAAAGAATCTTCCCCCTTACTCTTCATGCACAATAAACAAAACTACAAACCTTCACGAATCCACGCTTGTAGATTAAATTACGGACCGACTTCAGAGTGGGGTATCCATAGGTAATATAAGGTTCGGCAATGCGCAGCATATTCTTGGTAGCTTTGTTCAGCTTCACGAATGTGGCATTGTTTATCTGTCGCAAACGGAACAGTTGCAGCACTTTACGGACCTTCGGAGCCACCTTGTTGATACTAGAAATGAGAATAGAATTATCAAATCACGATAGGAAAAAAACATACTTTTGCACTTTGATATTTTTTTATAAAATCTCGTTTTTTTAAATATAAACTAATAAAGTTGCTTCTAACCTTATCAAAAACAAAAAAAAATCTTCACTCACCCTCGGATACGAACGACGAAAGCAACCTTCGGCTCAGCCGGAATGTAAATGTTGCCGGCTTTCTTAGCCTCGCGAGCCTTTTCCACCACTTCCTTTTCTAGTTTCAGATATTTCTTGGCGTATTTAGCCGCACGAAGCAGATTCTGACGACGTCGAACCAACTTGACGGCCTGCAGTTTACGGGTGCGACGTAAACGTCCTGGTTGAGCAATTGCCTTCGCTCTGCTGGCTTTCAGTTTGGATTCAGGCACCGCAGGTAGTTTCTTCTCCTTTTTGGCCACTTTGACCTTCTTCTCATCCGACACCTTTGGTGCCGAAGCATCCTTTGCCACAGCAGGCATCTGCAATAGTTAAATTTCGATTAATTTACCTTTTCTTTAAATAATTATGATAAATTGTTTAAGAAAAACAAAGGACCTTTCTATTGATCTACACGTTGTATGTCGAAAAGACCGAAAAAGAAGGAAGTTGTCATAGGTTGGCTGCATTGCGTTTTGACAGTCAAACGACGTCTAGGGCCGTGATTTTAGATACACGCATATTCGTGCCTAATCTTTTGCACAAATTGGTGTTTAACTCAAAATTGTGTAGAAAGCGCCATTGGCTGAAAACTAATGATTTAAAAAATATCATCATTTTATATAAATTTAATACCATTGTTCCTTGAAAAATAAAAAAACTTCAGTCTTTGAAATTATATTTTTCTTCATCTGACAATTGCAACTTTCAGGTTTCATTGCTTATTACGATACATCATATCTCCATGGTTATGTTTTTAACCAGCAAAAACCCAAGAAAAGACAATCGATCCATATTTAACCGTTACTACCCGCTTGTGAGGAATTCTGGCAACCGTCAGAAGGCTGGCTGCATTCCGGTTGCTGTCAAAATTGTCCAGGCGAAATTCCGTCATTATCTCGCCGTACGTGTTTGTTTATTTCTCTCCTCTTTCTTTTTTTCTTTTATTTATTCGACTTCATTTGATATTCGTCAATTCGCATGTACGTACAAAAAACGAATCTTTAGACGAGGTAAATGAGATTGAAATATGGGCATGTTTGGTAGTGAGAAAGCAATGTTATTGGCAATAACATTTTCCATGATTAGTATATATGAAGGGCAATAACTTATTGCCTTTCATATGTATCTTTTATTGAAAAAATAAAACTAAGACGCTTAAAATGTAGGACCGATTCAAAACGGTTCTACCAATCTTGTATGGCAAGAATCTGACAGAAAAGAACCGTTAATAACCGCTAGGCGAAATTCTCTGCCGGAAACGGTTGTTGTATTGTTGCCAGACTTTTGCCAAAATTCTGGCAGAATTCCGACAAAAATGGCTGGCAGACATGGATGTTGTCTACACTGATCTAAAAGCAGCATTTGACAAAATCGACCACGAAATACTTCTTTGTAAATTATATCGTCTCGGATTCTCTGCGCAGCTCGTGTCCTGGTTAAGATCATATCTGACTGGTAAAGTATTACGAGTGAAGTTGGATAACTGCACATCATTTCAATTTACGAACAATTCAGGAGTTCCTCAAGGTAGTAATTTGGGACCATTACTCTTCGTACTGTTTTTCAACGATGTCTCATTTGCTTAGCCAAATGGCTGCAAATTGATTTATGCAGACGATTTAAAATTGTACCTCGTAGTTCGTACCGTAGAGGATTGCCAGCGGTTACAATATCTACTAGAATTGTTCGTAGATTGGTGTCACAGAAACAAGCTAATTATTAACGTGGCAAAATGTCAGGTGATTACATTCCACCGTACTTTGAATCCTGTGAAATTTAATTACAGTATTGGTGGCTCTGTTCTGACTAGAGTTAACCAGGTGAGCGATTTAGGAGTATTGTTGGATGAAAAACTGACTTTTGATTCACATCGATCACTGATCATTTCAAAAGCTTCACGTCAATTGGGATTCATTTCAAAAATCGCTAAGGACTTTAAAGATCCTCATTGCTTGAAGGCATTATATTGCTCACTCGTTAGACCTATTCTTGAGAACGCTTCATCAGTTTGGTTACCGTATCAGCTCTCGTGGTGCATGCGAATTGAACGAGTTCAAAAGCGGTTTGTTCGTTTAGCATTACGGAATTTACCGTGGAGAGATCCCTCGAATCTTCCACCATATCCGGATAGATGTCAACTAATCGGAATCGAATCGCTGTTACGTCGCCGTAAAATACAACAGGCAGTAGTTATTGCAAAACTGATCAACGGAGAAATCGATGCACCGGAATTGCGATCCGAAATTAATTTTCGAGCACCGAACAGAACCCTGCGGAATGGCACTCTACTTCAGCAAAGATTTCATAGAACTAGTTTTGGATGTAATGAACCGATAACCGCTGCCATTCGATCATTCACTGCTGTAGAAGATCTTTTTGAGTTTGGCGAATCATCCAGCCGCTTCGCTAGTAAAGTCAAACGATCTTCTGTGTTTTGATATTTTTTCTAGTCTTTAATTTTTGTTTTTAATTAAATTTATGTGTATTTTGTTTTTAATAATGTTATGTGACTATTAGTTTTAGATGTATTGTGATAATTATTATGTGTTGTTTTTTAAAAGATGGTGGTTTTTGCGCCCGTTTGAGAATGACATATTTTATGTTCAACTCAAATGGGTTTTTCTCCACCCATATCCATGTAGATTTCGTATCCGATGGATATTACAATAATAAATAAATAAATAAATAAATAAATAAATAGCCAGACGTCTGGGGGAAAATCTGCCCGCCGCGTACAAGTGGGTATGTGTAACAAAGAGAAGGAAAGCATGTATGATCGTATGCAGCGTAAAAAAGCCAAATCGAAACGAATTGCAGTTTTTTAGTGTCATCTCCCTCGGCTTTAGGAACAGAGATTTCAATGTGTGTAAGAGATTTAGCGATTGTTTGTCAAAATGGGTGGCAATTCGCCCAGTGGCGTCTCGTCCTTATGTGCACCTCGTGCACTGCACAACCGGTCGAATCAGTTCGCTTTCACATTTCATCCAAACCGCTTACGTTCGGGACGGAAGAAACCAAGTACAGTATTGTGTAGTGAACAATAGAACAACCTCGAAATGAGCGAACCAAACGAACAAAAGCTACCGCCGACACGAAAGAATACAATTGTTGTTGACTTCAGGCAGTGAAAAATTCGACTTTCGATACGAGAAACTTTATGATTTGAATTGTTACGATACTTAACAACCTGTACATTCTATTGTAAAAAGCATTTTCACAATTAATTGAATAGTGTATAACAATACATTAAAATATTTTTCAATTGTCAAAGCATAGTTGTGGCAGGTTTTGTAACAGCAAATCGTTTTTTTTACAATATTTTTTATTCGGGAATGCATCTTGACATTAAACGTGTGCATTTACTTCAATGCAATAAGACAAATAATGTTGTTTACATCCAGTTTTATAAATAGTTGGATGCAATTTAATTCGCAAAAGACAATAATAATGTCCATTATGTGGAGCACGAGAACATTAAGTACAACATTCCAGTATATATGGAAGATAGTCCTATACATAGAAGTGCGTGTGCATGATCTTCCCTCAAGCGTCACCGATTCTTATATTCACAAAGCTATGTCCCAGTACGGAGAGATTCTCCGACGACACGACCAGCCACTCCGAAGAAAAATCGGCATGAAAAGTGTTCTTGAACGATTTACCATCAGTTACCACAAATTGAGTAACCCCTTGCTAATGATAAAAATAATATTCTCGAACAACACTGCTTCATATGTTATAAACTAGTTGCCAAGGAGCCCTAACGTAAATAAATAAGCAGTTGGAGAAAGCTGCGAAAATTCAATTAAAATTTTATTTAGTGGAGGACTTTATGTAAATTCTGTGAGAAAGAGTAACTATTCGCTATGAACGACATAACCAAACATCACTGTCATCATCAGTACTAGCAAAGAGCATGAGAGTACTCAAATTTTGGAGTTTGCTTCACGGTTTTTTTTTTATGAATAAGAAATTAACAGTTTCCTTCTTGTATCTATTTTCATATAGCTAATACTATTTCTTGTAGTTTTCAAAAAAGACACCATCAATCAGTATCAGAATCCGTGATACAAAAGGATCTCTGTTTAGTTGCACTTATCGATACCTATAACTAAAACCGGAAATCTTTCAAAATACTAAACAATATGGAAGTTCTTAAAAAAATAATATGACGCAGAAAAGGTGTATCACAAAGTTTATAGTGTCATACAATATATATTTTCTTCTTTTATGTCATCAATAACAGACTTTACATTTAAACAGAAAAAAGTAAAAAATTACCTTAATAAATTCATTTTATAGCGTGTATTCCGAATCCAAGTTTTGTAATTTTAGGAATGGTTGCATAAATATCAGGATGGTGTATTTTCAAAGCCAGATACAGGAAAACTGATCACGTTTATTAACATCGGTAGAACCAACCAACATCAACATTGGAACAAAAGATTACATGCAATTTGGGTTTATTCTACATTTTTTTGCTGCGATAGACATGAAATGATTACAATTGTAAGAGTCGATGAAAGTATTTTATTTACAAAAGCGCTAGGTTTAATTGTGAGGTGCAATTGTAATAATAAATTAAACTGCTAAAATACAGGACCAGTAGTTCTCGGTTAAAATGCATGCTAGGCATGACAATCTATTCACCCGTAATTTATAAAGTCCCCCCAACGAATCCTATCATTCGTCACCGGTGCAAGAATTTTCACTTATAAGCCACCGTTTCTCTTCAAAGTTAAGTTTAATGGAGAAAAGTTTCGTTGAATCAGTAATAAACATGTTACTATATTTGCTTGACACAAGTCAATTCGAACCAGAACCGATGGCAGTTATCTTTTTGTTTTAATTTCCGCAATAAAAAACACAGTATGTACACGATTTGGAGTTAAATTTGTTTACATACTTTATCTTCAATAACTAGTAACCATGGTTATGTTATTCAAAATCAACAGTTTTTCGAACTGTGTTACCAGATTCACAGAAAAATTATGCAAACTCATTTTGACATTTTGAGTTACTGAGGGGTAGTTAGATTTGCGATACAGTTTCAATAGGCGAGTGGCAGGTCGTGTCGTCGGATTCTCTCTATCGAAAAAGAAAAGTGGAAAAATTTTTTCTCCGGTATTCTAAATGGCGTACGTTTGTTACGCATGCGCTTGAAGAGGCTTACCCAAGTAACCATATGCATTATATCACTGCACATTTACAACGCTTTTTTTTACATTGGTAATGTATAATTACACTAATCCTACATACTTTAAAGCAATGTGCATTAAATTTGCATTCAAAACGTAACTGAGCATTATTTTACAACAACCTTCCGTCGTGCTATATATCGACATTCAATGCTATATTTTGGAACAACGAAACTTTTATAAGTAATAATCCTATAAGAGTCTAATCATCGCCATTTTCAGCTTTATAATAGCATTGTAAAAACATATGTAATTCCGTTGCATTTAATCAAATTTTACGCGAATTTTTAAAGCTGAACTAATGTAAAATTATAATGCGTCGTGATTACTTGGGTATAAATTCGTATGTAACTTTCGGTCAGGATACAAGAATTCCGTGCAAATCACTTGTTACCTATGACACTCAGATGGCCACATGTTAATATTGCCAAAAAGCTGTTCACTACGGTAAGCCATGTGGTAAACTGGACAAGGAGACAACCACACCAAAGGACAACGGTGCTTCCTTCACACCAACCCCAAGCAACCCCAGTACACCTGTGACAGCCACCAACAACAATGAAGCATCCCCTTCAACGAAACCATCAGTATCCTCTATAGAACAAAGTACACCAGCTGCAGTTAACAACTTACCCTCCAACCAACCAGCAACTGCAATCAATGTACAACAAGGCGCATCTACATCAACTCTCAACGAGCCCAAAACTACGATCAACAAGAAAAAGGAAAAGAAAACGGAAATAAGCAATGGATGATGAGATAAGTCGCGGACAAAGTGACCCCCGATCCTGGTTGGATGGAAATGGAAACTCATCTCCCCCTAGAAAAAGGGTGACAACGAGATCCAAGGTTGAATCGCACCGAAATTGCGTGTATTTACACGCATCTCATATACGTCAGACATAAAACTTCAAGTATCTATTGTCGCTGTGTTAGTGTCTCTTCCGTGCACATGAGTTACTGAACAGAAAAAGAAGAAGAGAGAAAGGATTACTCACCTCAGCTTTGGAATTTGTTTGTTTAATAAAAAACCCATCCGAAAGTAGTCTTCATCTTTAGTTTCAGTAGTCTCAATCTTTAGTTTTCACTTCTTCACTTACAATGAACTGTTACATCTGCTATCATACCACATAAGCAGTGCACAACTAGTCAATTATATCCAGGGATGCCAGGTCATTTTTTCAAATCTGTGATTAAACCCAAAACCTGTCTGTGAAAATCCCAATAGCAGTTCAAAATCAATTTGGTGAGCAAAAAAAAAGGTCTCACTACCAACACGCTCTGTACCTTTTACCTCAACCGCTTTGTACTTTTTGGTGCTAAACTTTGCTCGATTACAAAAATCTGTGATTTATTCAAGAATCTGTTGATCATTTTCAGATATCTGTGAAAATCTGTGTCATTTTAAAAATGAAAATTCAAAAACTGTGGAACACAGATTAATCTGTGCACCTGACATCCCTGATTATGTCACGAGCCGCCACTGGATTCGCCTACAGAAACGCTTCGAGCAGCCCAGCAATTGCTTGTGAGCTCTTGCGTTTGAGCTTGTATACAATGAAAATTCACGCGTGCAAAATCGTGACGGTAACTTTAAACGAATTTTCACTTGTAAGCTGTCGAAATTCTTATAAAAATAATTTTTCGTGATGCACTAGTTCCACCTATATTGTACTGCGCGAACTATTTACTATCTGTACACCCCTTGTGTTATGTAAAAAAATTTTACTAGTTGGTTTCCCCTCGTTTGTCAACACCGATCAGCTGCTTGCAGGGATGCCTGATTTCATCAAAATATTTGAAAATGAATCGTCACAATAAATTATTGGATTACGTTTATAATGTATTTAACTTTTTCGCGATGTTGGAAGGTAACCATTTATTTGACTCAACGTTGTTCATCTAGACTATTTTTTATTGTGTTGGTAGTTTTCACCCGAAATTAAGTGGTGGCAGACCAGAAGCAAGTAAATATTGTAACAAAACGGGTTCGATTTTGTATTGCGTTGGAGGATGAGCAGTAGTCACAATTATGTATATAGTTTTGGCAATATGTATTAAATCTGTATTTTGCATGAAATTCGCATGGACGTATACAAATCAATACATTACAGGTAATTCTGCATGAATGGCAACTTTGTTGTTAAATGAAAAAATATACACAGTCTAGATGACAGACAGGATGTTTTTGATAGGATAACGTGGCGCCATCATGACACATGTGAGTACTGTCCCAAATAAAGGAATATTCGAAATGACCGTTGAAATGCTTGAAGAATCTAATTTGAGTGTCCTGTCTGTTAGTCTGTGGTAGTGTTTCCAACGTATAGCAAATTTGAAATTTACACAGGATTTTGAAAAATTTTGTTCGAGCCTGTATATCTGTTATCTGTGTAATTACTAAACGGTTTCCACGTTTACCAGTCAACTTTTCGTATATAATGATACCTGAAAGCGTTATAGACTTCCAAACAGAATTGTAAAATCTGCAAAAACTTATATTCGTGTCACAATAATCGAAAGAGAAAGTAGACAAAGAGTAACTGTCACTTGCTCATACAGACGTTTGACAAATCAACCGAGAATTTGCATTAAATTACTCGTTCTGAACGGAAGTAATATTTTGGCCAGTGAGGCAGTTCTGACGAGCGTGAATATCGTGAATATAGATTACTGTTCTCAAGTAATGTCAATTTTTAACGGAACAATGTCAAATTATTACCACTACTAAAGCGTTTTTTTAACTACACTCGAAGTTGTTTTCAATCGCTACAGGACGAAGTGGGAACTAACTGTCATCGCTTTCAGCAGCGATGTCAGATCTACGGATTCGAACATTTTCTACGGATCTACAGATCCGTAGACAAAATTTACGGAAATTGGATTTTCTCTACGGAAATCTACGGAAATTTAAATTTATCAACGGAGAACTACGGAAACTAGTTTTGTCTGACGAGCAAAAAAAAAGCTTTTCACCGTGAGAGCTTCCGAGAAAATTTTAATCTACGGAAATGACACTACCACTATCTGGCATCGCTGGCTTTGAGCTTCGCGTGAGTCATTCATTCCATTTCCTAATGTTGTCTCAAAGAAGTGTGTCGAAAATTTTATTTGTGCTAATTAAAAGGTGAAGATGGATTACTAGTTGCAAGCAGCTAGCAGCGCACCACGGTGCCCAGTACAACCGAAAAAAGTTAGAGAATTTGCGTGATGTAAGTACGATTTCTATTAATGTACGGGTCGGATAATGATAGGATAAATTTCTCACCTGAGCATCAACCTCTACGACGCCATGTCATTCATGCTATACGCAATCTTGAATGGGCTGCTGTGCTTAGGCGGGGATGATTTTCAAATCCGATTATCAATTGTTAAGCCCTTTCGGGCGCAGTTAAGCGAAGCGGTGTAGAGTAAGGTGAAATGAAAATAATGCAATGATCCACTTTGTTTGGGAAGAAAACAAAATTAAACATTCCCGTAAAAATGACGTAATTTGTGTCTCAATATAGCTACAGCGAGAAAGAAGTTAACGTCATCAAATATGGCTTGTACGACAAATGCTTGGAATTTGTAGGATAAATTAAGAAAAATGCCGTCGTTAATCAGTTAATTCAATTTGATTCATCGGTTTCCAAAGATTGATCACATTCTGTTGAGTCTATCATGTTTCTTTTGGGAGTTATTCCTAAACGATTTTCTTTTAAATCAATCAGGACCGGTTCTTTAAATAATGAGGTAAAAAGCTTCAGACAAGACACGTTACTGTAACAAGTTTAACACACTAATCGGCCAAGGTAAGCAGTATCAACACCAGCATAAATAAATGAATATACAATTTTATGCGCACCGTAAACTTTGTTTCTTTTTCAGCTTATTTTTCCCACCGAGTTTGTACTCCCGCAAAGTCGAGTGCAACCTAGCTTTTTTCGGTCTGGATACTTATTGTTTATGAAAAGTACCATGCCATAGGAAAATTGTAAAAGCATCACTATCTTTACGTTTATTCTTATGTCGTTTTTGTTTTCGAATTGCACTACACCGGTGTAACGAGAGCTGCACCTAAACCGTTCGTTTTTGCCAATTGCACTACACCAGTGCTACACTATAGCATAAATCAAATAAACATAGATTTCCCAGTGCAATACTAATGTAGTTGAGCAACCCGTGACAGCAAAAGCACCGTCTGGTGGAGAATGGGTGCGTAAATGCTCCTAAAATGCATGCATAAAGTTGCCTGCGCATTTAACAAAACCACAGTAGCTAATGGAAAAAAGTACACCCGTTTCTCACGAGAGGTGCTGTTAGTGTCACCGTACAGTCGGAAATCTATGTTTATTTGATTTATGATTATAGCACTCATTGAAAGTTTGGTGTAGCTCTGTGCAATGGAATCGTTTATTGTAGTCAATGGTTACTGTTTATGTTTTCGTCATTTTTGTTCGTTTATTCATGCCTCAGTGTAGGACCAATGTGGTAGAAACAGGTGGGACAAACACAACTCTTTTGTGTTAGTGAAATTAACTTTGCTTCAGCAAGCCAAGTAAAACTAAAAACCGTGCTTGCTTTTGTCACATCGTTTGGACTAGTTGGCAGTGAATCAAAGCATGTTTATTTTTAATGTATGTCGTCACACCGAACTGTTTACAAATGATTGGTTACCAACGCAAGCATGCCATGCGGTCTGCTTATATCACATTGGTGTAGGACTGCACTGCCCATACTCGCATATCAGTCCCAAATCGAATTTCGCTAATATTGAGTTATCTTGAGGAATGCAATCCATCCTCAATATACTCTCAGAAATTTCAATAAAAGTTGAGGGTTTCTTCAGTAAAATGTGAAAAAAATATCTCATGTCTGTCCCATATGCAAAGTACCCGCATATCAGTCCCATTCAGTGCAAATTTCAATAATTTCATTTGTTGCAATATTGGAATAGAAAAGGTGTATTACCGATATTTCATATGATAATACCATGATTTAGCATTAGGTAGCACAATAAATCAAAAAATTTGAAAATAAAATTTTAATCGTCTTTTTCTCTACATGCCGATTTTTCATATGGGACTGATATGCAAGTATGGGCAGTGCACCGGTGTAGTGTAAATTAAAAACGAAAACGCCATTAGACTCGTCAGTGCAGAGCAGTTCAAACTGAAGTGCAATGTTAAACAGTTTAACTAGAACCGCTAAGTTAACGAAAAGTTCTTGCTATTTGAAACACACTTGTAATAAGCACCGAAGTGCTAACTCTTTCTTGACGTGCCGGACGAAAACCAATTTTCGGCTTATACTGGCCGATTCAGATGGTCATTTGGTGTTTAACCTTATTTTGTGCTAGGGCACATAACCAATTTCACTATCTAAAGAAAAAGTAAAAGCATATTGACGATAATCTACCAGAAACCAGTTTAAAAAACACCCCATTTCTTCTAGATAATATATTATTTTGCATGAAAAATTATGTAGGAGCATTAAAGAACACAACCTACGTTCTAGAAAATAGCTGCATTGAGCCCATGAAATGAATCTAAAAAATAAAATACGACAGAATTTAAGTATAGATCAATGTCAGATAATGACATAAGACTAATGGTTCAAATTTCACCTACCGTGCAAAATGTTTTCAGTTGACTCTTGAATAAAAACAATAAAATTCTATTGCAACACAAGTGACCATAAGACCTTTCACTTTGTGAAAAAAGATTCAGCAATTTCTGAGAGAATGAAGAGGGCTCCGTTCTAAAGTTTTCGACTACTATTTCCGGTACTTCCGAAAAAGAAAATCGGGGACCGGTATAGACAAAGCCAGTTTGGTAATCAATTGAGACAGTTTATTAGCACGGTTTCAGAGCTTTCAAGGTATTTGCTGTTTGTAATTTCGGACACTATTCGACACGATACAAATATAATTTCATAGCACTCTCTGCGATCATGATCATCTTTCATTTGAATCTGAGATTGTGGAAATCAATTTAATGTTCCGTTTTGGAGTTTTTAATCACTGTTTCTGATACTTCCAGAACCGGAAACCGATACCGATATTACTAAAACTAGTTTGGTCATCAATTAACAAGATCTGCAAATCAGAAGATTTTGCTAATCAGTTCTGAAGAATCCGCTTCTTTTCCCAGACTAGTTATGAAAGAAACATTTTTTTTTGTATCAAATTTAGAGTTTTAACCTTAAGGTTATTCGTCTCTTCGGACCAGAAAAGCTATCTGACCCTATGTGCGAGGCTGGGGATCGAACATAGGTGGGCTGCGTGAAAGGCATCGACTAACCCGTCTACTAAAAAAAACATTTGTTATTCCGGATAAAATAAAAGAAATTCTAGCGAGCCAGTTGTATGTTTGAGCCCCAATCAGCCATGAAACAGTTCTGCACACAAAGAATCGGCTGTGAAGTCTGTTGAAACAGAATGATAAAATTCCACGAAATGACTTAGATTTGGTTATAATGGATTCTTACCGCAATAGAAAAGGAATTGCCCTTCGTGGACGTTGTAACGTGCACGACGATGCTACCAATATCAGTCTGTCTAATCACTCCACCTATCCGAACAAATGGTTTAAGCGCCACCTCTTTCGAGGACCACTTGTCGTGCCTAGGGTTGCCCGACCAGAAACCCAGCCTCAGGGCGGGTCGTTATAAAAGAGTTTAGGGGAACGATCTGGCAAACACAACCGATCCGAAAGGTACTCAGTTCAACAATCAACTATACCGCAACAAAACCCAAGAAATTCGTTTGTCTATCCAGATAACCTAAGAACACCAACTCGCGCGTATCATCACTGGAGGAAATCGTCCACCCAGAACCCTAAACCGTATCCGAAACGCGAGTGGTGGGACTAAGATTCCCAAGTAGTCCAACTCGGAGTAAACCACAAAAACTACACAATTATTACGACGCGAAACATGAGATACCTCCTCAAACCAGTAACATCTGTTTAACTATAGCAGCTATCTACCTGAATAATATACACATCATTTATCGAAAGAACAGAAACATATTTATATTTATTAAGTCACTTTAGCAATTCGTAATCCTAACCTAGGTTTCCATCTCGGTGTTGCCTATACTAATTGATACCTAACTGTGTGCGGGTGGATATCTAGCTTGCTTCGTTAAGGTGCCATAATACTAGATTTAAAGCTCACTTTTAGGTGGGTGTCTAGGCTACCCCCTTTTAACCATGCGCATGGATTTAATTTATAGCGTACTTACAGCTTTCTTCGCAGCTACCTGCCTGTATTGCGACGCTCCGCCGAATGATGACGATGCTGGCGTCGATACGAATGATTCTGCGCTGACGGCGTTTCAGTATGCCGACGCCGGAGCGGGTTTACGGCTGGACGTCCTTCGTGGGTAACTGCTGACAGTGTCGGAACGCCGGACTGCTGTCAGCAACAAAAAACGTGCACACCGGTTGGTTGTGACGTGTGGCTCTGATGGGCGGAAAATGACGAACTTCGCCCTTCTGGCGATTTTGACGGAGATTGCCAGAATTTCCAAGCCAGAGCGTGGGGTCTAGAGCGCGTCGCTGGATGAAGAACGGTGCGGCGAGCCGAAGAGCGTCTAAAGTAGGGAATAAAAAGCCGTCGCACGGCTACACGACGCCGTGAGCTTATTGTATCGTGATTGAATAGCACCATTGTAAATTACCTTTGTTATAATTTCCTTCCAACGCACACGATCTTTTCCCGCACTTTCTACTGCTAATATTAACGCAACACCTAAGAACAGAACTATTACCAAGTTTTAAAGACATCTCATGTTTGAATTTAATACCTTCTAACACGCACCGCGGAACAAAAGTAAAAACACGCACTCTAGCCTCTTCCACGGTCTAGATGGAAATGGATTAGATCTTTTCCCTAAAACCCTCAGAATGCCGAATTTCAGTCTTAGCTAACCGGAAGTACGTAATTTTACCGAAGTAAGATTCGTATTTTCGAAAACCGAACTTCTTGGACAATAGTTTTAAGATTCGTTAGCTCATTCCCTCTCGAATCTTATGCATTCAACCATCTCGCGCCAATACCCTTTTTGCGTTCAAATCGTTATCTGGCGAACATTGATAAGACTACGCGAAAGAGGACTCTTCGGAGGCTGAAACCTAACCATTCGTATTGGTTTTGCAATATAGTGAGACCGATCGGTTATATAAAGAAGAGAAAAAGTTTGTATGCGCAAAGAAATGTAGATTAGCCGCCGGTGTTCATTCTTCATCTGATTAGAGATGCTTAACTTTTTACACGGAAGGGAATTATTTCAAGCGGCGGCTGACTTATTTGAATCATGACAAACGTGACTGCTACAACGTCATGGTCGAGCACTTATGGTTTACTTTACACTACTTTGCGAAGCGATTGCCACTGGAGACAAATCGCGTATTCTAAGCTACGGATGATGTAGTAGATCTTGACATCATCAGCAAACGATTGATGATGACCATCCAAAGCAAAGATAACATCGTTGAAGTACAGTAACAATATTAATAACCCGAGATGGCTTCTCTGCGAATTTCCGGATGATGCGACGTGATCGCCAATTTTGAATACTGAACGATGATTTCTGATACATAATTGTAGCCAATGAAGGATGTTCCAGTCGAATCAAAGTCTGCTCAATTTAGCAACCGATGCCGTGAGAAATTAATTATATCAAAGGTAGTGGAAAAGCCCGTATAAATAAAGTTGACATGAACATTCTACGGGAAAATCGAGGTTTCGTTGATCCAGACGGATCTTGCAGAGGAGTTCGTATTCCAGCAAAGCAACGATCCGAAGCATACTGTCATAATCTTAAAATCTTTTTACGGATAGGACCAGCCTAGAGACTGTGTTGAATGCGGTGGGAAAAAAACAATCAAGAATAGATCCACTGGGTTCCTGCTTCCATGTCGTTAAAGGCAACAATTGTAGGAATTTCTTCTACTTAGAGTTATTAGATTTTTCTACGTTTTACGTCTGGATGCTCTATTTAATTTAATTATCGCTTCATTCAACAAATCGTATTTTTTCATAAATATTTTCTCAATTTTACGTCAAAAAGATTTCAAGATTTCAAAAAACATTGAAATCAATGTTTAAACGTTTTCCCGTAACAAACAATACTGCACAAGAAATGAATAAAATATGCAAATGGCAGAGAACACCAACAGATTCATGCATCTGCCAAAACTGTTATACTATTGAATAGTTTAATATGTCGAGTAACGCATTAAATCTCCATCCTACTATTATTTTTTTTCATTTTCAGGGCCAGAATGGCATCCTATACCAGAAAAATGGCGTCCCAAGCGGCAGACCAAAGTTTAAAACCTAAAGAAAAAACATTTATATCTTCATCTTCATTATTTGAGCAAAATTCATCATCGTTGATTTTTGAGTCTTCAAAACCGATACCATCCTGCAGTAGCGATGGATTCCTTGCAATTACTGGACTTGTACTGGGAGGGCAAAATGGAGCCAACATCTCCGTCCTCCCAGCCCTTGTATGTTGATGAGCTCATTTCCGAAGACTACGATTTCTGCAATGGTAAATTTATTTGAACGAGTGTTTATCATAGTTTTGCTTATGACTTTCATTTCACTATTTTAGAAGGCCTTTTCAATAATGCACTCATAGATGTCATCGTAGAAAGTAAACCAATTATAACATCCGATTTGCCTACAATAATCACTTTACCATCATTCGAAAAACTCGAGAAAGGTAAGTACTGAAGATGTAAATGTAGAGTCTTAGAAAATCGGGTTGCATAGTTGAATTTATAGAGCAGAGTGGTCCTAAACCGCCTAAGTAACGATCATGTCTCAGAAAATATAATGAACAGTGAATTTTTGAGATTCTATATCACCTGATGCTTTTTTGTACTTTAGGTTTAAGGAGATAATATTCGCATTCATATTATTTTTATTGAAAAACGCACTATTCTTAGGGGAGCCCGGGGCTAGTCCGGACACGGTTTTTTTCCGAACAACTGAAATATCTTCTACACCAGTATTTATGTCGATCCATGGATTTACTTTTTAAATGCTCTTTCATGCGACAGACCGACGTCAGTTAGCTGGATAACATTGAGTCAATTCAGTTTGGTGTCAATCGTGTTCGTGTCAAGAGGTGTACGTTTTTGGACATTTTCTGATATTTTGGGTATATGTGATTTCTCTCAGACCCTGTCAGCTTGGAGCGAAATCAATCTTCAGATCAGCAACGCCATCGCACGGCATCAAATTCAACATATCATGTCAATTGTACGGGTGCGCAGTGCTACTACTCACCTGAAGGAGCCATGCTCACAAAAAAGAATGTTGTCAATGATTTGTTCGAGATGCTGGATATCTTGTTAACATGATGTCTTTGTTTCTGTGCAATGTAACGATGGCCTGTTTAGTGCTTTCAAATGTTCATTTCGTGCTGAATTCATTGATTGTTCAGTGCTTTCGATCACGTGGAAAATAAAATTATTATTGCGCCTTGAAAATGAATTTCGAACACATAACTTTCGACATGAAATTTTTAACGGATTCTTGAAACATACCTAAATATTGATGTCTATATTTCAATTCCACTTCTTATCTTGAGTTTGAGCTTGAGCGACCACCCCTGGTTGCTACTCCGTTACTGATCGGAATTAGCGGAAATTGTACAGGGAATTTCTAGATGATCCAACCTGGGACTGGTAAATCATCCTTCAATGTACATCTTCTGGTAATCCCAGAAATCATTGATCAGTACCGGCGCCGGCCAGGCCCGAACGTAGATCGTCTAAGGAATGGGAAGGGATGTTAGTCCAACACTTGTTGTTACTAGAGGCCGTATATACTACTGCGCACTCCACAAGTGTCACGGGAGAAGGATATTTGTTAGTAAAAATTTCAGTATTGGTATTATTCGCGCGCGACTCAGTATGTTAAGGTTGCTAGATGCTCCACTAAATTCATTAACTTCCCGAGTGAACGTTTCAACAATATCCTATATTAAAGTCCCGGGAAGTCTCGATTCACAGTTCTTTTTTGAAATTTCACAGCTCTTTATAAATGAAATTATGTGATACAAAATAAACGAGTGAATAGGATTTAGACAAAATAGTTGATTCATTGCATTGACATATTCAAAACAGTTGTTATAAAATCATTTTAAATCACCAAATAAAGGTCAACAGATTTAACGCGCGTCTTAATTTTTTTATTATTTCCACTTTTTTATTTAAATTATTTATTAAAATTATTAATTGGTTATATTGGTTGATCTGGGCCGCCGGGTACCGAGAAAAATATTAATTTATTGTTTGAAATATTAATATCAAGTGTTTTTTTTTACTATGTATTCAATATACCGATATATGTTATGTCTGTTATTAACTTTGTAATAACAACGGATTTGCGCATTAGTTAATTTTTATCATTCAATTTATAATCCTTAAAGACAATCAATAACATGGAAGAAAAATAACCAAATAAAACCTTTCTCCGAAGCTAGACAGAAATTGATAGGTTGAATGAAGAGATAATTTAGTAAAATAGAGTAATCAGAAGTGAAACATTGAAAATATCTGATAACTGAAAGGAAAAAGATACTCCTGCAATTGTGGCCTTTTACGACATGGAAGCAGGAACCCAGTGGATCTACTCTTGGTTACATTTTTTTTGCCGCCGGATTCCACACGGGCTCTAGGCTGGTTCTGTCCGGAGAAAGATAATGGGATACTATCAATCTCCTATTTGACCCCAGCCCTTATCAATTCCACTTCTTATCTCATAATAAAACTAGATTTACTTTAAATTAATCAAAACGTCCATTATATCAAACAGTCTTCAATGGTCTTCAACAAAGATACTAAAGTCAGTTTTAACATCAATCATTTGGTACTGCAGGGCATCGAGTTTCGAAATAATACCTATAATCCCAGTAAGCAGGACTATGCTTCACGCGAGGTTGTAACAAACTGCTTTCATTAAGTTATCTTAAGATTTGGCGCCCTACTGCGAAGTGAAGAAAGTGAAGAAAAGTTTCAAAAACGGATTTTCAGCAACGGATAAACCGATTTTCACAAATCATGATTCAAACTAAAGCTCCCAGTGTCTTGAAAGATACTGTGCAATTTCATCCAGATCCGACTTCCGGTTCCGAAATTATAGCAATGAGTATCAAAACCTTCAATACAAAATGATGCAAACCCGATACGCATCGGTACGTGCTGGTACGCAAGAAGAAAACACCACCGTCTAGCATACCGCGTGCTTTGTTGAATTTTGTATAGCGTGCAGGGTTGCCACATTTAAATCTACATTTACTTGTCATAACTGTTTACAAATTGAAAAGGTTATGGTAGTTTATACTCCAAGAAAGTTTATGATTTTATTCAAGTTTGAAAAAGAAAATCTTGACAGATTCTTCTAGTGGTGTTTTTGAAAATATAAGTAATATGAGCAAGGCATCATTACACCACTAGGTAGATTAAATAAGGTTTTATTTGTTTCCTAATATGATTCCGGGCTGGCGGTTTGATTTGCTGGTCTTACAAGCCAGTTGTATTTTTGAGTCGCGACCTGGAAGGATTCTTAGTGTCAGTAGGAATGCAATGTCAAGACTTTGCTATGATTCCGGTCTTGCTGCAGATCCACTTTTAACTGAATTTATAATTGATACTAATTTCAATATCAACCAATGCCAATCACTGATTGTTTCACTTTCGGTCTCGAGCATAAACAATGAACAGTTGTCGTTTGTTTAGCATAATCAGTACAACGAGTTACATTTTCAGTCAGTTCGTTTTGGCTGAACTGAGCTCTTCCGTAGAATGCACAAACGGATGAGTCTGGAAACCGCATCACAAAATCAAAAATTTTTCGGTAGGCGAATTTTGAGAGTGGACGTTATTTTATACACAAGATACTCTGTCTTATTCGTGATAATACAAATGTTTTTTTTTTCTTTTTAACAATTTTTATTCAGGCCAATTTGCGTATAGCTTTCCGTGGCCGATTTACCCATGTTTTTGTTACATAAAATTATTTTTTATTGTTGGATCTCGTTGTCACCCTTCTTCTAGGGGGAGAGGAGCTTCCATTTCCTTCTAGCGAAGATTGGAGGTCATTTTGTCCGTTGCTCGTATCATCTATTGCTACATCGTTGGAGTTGTGAGCGGTTTCCGTTTCCTTGTTTTCATTGTTGATCGCCGTCTTGGGTTCATTTGCAGCTGCTGTAGATGCGCTTTGTACATTGAGATACAAATGTTGGTTATTTTCATAACTCATAAACGACACTCCCAGCTTGCTAGTGACATCTCGGACGGAATGGTTTAGATTCCGCTTGATATCACTGGTAACTATTCTCGTCGTTTTTAGGCTTCTGGTTTTCGATTTCTTTACAATGCAGTCTTCCTGACTGTCGATCAAAGTACTCCAAGTACTTTTATTATGTTATGAGGGTTATCTAGTGTATCATAAAAAATTGAGCTACTTGTTTGTTTCTGCTCAAATTTATTCAGAATCATCGACGTATATAGAAACTCATGTTGAACTAAAAGCATTAAGATTACTTTTTAGTTAGACCCCAAAATAAGGGAGGAACTTGTTTTTTAAGCGATCCAAAAAAATGTATCTCATTTTTGTTGTTTATTTTAGTCCAGTGCAGAGTCTCAAGTATCGAGATTAGAATGACGTAAAGTCATTTTTTCAAAGATCGTTAAAAAGTATTTAATGAAAATAAGAAATGCACTAATTATTTAAGTTCAACGGTTTCTTTAAAAAATCTCCGATATAGCATTAGAAAATTGTCTTCACATTAAGTGACCCCCTTGGTCACATTCAACAATTTCGCCAAATTGAAGCGAGTAGCTCGGATTTTCGCGGTGCACCAGCACAATTTTCACCAGTTGTGCTTCTCTTGCTCTATTGTTTCACAATTCAAAAGCAAATGTCCAAATCAAGCACTATACGTGATGACAATCTCTCATTGGTGATCGGCGATTGAGAATAGTTATTCACGGGTATTTGATACTGCATGAGTACCGATTTTTTCTGCTAAGTGCACTACCTAACGTTCCAATATTAACCGTTAAGCAGACGTGAAATTAGCTTACTTCCAATAGAGGCCGGCCGTGCTTGTGAGATTCGTAAGAAAGACAATAAAAGCGAGCACTCAAAAACTCAAAAGTTATGATGCTATGTTATGATCAGAAATTGGTCAAATGAGTGTTAGTGCAAATAGGTTAAACACTATTCCAAGTATAATTCGTACAGTGCATAGAAAAAATATTCACTCATGCTTTCTTTTTAGGAAATGCAAATATGCGAGCATTTCGTTTGATTCTTTCCATCACGTTTCGTGTTGCCTCTTTGGAAACTTTCCTCGCCAGAAGAATCGCATCTTGTATGTTTGCCTCAAGCCGCAACTCGCTGAAAACAGTCTATCGTTTTTTAAGTTTGCATTTGACAGTGTCTAAAGATTTTCTGGGGCACATAATGCCGGGATGACAAATCCGGCCGGAACATAACAGAGTACTTCACTGCTTGAGGATAAGAATCAAAACATATTCTTTTTCGGCAGATGATTTCGCTCGTGATTTGAATGTCGCTCTTCAAGCCATTGGAATATAACATTTCTTAGCGAACTTCGAGAGCTCAAAGTATTTGTAAACCTCTTTTCCAGTACCCGTTGAGCCGTTGATAATCTTCGAAGTCTACAGTCATGCTTGTTGTAGACGGCATACCCAGCTAGCTTGAGAAATCTTGGATGGAGAAGTTGGGGTTCCACTCGAAACAAATGGCCAGTCTTTTGCAACATCGGGCATTCGATTTCTCATTCGATCCAGTCTTTCTGGCAGTCGAAATACGGAAGCGAAGAGGTAAAAGTTGCAAAATTCACACAACCAATGAATACAAACGATGATCTATATTCGGAAGTGTGAAAGAAGTATGTCAATTTTATTCAAATTCACGTCCTCCAGTTATTTCTGAGACTTTACCCCCTATACTTTTGTTAGTTTAAATTCTTTTGTCGTGAATACGACTTACTTTACTATGGGGCGCCTTTTGAAAATTTACCCTTTGAGAGAATGATAAGTTTTTGATCGTGAATATCTCTGTTATCTACATAACTGTGAAGACACTACTTCTCGGCGAATCGGAGGTAAAAATCATCAGTTTGGTGCAAACCTAGAATAATTTGATTAGCTTTATGTACTTTTTTCAGTGCAAACTTTTCACCAAATGAGTGCAAATAAAACCCGCATTTGACTGCTTTGCGTTCGAGTAAAATGCATCGCATGTATGAATGTTTAATATCGCAGAGAATTCCAAAATTCGGCCCGTCAGAAAGCCAGAAATTAATTCCGTACAGCATTTTATTAGTTTCTTTCACTAAAATATGTGAATTCGAAATGAAATAATCAGCTTTAAAATTCAGTATATTGCTGTTTTGCGAGCTGGTAAAACCGCCTAATTGTAAAAAGCTGAAAACGAAATCAAGCAAAAAGAAATCCCTTCACGAAAATTGCTTTAGTATTGAATCAATCGTCTTTATTCGCACTTTGCTTGCGCAGCTTTGCTAGAAATATCAATGTAGTAAGACGTAGATATATTTCATACTTTTCATATCATAGACCTATTGTATCATTGATCATTCCAGCGAATTAATGTTTTCTACACTGAAAGATTATAAAGCCTGAAAATTCGAATTCCCACCATGTAATCAGCTGATCTTCGTAAGTTACCAGCGATTTACAAGGATGTCTCCCGCCCTACCAAAAATCACGTAATATGAAATTGCCGTTTTGCTGTCGCATACGTAACACTCACACGCCATTTCGGATACTGGGGAAAAATTTCGCCACACTTTCCTTTCGATGGAAAGAATTTCTCCGTACTGCGACATATTTTCTCGAACGTAATGTTCACCAACCTGCGCAGGAAGGTCATTTACACGCACTTCTATTGCACCGTCCACCACGTACACAGGGATTTTGTATTCCACGTTATCTTACTCGCCACTGTACACCTCGTTGTTAACCGAAGTGAATGCAGATGCATCTCATTCACTTCTAAACCTAATATACACTGAATTACTAGCCTTGTCGAACTGTATTTTTCAAAATTTTTTTACGTCTAGATGCATCTATTCTTTCAGTAAGATGTGTGTTTCGTTTGCTGCTGTTCTAACTTTGCTGAGCTTGAAATTATTACAAATTGAATTTGGTCGTGAAGACCAAGTTTCAGGCTTTTGAAGATTGCTCATTTTGCTCATTTTGAATATATTATTGTTTACTACACTGTCTTGTCTTTGATTCTGTGGTTTCAACTGTAAGCGATTTCTGACTGTGTCGGATGAAGTGTGAACACGAACTGTAATGAAATGACATTGTTCGAAATGGATGATACTCTGTTCTTTTCTGGGAAGCCAAAAAACCGATCTCAAAAATTATTTTTGAGTTCGAATTGCGCTGTCATTGTCACCTAGCTGTTCAATTTAAACCCATAAGAATACGCAATATTCTGTGCATATTGAAAACCTTAGTTTTTGTTCACATATCAAATAAACTAGCCGTTTCATCTGGACCGGATAGAATTCACTACAATGTATCATTTTCGGATCCACTCAGACAAAATAATGCGTATTTTTTCGCATAATAAACTCCTTGCTCGACTGACCCTAGTTCGCCATGAAAACACCAAACAAATAATCAATCGTGTTTCCTTACAATTTAATTTAAATTTAAATTCCTTACAATATAATTTAAGTCAAATGATACTACCGGAACATTTTCAATGATAGCATTGCCGACGAATCGCCATATCAAATTTACGATTAAAAACGCGAACGAATTCAGTATATCACTATCATTAGAAGCGGGGCTGAAAATAAAAATAAAAACTCAAGAATCGTTCATAAACTTATATGGCAGAGTTTCTCTTTTTTTTTTTTTTTTTTTTTTTTTTTTTTTTTAAATAACTATTCATTGGAATATGAGTTAAAATTAAATTAATAAGATTTAAATTGGGTGTTCAGCCACAAGTGGTGACTTTTCAGCCCTGTTATATATATATATATATATATATATATATATATGATTTGGTTATTACCATGAAGACATTATTTGCTTCCGCAATTCTGAGATTTTTGTGTAGGGAAAATTCTAAACCTACTTGTATTGTGTAATGGGGAAAAGGAACTTATATACTAACTTACTAACTAATACAGAGAGCGAATCGATTCAATTGAAGATTGCATCGATTTTTGTCGGAATTTGCTTATAATATTATGTGACATTACATCTAATGGTTCTATATTTGTGAGTCTGTGTAACTCATTTGTGCTAAACCAGGGAGGACGCTTCAAAATCATTTTCAGAATTTTATTCTGAATCCTTTGAAGCGTTTTCTTCCTGGTGGAACAACAACTTGACCAAATTGGTACCGCATAAAGCATGGCTGGTCTGAAAATTTGTTTATAAATTAACAGTTTGTTTTTTAGACAGAGCTTAGAATTTCTGTTTATAAGAGGATATAAACATTTAATATATTTATTACACTTTGCCTGGATTCCTTCAATGTGATCCTTGAAAGTGAGTTTTTTGTCATACGTTAAACCTAAGTATTTAGCTTGATCAGACCATGTCAATTCCAAGCCATTCAATTTGAGAATGTGAATATTGTTTGGTTTAAGAAAAGAAGCTCTTGGCTTGTGAGGAAAGATAATTAATTGCGTTTTTGCTGCATTTGGTTTAATTTTCCATTTTGACAGATAATCACTGAAAATATTTAAACTTCTTTGTAGGCGACTGCAGATCACTCTTAGATTTCTACCTGTGGCTAACAGACTTGTGTCGTCACAGAATAGCGATTTCTGACAACCAACGGGTAGATTTGGAAGATCAGAAGTGAAAATATTATACAAGATTGGAGCTACGCTCGAACCCTGCGGAACACCGGCTCGTACGGGTAGCAATTCAGATTTACAGTTCTGATAGCTAACCTGAAGAGTACGATCAGTTAGATAATTCTGAATCATTTTGATCAAATAAATAGGAAACTGGAAATCGGACATTTTTGCTATTAAACCTTTGTGCCAAACACTGTCGAATGCTTTTTCTATGTCTAGAAGAGCAACTCCAGTGGATAACCCAGAAGATTTATTTGATTTTAGCATGTTCGTTACTCTGACAAGCTGATGAGTAGTTGAATGTTCATGACGAAATCCAAACTGCCCTGGTAAAAAAATTGAATTCTCATTTATATGAGTCATCATTCTCAACAAGATAATTTTTTCAAAAAGTTTACTGATAGAAGAAAGTAAGCTAATTGGGCGATAACTTGATGTTTCTGCTGGGTTTTTATCAGGTTTTAGGATAGGAATTACTTTAGCGTTTTTCCATCTTTTTGGGAAGTAAGCTAATGAAAAACACTTGTTGAAAATTTTAACCAGGAGTCTCAAGGCAACATCGGGAAGATTTTTAATAAGAATATTAAAAATTCCATCATTACCAGGAGCCTTCATGTTTTTGAGTTTCCTAATAATTGATTTAATTTCATCAAAATTCGTCTCAATAATGTCATCGTGTGATAACACTTGGGTTGAAATATGATCATATTTCAGTGAGACTTCATTTTCAATGGGACTCACAACGTTTAAATTAAAATTGTGAACACTCTCGAACTGCTGAGCAAGTTTTTGAGCTTTTTCACCATTTGTAAGAAGTATTTGATTTCCTTCCTTGAGAGCAGGAATTGGTTTCTGAGGTTTCTTAAGAACCTTAGAAAGTTTCCAGAAATGTTTAGAATATGGTTTAATTTGTTCAACTTCTTTAGCGAAATTTTCATTTCGCAAAAGAGTAAATCTATGTTTAATTTCTTTTTGTAAATCCTTAACTATGTTTTTCATAGCAGGATCACGAGAACGTTGATATTGTCGTCGACGAACATTCTTCAACCGAATGAGCAGTTGAAGATTGTCATCGATGATAGGAGAATTTAATTTAGTTTGAGCTTTGGGAACTGAAAGATTTCTAGCTTCGATAATATAATGATTCAAATTGTCAATTGCTGTGTCGATGTCCGCAGAATTTTCTAAAATAGTTTCATGATCCACATGATTTTCAATGTGAGATCTGTAATCCAACCAATTAGCTCTATGATAGTTGAAAATAGAACTAATTGGATTAATTATAGCTTCGTTGGAAAGTCTGAATGTTACTGGAAGATGATCTGAGTCAAAGTCAGCATGAGTAATCGGTTCACTACAAATGTGACTTTGATCTGTTAGAACCAGATCAATTGTAGACGGGTTTTTCACGGAAGAGAAACAAGTCGGATTACTGGGATGAAGAACTGTGAAGTAACCAGCTGAGAGTTGATTATGAAGTATTTTACCATTACTGTTATTTTGCCTACAATTCCACTGGACATGCTTAGCATTTAAGTCCCCTATTACGAAAAATTTCGATCGATATCTTGTAAGTTTTTGCAAATCGCCTTTAAAGAAATTTAATTGTTCGCCGGTGCATTGGAATGGCAAATATGCTCCAGCGATGAAATAAATTCCATGAATGGTTTCAACTTCGATTCCCAAGCTTTCAATAACTTTAGTATTGAAAGAAGGTAAAATTCGATGTTTGATTTGCCGTTGGACAAAAATGGCAACTCCACCACCCATTCCAGTAAACCTGTCAAATCGATGAACCACATAATGTGGATTACTTTTCAATTTTACATTTGGTTTAAGAAAAGTTTCTGTCACAATGGCAATATGAATTTTGTGAACTTTGAGAAAATTATAAAATTCATCTTCACTCGATTTCAAAGATCGAGCATTCCAATTTAAAATATTCAAATAATTATTTAACATCACTGTTAAATTTTAAATTCATTATAATATTATTTGCAAATTTCCATCCGATTTGAAATGCTTCAAAAAGTGATGAAGTTGAATTCATTTGGATGATCATTTGAAAAAGTTGATCTTGTAGGTAGATCATTTTATTTTCAGTTATATCGCCTAAATCGACTTCATTTAAAGAAGCGAATGGCATTGAAGGAATATTTGTAGGTAGACTGCCATTAGAAGAAGATGATTTGGCCGGTCTACCTATTAATAAATTGTTTTCGTTAGAAGAAGAACTGCAAGGCGGTCCTGTGTTTTGATTATTTACATTAGAAGAAATAGGTGATAGATTTCTACCTAATATACCAGCATAACTGACATTAGAAGAAGATGATGACGAGGTCGATCTACCTGTCAATAAATTGTTTTCGTTAGAAGACGAATTGACAGGCGTACCTGTTTTTTGTTTCGAAGAAATCAGTGCCGAATTAGGCGTGGCATTTGTAACGGTTTTCTGATTTTCAGGTATGTTCTGTAAATTTAAGGTCGTTGATTTGACTTGTTGTCGAAGCGAACGAGCGTTTAAAATTTTTTCCCTGACAGGACATTTCAAATAATTGGATTTATGATTTCCATTGCAATTTGAACATGAAAATTTATCAGTGGTTTCATTCGTTGGACAATCGTCTTTCGAATGCGATTTACCACAATTCAAACACCGTATATCCATATGACAATTTTTGGTTCCATGACCGAAGCCTTGGCAACGACGACATTGCGTTAAGTTTGCAATATGATTATGCCGTTTATAATGTTCCCAATGAATTTTAATGTGGGAAATGAAACGTACTTTTTCTAAAGTTTTCAAATTGTTTACATCACTTCGATTGAAGTGTATTAGGTAAAGTTCATGGGAAATTCCAGAGCGTGGTTTAGAAGTACCATTCGCTCTTTTTTTCATAAGTATTACTTGGGAAGGGGCAAAACCAAGCAATTCTTTTAGTTCATTTTTAATTTCATCAATACTTTGATCATTTGATAATCCTTTCAAGACAGCCTTGAAGGGTCTGTCTGATTTTATATCATATGAATAAAATTTATGAAGTTTCTCGGACAAATATCGAATAAGACGTTCGTAATCTTCCAATCCATCCACCAAGACTCGACATTCTCCTCTTCGTCCGATTTGAAATGAGACTTTTACTTCCGGGAGAAAAGTAGAAAGCTCAGTACGGAATGCTTTGAAGTCGGAAATCATCACCGTCACTGGTGGCATAGATTGATGTTTCTTCCCAGAACGACAAGCGTCCATTTTGGGAATTTTTGAAGAATTTTCTTCTATGTCGCTACAATCGGATTCAGGAAGAATCTCGTAAATATTGTTAGACGGCATAGAATCAACGGAAGGGAAATCCGTCCGTTGTCTTTTATTTTTACATTCAGATTCTATAAGATCGTGAATGTTATTAGAAAAATGTTGAATAACGGATTGTGATTTATTCCGTATTGAATTATTTTTAGCCTTAGGCTTGTTGCCTTTCCGGTTGGACGCAGGCATTTTTGAAATAAATGAAATTTTAAATTAAATTAACTAGGCTAAATTAGTCTTCGATTAGACTCCTAGCTAGCCTTAAAAAAGGCTGATTAATTTCTTAGTCACTCTAATATCACTCTTTGTATCACTTAGTCACTCTAATATCACTCTTTGTATCACTTAGTCACTTAGTTAGTGATTCAGGTAGTCTTGAAAAAGACTGAAGCCTTGAATCAATGAAACTCTAGGTAGCCAGAAAAAAATTCCAGGAGCCAAGAGCTATACGCGTGCGGTGCGAACGACTGTTCAACACCGACGAGGCAGAGTTTCTTTATTTTGTCATCTATTGAGCGATCAGGACGCAAAGTAAGTCAGTGTTTTATATTCTTATGCGGAACTTGATCTTCTATTTCTGAAGTCTTCGCAAACGACTCATAAGCGTACAGGAGGACTATTGTATGGCCATTTTTTTTAAACTGTCGCCATGCTTAAGACAGTCACTGCCAACGATACACGCAGCTGCTACATTCAACAGTAACCAACCCGCAATGACACGAGAGCTTGGCTGAGAGTCATGACACACG
Source organism: Malaya genurostris (assembly GCF_030247185.1). NCBI lineage: Eukaryota > Metazoa > Arthropoda > Insecta > Diptera > Culicidae > Malaya > Malaya genurostris. Next base: position 228,861,148 of record NC_080571.1, on the reverse strand, counting down.
ACAGCAATATTGAGAACAGTTAATGAGCAAGACTCTTTGCAAGCGTATGAGTAATGTCAACAATGTGTGCGTAAAAACAAATTCCGGCGCTTCTTTTCCTGATTTTAATCAACAAATCTTCCATATGGTTGAAAAATAAACCAATCAGTTCATTCTGCTTAAAATTGCAATTCAAGAGAAGCGAAAATCTTCGTCTGAAACTCTTCCGTTTTCCTTAAAACTGCTCGAGAAAAAATATTTCAGTTTCAGCTTATTTCCACTAACACAACAAACACATTGCTATGTGGATTTCCTCTTGCAGAAATTATCGCGATATAACTATTTGAGTATCTTCTAAAGGGTGATTTTTTAAGAGCTTGAGAACTTTTTTAAACAATAAAACGCATAAAATTTGCAAAATCTCATCGGTTCTTTATTTTAAACGTTAGATTGGTACATGACATTTACTTTTTGAAGATAATTTCATTTAAATGTTGACCGCGGCTGCGTCTTAGGTGGTCCATTCGGAAAGTCCAATTTTGGGCAACTTTTTCGAGCATTTCGGCCGGAATAGCCCGAATTTCTTCGGAAATGTTGTCTTCCAAAGCTGGAATAGTTACTGGCTTATTTCTGTAGACTTTAGACTTGACGTAGTCCCACAAAAAATAGTCTAAAGGCGTCAAATCGCATGATCTTGGTGGCCAACTTACCGGTCCATTTCTTGAGATGAATTGTTCTCCGAAGTTTTCCCTCAAAATGGCCATAGAATCGCGAGCTGTGTGGCATGTAGCGCCATCTTGTTGAAACCACATGTCAACCAAGTTCAGTTCTTCCATTTTTGGCAACAAAAAGTTTGTTAGCATCGAACGATAGCGATCGCCATTCACTGTAACGTTGCGTCCAACAGCATCTTTGAAAAAATACGGTCCAATGATTCCACCAGCGTACAAACCACACCAAACAGTGCATTTTTCGGGATGCATGGGCAGTTCTTGAACGGCTTCTGGTTGCTCTTCACTCCAAATGCGGCAATTTTGCTTATTTACGTAGCCATTCAACCAGAAATGAGCCTCATCGCTGAACAAAATTTGTCGATAAAAAAGCGGATTTTCCGAATGGACCACCTAAGACGCAGCCGCGGTCAACATTTAAATGAAATTATCTTCAAAAAGTAAATGTCATGTACCAATCTAACGTTTAAAATAAAGAACCGATGAGATTTTGCAAATTTTATGCGTTTTATTGTTTAAAAAAGTTCTCAAGCTCTTAAAAAATCACCCTTTATAAGTAAGCCCGCAAAATAGGAACCTTTAATTTAACACGCGAAAGGCAATGGATATGGAATGTTGTCGTAAAACTATTTATTTTTCCGGAAAACTGCTTTTTTAACAGAAAATATATAGTTTTGTTTATCTTGTGTAGCGCAATCTAATACAAATGCATTGAAGCAGTGTTACTAACTTTTTCATTAGGGAATCAAAGTCTACATTCATAAAATGTAAGCAATTTTCTTCAAATGTTGGCGACAAATTTACCAAAACTGATATTTCATCCAAAAAGTCTGGCTTAACGTTCGTTTGAGAACAAACTGTTGCTAAAAAGATTGTTTTAAACTCAATCGACAATTTTTAATTTTGGATTTTGGTGCACAAGGCTAGATTTTGGGCTCGAGTTCAGAGTGCCACGTATTGTTCTGTAGACAAAATCGCATATTATTTTATATTCGGTACCATCCGAACTGCTTTGATCGATTAAATAGAAATCCTAAAAATATAATTTAATGTGGATGAGAATGCAATTAATTCCTTCAATTTGATCGCTTTTGCAGTGCACGAGGTGCACATAAGGGCGAGACTCCACTGTATATGAGTACATAGATCTATGACATACGTACCAAATAAAATGTACGTAATACACAAATTACCAACACAAGTTAACTTGGTTTACTCTTGATCCTTAATTTTGTCGCACTCTTTCACAGTAGTCAAAGCCACAGCGTTCGTTTTGTGGTAGTGTACTTTCATGCCGGATAGGTAGCTGCTGTATTGATTTTCAATCACGGTTTTCGAGAATGCCATGAGCTAAAAATGTCATGACATTTTCATAAATGGATTGTCATATCCGCTGTTACCGCTCTGTGGCGATAAATTAAGTGCGAGCGACAGTGTTTCCATTACTGGTTCGGTTTTGAGCAGCGTTAAGTAATTCTCATGCGTAAATATATTACCAAGATATTTATATCTGCTTTGAAAATTGAGATAAAAATTGACATGGTAGAAATTCAATCACAAAGCTTGTTCATGCAGATAATTAAAAAAAAAAGTTATAACTATTTACTTCAATTTCATACACGAATGACGCAAATACAAGAAATCTTACCGCAGAGACTGCGCTCCTGTTACTTATAGCGCGGTTTGGTATGAATAAAAAAACAAGTTCGAACATGTAGTTATGCTACTTTCGAATTTGAGCATTTACTGCATGCCGTATCACCACGGAGCTGGAAAATCTGGAATATTTTCTCTTTACTCTGTATTTCTCACAAAACCGCTTCCTTCCAACGGGAGTGTAAAGAAACAAACCACGAAAAGGATACAGAAAGAAAACCGTCCGCATTAAGGAACAAGACTTTCATGTGCATGTCCCCCTACACCTCATGAGAATCGAAGTGACACGAATTTCAAAGTTTAGCCTTGTTGGCAACTGTCTCTCAAAAGTGATTGAATTTGGAAACAGCTACTATTTATTGTGGCTAACCATTCTCAGACTGTAAACAATAGAACAGTTACCGATGAGAGAATTCACGACAATAAATGTCATGAGACTTATGACATTTTCTCTCGTTACAGTCACGGCGAAGTACAGTCGGCGACTGCTGCCATTTGTGCGGTTTGACTGTCTGCTGTTTCGTGTCATTCTCCAATATCGTTCGCAACCCTGGCTACGATCCTAAAAATAGTCTGGACTCGAACATATGACATCTTGCATGTTAAGACCATTCCCTTGTACTGGGAACAGTCGACTCGCGATTAAAGTGCATGATAAAAGTTCAATGGCCTTCAACAATTCAGATTTCGCTTCTCACACAAGCTGTCGACATTTTGTTTGAGTCTATATTTGGCTTCCAGCGGAAATTGAGCGGCCCTTATCAAATACTTTATTTTTCAAACATTTTCTGAACGAAGCGATTGCTTCTTTGAATATTGTTCAGAAGGCGAACACTTATTTTAAAATTTATAAGAATTCTATAAAATATATAAAAAAATACTTTGAAAAGTTAAAGTAGTTTTCCTAATAATAAATTTACCTTTTTTCTACATTTAGATATTTTACAAATTCAAAGCGTTTTATAACCGATCTGGATTTTCGTCACAGGATAATCCGCATCTTGCCTTGACAAACCACAAGCACGGTTCTTATTGATGGTTATAATTGGACATCATCCTGTCGGTCGATCATTCAAAACTTGTGATATTGAACGGTTCATTGGATGTTAGTTTCAGCGTTATCCTGGTCTTGCAACGCACCAGCAGGGTTGATGAAAAGGGTGTCGCTGAATGCTTTTACTCGTTGATAGTTACTTTTTGCAAGGCCAGACAGAGAACAAGTCTAACGGAGGGAGACGATTACCAATCAATTTATCAATTTGAACCCGGCACATGGTTTTCCATCATCGGCGTCTCGGGCACCGCAGTGATGTGTTAGCCAAGCGCGCGCGCGAAACGAGGGCGGGTCACAACTACAAGCAGAACGAGCGGTCAATTTATAATCAATATGCTTTGGTCACATACTGATAACTGGCTTGCAGTGCGCTGTCTTTGGAAGGTTTGTTTTCTTCTCTGCCAAGCGGGAATTTTATTCCTTTTTCTGGGTTGCAAGTTCTAGCCAAGGTCTGTGGAAATCCGTCGGATATTCCCATTGAACCGGTTCTACCGTGTTGAATAATTGTTTCGATTAGAAGACATTCACAACAGAATGCCATCTAGCGTAGACCTTTCAATACTACTATATTTTGTTGTGAAAATATTCGGTCCTACGCTGATGAAAAATATGTTTCATAGCTCAGTTATTTGCTACACTGTTTCATGACAAATAATCAGTATAATATATGATATTCTGCCTGACCGAAATATGTCAAACAACATCAGATCTTTATGAACCCAAAGTTAATGAGTAAACCCTCAGTCGCGCCTCTCTTGCCTTCATAAACATAAAATGATAATTGTTCTATAGCTGCTCAGGTAGCTAGCTTTGAACTCAAAACAGCCTATTATTGACCGTCGAAAAAATATAAAAAAAACATAGCGGAGGTGAGCAGTCATATGAATCAAATTTTTGATTCTTTCTTCAGTGTAGTGTTCTGACAAGTCTATAAAAAAACGAGTTCGATCACTACCGGCTGAATAAGTGATACGGTGCTCACCGTACGTATCGCGCTAATGAATAATCACGCCTCCATCGCGTGACACTCTTGGGCTTTTCAATCGAGGTAAGAGGGAAACATGTCATGCAGGAAATAGAAGCAGTTTAGTTTATTGATATATGTGAACATGAAGCTTGGTTGGATCTACTTTTGACAGTGATTTGGCTGATTACAATCACAAAATGCTTCGGAGTAAATTTAAAACTTATAACACTATTAAATAATCAGTTAATCTGTCTTATATACTCATACAAAAAATTGCGTTATTAAGATCTGAAGCAAAAATCAAAGTCATCTTGAATTTCTGTTTTGAACCGAATTCACTTATATTCGGCATACATGATAACAGAATGACATGTACTGCGATATTTCGAAAGAAAATATAGATAGATGTGAATAGAAAACGTCGCTCAAACGCATTGTGGGAAAAAGCTTATTCGCTTGATAACAATGAGTGAATAATGTTTTTACCCATATATCTAATTCTAGTAAATTGAAAAATTTGTCCAAACACCTTCAAAGTATATGGAATATGTCAAAAGCATCACAATCTCGTGCTATTAGCGTGTATTTGACTCTTCAATAGTACCTAAATAGATTATGAATACTACAAAGAATGGGTTGCTCCTGGTATCTTAAAGCTAAAGCAATATCTCCTAATAAATATGACAAAATAAAACAATTAAAGCTGCAGAACCCATATGGATGACGTAAATTGTATTAGACTTGCAACAATACATGAAAAACACAGAATTTTTTTAATTATAATTTCAAAAGTTCATCTATAAATTGTGTACAAGAACACGCTTGAAAAAATTCTGAAATTTACTTTTTCAAATGGAGTGGAAACGAATCTGCTTCTTGATTTAAATTTCAGAAATGTGTTCATCTTAATTTTGTGGCAACTTACAACCGCAGTATTACAAACATTTTTCTTCTTTTCAGTACTTGAAGCGAATAAATGTAATCGAAAATACCTAAACAATAATTCACAGTTTCATTCTTTTCCATGATGGCAATGTATATGGGTTTGTTTACCTATGTTTGTTATGACAATTCGAGCAGCGTCAGTCGAAATCTAGTACCACATTTTTAGGATCTCGATCACGTGGTCGAAGGCGATACGTAATGCCACAGTTCAGTCGAATCGACTTCAAAAATAATCGTTTCGAGTAACTCGATGCGAGATGCATAATGTCAGCCCTGGTTTATTACGTTCAGAATCACCGACCGAAGCGCGCAATTAAGGACATAAATGATCATGTCCAAAATTCTTGGGAAGAACGTGGGGTATGATAAAATGTATTCTATATTAGATCATAATTTTTCAAATCGAGTTATTTTTCATAGAGCTCTAGATGGACACAATTATTGTAAAGAAAAAAAAAATAAAACATCGAGTCAGGATTGACTTTGTCCGGCAAAAGATTATTACCCTCTATGGTGGACTTCAATCTATTACACCAATTGATTATTTGTGCAAGAAAAAAACTGTTTAGATCTCACATTATATGTTATCACCTATCAGACAGCTCTGATAATAAACCTGGTAACAAAAGTGCGCCCGTCTTCAAAAAACCGGTTCAATGTGGTTATCAAATTTCGTTGGCAAACGTGTGAATTATATCAGTTCATGACTGACCAACCTATGACTATATATTGGATTCGTGTTAGCAACAAATGAAATTGAAGATTTCCACCCTGTCTGTTGCAATTTAGAAAAAAAACATCAGTTGTGAGTACTTGAGTAGTAATAACACACCGAATTTTTATATAACTCTATTGCAGCCCTATATCATTTTCGCTGCTTTGTCTCTGACATTACCTTCTCTAATTTTTTTTACTAAATATAATAGTTTGACTATTGAATTTAATGTTTAATTGGTTGTGATCCATCAAAGTTTCTTTTAAAATTTATCAATATTACAATCATGCAAACTCGTTTCAGTACGCCATGAAAAACACGTCAGTTGCAGTCTATTATGAAGATCTGCAAAACTGTACCAGTGGTATTAGACAAAAATAAAAAAACGCTCATATTATTTTCCTTTAACGGAAAACAGTGAAAGTGGGCAAATCAGACGGATGTTTTGAAATAGTCGGCAAGATTTGTGATATGAGGTCAGCAACAGGTCGTAATACAGTTTGAACTTCAACCGAAGCGTACGAAGTGTCATGCATGTGTTTCGCACTAGCTAATCAGGTTGCCTTCTGAAATGTGGGTTCGAGTCCAGCTTCTGATAATTCTTTTACGCAATTTTATTTATCTATATTCCCTCTCACCCTGTTTCTCGTTAACTGATTGATAGTAAAAACTGAGTTCAACTTTTACTACCCTAACCAGATCAGTAAAACTGCATTCAATTCAATTAAAATCGAATACGGCACACTGATGATACTGCAGTAAACTTCACACTCTAACACACAACTTTCACTGACGTACCGAACAGGAAACATTCAGTTCGTCATTCGTTTCTCTTTCAATCGAAGCTCAGTTGAACCACCGTCAGTTGATCTCTTGAAATAACAAAATGTCTTTTTCAATTGAAAGAGAGCGGCCTTCAAATGAGGTTCATGTAAACATTCGAATTGGTTCAAGAAAATAGATAAAAGGTAAACCATTCATGATGGCTGCAATATTAACTACGGAATAAACATAAATTGATAGATTGCTCATTCAGTTTTCATTTTTAATACTTTGGAGCACATCTCATTTTATTTCAAACCTGCTGATTTTAACCGAAAACTGAAATGAGAACCGCAACCCTCTATCTGTAATTCTGACCGGACAGAATTTCGGTTATCGAGTTGATGTTCATGCTGACAGTCATTGGCCATGAAGTCTGGGTGCAATATTCTGTAGGGCATCTTGAATTTCTGTTTTGAAGCGAATTCACTTACATTCGGCATACATGATAAAAGCATGACTTGTACTGCGATATTTCGAGACATTGACGTATGCCAACTGCTTCATTACGTTCGGAATCACCGACCGAAGCGCGCAATTGAGGACATAAATGATCATGTCCAAAATTCTTGGGAAGAACGTGGTATCTGATAAAATGCATTCTATATCAGATCATAATTTTTAAAATCGAGTTGTGATTTTTCATAGAGCTCTAGATGGACACAATCATTGTAAAGAAAAAAAATAAAACATCGAGTCAGGATTGACTTTTTCCGGCAAAAGATTATTAACCTCTATGGTGGACTTCAATCTATTTCACCAATTGATTAATTGTACAAAAAAACTGTTTGGATCTCACATTATATGTTATCACTTATTAGACAGCTCTGATAATAAACCTGGTAACGGAAGTGGGCCAGTATTGAAAAAAACCGGTTCAATGTGGTTATCAAATTTCTTTGGCAGACGTGTAATTTATATCAGTTCATGACTGACCAACCTATGACTATATATTGGGTTCTTGTTAGCAACAAATGAAATTGAAGGTATTTAACCTGTCTGTTGCCATTTAGAAAAAAAACATCAGTTGCGAGTACTTGAGTAGTATTAAGACACAAAATTTTTATTTAACTCGATGGCAACCCTATATCAATTTCGCAGTTAAGTCTCTGACATTACCTTCTCTAATTTTTTTACTAAATATAATAGTTTGACTATTGAATTTAATGTTTAATTGGTTGTGATCCATCAAAGTTTCTTTTAAAATTTATCAATATTACAATCATTGCATGAGGAATGCAAACTCGTTTCAGTACGCCATGAAAAACACGTCAGTTGCAGTCTATTATGAAGATCTGCAAAACTGTACCAGTGGTATTAGACAAAAAAAAAGAACGCTCATACCATTCTGCTTTAACGGAAAACAGTGAAAGTGGGCAAATCAGACGGATGTTTTGAAATAGTCAGAGCAAGATTTGTGGTATGAGGACAGCAACAGGTATGTTAGTAACACAGTTTGAACGTCAGCCGGCGCGTACGAAGTGTCATGCACGTGTTTCGCACTAGTTAATCAGATTGCCTTCTTGAACGTGGGATCGAGTCCAGCTTCTGGTAATTCTTTTACGCAATTTTATTCATCAACATTCCCTCTCAACCTATTTCTCGTTGGCTGATGGATAGTAAAAATTGAGTTTAACTTTTACTACCCTAACCAGATCAGTAAAACTGCATTCAATTCAATTAAAATCGAATACGGCACACTGATGATACTGCAGTGATCTTTACACTCTAACACACAACCTTCGCTGACGTACCGAACGGACAACATTCAGTTCGTCATTCGTTTCTCTTTCAATCGAAGCTCAATTGAACCACCGTCAGCTGATCTCTTGAAATAACAAAATGTCTTTTTCAATTGAAAGAGAGCGGCCTTCAAATGAGGTTCATGTAAACCTTCGAATTGGTTCCAGAATGATGGCTGCAATATTAATATAAATTGATTGATTGCTCACTCAGTGTTCAGTTTTCATACTTTGAAGTACATCTAATTTTATTTCAAACATTCGAAAATTATCGATTTAAACCTGCTGATTTTAAACGAAAACTCAAATGAGAACAGCAACCCTCTATCTATAACTCTGACCGGACAGAATTTCGGTTATCTAATTGATGTTCATGCTGACAGTCATTGGCCATAAATTTCATTTTGTTCTAATAATGTTTGATTGAAAATGAAATTTTTCCGCACTGATCCTTACACAAAAACCCAAAATTATTCAAACAGACAGCAAGGATTTACGTTTTCCCGAAAATTTTATTTTCCAAGCCGTAGTTCAGAAATAATACTCTGTTTCTACGTGTTAATCAAATTGAGACAAATTGTTCCAGACTATTCTATCGCATCGTAATCTGTGGCTCTAATTTCATTAGGGTTTTCCGATATTATAAGAAATAGTTTGTCTAAAAACGTAACACTATCTAAGGCAAGGTAATCGGATAGATTCCTGTAAAATACGACTAACATGTAGAAGGAAGTGTGTTTGTTTTTTAAAGTCTGAGAAATATCTACGTCGACGTTGTGTTGTTACGTTACGTTGTGCTCAAAGTGTTATCGTTATTCCGAAATGAAGTCGTTTTTTCTGTAAACATAAAAAACCTTAACTATCATTTTAATCGGTCCACTAAATGAATAAACAAGGTAAAATGCTTTTGTTGCGAAGTGGAACCAACGATTGGAGGTGTACAAAATTTTTGATGACTGTAACGACCGGGGTTCGACGAGAATAACAGATCCTAAATATAGTCGATTTTCCGGACAAATCTTAACCTCCGACTTAAGAGGAAACTATGTGGAACTACGGAGTTTTCTAGATGCGAAAATTTAATGTCGGCCTTTGAGGTTAATTTGTGGGTTCCTAGCGTACCTTCAAACCCCCGGTAAAAGCCAGCGTTTGGTTAAATTCTGCGAAAAAAGATGTTTAAGAAAATGTCTGCGGAATTATAAATTCCCATTCGTGGGGAAACCAGTGCACTATTAAAAATAGTCGTCTCGCTGAATTTGATAAAATTTGACGGTTTCTATCCAGCTAGCATTGCATTGTGACGGTGGTCTTGGCGAATTACACACTGCTGCGGATCATGTATTCTGCTGGTTGTTTGATAAATGATTGATTGATGATCTGATTGTTGATGATAATAATTTTTTTCACGTTTCGTCTTCGACTCGTCGTTGCTTAACAGTTTATGGTGAACTGTTATACCACTTGGCAATTCTAAATATACCGCCAAGCTGTGTAAAGTTTCTGCTATTTGCAAAATATTTTTTTTTTGTTTTGCACCGTAATACAAAACTTCCTTGGAAAACTGTGTTTTAAATTTAATACCATTCCAACTGAATATCCCAACATCATTACAGCCACCATTGCTGATCGCTTTCATATCTATTGTTAACAAAGAAAGATAATAAATCAGGAAAAGAGGAAATGTCGATTCTTCACCTACTTCACGGAAAGACAATGACTCATCAGACGTAGACATATTCCATAGTTGTCACGGAGATGGTGATTAAGACGGGTATAAGAAGTCGGAATTTTATGTAACCTGTAAAAGACTAGAAATGTAATCTTCTTCACAAATGAAATTTATGCACAAAATTTACAGTTCCTATCCGTTTTTTTCTTGATTAGTGAAATATTCGATTTGAACTCGAACCATCGAGTAAATGACAGACGTAAAAGTATTCTTTTTCAATAACGACCATAGCTTGTCGGTATTTTTTCAAAGTGAATTTCGACAAATGATATGTAAACACTTTTCCGGGGTAGGTAAATTCATATCAATATTATGTCACGGGTAAGATTGGCGTCTCACAACCGTCTCGCGGGTGACATTCATTCGTCTCGTTTCGACTTTCGATGAAATGACACTTTCGGTGAAATTCAGCTTTGTTTAGGATCTTAAGTTCTTTGATTTGAATATGAGTTTATGAAAACCGGGTTTGTCGTTTGCGAAATGAGCTACATTTTGGAGTTTTTACAATTGTTTTCGGTACTTACGGAAGCGGAATCCGGAGACCAGTGTAACCGAAGTCGGTTAATATTTAATAATCAACTATGGAACCGTAGGACCTTTCATTTGGGTTATTTATTTATTTATTAAACAAAGTGGGAAAAAGCCCATCTGAGTTGAAAAATGTATGTCATTCTCTGATAGACATAAAAATCACTATCTTTTAAAAACAATCACAAAAAATTACATGTTAACTACACAACAACTTAAAAGCTAGTACAAACAACTTATTACAAATTAAATTATCTATAGTCAGATTATTGCAGATCGCTTGATTTTTCCAACGAAGCGACGGGAAGGCTCTCCAAACTGAAACAACTCTTCTACTGCATGCAGTAATTGGCTCGTTGTATCCTAATACAGTCCTATGGAATCTGTTCTGAAGCAGGTTTGTGTTACGCAGTGATCTATCCGGTATTCGAAAATCAAGGTCATAAAGAAGTTCAGGAGCATAAATCTCTCAACGCCTGTTGAGTTTTTCTACTTCGCTGTAACGAATCGATTCCTAACAATTGGCATCTGTCTGAATATGGTGGCAAGTTTACTGGATCTCTCCACGGTAAATTTCGTAATGCCATACGAACAAATCGTTTCTACACTCATTCAATTCTAAGGCTTCACGATACTTGATACGGACTCCAGATTACCGATGCGTTTTCGGGAATTGGGCGGACGAGTGAGCAATACAAAGCCTTAGGGCAATACGGATCTTTAAAGTCCTTTGCAATCTTAGCGATGGAACCCAATTGACGTGTTGCTTTCGAAACGATTTGTGAACGATGAACATCGAACGTCAGTTTAGCATCCAACTGTACACCAAGATCACACACTTGATCCACTCTAGAGATAACTGTACCATCAATGTTATAGTCAAATATGACTGGAGATGAAATCCTATGAAATGTGATGACTTGGCACTTGGCTACACTTATGATTAGTTTGTTTTTCCTGCACCAATCGGTGAACAATGTAAGCAGACATTGTAGTCGCCGGCAATCATCTACACTACGAACAGTGAGATACAATTTTAAATCATCTGCGTAGACTAATTTACATCCAGCTCACAAAAGCAACGCAACATCGTTGCAGAATAATGCGAATAACAGGGGTTCAAGTTACTACCTTGTGGGACACCTGATTTATTAGAAAGCTCGAAAATGAAAATTAGTGTACCCATCTTTGAGTAATCGGAGTGCCTTCGAATTAAAAATGTTTAATAACAATTACCGAAGGCCGGATACCGGTATGACTGTTATGGATTTATTTGGCTATCGTGACCTGCAAACTATAGATATTTATCACCCAATTTAGAAAAATTTGCTAATTATCACATGATCACGATTCATTTAATAAACTGAGGTCTTTTCTCACGTGGTTTTTCATGCGTTTTTTACGCGTGTTTACAAAGCTACGCAGTTTTTTTATGCGGATTTTTTATATGAATTTTCAAAGTTATACGTCGATATCTGCACAGGTCAAAATCTGTTACCGGTACCATGTTTTTTTTATCATGAAATCATGAACCGTAACTTCTCATGAAATTTCATGAGCAAAATTATTGAAAGGAAAATTTTCATGAAAGATGTGTTATTGTTCATGATATCAACCGTTTTGATCATGAAATCATGACTTATTATTCATGATAGACATGATTCATGATTTCATGATTTTTAATCATGGTTCCGGCAATAGATTTTTATCCGTGTGGTTTTACCCCTGATTTTTTTTTAAGTCTGACAATTTTCGATTTAAATATAAAAATATTTTTCGAGATAACATCAGAGTTAGAAGTTTCATGCATTTCTAAGGCATTTAGCATTTTTCTCAATTTCGGAAATCTCAAAATTTCTATGTCCCAAAATCGATTTTTACGAATCTACTTTGTCGAGATAAGATTTAAGTTGAGTTTTTGTGCGTGGTTATTTTTTGTGCAGTACGTATCCCTCGCGTTAAAAAAGACCCCAGTGTAAATTTTTTTTCGTATTCTATTCTGGTTTAATTTTGGAACCGGTTCTGGTGTAATTCTGGAACCGGAAGATTAACCTTAAGATCTGTCGGTTGGTCGGTTACTATCTCATCACTATCGGATCAACTATCTGCGAGAAAATTGAGCGCAGAAAAAAGTGCGTCTGTCGGTCAGTGCGTTAAAATTTCATTTTCAATCGAATAATATAAGATGAAAATGAAATTTATGGCCACTGACCGTCAGCATATCCCTTCTAATTCATTTGACTTTTGCTGCCATTTTCAAGTGAAGCTCCCAGAATGCATCGTCAGTTGAATAATCGTACCTAGTCATTTGAAGTTTTGCTTGCTCAGTTTCAAGTGCCAAGTAGTCTAGCTGCTTCATTGTCTTCGCTCTTGGTAGTAAGCAATTTCGAACGAATAGAATTATAAATGGCGTAAAGTGTTAAAAATGAAAACTTAAGAAGGAAACAATTAATTTATGTGTATTCTGTGATTGATATTTAAGCAATCTGATTAGTCTTTCATCTATTATCTCGAACCAATTCGAATGTTTACATGAACCTCATTTGAAGGCCGCTCTCACACTATTGAAAGAGATATTTTGTTACTTCAAGAGATCAACTGACGGTGGTTAAACTGAGCCTCGATTGAAGAAAAACGAGTGATGAACTGAATGCTGCTCGTTCGGGCCGTCATCAAACATTGTGTGTGTCAGAGAGTGAAGTTTACTGCAGTGGAGAGATCGTCTAAATGTTCCACATTCAGTTTCAATTGAATTGAATGAAGTTTTACTGCACTGCTGTCGGTATCGTCGCTCATGCCATTATAACTCAGGAATCGGAAGTGACAGCCATTTGATCTTCGAATAACGCAATAGTAGATTTCAAACGAGTATAAGTTTGTTGAAATTGGTGTAGTTTCCTCCGAGAAAATTTGGCAATTTTCCGATTTCATCGAGCTAAGTCGAATAGTGTATAACAACACTAGGGATCTCCGGGGCTCCGATCACAAGTTGGTGTTTTCTGTAATTCTATATCTTTTCTCTAGATGTTCACATTCTTTACATTAAAAAGGAATTAAAGCTTGTGTTTTCCTGACTCTATTATATACGGTATTGGGAATCGAACGCAGGTGGGCTGCGTGAGAGAGGTGATCGTTTTTATACATCACACTATGGTCGCAACAGAATCTCAGACTATCGGTTCTAGGCATACTAGACAACTGCATAAATGATGAGAATAATTTCAGGTTTGGGTTCGAATGTATGACTTCCAGCATGTTGAAACCACTGACCCAGATTCTCTTGATTACACATACGTTTTACTGAAGAAAATAATACTTTTTTCGGTGTATTCCAGTACATGCAAATCGGACTGAATTCGGTGTTCTGTTTTCGTTATCAAATTTACTGGCATTGTCCAGAGCCGTATTCTAATCCGTTCTGCCCTCAAGCACATTGATATATTGATATTTCTTTTCGCACCTTCCGCACAAAAAAAAACGATTGAAATTTTTTTTAAATCGCTTTTATCTATACGGGTCTCATAGATCTATTTTTTTAGTCTTTTCTAGTGGACTATGTGCCCCGTACTAATGGAAATTTCCCTGTATAACCCGTGATCCCAAAAACCATGCGCCCACTCTTCAAGTTTTACGCACGATACTTTTATAATTTTGACTCAAGTGGCAAACCGGCTCGTGAGGTTCGTTCTGTTTGGACCCACTACTGTACGGTAAGTCATCGGTAGTGGGTCAGTATTTGTAACCAATTTAGCTAATCATTCTGGTGTGTGTTGCTGCTAGTCAGACTGGTCAGAGCTGATATGTCATGAATTACTGACGGTCGACTACTGGGCGTCAGAGCATGTCTTAGTGTGAACGCTTCCATCATCGGTTGCAATGAGCCTCAAACACAAGTAACGCGAAAGGCTCCATCAGTCTGATACTTAGTGTCGTGGCAAACGTGTCTAGTTCGGATCTATCTGCGAAGTCTCGGTGTCGCATTTTTTTTCTACTTGATTTTACAACAGTGCTAAGCCAGCGATTTGCGCATAGCAGAGTAGAATAGCTGAAGGCAAACTGAAAAAAGTGATGTTTTTGGACCTTGTCAAGGTCTCAAGTATAGGACTCTTGATGTGAAATTCGATTCATTGCTGGAGTGAATGCTACCCGTGAGCATGAGCGTCGCATTTGCCTATCGTTACACCTGGAATCGCGAGATTGTCTTCAATTCACAAAAGCTGGTTAAGAGACGGCCAAAAACTGCTGCCTGATAGCTGAGGAGTATTTTCTTCGGGAGAATATCATCGCAGCTGGAAAACATAATTACGGAGTAAGAGCATCGTTGGATAAAACGCGACTTGCGAAGCTTTTTTTCAACGAATCGAAGGAGTACCCGAAAGAAAAAGAGAGAGATTAAGCAATATATCGAATTTCGTTTTTGGTATCAGGAATCTGAAGCAAATTAAAATTTTATCTGTGATCTGAAATTGCTGTGTTATATCTGAAGTTTTGTTGTTCAGTACAAGATAAAAAAAAAAAAGATTGACTCGAAATAGCGCAAATTGTTCGAACATTTCAATACTCTCTCTATCAATCTTCATACTTTAAAAATTGCTATATTTTTTCTGAACTATATTTTCTTACGTATCGCAATAGAACTCTTGTGAAGGCGTGTCAGTGAATGTCAGAACCAATTTATACCAATATCGTGAATCAACAGAACCGACAGTCAGTTAGCCATATTTTGAATTTCTAGTTGTAATCATATTACCGTAGGCGTAATTATTTCCCTGGTCTTCGATATCGAAAGCAGACGCAAGAATTCCGGCACAGGAAAAACTGCGACGCTCTGAGCGACCCTAGCAACTACGATATAAAAAAAGCCGTCCCAATACACTAGCGAGCTTGTGTTAAGCTTTCTGGCCGTGTCGGTGAGATCAGGTTAATAAATAATTTAACAAAACAAGTAACCAGCACTACGCAGCAGAAAACAGCGCCACAGAAAATACTCCCAGCTCAGTAGCAGTACGTGGCCAGGAAAGTCACGATCAATCCGGCCAGCACAATGAATGTTTACGGTTAGTATCTTTCAGCCCAGCATGTTGCGAACTTGATTTTATTATTACTGAACACTACACCTTTTTTATATCTGATTACTTCGGTTAGTTTGATCGACTTCAGTTTCACTGACAACGACAACGATAGCGCAAAAAAATTCGCGGGCAACACGTGCCGAGCTTACGCTTCCCATACATGGAAGTACTGCTTGCACTGAGCCGAATGGGGTTGATGAGTTGAAATGCGCTAACATTGCAATTTTGATTGCGGAGGTTTCAAGCTAATAGTCCTTAACTTTTTCCATCAGTAAAATGTGATCCTTCGAACGCTGGTTACATCCATTGAGTTGTCCATACGAATTGAAATAAGATTCAATTTTCCACATTTATGGGTTAGTCAAATTTTGTGCACATTTGGCACATAACCGTTTTTTATATACTTCATGTTTCGACTCGTTCAACTGTTTTGTCTCCCAGCAGTTCAACATAAACCACCAAGCAAAGAAAGTTCTGTAGGCTTGGCTGACGTGCTGAACGAAAACGTGTTTCGGCATATACTGGCCGATTCGTGTAGTGGTCATTTAGGGGTTAGCCAATTTTTTGTGCTAGATGGCTCAACAATTCAACATAAGCTGTTATGCTTTAACAAATCGAAGACGAAACATCAAGTTTATGATTTCCCAAGGTTTTGCGGGTCCAGGTAATTGGATAATTGTAATTCTTGCTGAAATTGAAATAAAATAATATTACTCACGTTTTACTAGAAATGTGTTAAAAGTAAAATACTGTCAAGAAGCCTCTTACAAATTGATGCGATATATTTTGACTGTGAAACATCATTTGCAGAATGTTTCCATTGAAGACTTTTCCCCATGTTTAACAAATTTTCTGCAGTTATATCTCTTGAGTGGGCTGCATTCGTCATATCAAATCATCCTTCAAACTAAGTTTTATGTTTTCGAATGACGATAGTAATCTACGTTCTGAGTCTTGTGTATTACGCTATCATCAGTGTTATTAAAAGAGAGAGATTTTAGAGCTTTAGAAAGCAGTTTTATCATGCTTTCTCAAAAACGGGTAAAAAATTGGAAACCACCGAAAGTATCATAAAAAGGTGAGGTTTCGGTGTTTGAGAAAGCACGAAAACTCCTTTCCAGAATTTTAGTTTCAAATCGAATAAAAAGACTGATAATCATGATGTAATACACTACAATCTGAACGCAGATGACTGTCGTCAATAAATTTATAAATGTTGGTACCAGAACTCGTCCCGATTTGGAAAGTCCTCTACTTTGCACGTTTTTGAATCTGAATCGTTACTTGGCTCTATGGACTCTTTTGTTGAACATCATGTGTCGAAATGTTTGAATTGTTCATGAAATGATCATCCAGCGTTTGCAAAGTTTTTTACGTGGTATTCTCGGTTCGACAGGTGGTTTACTGTTGTCAGCTCCAGTAGCATTTGGAGGACTTTCAAACAGATTTTTTTTCTATCTTGATCGGTATCTCACTACTATTCGCACACCTGGGTGGATGTTAGCAAAACAAACGAAAGATAAACTAGGCAAAATTTGGACCATTTCGGGTCTGAATGAAAAAAGAGCTACGCAAATTTTAAAGCATAGCAGTAATTTTCGACTCACTCTTTATGGATTGTTACTGCAGCAAATTTAATGTAAATTTAATAACGTTCCGCGTTCTTTTTACATACCGCTTTGGAAAGAACCAGCTTGATCACTGTCAGCTAGTTGGATAAAGCACAGGATTCGTTCTAGGACTGCCTCCAAACATGCCAGCTACTGGCACTGCATGCAAACTTGCGCTCAGGCAACAGTATTTTTACCAGATTTAAAAAATCTGAAAATGTTTATTTATCTACTGTATTTTCCCAAGCATCATTGCAGGATTCTGATCAGAGCTCTGACTGGACACTGCAAACTCAACCATCTCATGGCTACTATTTAATGTGCTGAGTATTATTTTTGTGATTTGTGTAAGTGCGATTGCGTACTTCAAAGCATCTGATATGTAACTGTCCCACATTAACGCAACTACGTGTTCGGGTTTTTGGTTCTCCATACATGGTTGAGTAAAAGGTGAGCTAAAATTGAAGGATATTCCATCGTTTCTCACCCAATATTAAGGAGCAATAGTCGGAGGAGTTCACCATTCTTCCAGAAATGAAGAATGGTGCGCTTTTGTAAAATCTCAATCCTTTCGGGGGACTGGAGGATTCATTAAATGTGCATTCTGGCACCTGCAGATCGTTCAACATCCTTTCGTGGATGCAGAAGGGTTGTTACGAAAAAATTCAAAATCAAAACGCGCGAAATCCGCGCGAGGTCAAAAACTAAAACGCGCCAAATCCGCGCGAAATTGAAAACTGAAGCGCG
Source organism: Malaya genurostris (assembly GCF_030247185.1). Lineage (NCBI taxonomy): Eukaryota > Metazoa > Arthropoda > Insecta > Diptera > Culicidae > Malaya > Malaya genurostris. The sequence goes on along the minus strand of NC_080571.1, from coordinate 228,842,851 downwards.
CGATATTAGAGTGAAGCGATAGACAACTATTCTTATGCAGATGATAATTTCCGCAGAACATGAAAATTCACTTAAATATAATTTAAAAATCTACATAAGTTTGTCATATGAACGCAATAAATAAGTCCGCATACAACACGTCACTTCGAGAATCCCATGAAAATGATTGCATTTTTATTCTACAGCTTTTTCGATGTTCTTAGTTAATTAATAAAAAATAAAAATGCTTACAATTGTGATATTGAAAACAGATTTCAGCGAAGACATTTTTTTTTGCTTCAACATCTTGCTCGGCCAGCATTTCCTTCTTGGTAAGAAGAATTTTAAGGTCTACATCTTTTTTTTTCAGTTTCAATTATAATAGAGCCTTCTCCTGTTGTCAGATTTTACTCTGAATGTCTTTCTGTTCCTCCTCATCTTTTGCTCTTTTATTTGGATCAGGGAAAAGCCCACTGGAATTAGTATCTGTCAAACTTGTTCTCCAGCAGGCATAAAACCTCCTCATCTTTTGCATTAATATATTAAAATCATCCAAATGATACATTTCCTTAAATCTAGTCCTTCTATAGCAACTAAATCTTATGTGACAGTAATATAAGAAACGGTTTCTTGATAAAATTACTTGATAAATGAAAGTCGAAAGAATGCTAGCAATGTGCTCGTTATATCCATAATTAGTTCCAACATAGGGAATCCGAAGAAAAAAATAGAATCGAAGATTACGACCTCGAATGATAAATTGTAACAATTGCAATCACTCGGAGCAATCGATCTGCGACTGAAGTAGGTCTGAAACAAAACTAGCCTTACAAACATCTCGATGGACAAATAATAAATCGAGACCAATCAGTTTGCAGCGGTCATGGTAACTCGGTAAGTTTAAATGATATCTCCATGGAAGACGTCGGAGAGCTAATCGGACAAATTTGCGTTGAATCGCTTCAATACGTTGGTTTTAGTAATAAGGTGACCAGATAACCGCAGCATATTCCACTTGAGTGAACTAAAGCGCAATACGGAGCTTACAAGCAATGTACATCAGAGATTTTTTTTTAGTAACGCGAATAACGAGGTTCAGAACATAGTAAGCTCTATGTGCTCTTTAAAATTTAACTTGATTCCAGAAGAACACCCAGGTCCTTAACAAACGATGCGCGTTCGAGAACAGTTTGTGAAATATTATAGTCGGACTTGAATACAGACTTTTTGTTACTAAAAGAGATGACGGAGCATTTAGTAGCATTTAAAACTATTTTGAAATATGAAACATGAAAGGCATCGGTAAACGATAGTTTCATACACTTGATCGAAAAGTTTAGATCGTTGAGATACAATAAAATTAATAACTGTCCAAGGTGACTTCCTTGAGGAACTCCAGAAATAACAGCAAATGTGAGGTTGTACAAGCTCCTATTTTCAATTTCATTCCATGACCAGTTAGATATGATCGAAGCCAATCCAAAAATAATCCGTTTAATCCCAGTCTACTTAACTTGGAGATCGTTTGTGATGATTGATTTTGTCTAACGAAACAGCGAAATCGGTGTATGTAGAATATACTTGTAGTCGTGCTTGTAAAGAACGTATGATCAAGGAAGTGTAGGTTACTAAATTTGGGGAAGTTGAAGGCTTTGGCATGTATCCATGCTGAGTCTCAGATATGTAGTAAAAATTCTAGAACGCAAAGAACAATTGAAAATGTTGGATAGTGGAACCAACAAACTGTTAGAACAATTTCTTATCACCGCGGATGGAATCCCAGAACTTCTTCTTTTTTTCTCTTCGTAAGCCTGTCGGGCAAATTTTGCTTTAAGAATGCGATTTTTATCATACTCAACATTTGTGACCATATTATTGAAGAATAGCATTTCATTTATTACGTTCTCTGCATTATTGAATGTGTTTTCACTGAGACGATATCTTCCATCAGACATCAATATCCTTGAGTGCGAAAATCTTTCGATTTCTGCATTAGAACGGGAAAACGCAATCACATATATCGAAAAAAATTTGTAATTTCTGGTAAGTTGAAATAGCAATTTGTATTACTCGAGATCGAAGAGCATAAAATCTAAATTTTGTCCACTGAACATTTTCTAGAACCATCTTCTAGTAAATTTTGGTTTTATCAAGGTGAAAATTCACCAATTCGGTCAGCTGAAACGTTCGCCCATCTTTAATTTTTTAGGGTTTCATAAAACTCACAAGCTTCGAAAATTTGCAAAGAACTTTTTTTATTCGAACAAATGATTCACAAATGTGGAATGATGTTTTTTGAAATTCGCACGAAATCCGCGCCATGGCATCAAAATCTTAGCAGAAACCGCGCTAAATCCGCGAAAATCGCGAAATTCGCGAAAACCGCGAAATTCGCGCGACCGTAACAACCCTGAGAACGATTTATTTCTTTTTGTTTGGTGCTATTTTTTCACCTTCACATTTCCCTTCCATGTTCCATTTATCCCTCCCTATACCCTATACTTCTTTATGCCAGGAAAATGACGAAATGCCTTGGCAAGGCACTAATCTTCAAATAACTAGGGGAACGCGCCACTTGAGCCAATTATTTCTGATTCCTGAGTTTTCGACTCACTCCTTATGGATTGTTACTGCAGAAAATTTAACGAGGCTATATGTGTTTTTGATTTCTTTGTTACGACAATTCATTCATGTGAGCAATGTTTTTATAGCTTTGAACAACCCTGTCCTATAACAAGGAATTGACTTTTCAAGATCCGGAACTTATCAACCCTATACCCTAGACAATACCTTCTGACACAGTTATTTATTAACACGAATATAAGAATATGGAAGACTAAAAGTATTATAATGGTACCACATTCCAAAGAGGAATTTGACCTTCTGGTGCGATAAATTTCTCAACCGGTTATTAGTTTACAGAACGAAGACATGGCTAGTGCCATTATCGTATTTATGCTTGGGTTACAAGTTTGGCTTCATGTAAGTTGAAAAAGAAAAATGTGCTGTTGATAGTACCGTTCGTTCGAAGTTTATATCTAAGCTATAGTTTAGATCTCATGACTATAAGAATTCGAGAAAACGACAGATCTAATGGCTAAAAATGATTAACCTATGCGATGGTCTTCAACTCATGGCATCAGGAATTTTGTACGATTCTGTTCTTTAATATGATTTCTGACAGTTGGAGCTTTAGCCTAAAAAAAGTCTTTCATCTTCCATTCCGGCACGAGAAAAAAAGTCCAATTTTTTTGGTATATGTGGAAGATGGTAGAATGTACAGATCCTACCGCAAAACGCTTTTTTGCAGTCATTTGCGGTGAGCACGATGTCTCAGAAACTTTATTAATTGAAATAAAATTCTTTTACACTTCCTAGAGTATTCAAAAGATTGGGCTTCTTTGCTCGAGCCGGAAGATATATAACCCCTTAAGCACAAAAATGAAACTAACCTCCAAATGAAAAAAAACCTTGGCACTTTTTCATAGTAATTATTTTTTCTGAAGAAAAAAATGTTAGAATACATTGATTTCAGAGTGTATTTAAAAATTAAAAGTCAGCTGCTATCACTAAAACGAATCAATCCATTTAGTTCATGGCAGCATATTCACCAAGGAACTGTATTATGAACGGCTGAATTCAATCTCATCTCGAGCTTATAATCGATCAATAGTTGATAAGAGTTCAAGGATTATAAAACGAGGAATAGGGTTCATTGAAATATCCCCCCGCTGGAAAGTAAACAAGACGCTGGGCAGGGTTAATTACTCCCATGTGTTTGTTCTCGAATTTATTATTGGCTCAAAATCATTGAAACAAATGACACTGATTTGTCGAAGCCGTCATGTTCAGAGTGGCTGCGGTTGTAATTGATTTATCTTTGAGGACCGATCATAGCGCAGCATCCCTCCATCCACCTAGCGTCACAAAAACAAGTGTATTGCATGTCAGACAAATCATATGAACATGACTGGAACTAGGACTGGCTGGCAAACAGATGTAAATATGTGTGAATATGTAAATCTTGAACAGTGGAGTGAAGGAATGGAGTTGGCTGTATTTACGTCATGTTTCTACGGTTAGCCCATGTTCCTACTATTCGTTTTTTTTCTGGAAACTTTGTTGTTGCTCGCGGGTTTTCTACTTTACTTCTATTTACGTTTGTTACATTGTGTTGCCTTAGCTGATAACTTCAAGATGATCCTATTTATTGTATTGCACGATGTATGAATGTCGGATTTCTTAGACACGTGCGTATATGATTTTTTTATTTAGCTTTTATTTGACTTGTTCCTGTGGAATGTAGTATCAAGCTTGTGTCATTTAATATAAACAAAAAAAAAACATTTCACTCCACTTCAATTTTCGTTTTACAGTTACCTTATACTTAAAAATTTGGCAGAACTGAAAGCAGTTCATGTTGCGTCTTTACCGCTTTCCAAATCTTCACACGCTTGTTTGTCACACAAATCTGGAATTTTCGGTCGCAGCTGTGAATACCTTGCCAGATCACATTTTTTTTCTGGTGAATTGTTTGGCAAAACCGAATTTCAACTTGCTAGGTATTTCAACTCGATCAATGGCTTTTTAGAACTTTTGTTCGGGAGGCTACCCATAATTAATCTTCACGAGGAAACGAGGTGTGGCTATTAAGTAACCCAACTTATCCTATATTTTATGTTTCGTCTTCGACTCGTCAGTACATAACAGTTTATGTTGAACTGTTATGTAACCTAGCAGCTCAACATAAACCGCTAGGCAGACATAAAGTTTCTGCTATTTACAGAACACTTTTTTTATTTGCACCGAAGTGCAACGTCTTTACTGTCGTGCCGAACGTAAACGAGTTTCGACTTAAACTGGCCGATTCAGTTGATGGTCATTAAGGGGTTATCCTATTTTGTGCATTGGGCACATAACCGATTTCTATACTTTATATTTCGTCTTCGACTCGTCAGTACATAACAGTTTATGTTGAACTGTTATGTAACCTAGCAGCTCAACATAAACCGCTAGGCAGACATGACCATCACCTGAATCGGCCAGTTTAAGTCGAAACTCGTTTACGTTCGGCACGACAGTAAAGACGTTACACTTCGGTGCAAATAAAAAAAGTGTTCTGTAAATAGCAGAAACTTTATGTCTGCCTAGCGGTTTATGTTGAGTTCCTAGGTTACATAACAGTTCAACATAAACTGTTATGTACTGACTAGTGATGGGCAATACGGCTCATTTCAAAGAGCGGCTCTGAACCGAACGCTCTTTCGTAAGAGCCGGTTCAATTGAACGGCTCATAGGCTCCTTATCAATAAACGTCAATAGCGGCCCTTACACGAGCATTATTTTTGTCATTTTTAATTGATGACTAAGTAATGATGTATTTCAAATTTGATAGAAATCTCGTCATTACTGCACCATTACACGTTCATTAAAATGATATTATTTTTTAGTAATGACATTTTTAATGACTCGTGTAAGGGTCGCAAATGTGGAGAAGCGGTTCGAGAGAGTGAGTGTAAGAACCACGGAAATGCATGAGCGGTATGGGCGATCTAAAATTGTGTTTCACAACTAGAGGTATCCGTGTGCGAGGAAGCGGGATATTGAAATAAATTAGTTGAAATTCTATTTGGAAAAAAAATCTATTTTTTCTTCTCCTATTACGACAGAATTCTTTGAAAATTCACTTCTGGATAAATGTTCCTATGTATTTTTGACTGCTTCATTAGAAAACAACATCGTTTAACCAACAACGCTATCCAATTTGGGCGTACACAGGCACACAGATTTTCGAAGTTGAAACGCAGATTTTAAAATGGCAACTCTGCTTGAGAGCCGCGGTTCAATTTTGAAGAGCCGTGGTTCGTTCGCTCATTGCTACGAGTCGGTTCAAATGAACGGCTCGTGAGCGCTCGCCCATCACTAGTACTGACGAGTCGAAGACGAAACATAAAGTATAGAAATCGGTTATGTGCCCAATGCACAAAATAGGATAACCCCTAAATGACCAACTTATCCTGTTGCCAATGTGTTGCACTCACAAAACGATTAGTTAGAATCTGATTTTGTCACGTAACACTTCCCTCACTCTGAGATCACTGAACAAATCAGCAAGTCACTTAGTTTGACTGTGGTAATCGTATCAATCAGTTTACGCACTAGTGACGCGCTGGAAAAATGTTGAATATTAAGAAGGATGAATATAAAGTTAAACTTGAAAAATCCTTTACCGAAGCTTATGAAATGTTGATAGAAGCGTACAGGAATGAATGCTAATTTCGCTCACAAGCTTATGAGTCACTCAAACGGTTCTAAGAGGACGTGAAATGACCGAATATGATCCTGGTCCCAGACGTTCCACAACGTAGCGTATGCATTCGAATATTTGTCGAGATGACAGGAGGTGACGAGAAATGTGTCCGTCAAATTTTGCATGATTCTTTCAATATTCGGAAAGATTGCACCAAAAAGGTACTGAAACTTCTCACTTCGTGAAGAGGTTTTACAAAAAATATGGCATTATTGTGTTGGACAATCCACGCCTCGCACCCGGTCTTTCCTCCTGTGATTTTTTTCAAATTTATTTGAAAGTGTTCAAGCCATGGAAGATTCGTTTGTGCAAGGTATAAATTGCCAAGGGGAGTTAATTGGAGGTAAACAAATTTCTATTGTAGTTGGTGATGGATAAGTAACAGTTATAACAGCTGTTCAGTTATTTTGTAGCCACACTTCGTACATCTTCCGGGTACGTCTTTTGATCATTGGACGCTGTTTCAGTTTCCGGTTTGGTTATGTATTAGCTCGAAAAGAGCGAAATCCCACTTGCAGACGAGTCCTAACGGAAGTGCGTTGACTGTAGAAATGGGCAAATTCGTTCCTTCCAATGAACCACTCAGAACTTAAAAGTTCTACCGAAAGAACAAATTCTGTTGTATCAGTCTTTCGTTTTTTCTGAAACTGTTAATTGATCTTTTGTAGCAAAAAATTTCAATAATAGTGACTATTTTTCTACCAATAATCATTCTCATTGTTATACATTTTCAAAGATCGCAAATGTATACCAGATTTCGCATTCCTGCCACCGTTCCGAAATACGCAACTAATTGGTATACATCCTATCCTATTATTATTATTATTAAGAAATCTATTACTTCCATTTCTATTGAAAAGAAACGAGAACTATCATTATGTAATAAATCCTTTTTTATTCTTCTAGTGGTGTAATGATGCCTTTCTTATATTACTTATATTTTCAAAAATATCACTAAAAGATTCTGTCAACAATTTTTTTTTAATCATTTTGAATGACGATTTGAATGTTTTGACATTCATCGCCCTATAACTTCGGAACCGGAAGTCGGATCAGGAAGAAATTTCACAGTATATTGAGAGACAATGAGAGCTTCAATTTGAAACATGATTCGTGAAAATCTTCTTAACCGTTGCTGAAAAATCAAAGTGAGTTCCGTTTTTGCAAATTTTCTTCACTATTATCGGTGCTTTCGGAAGCGGAAACCGAAGACTAGTGGTCCCAAAGTAGTTTTATATATTCTCTAACAAATAAGATCTACCAACCTCGTTTTGCTATCGCTTGTGAAAAAATACTCGAGATAGAAAATTTTCACTAATCGCACTGCAATACCGGAACCGGAAGTCGGATTTGGATTAACTTTTCCGGGATTTTTCAAAAAATTTTAAAAACTTTTATTTGCTTTTTAGTTTGCGAAAATCGGTTAAGAACTTTCCGAGAAAATGGAGTGCGCTTTTTATAAGGAGTTTGAACATATTTCCTTGTAATTCCGAAACCGGAAGTCGGATTCAAATGAAATTCAAGAAAATTGTATGAGGCCATAAGATTTTTCAAATGAATCTAAGTTTGTGAAAATCGGTTCAGCCATCTCTGAGAAAATTGAGTAACATTATTTGTCACATACACACACAGACATTTTGTGATCTCGACGAACTGAGTCGAATGGTATATAACACTCAGCTCTCTGGGCCTAGGTTGTAAAGTCGGTTTTCACAGCGATTGTATAGCCTTTCTATATGAGAAAGGCAAAAAACTCCAGGTCATTCATTTTTCGAGAATAATTGGTTCCTTTGATCCGTTCGCGAGCGGATTGCCCATATCTAGTTGACTGACAAAAGATCATGTCAACTTGAAGCGAAATCAATTTTCAGTTCTACAATTGTATGGGTGCGCAGTGCTGCTATTTTGGCGCGCACGAATCGAATTTGACATTTCTTTCCCCTACTTCTATGTACGAAATTCGATGCGGACTCGCCTGAGGGCGCCATGCTCTCAAAAAAAGATGTTGCCAATGATTTGTTCGGGAAACGTGGATGTTGGATATCTTGTTAATATGATGTCTTTGCTGACATTGAATTTCTCGGGGATATCATTATCCGACAGCTCCGGGTTTGCCGTAATCGTTCTTGACATTTTCCGATTCTTAATTCATGCCGGTCGATGTTATGCCGCTCACGGAAGTGTTTGAGAACGCTACAAACTTCGCAACAATCTTCGAAAGAACAACTTTGTAGAATAATTCAAAATTTACATGTTTCTTGCGTGAAACGCACTTTTAAATGAAAAGAGAAAAATTTCTGATTTTTTTTTTCTAAAAGTACCCGATTTTCCATTGTAGTTACTTCTACAACATTAAACTTTATGAAGAAGTTGTTTGCTTAAGTGGTTCCCACCTACGTTGGAACTGCGTTATTAAGCATGAGAATGTTAGAAAATCTCCTACCAAACGTTGGACCCGCATACTTTTATGTGTCAATTTAAGTTAAATTCATTTCGATTCAATTTGAAGATTCTTACCAGCGCATACTGTTGAATGTCAATTCAGCCATCATGTAAAAAAATAATAGAAGAAAACGAAGTGCGTAGAAAATCTTCGATAGAAAATATTAATTAGTCATCAAGCATCAGATTACATCATTCGTTATGTACAACGCTTATGCTTGCATAACTCAAAACGATTTGAGATAATCATTCACACACCGTTTACGGCAAACAATTAGTAGCGTTTTACAAAGCTTTCGTTTCACATTGGGTATGCTACAATGGATCATCACAACCAAGGCTCGATTATAAACAAATTCATGAGTTATAAGATTTTCCTCTTTCCGCAGTTGATGCTACACGGAACGCCCGAAATTAGCTCTGCGCCTAATTCGTATTACTGTTTTTGATTTAGTTGATTTTAACAACAAAATTTCCAAAATAACTATAAAATTAGTTAAAATTTAGAATTTACTGTGCTGAAAAAAACTCTTATTTTTAGAGAATGTGTTTAGTTGGCGAATATTCTGGACACAAACCAGCAATATTTCAATCCAACACGAAATTCTCATTGACAACTAATTTCGTTATTAAAATCAGAAACTTTGATTCTATTTATCTATCACCGTCATTACTGAAGGACAGCAGTGTCAAAGCAAAACAATCCATTAAAAAGCTAAAAGGGACAGTCTTGTTGAAACTGCTCGCAAATTGTTTAGATGTTTTTCGCATGTGTTACGATATATCCCTATATAATTTTCTAAACCGATATGTAAAAATGACGTAAACTGTTAGTGGAAAGTGTATTTATTCAGAATTTGTGCGCACTTGAAGCGATTGTGCGTAATAATGTTTTTACGCGGAGCAGTGATGTGAATTTCGAATGTTTCACTCTAATTGTGATGAAGTTTTTTTGTATCTTCAAACCTTCCGAGTAGCGCCGTCCGGTGTACTATTTGTATTCGGTTTTTGTTTGCCGAGTGCTCAAAGTTTTCAGTGAGAATGAAGAAACAGTGATTTAGAAGAAAAAAATTCAAAAAGATGTTTACGTTTCGTTTATGTCTTTTTCTCCAACACAACATCGTATTTATACCTGCCAATATAGAAAAGACAACCGCGTCTGAATTTTTTTCGGCAGTAGTGTGCCATCTAGTGGCTAGTAGTCATTAAGGTGTTACCGTTTCGGTGACAGGGCGCCATATAGCTGCAGATTGCAGAAGCCAATTCAACCATTCATATTGGTTGAAAACAACATTATATTTCTTTAATTCAACTAAAAAATTAGTTGACTGGATATGAAGTGTGCCTTAGCTAAGAAATGACAGTACGTTTAATTTGTGAATTCAACTAAAAAAAATAGTCATTTCAACAAATATTTTATTATTATTAAGGGAATGAGAATAAAAAATCTAAATCAGCAAAAGTAAGATTTTTTTAGTTGTCTCAAAAAATAACTAACTAAAATCAGCAAATCAACTAAATTTTTCGCGAAAATGCTGATTTCGGTCGTTCCGTGTACGCACCTGACTAAATTCAAAGAAAAGGTCAAAACCGATTTGTGCTAATGCATGTCTGGTGGTGTGATTCCTAGTTTACTTTAGTAAATTCGGAAATAGTAATTATTTGATACAGCTCGTTATAATATGATCCACCGGTCCCGAAAATAGAGACCAACGGGTTTCAAAATCTACCTTATATTTTTCCTATAAACTAATCTTACTTCGGATAATCTTGAATCCCATCAGAACTTGAAATCGTTTGTTTGCAGTGAATTAAGTCGGTCAGATCAAATACAAGGTTATTTTTTTGCCGTTGATTGCGCAAATCGACCAGGGCTCAATCGTTCAAGGTATTTTTATTACTTTGTAAATTTACAACTTTTTTGAATAAATTATCCGCCTCGCTTCTGCAACATCTTGTTTGCAAAACAAAGACTCGAGTAGTGTACTTGGTTTTCCAGGCAGTTAACAACTATGATGAATTTATCTATCGAACCGTTATTATATTAATGCCGTATTTTGAATCAGTGCTCTTAGATCAACAATATAATCTTATCAATGACATGGAATCGGAATGAAGTATTATTCAATCTGTTTAGCTTAGACAAATAGTCGTGTTATAAACATTTCTATCAACAGTTTTAAGTCTGTTGTTCTTATATAATCATATTAATTAGTGATGTTGCATCTGCTTGGGTTTAATTAGATTTTTCGATTTTTAAGCGTCCAATCAATCGAATCAAATAGAAGAATAAGCGTTGAAACCCATTCATTGCCAATCTCTAATCTCTTATCTGACAATTCCTTTTAATCTTTTTCCAATGAAAAATGTGTTCACCTGTGTGTAGTATTATATACATGTTCACTTAAACACCTAATTTTGATTCATCAACCGAAAATATGACAACGGAAAAATCAAGAATCGGTTTAGCTTTTTGTTTTTACATATTCAATAATTCGTGGAGAAACTAGAAACCGAAGGAACCAGAAAAATATTGACTTTACCTGATTCATTACCTCTATTCGTCTTTGTTGGTAAACTCATACACGACCACAGTTCCACACAAAAATGAAGATAAGAGAGGGCGATTGCGGAGCAGATCGCTGTGAGTTGCATGACCATCGTTATCTGTTCCAATGGGTGTTCTACATTATAGCTCCAACAGTCAGTTGGTACCGGTTTTGTGATGTTTTGAGTATATTATGAAAATAGAAAAAAACCAGCTGAATTGATCACATCCTTGGTTATATTTATATGGGAAGCAGTTTGTTTGATTGTTCATGCAGGAAATTTATCGAATTAGAAACTAAACTAAACTTTCTGAACTTGTAGAGTTTGTCACAAAAAACTTTGTGGATCTAATCGAAATCTTACAAAAAAGGGTTGTGTGGTAACTAGTAACAGAATCAGTCCAATTTTTGTAGTCAAATGTAGAATTCAAATTAGTTTTCTAGTTTTCTTACATAAACTTTTTCTGCTGCACAAATTGCTTTTTGATAGAACTCCAATATAGAAATCGATTCGTTAGTATATACTTCTGCGGTCGGGTCGCATGGACGAGTTAATTGAAAATTGTATCGATTTAAGATGTATATTTTGATATATAATGAAATTAAGATTATAATTCTAGATTTCACGAACAAAATTAAGTTGCGAACGATAACGAAACTACCAAATCATTTTTATGGATGTTGGTACAATTTTACTGAAATTAAAAAACATTTTTTTACTGACTTTCAAACAGGCGAACATTCACTACTTAGTGCAGTAAACGCTTCGTTTGTTGAACGATCGGTAGACTGCTATGAAATCTTCATGTCATAATTATACTGACATGTTCTTCATTCATTATTGACGTTCGGTAAAATTTATAAATAGGCGGTAAATATGTGAACGTCGTGAACTGTAAAGTGTTTCCATTTTTCGGTAAGCCATTTTATTTAGGAGCAGAGGTATAAACTCGATGTTGCATTAAAAATACAAATACTAAAACATATACTTGCCATCTGGAAATTACAGGAATTGAAACGATTTGAACCGTTTACGAACAGTTTCCTCGCAGAAAGACAAAACTTTCAATTTTCACGTCGGAAAATTAAATCGATTTGACAGACATAATTCCTACTAGTTGTAGTCAGTAATGTTTACTGAAGTTCTTCATTATTAAGAATCGATTCACGGAAAATTGGCTTGGCTTAGTTTTTACTGAATTGAGAAATGGTAATGGCATTTTAAAGTTTACTGACAATGTCAGTAAAAAGAAAGTAACATATTTTTGAATTTTTCGGAATCGGGAAAATTTTTGACAGTTGACTGTGAATTGGATAAATTTTACAGACCGTTCAGTGAAAATAATGCTTTGCGAGTTAAACCCGAGAACATAATTACTGAACATCAAAAAGCAAACTTTGTGTTCACTCCTCAATTTTAGTATAAATTTTTTGAAATTTTTCGAATACTAATTTATTAGTAAATAATCTTCAATTAAGTTTTGTTGCATCAGACTGACATTACCGATCGCCATCGAAATCTGGGCCAATGATTATTCCGTGAAAGGACGTGCTGAGATTAGTTCGAAACTGTTACACGGATGCAAACTAAGCGATATGTTTAGGAGGAGCGGAACTGGCACAGTACACAACTTTCATACAAGGCTAATCGCATGGGCAAGGGTCGCCCTATATTTCAAGTGATGTCCCTCGTCTGCTGATAATGCACAACCTCTCATGCGTAATGATGCGTTCGAATCGAAGTAGTTACTCTATATTTTTGATTGATGTGAAGAATTGTCCTAGCAAGTGGAATGTGAAGTAATTGGATTTAAAATAAGTTAGTAATTGATCGAAATCGAAATATCGATTGATTTTCCACTTTAATTTCTTTATTGCATCTATGCGCCTTTTTATGCTCTAAACAACAGGAGCGTTCATGTATAGTTTCAACTTTAAATGAAGTTTTTATTTTAGTTCGACGTATTCTAATAGTTCTGCATTGGTATTAAGTTGAACATTTTCAAGTTCTGTTAGACAGTAATACAAACAACATCGTGAATTCAATACAATAACATTCTTCTTAACTAGAAACTTTTTTTGTGTAATAAGTTTATTTTTGATAATTTATTTCGCACACGGAAAAGCCAGCTGGAGCTCTGTCTCTCCAGTAGGCATAAAACCTCCTTCCACTGAGAGATTATTGGCATCCAATTTACATATAAAAAGTCATAATTGAATATAAATTTACCGCTCTCAAGCTAGCATGATATACCTAACACTTACAAACTGAAGAAGCGAAGTCACACAGACTAGAAATAATTTCTTCCTTTTTTTTTTTTTTTTTGCAATTATAGAGGCTTTAACATTAATGTCATTCGCCTCTTCGGGACAGAAAAACTTTCTGACCCTATGTGCGGGGTTGGGAATCGAACCCAGGCGGGCGGCGTGAAAGGCATCGACTTACCCATCACGCTATACCCGTCCCCTATTTCTTCCTTTGATCAATTGAAAAAAAATGACAAAAAATCTTGTCACATTTCATTAAACGCGAAGCACGCTCTCTCTGGTTGCGCCCTTACTTCGGAGACTTCTGCGTGTGATTATCAAGTTCTCCGAAAGGACTAGAGCAATTGATATTTCTAAAAATTGAATAGAAAACACACATTGCTTTTAAGACACTGCACAGAATATTGCGTTGCTTTAGGGTGGACGACAGCTTCAATGTGTTCATCTCCTTTGGATTGTTAGGTGAGCTTCGAACTGCCGAGAACTCGAGTAAAAAACAAACAATGGTAATACATAATGCTTTCAAGCAATGGATGTTTTTAAACGTTATGTGATACATACTGACCAGGCACTAGTTTATATCAAGTCGCTGCTAATAAAACCCTGCATCGTTTTGGCTTCAAATTTTGAAGAACAGTTTGATATCGTCTGCGTGCGAGAGCTCTAAAGACTTACAGGAAGATCAACGTAATTGATGTAAACTAAAAACAGAAGTGGTCCAAAGAGACTACCTTGTGGCAAACCAGAGGTAATGGTAATCGATTTAGAAGTCCTGTCAACAATTTTAACCAACATTTCGCGGCCAACGAGGTACGGCTATAATTAGTCAAACTAATACGGTTGGGTTTCGTTAGATTTAGCATTATGCCACGTAGTGTGTTATTTTCAGAATTTTGACAATTCTTATTTAAAGAGAATAAAAAACAATACATTTTTTTCATTTTCCATTTTAGTTTTTAATCAGTAAATCTGGCAAACTCATGATCGTGACCTGAAGATTCGTGAAATGTATTCCGGATAGTCCGGATAATTCGTTCTGTAAATGCATCTATTGGCAGCAATTTTCTAAATGTACCTTTGAAAACACACTATCTTCAGATGAGATTCAGTACCTGTCGGAAGGTTACTCAATTTTAACTTTGCATGATCAATGTAGTTCCATGCAGTTGAATTTCACCCGTGTGTACTTAAATCGCAAGCAAGTACCCATTGGTTTCATGTTATGTAGCCAATATAGTGTGCTGTTACACTGGAGCTTTCGGTTGTGATCTGCTCTTGTAAGCTTCCGTAGATGAGCTTTTGAACTTCTGCCGAATATAAAAAAGGGAGAACTGAATATAGGGACAATAAGTGGCAGAAAATCAGCTTCATTGTTCGTTGCTGTTGAAGATACGTACCTAAGGGTTTGGAAATATTTTGATTGTGATTGAGTGCTTGTTTGGATTGTCTTGTGTTCGGTTTTACTAAATACGTATATACAGGGTGATTTTTTAAGAGCTTGAGAACTTTTTTAAACAATAAAACGCATAAAATTTGCAAAATCTCATCGGTTCTTTATTTTAAACGTTAGATTGGTACATGACATTTACTTTTTGAAGATAATTTCATTTAAATGTTGACCGCGGCTGCGTCTTAGGTGGTCCATTCGGAAAATCCGCTTTTTTATCGACAAATTTTGTTCAGCGATGAGGCTCATTTCTGGTTGAATGGCTACGTAAATAAGCAAAATTGCCGCATTTGGAGTGAAGAGCAACCAGAAGCCGTTCAAGAACTGCCCATGCATCCCGAAAAATGCACTGTTTGGTGTGGTTTGTACGCTGGTGGAATCATTGGACCGTATTTTTTCAAAGATGCTGTTGGACGCAACGTTACAGTGAATGGCGATCGCTATCGTTCGATGCTAACAAACTTTTTGTTGCCAAAAATGGAAGAACTGAACTTGGTTGACATGTGGTTTCAACAAGATGGCGCTACATGCCACACAGCTCGCGATTCTATGGCCATTTTGAGGGAAAACTTCGGAGAACAATTCATCTCAAGAAATGGACCGGTAAGTTGGCCACCAAGATCATGCGATTTGACGCCTTTAGACCATTTTTTGTGGGGCTACGTCAAGTCTACAGTCTACAGAACTAAGCCAGTAACTATTCCAGCTTTGGAAGACAACATTTCCGAAGAAATTCGGGCTATTCCGGCCGAAATGCTCGAAAAAGTTGCCCAAAATTGGACTTTCCGAATGGACCACCTAAGACGCAGCCGCGGTCAACATTTAAATGAAATTATCTTCAAAAAGTAAATGTCATGTACCAATCTAACGTTTAAAATAAAGAACCGATGAGATTTTGCAAATTTTATGCGTTTTATTGTTTAAAAAAGTTCTCAAGCTCTTAAAAAATCACCCTATACAACATTCTTTTGTAATAAACACCATCACCACCATAGGGGTGATTGGATACTACATTTTAAGAGAGGCGGATAAGGAGCCAAATTTATATTTTGCTACTTCGTTTCAAAAAAGAGACGATAATTTTAAGAGTGTTTGCAATAAAGTTCAAGCATTTTGTGAAGATTTGAAGTTTTACGCTAAAAGGCTTTAAAACAAGAAATCTTTTTCAATATAATTCCAACAATTTCTAATTTATTTTTCACCAAGACAGTCTAATTTTTGAAGGTATATTGAATTTTTGTTTTGTTTTTGAACAACAACATACCTTCACATTTTTGGTTGTTCCTTCCTTCTCAAATAGATTGATTTTTTTCCAATAATGCTTGAATTCTTTTAGTAGGATCACACACAATCCGATATTCACAAGCCTTCAATAACTAACAGATTACCCATCAGCTGCAAACTTGTTCAGAACAGAGTCAGCCTACTCAGGCAGCACAATGCGCATTTTCCACGCATCGGTAATTGTTCACATATATTTCTAATACAGTGTGATAAGTATGATATAATCAGTAGTTAAATATGTAATTATTAAGTATTACATCACCATCACAGGATGATTTGATTTGCTGGAGAGTTAAATAAGTATCTCTTTTCAATTGATAGATATTCAAGATAGTTTTCCCTAAATGAAACTTCTAGTCTTCTAACAGGCGCGAGTTTGGTTCCTCATTCGAGATAATCCTATATTTTTCTATAATGGTTTTCGGCATTAATCGAAAAATGATGGTCATAACACATGGCCTAACAAAGAGAACACGATTTTTTTTGGTGCAAAATTAACTTTATTCATCAACGTAATCTCCATCAAGAAAAACGCAATCATTCCAGCGCCATTTCAATTTCAATACCAATACCAAATTACGATTTATATTTTGCCTTAAACGATATAATAATCTTTTGCCTCTACATAGGCCTTAGTTTCAGCGATAACCTCTTCATACGTGCGAGATTTCTTACCGGCGAGCATTTTTTTTCAGGTCTGCGAACAGCCAGTAGTCACTGAGAGCCAAATCTGGCAAATAGGGTGGATGTGGGAGCAATTCTAAATTCAACTCGTGTAGTTTTGCCATGGTTTTGATTGACTTGTGGCACGGTGCGTCGTCTTGAGGAAACAAAATTTGTTTCTTTGCCATATGCTGTCGTTTCTTTGCAATTCCACCCTTCAAACACTATATAATATTCACTGTTAATGGCATTTCCATTCTCAAGATAGTCGATAAATTTTACATCACGCACATCCCAAAATACTTATCCCAGGTTGCAGGTTAAATGTATAGGGCGCTGGTACAAGACAGTTGTCGTATGTTCGAGCCCCGACCTGGAAGGATTCTTAGTGTCAGTAGGATCGTACTACCAGCCATGCAATAATTCTGTACGCTATGAATCGGCTGCGAAGTCTGTTGAAACAGAAAGGCCAAATTCCACAGAAGGAATGTAATGCCAAGACTTTGCTTTGTACATCCCGGAATACAGAGGCCATAACCTTTCCAGCCGATTGTTGTGCTTTTGGGAGCTTTGAACGAGGTTCACCAGTTGCTATTCACTCAGATGACAATCGTTTTGACTCCGGAGTGGAGTGATGAAACCATGTTTCATCTATTGTCACATATCGACGCAAAAAATCCGTTAATAAATCGTGTTACATTAAAACATGGCCAAACACTGCTCAGAATCATCAACACGTTCTCGTTTTTGGTCAACAGTAAGCAAACGCAGCACCCACATTGAACAGAGCTTTCTCATAGTCAAATGCTCATCCAATATAAGCCTAGCAAGCTAACTCACGCAACTTCACGATCTTTTAAAACGATTTGGTGGATATTTTAAATGTTATACTCGATTTCGACTGGGGTGATAATCGTGGAAAACTGTAAAAAGGGCTGTCTCAGTCTTATAATAAAACGAATGTTGTTTACTGTCCGACGTTTCGGCCTGTGATGTAGGCCTTTTTCAAGGAAAACTGGAAATTTTATTGTGTTACATTGACAAAAAAACATAGAGCGTTGAACAAATAATACAATGTAAAAACTTACTAATGTCTATCGTTTATATTCAAAGTATGTCGATGTCTGACGCTACGTTGTCTGGTCAATTTTAGAACATGCTTTAAGATACTACGAGACAATGGTCAATACATAAATACTGAATATTTTAATATTTTTAATGTTTCCTCGTTTGGATGTCGGTGTCTCTACGACTACGTTTGAAGTCAGCAAATCAACGTTTTATTGTTGTTTCTGATGGAGCGGAGTCACCATGACACTTTTCAAGCCATTACTTCGCTTTTACGGTATTTTTCCCATCAATAAGCTGTGTAAAATTAAAACATGAAATCGTTAACAAAAGTAGCGTCACTCTTAGCACAATAACTCACAAACTAATGAATAGAATATCATAAAATTTTAACAGCTGTCTTTTAAAGGTTAGTATTAACTGAAAAAGGTGACTGCAATGAAACTAGCGCCATCTATGTGTTAGGCCTGGGACTTTTCAGCCCTTGTGTTATTATTAGGCAAAGAATTAGAGGAAAAGATTGCCAATAGTACCGTTATAATCAAAAAGGAAAATATGTCCATTGTCGGCTGAATCGTTTTAAAATATTTGTCATCATTTGTGTTATACGAATTCGCTTGACATTCGGTAAACTCCAAATCACTAGATATAATCACATAACGCCAATCGAACGTATTCATCTGTGAACGTCGTTTTGGGTAGGAAAGTAAACATCAAATAAAACTTGAAATTTATCTATGAACGAGTGCGATTGAAAATGAAAACTTGCGAAACACCGTCGCCTAATTGAATTTTTAAAGCTCAAGATCATTTTGCTGGCCGTTCTACAAAACTTGACATTCAGTGTGCCAATTTACATGTTAAACCCTTACATTCAATCAACAGGTAAACGCTTTGACGTGATATGGAGAGTAGATAGATTCGATAGCTTAATTATCTTATGGCGTTTTCGCTTCAAAGCAAAACTCAACCCATTTTTGACCCCAATTGCTGTCAAATGTATGGATTTGACTATTATAAATTTGAATACACTCCCGCATAAGGAAGTAAGAATTTGTGTCGATTTTATTTGATTACATTTCTGATATTAATTTGTTCCAATTATACCGCGGTAGAGTTTATGCTCGGTTATACATGAACTAAAACAATTCATTGATAATACTAAGCGAGTTGTCGAAGTCTAAATCATGAACTAATTTTCGAAGTTGAATGGCTTCAACAACCTAGTTAAGCATGAACTGGTCTCGTGTTCGACGGAACCTATCTTTTTCGGAAACTGGTTTCAGAAGGCCAACATTAGTGCTGTAAGACGTAAATGAAACGAATTAATGGAAATGAACGTTGATCGTTTGGCTGTTATAGCAAAACAGAAGAAAAAAACTACATTCGCTTTCGACGGATTCGATCAAAACTCTTCCTATATGCGAAGCATCGTTTACCTTGTATAATGAACCTAAAATTACCAACGCCTATCAGCACATACAAGGAAACATCGTGTAGCGTCCACGACAGGACAGATACACACGATGCCAGCTCAAGGTAAACCGATCAATAGTCACTTGCAAGCTTGTTTATACAGCGAAAGTTGCTGCTCCTCTGCGCGAAGACAGAAGGCGGTCAACTCCGGTACTATCAACTGTTGACTGTTTTTTTGTTCCAAGGGTCAGAGCAAAGATCATTGCATATTACAGAGGCTTCAAGACTGATTCCAATAACTTAATGAAAAATGAACCGCAGCATTATCTGCGCAAATCACTTTGATAAGGCGATATGCATGGAAAGAGCACACTGCGCCGAACCGAGGCATTCTTGGCAAACTTGAAGGTTTTTTGGTCTGGTCATGTTTGAAAAAGGTTCAAGATCATACATGGCTTATCACTGTGCAATAAAATGCTCTCAGTGATAATAACCCAAGATCATTGTCCAGCACAGTGGGATTTAGTCATGAACCGGCCGTTGTGAGGAAAGTTCTAGTGTAGTTACGTGAAAACTATCACCACTCAGAGGAAGTCTTCCATCATCATCGTGTCTGAATTTTCGATACGGATAACCTTCCGATAGCCATAAGATTGGTGTCAATGAAGATACGAACCGACGGTTTGCTAATCAGCAGAAGAGCAGGTGCTTTGCAGGAGGGCCGAAACTACTCACGAGCCCAATCGCGTCAACGGCGGAAAAGTTTAACCCTACACGTAAAGAGCGGAAATGTGTAATCCCGAGTTTATCGATTTAGGTAAACACAAACGACGACCATTCGAATGGAGGGTTGAATAAATTTTCAACACAGATGCTGTTATACAGGAAACTGCAGTGAAAGTTTCGATAACCAAATGAGTTGTA
This sequence comes from Malaya genurostris, assembly GCF_030247185.1. Lineage (NCBI taxonomy): Eukaryota > Metazoa > Arthropoda > Insecta > Diptera > Culicidae > Malaya > Malaya genurostris. Next base: position 228,822,501 of record NC_080571.1, on the reverse strand, counting down.
TTTTTTTTGTTATCGTTTCAATTTAAATATGTTGATTACACAATGGCTTGATATCTGTTCACCCATTTTAAATCGGTGGAACCTGTCCCTCTTAAGAATATATAAATGATGCTGCTTTGGGTTGGTCGATATGATAATCGATTATGACGTCAGAGGTTGTTATAATCTTGTCCGTTTTTTTGTAGTTTTTTTGGTCAAGATGACCATCGAATTAATCGGTAGTGCCACAGAGCTGCAGTACCTCAAAAAATGCCTATGCTAAATTTAAGCCAAACCGGATTATAGGAAGAATTACACGGCGGTCAAAATTTTCCAATATAAAAAAATCAGCTAAGATACATGAAATTTCAGAAATCGACCAAATTTTTAAATGCCAGATGTTTTAAAAATGCATAAAACGTTAAGATTTTGTGTCATCTCGAAATGTGAAATATTGAAAACATTAATTCTAGGACTCCATTTTCCATTTCAAAGTATAAAACAAAGTTTTTTCTTGGTTTTTTTTTCAAGTTGGAAATGAAAAATTGATGACCATCGAATTTCACTAACCCAAAAGCTGCCACAAACGAAGTTTCAATGCAAAATTTTAGCCAAATCGAACCATGGAAAGAGAATCTTGCCGCCCGGTTTTTGAAATTCAGAGATTACCTTTCAATTTGATTTAATATTAAAAAACAGGCTAGGATGCAATTTAAAAGAGTTGGCTTTTAAGTTCTAAACTGAATATCAAACAGTTTTCCATGAGTACCGCATCCAATTACATAAAAAAAACGATGGAAACGACCGCCTTTTCTTTATCCGTCCAAAATTACCTCGAGTTTCGTTATGTCTGAAAATTGGAGAGTCTCCAAGAACGTATGGACATACCTAATTTTAGTGGAAATAAGGAGTGTATCGAAAAGTAGTTAGCAACATTGATTATTGAATAAAAAAGCGAATAAAAAAACATATTTTGACATCAGTTATTGTAGAAAAATTACATTTTTATGCATTTCACTGATTATATTGAAGAAAATCCTAGTTTCTGTGAAACGCTCGCACTTTGGATTTGACATTCTTCATTAAATTCTGCACAGTTACTTATGTGACTTTCCTGGTGGCAGCTGTCCAGTTTTTTCTAACTCCTGCATGTTTTGAGACACTGTACCTTCCTTCCGAAAGTGCCGCTTGACAATTGCCCAATAGCTTTCAATTGGCCGAAGATCCGGGCAGTTCGGTGGACTGATGTCCTTTTTCACGAATTGTACATTATTTTTTGACAACCACTGTAGAATGGAGTTGGCGTAGAGGGCTGAAGCCAAATCCGGCCAGAACAGAGGAGGAGCCTTATGCTTTCTGTACAGTGGTAGCATTCTCTTCTTCAAACATTCTTCCTCGTACACCTTGGCGTTAATTGTGCCCTTCGTGAAGAAAATCGACGACCGCAAACCACAGGTACAAATTGCTTGTCAGACCAATATCTTCTGCCCAAACTTTTCCATCGCCACCGTGGTGTCAGCGTCGTCCAGGTCCTGGTACACCGATTTTGTATAATATTGCGGTCCGGGCAGCACTCGAGAGTCTTCCTTGGCGTAGATTTCGTCGTCGATCAGGATGCATTCGTCTTTATTCTGTAGAATCCGGTTATACAGTTTTCGCACTCTTGTTTTGGCCTGAACTTGCTGTACCAGGGACTATTTCGGCATCTTTTGTTTCTTGTACGTTTTCAGGGAGTTCCGAACTTTGATCCGTTGAATCATCCCGATGCTGGTGTTGAACTGCTTGGCCAAATCCCGCGTCGACGCCGATGGTTTTTTCCTGATGTACTCAACCACTTTTAAGTCCTACCGGATCGGGCCAAATCCTTCATGGAAAGGGTCTTACCGAACTTCTCGATAATATTTTTGACACTGGTGTGGTGCACTTTCACCCGTTTTGCAATTTCGTTGTACGTGACACCACTTTCTGAGCACCAAGTGAGCAAAATTTTCTTTCGCGTTTCCGGATCAATTCGACTCATCATTGAAACGATAAACCGTACCGAAACCAATCGATTGCGCAGCTGTTATTGACATGTAAACTAACATGTCACCAAAAAACTCGCTTCAAAAAATTAAGCCATTTCAGAGTAATAACTGTTTGAATGTTTCTATCTACTTATCGATACACTGATTAATACAAAAGTGTTGGATATAAAGTCGATGTTTTTCACGCAGCCCACCTAGGTTCGATTACCAACCCCGCGAATAGGAACAGAGGGTTTTTTTTCTGGCTCGAAGAGGTGAATGACCTAAAAGGTTAAAACCTCTATAATAGAAACAACACAATTTTTTTGGATATACTGTTAATATTAGATTAGCATAACAGACTAATATTCTCAACATTTGATATCTAGCGATTGTAGGCTAGTTGGCGCACTTTCTTGCGAATGTTCTTCATTAGATTAAGCACAGACTTCTTGGTGACAAGTTGCAGAACTTTTTTCCTTTATTTTTTGAATTGTTGGATGGTTTCGACCGCCGAGGCATGTTTCCTCAGCCCAAAATTCTTCCATTGGTCAAATTTGCGGGCAATTTGGTGGGTTCATGTATTTTGGAATTCTACCGTTGATTTAGCATAATGGCGTGACGCAAGATCTAGCCGGTAGACAGTAGAATCATTGTGGCTTTGAATCATGGGTAAAAGTCGTTTTTGTGAACTCATCGGAATAGTTGTGATGAAGGGTTGCGATAGTTCACTGCAGTCACAAATAGCTTGCCAGATCCTAGTTTTCTTACCAGAATTTTCGATTTAAATACCGTACCGTATAAAATTGTGGCTTCGGTAATCGAATTTCACGTTTGTTCTATCGTACATGATCATACTGTTTGAATTTCCAGCAAGCATTGCATCGTACACCTTTCGAACTCTGTTTCTGATCGAAGCTTTTTGGTTTGGACTGCGCTTCGGCAGAGGGACTGCTTCTTTCAGATACGAAGATAAAATCGCTCTTTAGCAAGAAGAACATTTGACTTCGAAGCACCAACTTGTTTGGCCACATCTCGCACTGAATCCTCCTTCTTCTACTCGAACGTTTTTACAAACGAGGGTTATAGGTTAAAGCTGTTATCTTCACCGAACTTTTTGATCGATCTTCGCACGGCTTTTTTATTTATTCCTATTCGTTATCTTTCTCACTGACAGTCCGGTGTCTGTGCACCATTTGAGCACAATATTTTGATGATGTTCTGTTGAAAGTCTACGCATTTTTAAAACCAACTGATGGATACAAATAAACGGCTACACAAGTGATGAGAGCAAAGAAATGACAAATTCTCAATTATTGTGAAATGGCTGCAGATTTCGACTGCGTTCATTCTTTCTGGGGCACATTTTCCAAGCTCTATACATATTTTCAGCATCAAGAGATGTATGTTTTTAACGTTATGTCTTGGATTAACTGTTCTAAAAACAAAAACATTTTCGTTAATTATAATTTTCGAATGATAAATTTACTACCTACAAGTTTGTTATGAGTTGATGTCGATGATGCTAAATTAATAAATTGTATTGCTTGTTACTTTGTATCTATAGACAGATCTTATGAGACGTAAGGGAAACTTTCCTAGTCTTTCACTTACTACAGTAATGAAAGAGCCTTTGGTCATTATTAATACTGTAAGTTGTTGGCCGTCATCACGTGAATTGTACCTAGATGTTTGTCGTATGTTATTTCGATGCCTGGGATTGAAAATACGAAACACGAAATTTTGCAAGTCCCAATTTAAAAGTTGTATTTGATGAAAATGACACTCACATATTCACTCATAAAAATTGAACCGATTATCGCATTTTCTTGTAATTTCCAGGGAATGGAAAACTAATAAGGATTTACAAAATTTGTTTTATTTAATTTAGTCCTCCATTCCGAAAGTTTGCACCTTTCCTTTCACTCAGCCCATCCAATTTTGTGTAACCGATGTTTTGTTGTTTTACCCAAATTTCTTTTAACTACAGCTCTGTTTCAATTGTTTTGGAATGTTTGCGAAGTTCCGGTTTCATTTTGGTCCAGAATTTCACTGAACGAGGTTCCGATAAATTTGATGAGTTCACGTTTAGCACGTTTCGAGTGTAGTGCCAGGCCAAAGTAAAGTCGATTCTTTGTTTTTTCTTATTAATAATGACAAGATACGCTTTTTAAGACACTTGTACTTGTAAGTCGCACTGTTGTTTGCTCCGGAAGCGATGAAAGAAACCCTCACCACATTCGCAAATCGCTTGCGCGATCAGGAACTTCCTTGCACTTGCTTTAGAAAATACAGCAGAGCATCGAACTTAGACTTGGTAAAGAAATATATTGCGCGTAGGGTAACGGCTCCCTGTTTCATCTGAGCTTCTATTTCCATCTCATCCCTTCATCTCATTACTTTGAACATGAATAATATCTTACAACGTAGCTGAACCAAACTGTGGAATGTTTTGAAATGATTATTCAAGCTATTGTCACACTTTCTCATTGGAAGAAAATGGTTTTAAATCATTCGGTGATCATTTTTTTTTTCATTCAAACAAACTCACTTTTCAATTTAGGACACATTTTCGTCTCAAGATTTACAGTTTGTCATGTTTCTGAATAACTACTAATCGATTCGTCTCAAAACATGATCACTATTTCTCGCAATTACACTACTATTGAATGTTGGATTATTTCACGATTTATAATGTTCACTTTCCAGTTGTTTAATTAACGATTAAAAATATCTCAAATTACCCGACAAGCAATAAAAGTCTTCAAAAATATGAGATGAAATTTGTTTGCTTAGTTTACTTGATTGCGCTTTGTTTTCATCTCATTTGGTTACGCAAAGTTGCCAAGTTTTCTAATAATGTAACAAAAAAAATGTTTTCTCTCTTCTTCAAATTATCATCAACAAGTGTTTTTTTGGTATCCGTGACATTAGTTTAATTATATTATTAATATTTATATTTCAAAAAAACTGTTTCGGCTTCGAATAATACCAGAAAGAGAGTGTTAAATACTAATGATGAAACGCATAAACTTAACTGCTACTGTATTTGCCACAATGGTTATCATTGTGGCAAATACAGTAGCAGTTAAGTTTATGCGTTTCATCGGCGGTGCACAGAGATGTCAGATATTTTCATAGAAAATATGTATTTGCTTTATCTGTTTTCACTAATGAAATAAATCAGTTCAAATTGGTTTAAAATTTTAATATAAATGTTTATTAATGTTCATCATCAAATATTTGCACAAAAGATTTTCATTTTAACATGTGATTTGTCCGTTGATTAATTAACTTTTAAAAAAGTACTGCAATCAAATACTAATAGATACTAAGAGAGAAAAGTCTAACTTTTCATGAGCCTTTACAAATCTGTATTAAATTTAGAAAATCTGTTGAAATCTGTACTCTAATTCAAATCAGTATGCGAACGCAAAAATCTATACAATACAAATAAATTTGTATAAATGGCATCTCTGGTTCTGCATTTTGGTTTTAGAAGGGCTAATGCATAAATAGTAACAATTTTTTTTTTTTTTTATTTTTTCAAAGTTAACTGCACAGTAAAATTTTAAATTTAAAACGAAAGGTGGCGAAAACTATTCACAAAATTTTAAGCGTCGAAATGATTTCAAACTGTTTCTTAAAATATCGTGTGTTGTCTCATAGTTGGCATAAGGCCTTTTTAAGAAAAATTCTGAAATGTTGAACCTGAGAGTGCAATATTTTGGTTTTGATTGCTGTCGCCATTGCTAATTTATGGGATGATATATGGGATGAATAAAGGACCAACGATAGGATGAATACAAATCCTTTGAGATGAAATTAGGAGCAGAGTAGTGAACATATCAGAAGTGTTTCTAGCTGATTTTTTGAATATTACTTTAATTTCCAAGGAATGTGAATCAATTCCCAATGTAGAGCAAGGCGAATGAAACAGAAATATGAAAAAATCGTGATGATTTTAGTGGCTAAATCAGGTTTTTAAGGTAACGTCCTTACAAATGAGATGAAGTAGGGAGCCCTTACCCTAGATATTTCAAAATCAGAAGCCTTATATTTTGAATTTGATTCAACATGTTTATTTGTGTCGTATCTATAGAACAGCGACATTAAGCGAGTTTAATCCTGCTCCCAGGATTTTTTTATGTTGATTCATTCGACCAAATTGATTCTATGCAACTGATATCTCGGTGGTAAGCTTCGCGCATGTGCATTCCTAGCTACAATTGATTTACCTGGACTGTTTCACATGAGGTTCTGGATGGTTTTTTGAGAACGACTATTTCGAATTGAATGCACATTAATTGGAGATAGATCTCGATCTTAAAAACATTTTTTAATTAATGGATACTTTCTGTCAATTGATCTAGTCTGGATGTGATGAAACACATCTCAAATTGATCATTCGGGATGGTTTGTTAGGGCATGCTGTTTATTTGCTCAGTTGGTAGAACATTTGGAACTTGAAGTCAATTCATAACATGATCAAAGTAATAGCTCAGTGGACGGGTGTAGCGTGATTGGTAAGACAATCGCCTTTCACGCAGCATACCGGGATTCGAATCCAATCATTGTTCTCTGGTCCGAGAGGCGAACGACCACCATGTTAGAACCTCTATAATCGAAATTATAAAAAAGTAAAAGCTAGTTTTAATTATCCTTCTATCTTATTTCAGATCAATGGCTCGATGAGAAGTTAAAACTGCCGCTTTTGGTTGCTAACAGCTATGATTCTTCGGCACCGGTCATCGGGCCGTTCTCCCATCAGCAAAAACCGGAGAAAGTGCAAAATACCGAGGAACTTCTCATGGAATTCGATTACGTGTATGAAAACGTCGAGTTGACCCATCTAACACCGCCACAAACACCACCTCAGGAGGCCCATTTCGTTGGTCAGTCCGAGTCGCAACGGGAACTGCTTTTGCCGGTATCAGTAGAACAAATACAATCGCAACAGCAGCATGAGACCAACGAGTACTACGGATATGGGGCTCCGATGAATGGTTTGCTGGTTAATTCGGCCCAAACTATCAATCAACCACAACAGCAGCAGGGAACCGAAGAGTATCAGATAGCTGACAGTTTCGGCTTTCAACCGGTAGATGAGGTAGAGAACATCGCACGCAATTTGGAACTAGTGGACGAGATTGTTCGATCCCGTTCTAAAGATCTTCCTGATTGTAACGATGACGATGACTCTTGTTCGTTCTCCGAGGACGGATCTGTATCCAGCTCGTGCCCGATGAGTGACTCGAGTTCGTCCTACTGTGGTTCCGCTTACTCACGGGATCAAGATGACGAATGGAGTCCATCTAGTGGCAAAAAAAGCTTGAAAGTTTCCGGTGGTGGTGTCACCAAGAAGCGCACCCGACCGTACGGTCGCGGAGTTGAAGACAAAAAATCGCGCAAAAAGGAACAGAACAAGAATGCTGCCACGCGCTATCGCCAGAAGAAAAAAGCCGAAATCGAAGAGGTTCTTATCGAGGAACGCAAACTAAGAGACAAGAATGAAGAATTGAAGGGCAAATCTGCTGACATTGGTCGCGAAATACGCTATCTTAAAAGTTTGATGCGGGAGGTTTTCAAGGTCAAAGGTCTGATCTAATTGCTTTTTATTCAGAAAGGGAGTTAGAGATACTTAAGTACCTTTCAATTTTATTAATATCATATTAACTTGTTCCATTGTCAAACAACTAGATCAGTAAGAGATTCAATTAGTTGGTAAGATTTTGTTTTTTTCTCGATTCTTCATTCTGAAATATAGTGCGTGTAGTACTTTCCGATTAAGAATCTATTACTAGTTTTTATCAGAAAATGTCTAGTAGATAAGCTGTTTGAAACCCGGTCGAATGTACGTTGCAAAGGTAGCATTGCTGAAATCTATGGTCTAGTGAAATGTGTAGTTTTTTTTTCATATAACGTTCCCAATAGCATTCGAAATAACGATTTACCCATGGATGCCGTATAAATGCTGTCTTCTGTAGTTTACTGTTGCGAGAGATCAGCTGTAAAACGAAACCATCGCGTATGACGTCTGCCTAGCATGACTGAAATTTTGGTGCGTGCGTTTTCAACTGGAATCTCGGGTGAAGCTGTGTTGTCTTTTAGGAGGGAGAATATTTTTACAATTTTGCTTATTCTCTTTTACTTGGAGAAACTGTGGGTACACAAACATTTTTTTCAGAAAATTGAAATCTTCTTAATTCTCCAAAGGCATTTTCTTAACGATGTATGATGCCGAATCTCCCATTTCATTTTTGTAACTTACTAACCATTCACAGTTAAGCGGATATAGCAGTAGAACGGCATGATGTTTTTTTTTCAAACATTAGTAGTTATGATTGTTGAGAAAATGGCATCACTAAGATCATACCGATGCGAAACATAATTGCAGCATAAAGCAACAATGGATAAGGAGAGCTATGGAATGTTTAGGAATAGCACAGGAATATCGTCCTTCATCACTAGGGCCGTTTAAACGTTTCCTAGCCTGGATCTATGAGTTTTATTGTGCAATAAAAGAGTTAAGAAGAACGATGATCGATTACTATACATCCGAAATCCGAATCGCCTTACTTTGCTGTACAGCTCTGGAAACTCAAATTTTAGTTTGCTTTGTTAAGAAGGAACAAAGTAATTTTTTTCATTAGTCAAATCGAAACGTTCCCTACTACTAGCACAGTTTGCCAACCCAACACTGCCAGTTTTAAACAACTGAAGATGTTATGTGCCCTTTCAGTGGCTCTCGTAACGGAGTAGCAGTCAAGTTTGGTCAACTAGTCCTAGCTGGAGTCCAATTTCTTGTTGCATGCATATCGAAATAAAGGATGTTATTCTGTTCAATTAAACTAAACGAATAATGCAGAATTCATCAAATGCTAAACTCATGAAGCATAGTGATCAGCTGGCGCACATATTCAAAAACTAATGTACAAACGAAGCAGCTCTCCTTGCTTGGGTTGCGCTGTGAATTTTTACTCAGCATACGATTGTGTGTGAATAGCACAGAGTATGAAACAATTTGGTTAATATTCGTTGCTTCAATTGGCAAGCTCTGGTGGAGAGCACAGCAATTGCATTCGCTAACAACAACAATGTGCACTGCGTGAATCATAAGAACGTCAAGTACAACTTGACTAGGAAACTGTAGAATATAATGTTATAGAAGAGGTTGTGCATGATCTTCCCTCAGCCACTCTTGAAGAATTTATTAAAAGATATGTTTTAGTACAGAAATGTTGGAAACGGAAGAATTTTTCCCGGTATCCTGACCGTAGCCAGTTAAACATGCGTTTGAACAAAGTGATTTTCTATAAACGGACAGTTGAATCGCCGGATACCTACAACAAACAATTGGCTGCTTGTCAATATTGTCAAAAATCTGTTCACTACGGTATGCCTTGCGAAAAATTGTACAAGAAATCATTTACACCGGTTCCAAGTAATCCCATTATCTCTGAGACAAAACTCAACAACGCGACAAAATCTGGACAGATTAAATTTGAAATAAAATAAATTTGCTGTTAGTTCAATTCAAAAATAATTTTTGGTGCATTATAAATCATCTTAAAACTAATTATAGTTACTGAATTAGGCTGCATAAAGTAACTACGAACTTTTGAGTTTACTCCATCCATTAGGGTCTCTCTGTAGACTCATTTGCAAACGATTTTGCTGCTTTTGTTCACGATTTTTGAAATTTTTCTATAGTTGTAGCTTGTTGTTTTTATTGAGAGAGTTGTTTGTTTTGGAGCGTCATGGCTGCGCAGGGTATTCTTTTTCTTCGTCCTGGAGGCATTTTTCTTCGTTTTAAAATGCGCCTCTACGTCTTTCCGTTGTATGGTAGAATAAAAAGACATTCCGTGGTGCTATTTAAGGTCTTCCAGCACATAACGTCAAATTACAGACATTCTACAATCCATGCAACTGCTATGCCATTCAGCTACGCTAGGTATGTTGAAAAATCATGCAAAACGATCTCACAATCCTTTAAACCGAATGAAAAAAAAATCAAGGTCATTGTGTGGAAGGATCAATAAAGCAATGATGGCACAACAAAAAAAAACAGAACTTCATGGTTGAAATTGTTTTATTGTTGCAAAATTATGGAATATTGGATTAAAGTAAAATTTACAAATATAACACTTCTCTGCGGCTTCGTATGGTCTAAATTAAATATTGGATTATTTAGAATACTTAAAAAAATACTAAGTAGACATTAAGCATATCAAAATTGTATTTGTCTGTAAATTTAATATAAAATAAATATTCACAATATTCTAACACCAAATAAAGGCTTAAATACACAAATTGATTTTGGCATACAAATTTAGGCATTGTTGTAGTAACTTAATTCCGGTAACTCAACGCACAGTTCTATATTTCGATTACATGAATTGAAAATTTGCTTGTCCTTTTGCAACCACTGACAGGCTGTTACGTCAATACCTCGCAGTTTCACAGCACGCCTTAAAAACGGCTCAATAGAGCCAACATTCAACGAGTAGCAATAGCTAATGTCCAGCAATTCTAGCAACGAACAACTGTGCCACATATCGAAGAATCTTCCGTCCAGTTCTGCATTCCCCGGTATGGCAAGCGATCGTAGTTCAGAAGCAGCACAAATAAATTGCCCGAAGGATTCGTCTCGCAGCGTACACCGCCCTAAATCTAGACCTTTCAATTGAACTAGCAATGGTTTCAAGGCGGTCAAGTTTTTAGAACTCAGTTCTATGTAGTTTAGCGTTAAATGCTGTAAATTGGAGCAGCTCAAAGTAATGTTTTCAATAATACTACATTTAAGAGTTTCGTTCATGATGAACCCTCCTGAAAATTTAAAAGCAATTAAATTTGTTCCTATGTTAGTGAATATGTCCCTTAGACGAATTAATTGATCATTGTTTCTCGTAATGAGGGCACGGTAGTCCAGTTGAAAATGACGTATTTTGCGCAAACGTTGTCTTGTGAGCTGCAGGAACTTGAAGCATACTCGTGAAGCCAGTAGCAATTCGTCGAAATTTAGGTACGCAAATACTTCCAACAGAGAATCGTCATCAAGGATGTCCAGCATCGTTGTGGATAACAAATGCTCACCATTTTCGTTACTTGATTGTGACTCGATGACATTGCTCATAGTTTATGGCACGATAATGAAACAAAAAAAAAATGTTTGTGGATGCTGAACTAAAAAAAACGTAGTACTTAAAGCGAACTCTAAGCGACAAAATGCAGCTTTATCCTGCGATATTTGACAAAACACTAGTCAACGGAGTTAACATCAACGTAGTGCATGTAAACAAACGGCTTATGTCATTCTATCGATATTTCGCGTGTTTTTCTCAGTATTCTTGTTTCTCATTGAATCACTTCATCGTAGAATGCGCCTGAATAACAGGCAGCATTATGTTGCATCGCTGTCGAGTATGACACGAGTATACACAAGTGAAAGAGAGATATTTCGAATCCAAAATTAAAGATGTTTCATAAAAAAGTATTTTCATCTATGAAACATCATTTTCCAATGATTGAAAAGTTTTGAAAGTTATTTTTCATTTGAGAATACCAGATATGGGCAAACAGTTCGCTAGTAGATGATATCACTCTAAACTCTACACTACAAATAAACTGATCTAATCAGTAATAATCTCTACTTAAATCCGCACCATTTTTTGAACTCGTAAATAATGTTTGAACTTAGATAAAGTGTAGTTCGCTCTACAGAAAAAAAAAACAAAATTTGCCGGTACTACTAAAGTTCTTCTGAGTTGTTCCTGCGTTCATCTGAATTTTCGTATACTTGAAGAAAGCAACTAATTATATTTTTGTTACAGTAAGTTCAATGATAATTAAAGGTGAATCTAATAGGCAAACTATTTGTGTCAGCTTTGTTCATGTTTTTCAGTGAATCCCAAAAAATTTCAATTATGTACAATTTAGGTATAAAATGTATAATCGAATTTTCATTCTTTTTATGAATATTGTTCAATTTGATTTCTTTTGAAATGCGAATTAGTTTAGTCAATTAAAACATTGTACCAACTATAAGTCAGAAACTTTTTCGCCCTGATTCTAAAGTTCGTTCGAATCGGATTTTTTTTTCGATCGAACGCGAAATTTTGCATTCTGTATCTCGATTGAATTCGAGTTTTCCATAAAATGAATCACTCGATCGAAATACAGAATGCAAATTTTCAGATTCTATCGGAATAATCCGATTCGATCGAAATACAGAATCGGGGCGATAGAGTGCACTGAACATTATCACCCCTATTCTGTACTCCGATCAAATCGGTATATTTCGATCGAATATAAATATTGGCATTCTGCAATTCGATCGAGTAATGCTTTTGTATAGAAAACTCGAACTTGATCCTGATACAGAATGCAAAATTCCGTATTCGATCGAAAAATTCTGATTGGAACGAAATACTGAATCGGGGTGTTTATCTGCCTAGCGGTTTATGTTGAAAAGCTTAGTGGCATATTTATTTATTTATTATTGTAAAATCAACAGACACATTGTAGTCCTAATAATAATTTCTAATACTAAGTAAAAATTTAGCTTGAATTGTTTTGCGTCCCAATTTGAACGAATTCCAATTGCCGTTGAAGGAATTCCGCATTTTCTGAGCTGCGAATGGTAGGGTAGATCTCAAATGAACTTAAATCAGCGAAAGAAACTCGTGGTCCATCCAGACAAAGATTTACATCATTGAAGTACAGTAAGAAAATCAAAGGGCCAATACGACATCCTTGTGGAATCCCAGACGTTGCAACAAATTCTTCGAAATCGTTTAACATAAACTGTGTGATGTGTGGAAGGCGAAATTTTCAGAATGATTTAATGAGTTTTGCGCTCGAGTTGTTTTTTTTTTTTCGACTGGAGAACTACTGAAAATTGCTTGGAATAGTATACCTCTGCTTGATTATCGAATATCTCGACTGTTGAGGTTCATATCATGAATATACCGGGACGAAGTCTAGATAATTTAGTTTAGATATGATTAGGACATGGAAACATATATGTTGTCGCGATAAAAATTATGTCTTGAATATTTCTGTCAACCACATTCAGCTTCAATGCTTCCGCCATTTTATCCGCTTTAATTTCCTGATAGCGTTCGGAGGAAGAGGAGAAGAGGAGAGAAATAAAATTGATTCAACAATGTTCCTAAACACACAGACACAGAGGAAATTGAGAAAGCAACGCGGTTTATTCAAAATCTATACGCGACCCACGGTTCTCAGGCTTTCAAAAATTTCTACACTAATAACAGACCCTGTCTGCCTGGAGCGAAATCAATCTTCAGTTCAGCAACGCCATCGCACGGCATCACATTTAACATATCATGTCCCCTACTTCTATGTACGAGATTCGATGCGGACTCGCCTGAGGGCGCCATGCTCGCAAAAAAGGATGTTGCCAATGATTTGTTCGGAAAATGTGAAATCTGGATATCTTGTTAATATGATGTTTTTGGTAATACTCATATTGTCTATTATATTCTCCTTGAGCTGGTGGTTTATGTTAGAGCTTCGACCAGGAAGGATACTTAGTGTCAATAGGATCGTAGCACTAGCCATGCAATGGTACTTTAAGAATCGGCTGCATCTGTTGAAACGGATTGGTAGAATTTCACAAAAGAAATGTAATACAAAGATTTAGCATTGTGAGCTGAGCTGAGCTGAAGTGGATCGGCCGCAGTTGCCCGGCTACGATCTAAGGCTGTGCTACTGAGGAAAAGGAAGCAATGTTAGTCCGATACTCATTGTTTCTAGAGACCGCGGGTACCGTTATATCTCCACGTGCGTCACGGGATAGGAGATGTGTTAGTAGGGAGGGAAAGAGATCTGGATATGTTTCGGTAAACAATATGATCTCAACAAAAGCTGATTTTCGATACTCAGGAGAAATAAAATTAGGCATTATAAGTAAGAAAAATATAAAATATCTTTAAGGAACGTCTCACCAGTAGCACTCCTCTCTTATACGCATTGATGTTAACAACGCGAAATGAAACATGAAACAAAAATAAAATAAACACTCGCGAATGGGCCTGCTGCTGACCAGTTTAAGATTTTCAGCCTGAATAACACGATCGACCTGTAAATCCTCACACATTCCATAGAAATCTGAGAACACCGACAATAATATGCAGACGGCGCTTCGATCGGTTAATATCGTTGAATTTTGGGGTGGTAAATTCTCAGTTTCCGCCGTTTGAGCATCCTGCACTATCACTCAAAATAACTGTTTCGACCAAATTTTTAACTATACGTATAAAACAACATATTGAAATTAGAGTTTTTGAGAGCAGCACTTAGACGTCGCATCGTACTCTCAGTGATGCCAACTCCTCCTTCCTAATACAATGGTTTAGCATAGTATTTATTGAATAAAATTTATGAGGTTCATAAAATTATTAAAACTCATGAAACTATTAGAATGTCATTCATTTGTCATTCTTACATTAGCTTATATCTACTATAATTTCTGTTAATTGAACACATTTTCAAGGGCGTCTTTTTTGCTTCAGCATAGTTCAACATATACATAAAAAGAATATTTCTAAGACTTCCTCAATTTGAATTAAGTTCACCACGTAATAACAGTTACCTTTGTAATTGCAATATTCAGAAAAATCCGGAGAATTGTAATGAATTTGGTTGTGGCCTTTCTCATATAGAATGGCTGTGCAATCACTGTAAAAACCAACTTCTTATACCATTCGACTCAGTTCGTCGAGTACAAAAAATGCGTGTGTAGGAATGTGTGTATGTAACGAAAATGTGTTCTCGATTTTTTGGGAGATAGGGACCAATTTTCACAAACTTAGATTGATATGAAAGATCTCTTGATCCCACAGCCAGCTATTGAATTTTATCCTAATCGAACTTTTGGTTCGGGAGTAACGGGGTATAATGTGCAATAAAATGGGAAAAAATGGCTGAGATTTTCTCATAGACTGCTCAACCGATTTTCTTTAATTCGAGTTCAAGTTGAAAGTATTGAATTTTATCCACATCTGACTTCCAGTTCCGAAGTTATGGTTAAAAATATTGAGTCTGCTCAACCAATTATGACAAACTTCAATTGAATGATCTTACAATTCACTAAAACTAAACTACCGAATTTCATCCGGATACGACTTTCGGTTTCGGAATTGTAGGCTGATAAGTATAAAACTTTCATTTTCAAGAGCGTGTTTTTATACACGATAATGCAAAACATTAAAAAAATCTTATAAAGTTAGCTCAACTGTATTTCAATTTATAGGTTATGCTGGTTACTAGCCAAACGAACTGATTTAAGCTATACCAGTTCCCACTTCCCGGTCCCTGAAGTATTGGAAATTGTGATGAATATCTCAAAAACTGAACCCTTTGGTGCATTTTGACCCGGGATCCCGGGAGTTTTTATGTTGCGGAAAATAAAATGTTTTAGTGTGTTCACTCTGAATTTCAAAATTTACATACTTAATTTACTCTAACACGCAACACGTGTCCGGATAATGTTGGAATACTGCCGATAAGTAGATACAGCGTCACAATTTACATCGTTAAACAAAGTGTTCATTTTACGCGTCAATTTGGTGGAAACGAAGCACGCAATAAAACGGATAGATCTCTCAACATGTCTACGGAGGGACCACTTGCTGTGAGAAGTCAATTTGTCCTAATTTGAAATGTGATGCCCACCGATGGCTACGCGTAGCTCACTAGAAACGGATACCATACTGGCTGAACAATACGAGGGTCGGGCCGAAATGGTGTATCGCTTCAGCACGAACTGTCCCGCAGGGAGAATCCTTGAAATGTTTATTGTATATGTTCGAAACTATCCGAGAAATTAATTAACAGTGCTTCTAACAGAACCAGCAACAAAAGTTCAATCTACCAAACAACGGCGAAGAACTGATTGAAGAGCCTTCCTTTTGGCACTAGATTACGCGACGAATTTCTTTTCACTGAATAACGTGAGTGATTCTAAAAATCGGGAAAGCTTGCTATTTTTGTGCGTGATGCTCCGCTTTCGATGTGGAAATTCAAGTCTGCAACAGACAGCGAACTCGTGTAGTGGCTCATATTGCTCAGTTTGACGTCATCTCAAACGTAGGGTAAAAGCACCCATCTAAGTGTTCCTCGATCCCATTTATTTCTCTTATGGCCACAGTGAATATATAGACTCCGGTTACAGTGCAATTCAATTGTTGTAAGCCTATTAATCTGAGATTTACATGAAAAATAATATGAATACAGATACAGTTGTTTCACTATAAGACCGAAGACCGAAGAATTACTGTGACCGATGACTGCGACCATCAGGATTATGCAACTTCAACAATTATATACAGCAACTGTGTTCTATGAATACTGTTAAATGCTGTCACGAACAATGAATGGAATGTGGAATCGACGTAATGCAATCAGAATGTGATACAAGTTGCTTAAGTCTAGGTAACCAATATGCATTATTATTGGTAGTAAAATATCTAACAAAGTTGATATATATCATAAATCGAGCATTTGGAATGTACACTAAACGCAAATAAATATTATTAAAAAGTCATTTCGCCAGATTACAATTCACGAGTGAAATCAAAATTTAGGCTTTCAAACTCGTATTTGACCTTGGACTACATTATGTTCTGAATTTTGTCTTGATGACACTCCCTTGATTTTTTTTCTGATACGCTCTCGATTGAACTTTCCTAATAAGTATATGCTTTTCATAATGAAAATATTATAGCAGTTTATTCGTTGATTTGACGAGTAAACGTAGACCGATGATTTCTACGGTAGAGCAATCTACATATTTACGCGTATATCCAAAGTTGTGCATTTTGACCTATTTTTTATGTGGTACATATTAGAGATCGGGTAAGCATTTTTGCAAACCCGAACCCGACCCGCACCCGATCGAAAATACTATACTTTTACCCGTACCTGATCCGAACCCGAGATTAATTTCTCCTCCAAACCCGAACCCGAGCCGTATCAGATAAAAAAATATTATATTGAACCCGACCCATACCCGTTGAAAATGAGTAAAACGGAACTGTTTCTTAACCCGAACACGACCAATACTCGACCGATTCGGGTTCGGGTAAAGTTTAAAACAAATCTTCAAATAACTAGGGTTTCAAATATATCCCAAAATAGCTACGGGAACGTACCACTTGAGCCAATTAGTTGATGATGATGATGGTCCCGCCTCATACCCCTACAAAAGTGTAAGCTGGACGATTTATCTAAATGATAATAAATATTGCATCACATATTATAACCAGTTAACTAAATATAAAACGATCTGGTTATCCAGTAGGTATAGAGTCTTCTTCTAAAATAACGGGTGGCAACTAAAATTTGGGAATTTTTTCGCGACCTGTATGCTCAACAACAAACGAGCTCAGAAAGAACTAAGAGTGTGTATGTGTTAGCTCTCTTTCTCATCTTTCTGCTAGTATTTTCTGTTTTGTTCATGCTTGCTCAGCTTTGCTCAAAATGCCGTCGAAACAAAAAGTATTTCACGAGCGCATTGTACAGCTCTACGAACTGCACAGAAATCTCGGCAAAAAGTATACGGTACAACACTTTAAAAGCAAAAATGTTGCGGTTTCGACAGTTTACAATATCCTAAGATGCCCAACAACTGCTCGTAAGGAAGGTAGTGGAAGACCAGCAAAAATTATGGACGCAACTTCGTGCCTTCAACAACAAGGATTCACTGAGTCAAAGGGATGCCCCAAAAAAGTTCAACTGTTCTCACCAGTACATCTTGAAAACATTGAAAAGACTCGGAATAAAGTACCGAAAGAATACACAAGCCCCGAGATATACTGACGCACAGATTTCAACGCTGAATTCCCAATGCCGCTGGTTGATTAAAAATTTTTCCGGAAAAAGTTTTGTTTTGGACGACGAAAGTTACTTCCCTCTTTCGAAGACGCAGATTCCCGCAAACGATCGATACTATTCAATGGATAGTTCTACTGTACATCTGAACATAAAATATTAGTTTAAACATAATTTTGAACAGAAAGTGATGCTGTACATTGTCATTTCCGAGAAAGGCATTTCTAAGCCATGGTTCAAGCCATCTGGGTTGGCAATCAATCAAGATGTGTACCAGAACGAATGTTTGTAGGAAATTTTGATCCCATTTTTTTAAAAAACATCATGCTGATGGACAATACCTGTTTTGGCCGGATAAAGCGTCATCGCATTGCGCCAAAAAACACAATCGTTCCTGAATACCCATTCGATCCCATTTGTACCCAAATACCACAACCCGATAAATCTACCAAAGTGTCGCCTAATCGAAGATTTCTTCGGGGTTTTGAGTTCTTTGGTGTGCAAAAATAACTGGAAAGCCACGAATTGCTAACAGTTGATTGGTAGAATCAAGAGATGCATTCGCAAAGTTGACATGAAGGCCGTACAACGCTCCTGTTCCGACATCAAACGGAAGCTTCGCCGAACATCCGATTACGGACCGTTTTCAAATGTTCACTAATTTTTTTCAACAATGAACCATGTATCTTTAATTTCAATAAGTCAGATCTTCTCCAAGCATGTTTGTCTTGTTTTGACAGCTTGAGAAAGAAGTTGCAAAATTTTAGTTGCCACCCGTTACAACTGAGAACAAGAAAACATTCAAATATTTCCGGTTTACTATCCAGGGTTATTTAAGAAAATTTCCTACAAGGGATCCTTGAACAAATCAGGAATCGAACCCGATATTTTTGTCAGTAATTGACCTGGCCCTTCCCGCCGAACCAGTTCATTGCTACAAACATTAGCTACGATGGAGTAACGAGACTGCATCGAATTGAAAAAAACTAATCCCTTTGTACAATAACGAGTTTTGCGATCTGGCTGATAAAAAGCTTGGAGTTTT
The DNA here is from genome assembly GCF_030247185.1 of Malaya genurostris. Taxonomy (NCBI): domain Eukaryota; kingdom Metazoa; phylum Arthropoda; class Insecta; order Diptera; family Culicidae; genus Malaya; species Malaya genurostris. The sequence goes on along the minus strand of NC_080571.1, from coordinate 228,803,613 downwards.
CGCATCAGATGCATTTCTAGTATTGTACCTATGCGAGTCACTTCCTCTTTCAATCCTATCACACAAATATCGAGGCAGCAATCCATTTAAGATTTTCAAAATGAGCACCATTGATAAATAATATACTCTCTGTTTCACTGAAAGCTATTGTAATGCATTCAAAAGAATATTAGAGGAAGTTGTTATCTATTACATTTTAAAATCAATCGCATAACCTTATTTTACAATCGCTGTAGTCTCAATATTTGTGTGTTGTTGGCAAGGAACAGAATCGATGAGCAGAAGTCAATGTGAGGAGAGATTATTGATTTATACAGGAGAATTTCACTACTGGTCGTTAAATAATTTTTTAGGCGGCATAATACACCGTATTTTTGGCAACCTTCTTGATGACGTTGTTAACGTGAGATTTGAATGTTAGCTTTTCATCAATTATGACTCCAAGATACTTCAACTCTCTAACGCGATCAATAATCTATCCATCAATTTCAATATTGGCCTCATGTCCATGTGCTTGAAGAAAAAATAACCATATATTTAGTTTTTCGACATTCAGTTTTAACTGTTTGAATTTAAACTACCGCTTCATCCAAATTCTTAGCTGTAATGAACAGAACAGTATCGTCAGCAAACGAATTTATTTCACAAAACCGTAAAATTCGCTTCATATGATTTATGTCCAAAATAAACAAAATTGGTCTTAAAACACTACCTTGTGGCACACCAAGTGAATTACCCTGGTTACTAGACACAACATCGTTGAAAACAGTTCTCTGGGTTCTATCAAACAAATAGCTTTTAAACCACTTATATGCCACTCTTTCGATACCAAAGCGTTGTAGTGTTTGTAACAGTATAGGTCTAGAAACGGTTTCGAAAGCGTGTTTGAGATCCAAGAACACTGCAAAAATAGTTTCTTTAATCTCGATTTTCTCCTTCCATTTTGCTAAAACCAGGTTTAAAGTGGTTTCGCAAGAGTGACTTTTCCGATATCCCGATTGTTCCGGTATTAGCAAACTGTTAATGGGACGGTAGTCCTCGGCTTTATCTGTTCCAGTAACCTTGGGGATATGAACCACCAGCGATTCTTTTCAAACTTTTGGTACGTGCCCCGTGTATAACGATTCATTTACCAAGTCCAGCAGATCGTGACCGATAACATGAAAGCAATCTTGTATCACTTTTAAGTTGACATTGTCGATACCAGCCGATTTTCCTAAATTAAAACAAATATCTTTCAATTGTTCAAAAAAGATTGGGTGAAATTCAAGAAATCTACAATAATTACTAATCGGCTGTGTTATTTCAACAGGTTCATCAACCAAATCAATACTTTGATTGATCTGTTGTACACTATTTATGAAATAACTGTTTAATTTTTCTGGTATCACTTGCTCTGAGTGCTCTTATATACCATTAAATGTTAATGTTTTTGCTGAGCCATGTGTAGGTTTTAGTAATTGTTTAAGAATTTTCCATAACTCCTTGCTGGTTTTCTGATTTTGATCCATCTTTCTCTGAACATATTCATATCTAGTCTTCTTCAGGGCCCGTGAATAAATGTTTCGTGCATTGGTATAGACACGCCAGTGACTTTTATTGTTAGTTCTACAGAACCTCTTGTATTGTTTATCCCTCTCTCGTTTAAATCGTAAGTGGTCCATCGAGTACCAGCTACTCGAGCTGTTCAAACTAACGTACTTTTCAGTTACTAATTTATTGGTACAGTTTATTAATACGTCCGTAAGAATAGATGTCCTGCGATAACAAAGTTCCAGTCAACTGCGTACAGTACAAGCTTCTTGACACAAGTCGAGACATGGCTTGCTTTGAATATTTTTTCCAACATTTCAATTGCAATTGACTCGTGATCTGAAATCTTGCAATCGGTCTCCACATACGAATAAACTCCGTCAAAATTGGAATATACGTGATCCATCACAGTTCTGCTATGTCTCGAAATTCTTGTAAATTCATTCGCAGTTTGTTTGAAACTGAAGAATCCTGCTAACTGTTTCAAGTAATTTGAACTCTGATCACTGAGCCAATCTTCTCATTGAAATCTCCCGCAATAATATTAAGCTTACTAAAATCTACAAAATTTTCTTATCAGTTCCCTAGAATTTCCAGAAACTGGCGATCGCTTGAACTAGGGAAATGATATACAACTCCATAATTTCCCATCTGCATGCCTCTCTCAACTGATATACCCAAGAACCAATTATTCCCAACTACTTCGTTTGATTGAATACTGAATTCAATCGAGTCTCTGGCGTAAAACGGGGGGTGACTAGTATTCTCAGAAATATTACTGTTGTATTCGTGAAAAAAAACTACTTATTGAATAGAAACAGAGAAGTTTGTTCGGGCACAAACTAGCAAAGCTTAAAAATCGAAATATTTTCGTGATAAAATTAGAAGATTTTTTTTCAGTTTTTTGCAGTATCGATTTGAAATTTTAAACACATTTCTCCGGATTACCTTTTTTTTGGGTTTTTTATTTGTGAAAATCGTTTAAGCCGTTGCGGAGAAAAGTGAGTGTGTTCTGTATTGGAGTTTTTGGCCACAAATTCAAGGGACCAGGTATTTTAAAATTAGATTCGAATGACCAGCCACTAATATGACCTACAAATTGGAAGTTTTGGGCCTGAGTTAGAAGATTATTTCCTTTTTTGCACCATCGCACTATACGACGGATGGAAATTTCAAATACTCATCACCTTGTCATTCCGGAACTGGATGTCAGATCCAGGTAAAATTTAGCAAATTCTATAAAGGACCTCCTTTCATTCAAAGTTTGGAAAAATTGGTTGAGTCGTTGCGGAGAAAAGTGAGTTAGTTCCATTTTTGAGTTTTTGACCACTATTTCCGGTACTTCCGGTACCGGACTCCGGGTACCGGTATATCCGATGTCAGTTTGTGTGGTCTTCAAATTATAAGACCTGCAAACTAGAGAAATTATTTTACTATTTTTGTAAAATAAGATCATGCATACATCTTTTTCTATGAAGGTAAACCTTTGAATTTGCAGTTTTTTCACTTTCAATGGGCTCAATTTTTTCAAAAATCTATGGGACTACCATTCATTTGAGTCTAAGTTTGTGAAAATCGGTTCAGCCATCTCAAAGGAAAATGTGTGCATATTTTTCTCACACACACAAACTCGATGAACTAAGTCGAATATTATATGAAACTCAGCCCCTCGGTTCAGAAGTCGGTTTTCAAGTGATTGCATAGCCTTTTATATAAGAAAGGCAAAAATATGAATGAATTTTTTGACGAGACTTGGTGTTTGTTTTCTATGTAGTGGTAAAATTGAAGAATATAGAAAATAAATCCATACAAACAGTGATAAGTTTTTGAACAGATTTTTGATATCATTACACATACTGCTTGAAAATGTTTCTAAGTAATTAAGATAAAATACTAAGATTTAAGTATATAAAATTATATGGTTTAGATAATTATTGATTGTCATCGAAATACGGGAAAAATTCTATAACATTGTTCAACTTCAGAGAAATATACCAAATACTAATTAAGATTTACCACAATTGACATACGTAATTCAACAGTAAACCAATCAAACAAGATACAGTACGTTTTAGTTTCGTGTTTGATTTGTGTGATGTTCGCTTTCGAGCAAAATGATGAATGATCTCAATAAGAACCTCTCGTCTCCGACTCCAACAAACTGAACAAGAACCGTTCAGGGTATCCGAAACTCTCGATTTTTTTTTTCGAAAGTATATTTCGCCTAGATACAAATAGTTTTATGTGGAACACAATCAAAATGCTCCTCAAATATTCGAAACAAAAATTAGCACAGTGATTTTGACTATATCATAGTTATTTAGTGCTACGTTACCAGTTTGAACTATTCCATAGGGCTACCTCTGTCGGGACACTGCATAGTGGTCCAGTTCCAAAATTTAGAGGGAAAAAAAAATCAAGGGGCTTGTGGTCGTCAAAAAACAAGGGAAAACTAAAAGCTCATAAGTTCCTATCTCATGCCTCCCCGTGTGTCCAAGATGACATTTGGCCAATAGAACGGCTTCGACTGGGTGCTATCGGCTTCTGCCTTAGTAGCAGAATGAGAGGGTGCGAATTGGTTTGTATGTAGTAGCTACTATGGAATGCAAAAATTATTTTGAATCCTAATAATCCTAATCCTGGATAAACTATTTCGGCTTGATGTGCTGTTGCTGATGTGAGCTTAAACACCTTAATGTGGTTTTAAATTGACGTTAATTTATTCAGTCTTTTTTCAACTTGATTTTATGAAAATCGTGAAATTTCTTTCATTATTCATAAATTTTCATCTCATCCTTAAATTATTCGACGTATAAAGCAAAATACGCCTTCCTCTAATCAGTGTTGGTGATTGCTGAAAATACAACATTTTCAATCCGGTAGAAGATGCTACAAGAATTCGAGTCTCTCAATGCATGAACCTCGAGAGAATTTTTCTACATTTCTTCGCTCCACTTCATACTCTGAGTATTTCATGGCCCTTAAAAAAATTTCAGTCTGATAATGATCGCCGCTGTGTGGAATTTACCAAGAGAGAATCGCAAGTTGACAATTATCGCAGATAATCGAATCGATGATTCGACTTGATGATTCTCATACTAAGTTGCAATATTTAAAAACCCTTGTGTGGAGCATTCACATACATTTTCATAGACACAAATTATACAAAGGTTATATGCACATAGTTAGAATAAGCGACAATAGTAAAATGATTCTATCGCAATTATCCACTGCGCATACAGAATCGGATCGCGAAACGAGAATAAGCGACCGTTTATTGCTTCAGAGAGAATCCCCACAGCAGCGTGTTAGCCGTTGATTCTCAGACCGAGAGAAATTCGCTCTCGCACTAGTGTCTATTCTATGTTAAATGTACCATGCCGGTTTTTTGTTGTTGCGATGATTTCCGTTTCTCTTTGATGGCACTTATTCAATCGTGGAAGAGTTGCGAGTGAGCGTTCTTTGATACGATAAAAGCCATCCTTGCCTCAAATTTTTCGATATAAAAATCAAATTCAAAGTGAGTTAGTTTTTCTATAAGTTTTGTTAATAACTTCAGTTAAAAAAGTGTTATCTGGATGCACCTGTCATGAAAAAAATTATTTTGATGTACTCTAAAAAACGACACAAAACACGAGAAGTGAAAAATGAAAATGTTAGAGTAAAAAGACTGTGTTTTGGGAACATCCAGAGTTGCTTGATTTAAATAGCTCTAGGGAAGAGTCGGCTGCCTTGGGCCACTCGTGCTTTATCGAAAAGTACTGAAGGAATTTTTTTGGATTTTTATTTGTAAGTAAAGTGAAAAGTTCGTGTGACCTCTATCCAAGTTTAATCAGAAATATTTGATTACTTCAAGCGTAGAAAAACCTCAAATTGAAACGGCAATGTAAATTTCTGGTTTCAAATTTTTTTTCATTAAATGGAAACAATGTAAGTTTTTTGTCCCCTTAAATTGAAGATGCAGATCACAGTGCAATGTTAACTTAATTAGCCATTGCAAGCATTGCAAGAGCTTCCAATGCATCCCTGAAAAGTCACTGTGTGGCGTGGACCAGCAACATTTGTATGAAATCATATTCAAACATTATTTTATATTGATCGTTCTATCGATTCGAACAAAGATTTTATATGTAAAAAAGTTATTCGTGAAAATGATTAGCGGATTTTGTTATTCATTAATTTTTATTGTGGAACTTGACCATTTTGTTTCAACACTTGACAATTGGTTTGTAATATCGGCGCCCTGAGTACTGAACATCCATCACTTAAGGGGCGGGTAGGGTCTAACACTTTTGAAAAATCATTTATTATTTTCTTTCTATTTTCTGATAGTAAAACATTTCAAGAATATTCTGTGAAATTTTGAAGCCTATCGGACCAAAACTCAGTAAGTTATGGGCCTTTATCTTTTCCGATCTCATACTACGAAGAAATAAGAGCTGCGCTCACAGGCCCAAGATTTCTGCTTCGATTGACTTAAAAACTTGACAAAACATTCTCGAAACGTTTTTTTATAACAAAATACGAAAGAAAAAATATGGCTTTTTGATAATGTTAGAGCCTACGTGCTCCCTTGAGTAATAAATTGTTTCCTTCGATTTTATAGACAATAAACTTTAAACGCGTTTTTCTCGAAAGCAGTTTTTGAAAGTTCGTGTCCATCGTCATTCAAAAACTACTGCACCAATTTTTTTTCAAATTTTCACACACTTTCTACATATAAAAAACCAGACAACAACGTTTTCTTTTTCGTTGTTTGTTACTATGGGGAGGTTTTACAGCTACAAAATGGCCGATTTTTTCGTGAAAAATCGTACTTTTGTATTTAAACAATTACCAAAAATTAAAAAAAAAAACAAACAGAAACGTTGGGGTCTAGAAAAACTCCTGCTCTAACTATGCTGCTTTGATTTGTTCACTTCTGATTAGTCTGCGCTGAGATACAGTGGACACCGCAAATCATGATTTTTAAGAAGCGTCCTGAAAAATGCCTCTTCGTCGACTTATTTCTCATATAATATATTGGTTTTGCTGTACTTGACATGCGATTCGTGTTCAAAAAGGTTTCCAAGCAGTAATAGATTTGTAACGTTCAACTTTCTAATAATTTTTTTAACGTTTCCGTTACATTGTGCGGTCATTAATTTTCTGATAAGATTATGTTAACGACACTGTAATGATACTAAGCCAAAGTAATACCACCACTGAATCGTATCCTGTGTTCCTTCAATCATCGTGAAAACACAATTCAATTGTGGCCTACAAATGGAGTAAACTAGTTCATCAATGAGAAAATTGCATCAACCAAACTGCAGCTGGGCACTGCAGCTTTTGCCAATCGCCTTTTCATGTTTGCCAACATCGGTATCGTTCCAATAAACAGATATATTCGATTTCGTTAGCATCAGGTGCCACTGTACAGATTGAATATTTCACGAGAGTTTGTGGAAGCGTAACACTCTATTTCATCGCTGAGCAGCACCGGAGAATAAATCTTTATTTTATTTGATGTTTCGTACTGAAAACGAACCTGAACTATAAATATCCGGATAAAGTCTGAAGTGATTTAGAATGAATCAAAAACAACGGCCAAAATCGAATCTGATCTATTCAACACCAATATAATTGGTTTCTAAACAGAATCAACAAGCTGCTTCAAACGAAATGATCAAATTCTATACGTTTAGTAAGACAACAAGACAAACAACTCAATCAATACAAAAGAAGCCATAAAAGGCTTTAATTGCCAAAAGGGGATGATGCAAAATCACCCTCTTCATGGAAGAAAGATTCAAGTTTACAGCTTCCCAGCCGGCTCCATCCTGCTTTTCGTTCTCTCCCTTCCAGGCTAGGGCGACAGTTCGCTAATTTGCTCCAACAAGTTGATGCAAACAATCGCTCTTCGATTCGACAGCATTCCCTTGACGGGCTTCCGTACCGCACATTCATGGGAAAATCGACAAGGCGATAATTAACTGGTGAGTGAAACAGAACAATCGACAGTGGAAATTGATAATTATTATCACACTTTTCATCTTCTATCAGACTGCGGCAACCGGCGGAGAAAGGCACGTCCCGCTACTAGGGTCACCGTTTGGGAAATGTAAATTTCGATTTTGATTTCGATTATTCCTGGAGAAAGGGTATACATAAGCAATTATTGATAGGCGCTCTCCCGGTAGGTTAATTTGATTTCCATACATTTTCCGAGTCTAGCTTCAAGTGGCGGGCCATTAATCAAAAGCATGAATATAACACCCAAGAGTGGGATATTTACTAAGCAAGCAGATTAAAACGTAACTGATAGTGTTAGCAGTAATCTCAACTGTAATGGGGGGATGTTAGTCTAATGCCGAGTTGTGTGAGAACAGTTTATTTCAACGATGACTTGGTTGAATCTATCTGGTAACTTCGAAAGGGTACATACCAGGAATATTATAATTTGAAATAGAAAACTAACGGAACTAAGTTTTCGAATTTTTGGCGCTTTTCGTTTTATTGCCATGTATTTATTAGATAACTTGACATATTTTATCGAGAAGATTTCAATACGTCAGATAGAATAAACATGGATTTTCGCAGGAGTGAATTAATAAAGAAGTAAATTCTACCTGGAATTTTAAAGTAAAGTAGTGCGGAAAGCTTCTCCGAGAGGCGAAAAAGGTGTGGAAGTGCTCAATTTTGGATTTCGTGGTTCATGTATGGTTCCATGCTGATAAAGGTATTGCATAGTTCTAAATAATATACATATATGAAAGTATATAATATATCTGTGCGTGACTGTGTAACGCAACAACATTTCACTCGATCATCGCGAAAACACGGACTACTCGCACGCATCAATTTTAACAAACGTTGTTGACAGTTGCTCGGCTACCCATGGAAGTTAGCCATCAATGTCAACTTCTTTTTCTGACTAGCCTTGATAGCCGTATAGTGTTAGTAGCGGTTCCCAGCAGACTAAGAATAACACTACGGTCCACCTGTCCCAGTGGTATAAGTCCGTCAAACGGGTATGTCGTAAGTCATTCGGTGGAATTATTTCTACCAAGAATTGATCCATCGGTTTCCTATTCCATGCCGTGAAAGGAGTGGAGTGCCACAGGGTAACAATATAGGACCACTATTATTTCTTTTGTATATTAATGATATAGGTCAGGGAGACTCCGCGGTTATTTGTCGACGACATAGCTCTATTTTATCTTAACAATGACATCAATGCTATTATAAACTCAATGGAGAGCGATTTAAGTATTTTAATGTGGGGCGTTATTTTGGGGAGGGCCAAGTCATATGTTCTTAAGAGTGCACTCCTAAACTTTTATTTTGCTTACATCCTTTCACAGCTCGTTTATTTGGTATCGGTGTTACGTAGGGACAAAATGAATTAGCCTATCCGATAGCAGAAAAGATAAATAAAAGGAATAGACCGGGCCACAGTCTGATAATCTGTAAAAATAAACAGAATTCAAGACTGTTGGCTTGAGAGTAGGAGGAATTTCTAATCTTTCTTATATTTCAGGATCTTAATCATTTGTAGTGTTTAATCCTATTTGCAGAAGAATTATAAGACCGTCCGCCAGACCAGAAATTCTTGCTACGGGATAAGGAATATTGTAAATAAAAATAACATAAATTCATTTAATAATCGCGTGTCTAACATGACACTATTGTACGTAGTTTTAAGATGTGTAAATAAAACTGGAGTTTTTAAGAAGGTGAAAAAAGTGTCTTTCGCTCAAGAGAAAGAAATCCCAGGTATCCTCAGCAATCGGTATGAGGTCGCGCCGCTAGTTCTCATCTAATAAATTCAAACTCTACGAAGCAGGTGTCTCAAAATCATCTTCAATAAACCTCTACTGTTTTCAAGCTTATTGTTGTACTCCGATAATACCTCCGTTAATACCTCCGATAATACCCATGAGATGTTCAAACATTACTGTTTGTTCATGATATTCTGCACAACCCCACAACTCACCATAATTTACAGTTTCCAACTTTAACACACTCTCAAACTACACGTCGTAGTAACAACTTGCTTCGCGTTCGAGCGATTACAAACATTGGTCAACGAAGGATTCTTTTTGTTGGTCCAATAAAATAAAACGCACTTCCACTTGACATACAAAGAACATCCAGCCGTGTCTTATTCGGGACTACCCTCTCAGCAGGCCGTTCAATTTTGTTGGTTTGTTGAACGACATATTGCACGAAATATTCGTTCAATTTGCTGGAACGGTTTGTTGTTGTTTTTTCTCTTGCAAAAATAGTGTGAAAATTAAGTGTTACCTTTACATAGAAAGAAAATTTGTTGTTATTCTACGTGAAGTAGAAGTATTGTGTAGGTATGTATTGTTAGTTTAAACAAATAAGTGGAAAAAACTTCAGGAATTCTGTAGTAATACTAGTCCAACGGGGCTCCAACTTCTCATGTTAAAAATGGCTCAACAATGGACCTCTGTCTGCCGGGTTTGTTGAACGAAAAAAATGGCATTCGGTTCAACGGTCTGTTTCAAAATCGGCAAACGAAGGTCCCGTGTTGGCCTCCCGTTGAACGATTGATTGGACTTTCATTGGACCAATGATCCAACGTATTGGACCAATGAAGGACCACCGTTGAACGTTTTTTTCTAAGTGGGTAGACTGAACCCTAGCAACTAGAAGTTCCACATTTACTTAAATTATCCACTTTCTTGTTGCTTGAGAGTACGCGTGGTACTTTTGGCAACTTGAAAGTACGGAACAAGTTCCGTGTGAACTTTCTCGCTGCATAGAAGCTGAAGAATGTATTCTAGAAGCAGCTTAGAAGTTCATTCGGTTGCGTCGCGCGAACTTTCAAGTGTGGATAATTACTTAAAAAATGGGCTGCTTAGAATGCTATTGATAAACTTTGAAAGCTGCTTAAGCCAAATCAGTCTCTTTTATCCGAACTTTTTGTTAGTTGAGAAGCGTCATTTCAAGCATAGACTGAGCGAGATATTTAATTAATGTAGGTCTCTTCTACAAACATAGGCCTGGTCTCGTGGCCATAGAGAATATTCGGTCTAATGAGCGTTCTGTAAATGGTTAATTTCGTGCGGTGGCGTTCTTTACTCGATCGAAGGATTTTTTTGATTTTGAAGTACACTAGATTTTCTGCCAAAATACGCCTTTGAACTTCTCGGCTGGTATCATTACCGCGGACACCTGACAGCCCAAATACACGAATTCGTCAACCAACTCGACATCTCCTCCGTCTATCAATATTTGGGATGTGTTTCTTCTTCAGAGCCTCTTCCTCTCATGTATTTATAGCCTAGCTTCGGCTTTCAGTCCGACGCATTTATAGCCTAGTTTCGACTTTCAGTCCAATGTATTATGTGTCACAATATTAACGTCGTCAGCGAAGCTAAAAATCTATACAAAAGAGTCCATCACCTTTCCGTAGCCTTCTCCAAGACTCGAGAGCGTCCCACATACTCGGACGTAATACATCACCCTATCCATTGTTGAAAACTATATTCATGCATAATTTACCACAGCTGTTCTCGATCGATTGTGTCGTATGCCGCTTTGATGTCAATGAATAGGTGATGCGAGGGTACGTTGTATTCACGACACTTCTGGAGTACTTGTCTTATCGCGAATATGTGATCCGTAGTGACGCGGGCCCCAGTAAATTCCGCTTGGTATGGCCCTACGAATATCCTCACATATTGATAATAGGCAAAGGATTTGGAGAGTACTTTGTAGGCTGCGTTAAGCAATGTGATTGCGCGGTAGTTGCAACAATCTAGCCTATCACCCTTTTTGAAGATGGGGCATACCACACTTTCCATTCATTTCTGCTAGTCAGTACCTCTCCTCCATCTTAAAGCAGCTTGCTTGCCAATTGGTCATTTCTCGCGGCTTTGTTGTTCCTCAGCTTGCCGATCTTCTCAATATGTCGTCGGCTGAGCTAGCACCCAGATTGATTCATGCGTCGTTCTCTGTTTCTTGCACTTCACCATTCAGATAACCCTTGTAGTACTGCTTCCACCTGTCGATCACCTCACATTCATGTCGTGAGAACGTTTCCACTGGTATCCCTGCACACTTTGGCTTGTGACGTGTGGCCTCTACGTGGGCGTGAACATACCTTTCTTTTGTCATTGACACAGTCTCATTAAAACATTTTTTGAGCGGAGAGAAAAAAGCGCGTTTTGTTGGTTATGTCCCTAGTACCATTAATCTCCGGAACCAGATGTAACAGCCATTTGATCTACGAACTTCATCAATGGCCTTGTAGTAGCTTTAAAACGAATCACAGTTTGTTGATATCAGTTGAACTATGTTCAAAAAAATTGGCCGTTGAGAAAAACAGTGGTTTACCGGTTATGTCACTTATACCATTATATCTCCTAAACCGGAAGTGATAGTCATTTGATTTTCGAACTTCATTAATGGCTCAATAGTAGCTTACAAACGAGCCTAAGTTTGTTGAAATCAGCTCAGTCATCTCTAAGCAAATTGAGCGGTAAAATATCTTTGAAAGGTGCACACACACACACACTCATAAACATACCAACACAGGCCCCGAAGTAATACCTAACGGTAGTTCCGGGGAAGTAGGGTTGAAGATCCACGGTGTTTTAGTGGGTAGTTCCAATTATGCAGTGGTAGTCCTGCGGAGAGGGCCACACTCTGTGCGTAAATGCATTTCACCTTGTAAGGAGTGTATCGAAAATAAGCTATCCACAAAATTTTCTTTCAAATTATGATAAAAAACGATATTTTATTCAAACTAAAAATTGATCCTTTATTGTACGAGGTTAAACTTGAGCATAATGAAACCCCGATGAAATTTAAGTTATTCCTTCACGAATTTTCGAACTTCTGATCGAACGCTCTTTATCAAGTTCCGGACAAATGTTGCATCGCATTTATTGGACGCTTGAGCCCAAATTTTTTGAACTCCTGCATGTTCCCAGCTGCCTCACCAGTCTTCTTGAAGACCCTCTTCACGATTGCCCAGTAACGTTCGATGGGTCGAAGCTGAGGGCAATTTGGTGGATTGATATTTTTCTCAACGAAATTTATACCCTTTTCCGCAAGCCAATTGAGAGTGGTTTTGGCATAGTGAGCCAACGCTAAATCCATCCAAAACAGTGGAGGTTTACTATGCTTCTTATATAAAGGCAGCAATCTCTTCTGGAGACACTCATCGATAGATTTCTGCATCTATAGTTCCGGTAGTGTAAAAAATTTTTTGACTTCAAACCACAGGAACATATTGCTTGCCATTCCAGTACCTTTCGACCGAATTTCTCCACTTGAATCGACCTGTCCGTATCGCTCACATCTTCCCCAACGACGACAGTAAAGTATTGTGGACCTGGAAGGGTTTTTGAGTCCTCCTTTATATAAGTCTCATCGTCCATCAAAACGCTGGTATACGGACACTGAAAAAGACGCGAATACAATTTCCGGGCCCTTGTTGCTGCTCGATTCTTCTGTTCTACACTTTGTTCCGAGATTTTCTTCGGGTGTATTCGCCTCCTGATACGCTGGATCATCCCAACACTCGTTTTTGCTTTTTTGGCCAAATCACGTATTGACATTGATTTGTTCTTCATGATTATAGATACCACTTTCTGGTCTAGTTTCGGGTTGGATGAACCGGGTTTTCTACCTCTTCCTGGTAGCTCATCCGAAGAACAGTGTTCCTCAAACTTATTATTGATGGTTTTAACACTGGCATGATGAATTCCAAACCGCTTCGTCGATTTCCGCATAGTAATACCGACGACACGACCTGCCACTCGTCTATCAAAACTGTATCATAAATTTAACTACCCCCCAGTAACTCGTAATGTCAAAACGAGTTTGCTTAAAGTTTTTCAGTAACTGGCAACATAGGCCAAAAACTATTGATTTTGAATAACGGTTACTATAGCCATGGTTATCATTGATTGTAGGCATGATTGGGAATGTAAACAAATCTAATTTCCATACCAAACAAAGTTTTGTTTTTTATTCAATTGTAGTGAGAAATAATACAGCAAAAGTAAGTTACGCCTAATGTTCGGTACTAATGCTAGCGCAAATATAGCGATATCTTTATTCCTGGTTCTCAGCGAAACGTTTCACTACTAAACTACATAACACTTGCACTATTTTGGAGATAATTAGCACTCGTCCTATATTGCTGCTTCTTTTAAAACATGTCCCCATTTTGCTATGGACTATCTATCCGGTAAAAAAAATTCTGCGAAAATTCGATGGGAGATTTTTTTTTAAATTATAGTTAAGTGCATGGCACATATTTTAACCAAAGATATTTAACACTAAGTTTATTTTGGATTACTTACATTGATTATCATCAATTCGCAATCACTACCAGACAAGATTATCTAGACTATTCAATCAGATCAATACGGTTAAATATATTTACGACATAACAACGTATTTTACAATTGCGAGAGACATTGAGCATTTAATAATTAACAAAATCTAATTACATATAATATTTTTACTTCATAGCATACATACTAAAGCATAAAGTGTTTTTAAATATTTCCGGCATCTGCACTAAGTGCTCTTAAACTGCGAGCCTTTTGCATCATGATTAAGGTCCATTCAATTGATAGGTTTCCTGTAATATCTAATCTTTATCGTATAGTTGCGTTTTAGCAATAATGGAAATGGGTGGCAATGACAGTACAAGTTCGCTTTTCATGTCCAATTTTAGGTTCATTTTAGGAGATTGTGACCTAAAAGAAGTAGAAACCCGTATTAATTGAATGAAAAACAAGAGAAAGAGAATTGTTTCGAATGCTATAGAGAGCTATGTATAATATGTCCCAGAAACGCTCGTTCTAATAATGGTTTTCTTTTAAGTTCACTAAAACACGTCTAACACAGTTGGTTGCAAATAACAGAAGTGAGCCTCTAGCTCATTTATTCAGTTTGCTCATAATGACAGCAGTGTTGCGCGCTGCGCTAGAGTGTTGCTGAATACACTCTAAAGTGTAAGTAATAAGAATTCAATACACAATAGCTCTTCCTCCTTTAAAAAGAATGAACAATAATTCAAGTAACAACAAACTCAAACATATTCGAATTCATTTTCGATTCTAGGTTTTCTAGCTCTTTTCGAACGCCTAGGTAGGCCAGTTAGCGCTACCGGATCTGGTGGAAATTTTCGTTTCCTACTTTGTGTATCAAGATCATTCGACCGACGACACGACCTGCCACTCGTCTATCAAAACTGTATCGAAAATTTAAGTACCCCTCAGTAACTCGTAATGTCAAAACGAAATCACTAATAAAAATGTTGAAACTGGCAACACAAGTTGATAAATTATTGATTTTTTATAACAGCTACCATGGTTACTATTTATTGAAGGCATGTAGAATGTAAATAAATGTGGAGTGATGTGATTAATGTTACATGGAATTATCCGAAATATTTCTGCTCGTCCGAAGTTGGTTTTTTACCTGTGGACGCCAGCAAGCATTCTTGAAATTGGTAGCGTGTTCTCGTTACAGTTGAAAACTTGAAAATACTTCCAGCGACAATCATTATTATCACGTGCGACGTGGGATATAAGATGTCGCAAGTATCGCGCTTTATTCGTGTAGTGATGCGCTAATAGCGACGTTATGGATGGGCCAATGAGCGTGATAAAAACGATTGTCGCTGCTTGCGTTTTCCAGACCTCAACTGCAGCGACAACAGTTATTGTACTGTTGCAGAGTCAAAGGTCATGTAGAAAACGGAACTATTCTGAATAGTATTAAATGAATAGTAGTGATACATTTAATCTGAACATGGGTGTAAATTTTGATATAAATTTACCTTGTAACTGACGAGTGAATATACATTCTAACTTTCATATTTATTCGTGGTTCTACAAAAACTGTGAATATTTTTGGCAAGATGATACTAATAGAAAACTAATTATTTTATGTTAAGTATTGAAACGAAAGAATACATTTTATTACATGTTTAAAGGGTAATTAACAGTATTAGGAAAATGGCCATTGTTGCACAATACTAAAGCTACGCTTTGCTCATGCAATTTCTCATTGCAATTTTTCTGATGCAATTTGTTTCTTTCGACCTGGTCGTTAATTTGTACATTAGATCGGTTTCGCTTTGTCGTTGTGCAGCCTTTAGAATGACAAACAAAATAATGAAATGTAGTGATGATTTTTCGTTGTACCTGTGACCTTTGAATATTTCATTTTGTGCGGGAGATCCAGTTTTCAGCTTAGAAAGTGAACTTTTCGGTTCCTCAGGACCGGTCAGCAATAGTACTTTTTCAACGTCGAAAAATCATTTGTTGTAAAAATATTGCACAAATTGATTGATTTGAAATCCTAAAAGCTATTTTCTCCCAAGTACAAGTTACTGGTGCGACTGATGTAGCATTCGTGCAATAAACTCGTGGTCGGTTGATATACATCTCTCGCCAAGATTCGAATGGAGAACCTTCCAGATTCGCAACGTTGTTTCTACCGATTAAAAATTAGTTGTACTTTTTATTCAACTTTAGTCCAATCAGACTTAACATACCTGATACAAGACCTTTCCCATATTCCGTGATCTCTTGCAGACTATTTGTTTATTTAGTCTGGGGTCCCTTGGTAACTAGCTCGTAGCAACTTAAACAGTGTTGCACGATAAATTTATTTTCACCGTTATCAAGGGGTCGCTAAATTTATGGTAACTGTTGGTAAATCGTCAAAGGACAAATTTAATGGTAATTTTTCTTCGGAGTGTCTGGTCGTGTCGTCGATTCGACGGTTGGATAGCATTTCGATCTGGTATTTGCCGGACATCGCTTCCATCTTGTGTTGCCACTACAGGTTCCTCGACAGTCAGGATTGGCCGACCAGTCTTGACCACTCGCATCGATGGTCTTGGCTGATATGGTGAACCTTGTTTATTCGTAACGATTCTTATTTGGCTTCGATGAACCGTAGTAGTCGCCTCGTTTCCAACCATGATCTGCAATAAATTTTTAGAGCAATGTTTTAAAACTGATGCCTTAATCCATTTTCCACGTATATGAGACATATTGTGTTTATACCACACACTATCTCCTGGTGTCAGAGTATCTAGTAGATCAGGCAGATCCGCCTTATTGTCATGATCCGATTTTGTATCATCATCAATTAGAGTATAAGTCGCTAACATTTTTTCATAGTGTTTCTTAGGGTTAACCAAACCGATTAACATTTTTGGAGTATAGAAAAATACTTTTTCAGAAGGAAAACTGCCCTCCATCGTCATATTATGGTTTCTATAATTTATTAGGAATAGATCTATCCGATCTTCCAAATTCAATTCTAGCATTCCCGGTTCCAATAAGAACTTTTTAAGAACATATTTTACCGTTCTTATCAGTCTCTCTGCCTGGCCATTACTAGCAGGATTATATGAAGGACTGTTTAAAACTTTTATACCCTGTCTATCCAGAAAACTTTTAAAGGAATGCGAGTTGAACGGAGGACCATTGTCAGATACTAAAACGTCTGGCAGTCCAAAACGAGCAAAGAATTCAAACAGTTCCATCAAAACTTCTGGAATACTGGTTCCTTTTCTTATAATCTCTTCCTCCACCCATTTAGAGAAATATGGTGTCCATTTTGAAATAATTTGTTGTTTTGTAACACTTGCCATACTTGCACAAACATAACAAGCAGCAAAAAACCTTTTAATAGTAGTGCTTAACCTATTCCAGTAAACTATGCGTCTTTTCATTTTTGCGTCACCAGTGTTACTTCTATTTGCCAATTTTATTATATCGGTTTGACTATTTTGTGAAATAATCACCTCAGCTTGAAATCTAGTTGCAAATACTGAATAAATGTCCTCTTTATCGAAAATCACCATTAACTTATCAAAATACTTCAAAACATTTTGTTTCAAAAGAAAACGAACGTCATATACTGATTCAATCTTTGGAACGATACTTTTTCCAATCGAATCAGTTCCAAAATTGTTTACCGGTTTACATAGTTTCTTGACACGTATATCAGAAAATGGAAATTTTAAATCAGTAATCAATGTTTCATTGTATATCTTTGTAATATTGTTCACTGGCATCCAATCGTCCAGGAAATAATTTCTCCAGTTGGGAAAGAAACCATCCAACCATGGTCGGCCCAATAATGGAATAAAATGATAACTACAATCAAGGACCAATAATCGCAATTTAGCTTTTCTTCCTTTATATTCAACCTTAACCTTAACTTCCCCAGATATCTTCAACCTGGAACCATTTATCACTATCAGTTGTTTAGAGCATTCAAATAAAGGAAGGCTGAATTTAGAAACAAACAATTCTTTTCCAATTACTGAAACAGAAGAACCACTGTCAACTTCCATC
Source organism: Malaya genurostris (assembly GCF_030247185.1). Taxonomy (NCBI): domain Eukaryota; kingdom Metazoa; phylum Arthropoda; class Insecta; order Diptera; family Culicidae; genus Malaya; species Malaya genurostris. The sequence goes on along the minus strand of NC_080571.1, from coordinate 228,785,722 downwards.
TGTACAGGAATATTTTCAATATTAACATCCAATAAACATGGATTGCTTATCTTGTTTATGGAAGAAATGTTCATACACTGTAAATCACCTGAGATATTACCATCTGAGTCCGAATCTTGGATCCTCAAGCTATCTAATGGTTCTGCTGAATGGTTTGCACTGGTAATACATTCCTGTGCGTCAACACGATTAACCGTCTTGCCGCTCTCGTTCTTCCACTTGTAGCATTTCCTTCGCACATGTCCTCTACGTCCGCAATGATAGCAGATACGCTGATCAATCGGCCATTGTTGGTCGTCCATTTTGTATTGACCACGAGCTGAACTAGCCGACGAATCACGATGTTCAAAACGCTGTGAGTGAAACTGTACTCTCTGACTATCTTCCGCCGGTCGTATTTCAGGTCGAACACCAAGCCGACTTTTTACCGAACCGTGAAAATTTTGCTGAGCTCTCCTCATCCGTTGAATAACCGCACCTCTACCTTGAGTCAAAGGGTACCTAGTGTCCAGTGAAGCTACCAAATCGACATCGCTGTTCGTTAAAGCTTTTGAATGAGTAGCCGCCATTTCCCACGTAGCGATAATATTCTCCGCCTGTTCAAGCGTTAATTTGGAGCTATCCTCCGTAAATAGACGATGCTTAAGCGAGCCATCAGACAACCCAACCAAAATACGATCAAGAATAAGACGATTCTTTTGCTCCCCAAATTCGCAATGTTCCGCTTGGAGTTTTAACGAAAATATAAAATCGCTTGCCGATTCTCCCGGTTGTTGCACCTTTGTGCCGAAATTATATCTTCGGAGTAAGACTGAATCAGTTTTATCAAGTCTCTCCTTAAGTTTTTGCACTAATACATCATACGACACTTCATCCATCATTGCTTCCGTGGGGTAGAGTTTTTCTGCCATACTGAACAAAAAATCTCCTCCCAAGATGAACATCTGATCCTTTTTTTCATTATCTTTAACTTTGTTGACACGAAAATGAACCGCTAAACCGACGACACGACCAGGCACTCCGAAGAAAAATTGGAATAAAATGTGTCTGTGAGTGATTTTCCGTCAGTTACCACAAATATAGCGACCCCTTGATAATGGTAAAATTAATATTTTTAGGCAACACTGTTCTGGTTGCTATGCGTTATTTGTCAAGAAACCGCAATTATAGAAATAAGCAAACAAATAGGAAAAGTATCCCGATCCATTGTCAGTATCCACGAAAATGCAGTCATGTATTTCCAAATCTGTTGCAACACAAAACGAAACTGAATTTTCAATCATGTATATTTGCTAATAATCAAGTAAAATTACTGTTTCTAGAATTCGAAAAAAATGTGGAGCAGGATGTTTATTTCGTCTATTATGCATTCAATTAAGACCAAAAATATTATTTCGTAACACTAGGAGAACCCTCACAGAAGTTTAAATCAATGGAAAAAGAACGATAATGAAATTCCTGCGTTCTGTGATGTCGATTTGAAACACCATTATTAAATTTAAGCTATTTTCAAAGATCCTTTATACATTGAGTCAGTAACGAAAAAATGCATTTATTTATGTTATTTCTCTGCTAAATCATGCTAAAAAACTAGATTGTTATTCATGAAGATTTTTATTGAAGAGGCGTTTCAAGTCTTCTCAAGAGAATTTTACAAGAATTATCCAGATGTCATACTAAAACTATTCTAGGGTTAGCAAAAGTCATAAAACAAAAGTTTGTCTCAATGGAGTGAAAAAAACAGTAATACTGAATTTGAATATATTATGAAAACTATGTAATAGTCTCAATACATTATTGAATGTTTCTAATGAAGATGGTGTGAGATGCCGATGTAGTTGATTGGTAACTGCTATGCTATCAAATTTCCGGTGCATACAATTACTGGTAGTGCAAATAAAATGATATATATATATATATATATATATATATATATATATATATATATATATATATATATATATATATATATATATATATATATCGGTATCGCAAAAACATAGCGCTTCACTTAACTTTTAAGGGCCGACTCTTGTTCTTAGGTACAGTGGTAAAATGTGCGACTGGTATATCGATTCGGAGTTAATTTTGTTTATCTACATAAACATGCCTTTGAACAACAGTATCCAAGGTATCTGTTATTCGAAATCAATAATTTATCAAATCGAGTTGCCAGTTTTAACAAATTTTCGAGCAATTTCGTTTTGACATTTCGAGTTACTGAGGGGTAGTCAGATTTGCGATACAGTTTTAATAGACGAGTGGCAGGTCGTGTCGTCGGCTAAACGCTTAATCCACGTAGCAAAAGATTGGCCCTTGCGGTAAGGTTCAATATTAGGGGCCACCATGTAGGACATTTTTGTCAAAATTCTGATCAAAATCAAATATAAGGCAAAAATCTATCAATTTCAAATCACCACAAATTACAAGTTATATAAAGTCAAAATTTTAAAACAACAAACTGTAATTATTTCTGTTACTCACCGGAATAAACCGTCACTCACACAAACGCAATGCCAAAGTCACGAAATTTTTCCGAAGAACCAAAGCAGCAATTAAATTGTTTCCGCAGCCAGATTTCTCCTGCTGTGCTAAATTGTACCTAACTTGAGCGTCGACACCGAATTTATCCACAGCTTCTGAAAATTGTCCAGAAATCGATTCCGCCGTTCCGCTGCTATTCCGAAAATTATCCGCCGCCTGGAATTACTCCAACAGCTTTCTCACGCCGAAATTTTCCTTGCGCCTTAGAAATGTGTCCGAAATCAGCTTCCTTTTCCTCGTCGCCACTAATATGTCCCAGAAACGCTCGTTCTAATAATGGTTTTCTTTTAAGTTCACTAAAACACGTCTAACACAGTTGGTTGCAAATAACAGAAGTGAGCCTCTAGCTCATTTATTCAGTTTGCTCATAATGACAGCAGTGTTGCGCGCTGCGCTGAAGTGTTGCTGAATACACTCTAAAGTGTAAGTAATAAGAATTCAATACACAATAATGTATACTCCATGTTTTGCATTCATCGAAGCAAAATTTTAATTCAAAAGGTTTATCACTTACTTTTTCTGCTTTTGATTTCTGTTTAGCTAGCACTGACTATGTAATTTCACGATCGCAACGCTCTCTGGAATTACTTTTTCTCTTGAAACGAAGAGGCCGCACAAACAGAACTGAAAAACATTTCATAAATTTTTAATCGTTTATTTATTTATAGCTAGGTTCCTTGGTAACTACTCTGTAGCAACCAAAACAGTGTTGCTTGAGAAGATTGTTTTTATAATATTCAAGGGGCCGCTCAATTTTTGATAACTGGTGGTAAATCAATAAAAAACACTTTTTATGCAAATTTTTATATGGAGTGTCTGGTCGTGTCGTCGGTAATACCCTTCTCACTTAGCCCTGTATCCAGAACCTTAATTTTCATTTCCTTTTCAATACGCGACATTTTGAAAACGCAGAATTTCAATCGCACAAACAAGTAAACAAACGAAAGCTGACAGCCAAACGCACAGCATGCTGTGATCTGAGCATAAAAAACCATCACAAATACATGCGTACAACACAAATGTATGTGGAAAGCTTATTTTCGATACACTTCTTAAAAAAAATACCCACACACACATTTTCCGATCTCTTCGAGCTGAGTCGAATGATATCTAACACTATCGGTCTCCGGAGCTCCGATCAAAATACCGGTTCTCCAGTTTTCTAATTATCGTCAGTTTTCTTTTTCGCAATTTTGTTCATCTGTCATTTTGTTGTCTATTTTTCATTTGTTGATTAGAAAATTAATCTGAATTTTTACATAGCTATAATAAGTATTATCTACAAAATAACATAAATCAACGTTATTTTGAAAAATCCAAGGGTCAGAAATATGTTCGAAATGAGAATAGTATTCTAAATAAAATTTATAACAACATTCCTCCTGACATGAAAATTCATCATATTGCCTTTAGTAAACATCTGCTTCACTGAAGTGATAACTAGACACTGACAATGCTGCCCCAGTACATTCAAGTAACGTTACATCGAGAGCATCTACTGAGATTGACCCCACGACAGAACTGTCTAGTCAAGGTTGCCACCCTCTTGACTTTATTTCCAACCAAACGATGCTCATACTCGGTTCCGCTCTGTTACGCAAGATCTAAAACATCAACACCGTATTATTTTTATAGGCGAGAGAATAAAGTGCCGCTTACAAATTATAATTCAACATCATCGGAGATAATGAACCGACAGTTTGGCGCCTCGCCACCGAAGCCAGTCTAAACTGGGGTTGTATCTTTCCGGGCGCACGTATGCACAGTTAGATACTATCGGATAAACGAACCTTCGGACAGATTGTTCATCGGAGAGAATTGCGAGGCTTAAGGGAATGTAAGGATGATGCCTGGTCGAATGATTTCAATAGAGACGCTCAAGCGCATTCTAGCACCATCTTTAAATCATTAAATTTTGCACATTTGTAACATGTCGTAAATATTCAACAACAAGTTTTAATATACATGATCTCGCCGGTTCCATAATTGAATGTTCGGGTTCACTGATGCGGTTAATAATTTACTGCAGTAAAATTTGCAGGTTTGCAGGAATTGAAATGCAAAATTTGACTGCAGAAATAAATCTTTTTGTATCAGGTTTATTTCGCTCGCATTTAATTAGGCTACTGATAAAATCTATTCAAAAGGTATCCCAGCTCAAACAAACAAAATTATCGTTCAATAATAGCATTTCCAATCAACGTGCTTAACTCTACTTTATTTACGAGTGTTCTAATGTAATATTTGGATATATAACATAATTCCCATCAAGCATTTTGAGTGTAGAAATCGATAGTCCCTATACATCCGATGGACCGAAGATGACACGGATGCTGCAATCAAGTGTAAAACATGTGGGAGGCGTGAGATTAGAAGTTGGGAAACCACGTTTATCTGCACTCTCCAACTGTTTTGAATTTTTCTACATTTCGAATTAAAATAACAAATGGTTAAACTAGTCACCAAACCGGAAATGTCCGGTTGAAGGTTTTAATGAATATTTTGTGAGCGAAATTAAATATTAAGGTTCTACGTACAATGTTCGAAAAAATGAACTGAACAAACTGATTTTTCATTATCGAAAGTCATATTTGAGTTAATAACACATAAACACTTGATACTAAGTGTAAGAGGAAGGGTTTCATCTAGAAACAAAAACCTGAGTTTTTTGCTTACATTGAATGGAATGACGAAAACCTTTGTTTTCGGATCGAATCTCGTTATTTACGATAGTGCGGTTGTGGAAACATTACCCCAACAACGAATACCTATTCCGATTTTTTCAGTTGCATTTTTTCGAGTACGAGTAACTGTGCAATTTGAATAGCAGACGAAATGCCAGTTTTGTCTCGCAGGCGTTTTTATAACCGTTAGTTTGGTTCCCAATGGAAAGTGGCACGTTCGTCATCCGGTGTCTAGCGAAATTCAATCAAACTTTATTTCGGGAGAAGGTTCTACACTTTCGGTATTAACGGGAATACTGTGGTTTTGTGTTCTATGTGTGTTTTCGCTTTGCATTGCTGATTGAAATCATACAAACTGCAATCTTACGGAAATAGTGAACGTTGTAGTTATGCGTTGTATGGCTCCAACAACTATTACCTTTTTGTAAGGGTATTCGAATATTTGGTCAAATCTTTTTTTAGATGAAATTTATTCATTGTTCTATACCATTAAAATATCACTCGGTCATAGTTAAAATTTAACATGGGCTTTGTGTACTTTACTGAATTGTAGAATGCGTTTATTGTGCTCACTTACTTGTAGTTTTTTGGGTTTATCGTTAGTAACGCAAGCATTAGTATTTTGTCCACAGTTGCAAATCACTTTTCAAATCAGAAATTATCTAGAGAAGTTACTAGTGAAAAAACAAATTTCGTTATTGTGCATATCTCCTCAAGACATGGCCCCAGAAAACCGTTTCCCGTGGAGCTATATATAACATCCGAGCACATGTTACGGCCATTTAATTCTGATTCGGTTTTGGTAGCTAAGACCAACAGTTCCGCCTCGACGGATCCTCTATATGGCGTGAAGCAGCTACCAATCGTTACACTCTAAGCAAAATCAAGTTCGAATTTCATGAAAAAGCCAGTGATATAAATTTCACGTTATAAATTTGAATGTTATGTGAACATATGACGGGTGTGAAAAAAAAAATTAAAAAATTGCGATGAATGATTGTCCTCAGACCGTGGATCGATCTGATTATTCCAGTAAAATATTTGTTAACAACATATTGAGTGTACAAACTAGTTCAGTTCGTTTTCAAAAGATGGCTCTGACTGTTATCAATATTGAACAGTAACAGCTGTTTTTTTTAAACTACAAGGATTAGCCCCATGGGGTTGTTCGAGCCATTGATGTGGAACAAGGCAACCAAAACTTCTAATGATCGACATTTTCAATTAATCGTCACACTTTTGAATCCGCAAAGGCACGAGAGTCTGCTTAGATTGATCTTTATTAGGAACAGACCCTGTCAGCTTAGAGCGAAATCAATCTTCAGTACAGCATCGCCATCGCACGGCATCACAATCAACATATCATGCCAATTGTATGCGCGCGCAGTGCTGCTATTTAGGCGCGCACGAATTTGACGTTTCTCTCCCCTGCTTCTATGTACGAGATTCGATGCTGACTCGCTTGAGGGCGCCATTTTAGCAAAAAAGGATGTTGCCAATGATTTGAATGTGAGAGCTGGATATCTTGTTAATATGATGTCTTTGTTAGGAACCAACATCGAACACGCGAATCCAGAATATAGACTCTATTTGTCGTGATTTGTATTTGTTTTATAGCCGACGAAATTACATCAATAGCCCAAATGTATGCAATTATATGTTTGTACATGCTTGCGATACGGATATCGATATTTAAGCTTCTCTTCGCCAAGCTTGTGTTCAAGTTTTGTATGCAAGCAGTTATTTTTATAGCGTTTCTCTACCATAACTACCATTCTGCGATTTCGGTTGAAGCGATAAACTTTTTCTCATTATCTATCGAGTTCATTTTATATAAATTTGAAACTAATCTTATGCACTCAAAATTTACCCTGGGGTAGTTGTCAATTTCTCAGGCGGGATTTCATCCGATCTTGCATGGCACAAGATCAAAGCATACCAATTAAAGCTTCAAATCGTTTTATGGCACTTTTTGTCTTGCTGTCTAGCAACAACCTACCTCTAGCATGCTACGCATAGGACTGAACCGTTAGCTATAATTGTGCTTATATTTATAGCTTCGCGTGCTTCCAACAGTTTCCTTTTTCAACGATTGACCAATCAGAGCGATTCTTTCCCTTTGATAAATCGCTTACTTCTTCAAAACCGTCCACTATGGCAGGGAAATCCGGTATGCCGGAGATTTTTTGCAGACAAAATAGGACACTGCTAGCTATTAATCAACATTTCAATGATATACAATTAAAAATACATGGCTATAAACATTCAAATCAATACGTAGAAATATTTCCAATTAAATGGTGACATAATATTAATAATTGATACAAAATTGACTGAGCTGTAATTGTTCAAAACCTGACCACATTTCTACGTGTATTTTTCTGAGCAATTTTGTGTTAACTAAGCAGCATTTGCTGGAAGGTTTAGTTTTCTGTTGTAATTGGAAGAAAAGTGCAGCGATGCGCATCGAATGCTCGCTCTAGACCACAAAACAAATCGAAGCCAAACAGTTGAAAGTATGAAAATTTGAGTCAAACGCAACGCAAAAATTTTGTTCCTATAAAAAATAAACCAAAATATTATTTTTCTGGCTCGAAGAGGCGAATGACCTGGTGTTTACCTTCACAAGAGAGATGTTTTATTTACACATTTAAGTTGTTAATGTATGTGTGCATTATTTTATCTCAGCTGCTACCGACGAATTCATTCGAAGAATCATGTCGCAGTAGAAAAAGATTATTTCCATCGAAAAAGATAATTGGAAAACACTTTGCCCGGGTATCCTTAATGGCGTATGTTTGTTACTTTGCAAGCGTATGGGCAATGTCAACAATGTGTGCGTAAAAATAAGTTTCTTTGTCTTTTTTTCGGATTTAATCAAATAAAACTATCATATAGTTGGGAATGAAACAAATCAGTCGTTTCCGTTTTGAATTGTAATTCAAGAAAAATGGAAATATTAATCGTAACTTTTTTCATTTCGCTGAAAACTGCTTGTGAAAATATTTAGTTTCGTAGTACAAACGCACTCCATCAGCAATTAAAGATTTTATTAATATTCCAGCGAAATACATAGAACAAAAATTATGAATTTCACAGGTCACATAATTCTACAAACAGAAACAGTGTTCAGATGACGCAATATTCCGATCGTACAGAATTTTACAAGCTCCGAATGTAATTTGCCCTTGGATACCAAGTTCCGATGCATGGATTTATATATATCAATTAATCATGCTGATATGGGCTTCTGTGGTTCAGTCGGTAAACTGACGTGCTTCGTGATCTGACGGTTCTTGGTTCAAGTCGCGCTGTTGCTATCGATCTGTTGTTTCTGATTTCATTCGATTTCAAGCCATCTAATTTTTAAATCCTACAATTTTACATATTCTTGAATATAAATTTGTTTGAAATACAATTTTTTCAAACTATGACACCTTTGCTTCTAGAAATCAAAGGCAGTAGATAAGGCATGAGGTCGACAAACTTTTTAACACATTACTTTTTAACACAATATATTTTGTTTATTTTTTACCTTCATCATTTAAAAATCAACTTTTATTGTATCCATTGATATCAGTACTACCCATTCTATAATCTCCATTTTTGTGGTGTGGAGAATCTATCTATCTATGGAGATCTATGACATACTTACTAAATATAAAGTACTTAATACACAAATTACTAATACCAGTAAACTTGGCTTACACGTGATTCTTGAAGAAGGCAACACTTTCGGCAAGGACACAAGGATTTCATGTAAATCGCTTCTTACTAGCGCTGGCTACGTGTCAATACTGTCAGAAACCAGCTGAATACGGTGTGACTTGCGAGAAACTAGACGAGAAAATGTCAACACCGGTTCCCGTAACTAAGCCAACAAGCACATGAAGGACAAGTAAAAGCAATTGATCAAGTAGAAAGTGATTCAAAAAATGTTAGTCTCTAGAATGACTAGTTGCCCCAGATTGAAGAAGCCGCTTTTACCTCGACAGACTTTCTCCCATAGATATGTTAACGGTAGGTAGAGGATCTTCAAAGTCTTAACGATTATGGCTATAAATCCGAGTGAATTAAATTTCACTCATTTCAGTTGAAACTCACAGAATAAGAGCTTGAACAAAATTGATTAAAAATTTCTACTCGAACCCTCAAAATTAAAGTAGTTTTGAAGTTCATTCGAAGATCAGTTTGAATTATACTCCATTTACCGATTTTTGTCACTCGATGTGATAAATATGGTTAAAATCTAATCCACTGTCTTGTATAGCTTATCAGTATCAGTATATAGCAATTGCAATTGAACAGCAAGTACAACTTATCAGCCTCAACCTCCAAGCTACTTGAAAAGCACTTTGCAACTTATGCCGAGACCAGGGCTTGCATATTGAAGCAACGAATATGAACGAAAGGGTTTCACTATCTGTGCTATTCACACACATTCGTATGTCAGGTAGAATTCACAGCGCAACCCAAGCCAGGAGAGCTGCTTCGTTCGTTCATTAGTTCATGAATATGCCCGCTTGCTGAGACCTATGCTTCATGAGGTTAGCATTTGATGAATGGTTCTCATATTGTAGATGCCTATGAGGAAACTAGTTTCATAACTTTTAATTCCGATGAATATTAATTTAAAGAACATTGCTTTTAGTGTTTCTAGGATATGTACACAGTGTAAACTGCCAAGAAACAAATGGATCGTTTTGAAAATGGGCTCAAATGCAAAATTTCTGCTATAAAATGTTTAAAGTCTGTTTGAAATGTGATCAAATTTGGTCTTGGAATGCGAACATTATGTTAAAAATGATTTCTGTAAACCTACTTTTTAAAAATAAACCGTAAACATTGCCTATATGACGTTGCTTCGCGTCTTGTAGCACACCGTGAGGCATGGTCTTCTTTCTCGTACAATACTAACGAGAGTGAACCCTTCATTTCATTACATTGTCATGGATTGCTTAGTTCATGTGTTAACTGAGAATGAGAGCACAGACAATTTACTTGGCAAGGGGAATTGGTCTGCTCAGTAGCATATACTCTCACGCATCCATTTTCTCTCTAATATAGGTCTCTCATTCAGCTATGTCAAGCAAAGTGTTCACAGCAGATATTTTTTGTTGCTTCGTTCGTTTGAGGATTCACAATACAAGCCCTGGCCGAGACGCAATGTCATTACTTATGTTTCGGTCGTAAACAAGAATGGATTTTCCAAAAATTCAGCACTTTTATTTCACTTCAACTATCCACATGCTGTGAATTATTGCGGCAAACAATGGGCAGAGATAAAAGCACAGACAGACACCAGACAGCACAGTAATCAACTTCCAATCAACGGTTGAAACCAACGTTGCCAGGTATACCGATTTCTCGGTATTTATACAGATTTTTGACCTCTATACCGCAATACAGATATGCACTCTCAAAATACTGATAATTCACGGATCATACAGATAAATACCGATTTTGATTTTTAGGTGCAATAGACTGCAAAAAGGTAGTCGTGAAACCATTTTTTTTCTTGTTCCTCTTAATGAGCCTTAGTGACATTTTCCTGGTACTTATATAAGAAGAGATTTTGATACCGATATGGTACAGATAAATTTTTGCGCCGAATACAGACTTTTGGAAAAATGTCCTGGTAACGCTGGTTGAACCATGGATACTCTATAGACCGGAAGAAGCTTCACTACGATTACATTTATCAGCTTATGATAATCTCCTTGGTATTGTATATAAGCCAGATTATTAGTCCATGCTCGGACCAGTTACCCCTTTCCATCTAATTGAGATGTTTGTGAGACTGACGATCGTTTTAGGAGTCACGGTAGCTTTCGCGACCGCTGCAATTGAAATAAATTCCAGTAGGCCATTGCTGTTCGGGACCCACAGAATAGTTCCTCCAACACTCGTTCGACAGTATGAATCGGATGAATTCGAATGGAATGAGTTCGAAGTGCGCCAAACTCATTCCAATGCACAAAATCGAAACTTTTTCCCGATTCGGTACGTTTCAAACGAACAGTACTATCAACCTGGAGGACCTCTGTTTTTGTTCATTGGAGGCCCATGGGAACTGCAGCCGGATGTAGTGTTGGAGGGACATTTCGTGGACATTGCTAAAAATATGAGTGCATATCTGGTTGCTAATGAGTTGCGTTACTACGGACAGAGTATACCGTTTGAGTAAGTAGAAATTCTTTGTAATTTAGTTCAATGATTAAAATTCTTTGAATTATAGTGATGCTTCGCGCGCGAATCTACGATTACTGGCTATAACTCAGATTTTACCTGACATCGCAAGTCTTATTACCCATCTTAAATATGATGTTCTTCGTGATCCCGAGGCAAGAGTTATTTTGGCTGGTGTAGGATTCTCGGCTTCGATTGCGCAGTGGGCCAGAAAGCGATATCAACATCTAGTGCAAGGCGTGTGGTCTTCAAGCGGAATGGTGGGAGCCAGTACGGAATATGAAGATTTTTCTGAAGCTGTAGGAGCAAATATTCGTCGCTTTGGAAGTGACGAATGCTACAACACTATTTTTCAAGGATTTGGTGTTGCTGAAAATCTTATAGATGCTGGACTATCGTCCACCCTGGATAGGATGTTCAATGTGTGTAGTCCAATCAAAAGTGAAGACTCAGTCGATGTGGAAGCTTTCCTGAATGGAATATTCAATGAAATAGCTTCACAAGCAGTGAGCGTGAATCTTCGTGAAACCATTGACCAAATGTGTCAGGTATTGACCGATCCTGATCAACCTAATGGACTCACGGCCTTATCTGAGTGGTTGACTGGAAGATTCCCCGATGCAGACTGTCTTGTGATGGACTTTGAAAGTATTATTGAAGCATATCAAGTAACCGATTGGGAGGATGAAATGCTTCGTAATGGAGAACGACAGTGGTTATATCAGAGATGTACCGCATTAGGTTGGCCACTAACAAGTAGGTCACCAGATCAACCATTCGGGCGCCGAATCACTCCGAATCTTTTCATGCAAATCTGCGAGCGTGTGTTCGATGAATGGCTGACTCCTGATGTATTCAGATCACTTGTACGAGATACCAACATTTTCTTCGGAGGTCGTCGCCCAGATGTTCAACGAATCTATCATATGCATGGTTCGTTAGATCCGTGGCGCTACACAGGTGTAAGAAATGCTTATGGAGACTCCTACATAAGGTTAATCATGAATGCTACTCACGGTGAAGATTTGGCATCGATCTCAGAAGATGATTCCTACGCTCTTCGATCAGCCAAGGAAAGTGTCGCACGGGAAATTCGTCGTTGGGTATATCAGAATCCTGGACCTCCACCACCATTTTAATGTTGCATGGTTACTTAATTGCAATGTAGAAAGATTGTTGAAATAAGCAGACTGAGACACATACAACATTTAAAATTACGAAATAAACTATAATTATCTGATGTTTTTACGTTTTGGACCAGTTTACTTTTTTTTCCTTTTTTTACTTTGTTGTGAAATTAGACCATTCATTTGAATCTTCGCATTAGACTCGTAGCGTACAAAACCATTGCATGAATTGTTCTACGGTTATACTGATATTAGGTATTCTTCTTAGTCGGGACTCGAATATATGACAACTGGCTTGTAAGACCAGCGTTCGATACATTGAACAGCCATTACAGGATCCATTCTAATGCGCATCAATTTAATTTAAAGTTATTATTGGTATTTTCAGTTATGTAATTACTTGGCAATTACGAAGCTACACATAATGATTGATATATGGTTCATGCACAATCTAACTGTCGTAAATAAAATTTATGGTGTTTTCAGAATCAGTCCGGCGCCTACACCATCGAACCATGTCTAATCAAACCATTCTACGGAAGACACTCACGGTTTGCTTGATAAAGAATTGTATAATATAATCAAAATATTTTTGATGCAGTTGACTTGAAAATTTTTGTTTGATATTCTCTATTAACAATTCTTTGATCATATTTTGTTGACTGATGTATTGCTACAAACCTGGTCGAGTCGCCACATTACTTGGCAGATTCAATCAGCGAATTGTGCTAAAATTGCTTACGATATTTTTATTCCAGGTTTTTTGTGTTCTTATAACTCCTAAACCGGAAATGGGACCCGGTTGAATCGTACGCCCTTCGAGTTTTTGTGTCGCTATAATAGGAAAACCTGTTTTAATCCACCTAGTGGTGTAATGATGCCTTTCTCATGTACATATAATATTGTGGTATTCTATTCAAAATTTTTCTCTTCGATTTTTAAAAGAAATCAAGAGATTGTTTGTGCATAACATACAGAATAAAACAGTGCTTTGATTGCGAAGGTCATCCTGAAGAAAACGAAGTGGGTTCACTATTATATGCGCTTCCGGCACCGGAACCCGAGAACCGGTATAATCAAAGTTGGTTCGTACGGCCACCAACTAACATGACATACAAACTCTACTAGTACGCACTCTAAATTACGATTTAAATGTTTGTTGCATCCGAAAATATTTTAAGTGACGGTGTACAATATTGAATACACTTCACCCTATAACTCCGGAACCGGAAGTCGGATCCAGATGAAATTCAGGAATTCCGTATGGGACCACGAGACCTTTCATTTGAATCTAAGTTTGTCAAAATCGGTTCAGCCATTTCCGAGAAAACCTAGTGAGATTATTTGACACATACACACACACACACACAGACATTGCTCAGCTCGATGAACTGAGTCGAATGGTATATGACACTTGGCCCTCCGGTCCAATTTTCACTAGTCGGTTTTTCAAGTGATTGCATAACCTTTCTATATGAGAAAGACAAAAAGAGAAAATAAGGCTTTTTATTTGAATCTTACTTTGTGAAAAGCTCTGAGAAATAGATGTGAGTTTTCTTTTTTCAGTTCTAGACCGCCAATTCCGGAACCTACATAACCGAAGAAAGTTTATACAGTAATCAACTTCTGAAATAGTTTTGAATCAAGTCTGGAATTTTCTTCATTTTTAGCGTCATCATTGTGGATGACAAAACTCATCACCCTGTATATCCGGAACCGTAAGCCCCGGATACGAATGAATTTGAATGGAATTTTTCTCTATGGGTCTATAAGAGCATTCATTTAAATCTAAGATTGTCAAAGTCGTTCCAGCCATCTTTGAAAAAATTATGAGTTCTGTTATGGAGTCTGATTGCTTGACGTCCCACGTATTCGTTTTACTCGGAGTTAGAGTCGCTCGTGTGTAGGTTCAAAAACGAAAACGGTATTAGTGTCAGTAAGATCGTAGTACTAGCCAAGCAATGATCCTGTACGCTATGAATCGGCTGCGAAGTCTGTTGAAACAGAAAGGTTAAATTCCACAAAAGGAATGTAATGCCAAGAGTTTGCTTGACTTCGAATTCCCAGGGTTTCGCTTCACAATATCTTTCTGGGATGATTGAAGGATTGCAGTTACACCTTACACATATCATCTTGTAGTTGCGGAACCAGAAGTAGGATCCGAATGAAATTCAGGAACTTTGTACGGGAGCATACGATCTTTTTTAAGTTTGCAGAAATCGGTTAAGTCATCTCCACATACATACAACAACATATAATAGTATCGCGTTCCACTTTGGTCCCCAGTATGGCTTTATCATTATTACTTATTACTTTTATCTTATAACTTATATTATTTATTATATTATATTTTTGGAAAAAAAGTTGATTGAATAAAAACAGGAGCGTAAACTATCATAACCTTCACATTTAAATAGTTTTGGGAATCAATTCATTGGAATTTCAAAAACATTTCACTCTATTGTTCCGGAACACTTTTTATTTAAGCCTTTTGTTTGTGAAATTTCGGTAATTTCGCAACCGCTTTTCGGGGATCGGTATTGCCGAAGTCGGTTCGTACGACCTGCAACTTACATGACCTATACAGTTTTAAGCCCAATTTAGAAACACTTTATCCTATTTTGCACCGTCGCTTTTTACGACGGATTGTCATTACAAACACTTCACACTGTAACTCCGGAAAAGGAAGTCAGATCCGGACAATGTTTAGGAGTTCCGTACAGGACCGTAAGACCTCTCATTCGAATCTAAGTTTTAGAAAATTGGCATTTCGCAGAAAAGTGAGTGTATTTTTGAGCACTATTGCACTATTCACTGTTATTTCTGGAACCGGATTGCCATACCTGCAAACCAGAGGAATTTATTTACTATTATTGGGAGATAAGCTGATCTTTACAAATTCTTCTATAAAAACAAATCATTGAATATGCAGTTTTTCACTCGTTTGCCACTTCCGGAACCGGAAGCTAGTTGCAATTTAAGAATTGTCCATGGTTCGAATCGGTTCAGCAATCTCGAAGAAAACTGTACATTTTTCATTGCCATCCTGGATGTCAAATCCTTATGAAATTTAACAAATTTCTATGGAACAGAACCCAAGTAACAATTCGAATGCCTTATGGCTATGATTATAATTAACGAGAGTTTCGTAATTTATTCTACAACCACTACCACTGACAACTATAATAAGTGCTTCTTTTAACAAGTAATAGAATAGTTTTTACAGCTTCTATAAAACCATTTACGCGGACTAACAACTGAACTAAAACTGAAACATCTTGTACTAGAACAAAATCATGCGTATACTTTTAATATTACTTTCAAACATACACAGAAAGAAATAATGAAATTTACACGAGATGTAAATCAATAGTAACATGTAATAGACATGGGTTGAATCGAAATTTTAATTGAAAACCTTCATTGGTGCAAAACTAAATTGAATTGCATTGAATTTTCAATGAATATAACTGTATCTTTCAATTAACGCTTATTTTGAGATTAAATTGTATTGAAACGTACAGAATTGTAAAGTAATTTTATGTTTAATTACGTGCTCCAAATATGTGCATGAAAATAGATGTAAATTCACAAAATATTTTTATCTGTGTACTCTTTAAAAAATGAATGTCAGTTCAGTTTTTCCATGTATTTAGTTTTGTGTGCATTGGATGACATTTTCACTCAGAGCAAATTTGATGGTTTTAAAGTTCATTTATGACACATTTGTTGTGGGCTATTTGATTTATTACTTCGTAGGTTAGGAAAATTTCATGGAAGCCATTTTGATGTTCTATAACGTAGTATTTATTGACATCAAATAAATTTCGGAAAACAAAAAAAAACGAGGAAACATGATGGATTTTTATTATTTTTTTTTAAACGTATGCACAAGTTTTGACGCAACGAAACAGATTTATATAAAAATGACATTGAATCACAAAAATCATTCCGAAAGTTTTAATATTACATGAAAAAATGCATAAATTCCTATCACAATCGTATACAATATTCAGTCAAGCTAATGTTATCTGCTCAATAAGTTGTTTCGATGAAATAACGTGTGATTTATCTGCAATATTTATCGAAAACAGAACATTATTGTATTTGATGTTCAGAACATCTAATTTTATCTGCATATCAATTGATAATCACATTGAGATTGTTATAATTCTTTTTTTTTTTTGCTGTGTACTGTTCGAATCAGTTCTTAGGCTTAGGCTTAAATGAAACGGCCTACCAAAGTAACATTTTTAATATTGATAAATACTTGTATCACATCGAGATTGTTACAATTCTATTTTGCTATGTATATGACACTCGCCCCTCCGGGTCTCGATTAAAAAGTCAGGTTTCACATTGATTGCATAGCCCTGCTATATGAGAATTCAAAAAATAAATGTAAATACCTATTCTATTCAATGTTGAGTACTCAAAATTTCAGTATTATTCATAAAATTTGAATGTCAATAGTATGCACCAAATTGAGTACGGTATATGACTTTTCCAAAATGTGTATGAGTTATCGTGATTCAACTGCTAATACAGGTAGAATTATTCCTGATGAAGTTAAGCACAATCTCCGTGTGATAATCGCATTTGTATGATATATAAAGCACAAGATAGGATTCAGACTTTAGCAATTGTCTAATGCGGTTTCATCGAACGAAATGCTAGCTAAACTGATTGTTATATTCTGCGTTGGGGTGACTCTAGCAGCCGCTGCCATCGAATTAAATCCCAGTAGGCCGCTGCTGTTTGGAACTAATCGACTTATTCCTCGTGTGGCCACTAATCAAGAAAACAACGGAACCGATTCATCCACCGTTTGGAATGAGTTCCTAGTGCGCCAAAGTCAAACCAATCCTCAGAATCGGATTTTTTTTCCTATTCGGTATGTTTCGAACTACCAGTACTATCAACGCGGAGGACCGCTTTTTTTGTTCATTGGAGGCCCATGGGAATTACAGCAACATCTGGTGGAGCAGGGACACTTCGTGGACATTGCTAAAAATATGAGCGCATATCTAGTCGCTAATGAGTTGCGTTACTACGGGGAGAGCATTCCGGTTGCGTAAGTTATGTAATTCTGAGTAGTAGGATAAATAATAAGTTTTTTGTTTTCGTTTAAGGGATGCTTCTCGATCTAATCTTCGTTATCTGGCACTCGCTCAAATTCTGCCTGATATTGCAAGCCTGATAAACCATCTTAAGTACGATGTTCTTCGTGATCCCGAGGCGAGAGTCATTTTAGCTGGTGTAGGGTTCTCGGCTTCAATTGCGCAGTGGGCCAGAAAGCGATATCAACATCTAGTGCAAGGTGTGTGGTCTTCAAGCGGAATGGTGGAGGCCAGTACCGATTTCGAAGAGTTTTCTGAAGTTGTTGGAAGAAATATTCGTCGCTTTGGAAGTGACGAATGCTACAACACTATTTTTCAAGGATTTGGTGTTGCTGAAAATCTTATAGATGCTGGACTATCATCCACCCTGGATAGAATGTTCAATGTGTGTAGTCCAATCAAAAGTGAAGACTCAGTCGAAGTGGAAGCTTTCCTGAATGGAATATTCAATGAAATAGCTTCACAAGCAGTGAGTGTGAATCTTCGTGAAACCATTGACCAAATGTGTCAGGTATTGACCGATCCCGATCAACCTAACGGACTCACGGTCTTATCTGAGTGGTTGACTGGAAGATTCCCGGATGCAGACTGTCTTGTGATGGACTTTGAAAGTATTATTGAAGCATATCAAGTGACCAATTGGGAGGATGAAATGCTTCGTAATGGAGAACGACAGTGGTTATTTCAGAGATGTACCGCATTAGGTTGGCCACTAACAAGTAGGTCACCAGATCAACCATTCGGGCGCCGAATCACTTCGAATCTTTTCATGCAGATCTGCGAGCGTTTGTTTGATTCCTGGCTCAGCCCTGAAGTGTTCAACTCCTTAGTACGGGATACCAACATGTTGCTAGGCGGAGACAGTCCAGATGTTCAACGTGTCTATTACACCCGTGGCACACTGGACCCGTGGCGTTTCGTTGGAGTTAGGAACGCTTATGGCGATTCGTATATCAGAACAATTGAAAATGTCTCTCACGGTGAAGAGTTGGATTCAATTTCGGAAGATGATTCCGACGCCCTTCGATCAGCCAAGGAAAGTGTCGCACGGGAAATTCGTCGATGGATTAATCAGAACCCTGACCCTCAACCACCATTTTCGGAAGTTTAAAATTTGCAGCAAAATATTCAAATTTAAATTATAGTAGCCTTTGTTAAATGTTGGTTGAATAAAGCGACAAGGTTTTCAGCTGATTCTAGCGCTTTTCAATTATTGCCACTGGAAGATGAATTTCGGACCGGTACAGAGTGTATAATCAACCTAATTTATATTGTTGGATGGCTAATTAGTCGTTTATGGCTGACGAACACTAGTTGGGAATAAGCTGTTGCAACCAAATTTGTTGAATAGAACATCCGGGAGGGAAGATTATGTTTGTATACAAAATGAGGGCTTTCCCAAAGTTCAAGTGATTTTGTGTTGAACAATGCTTCTAATTATTAATCGTATCGAGTTCGTTGGTGCAGATTTTAATTCCCGAGTCAAAATTGTTCAATTTGAAATTTGCACGAACGAGTTTTATAAGAGATTCTAATCTCATTAGTTCAAAGAGCTTTGAAAGGTCATTCAATACTCAATTCGGAAAATACCTGCAATCAGTAAAATTTGAACTGCGCGTTATTACTTTTAGTCGGTTGTTTTTTTAAATTTTAAGCCAAAAGAAGCATTGGTGTTTCAGATACGCATGTTTTTGTGAGATGTCAAAAATGAATTTGTCGATTTTTACGAAATCTGAAATTTTCCTAGAAGGAAGTGCAATTGAGTGTTGTTTTCTAACTGGTATAACCGCTGAATTCCTTCCGCCCGATCAAATTTTCAACAAAAAATATTATTTGGTGTCATCTGCGTGAAGCTCAAGAGGCTAAAATTATGGGCCAACAACGACTGTTTTCTTTGCACCGCGATAACGCACCTCATACTGCATTGATTTGGGCTTCGTGTCACTTCTGGCTATTCTATAAACTCACAAGGACATTTCGGGGAACGCGTTTTGAGTCGATTGAAGAGATAAGAGCCGAATCGAAGAGGGTGCTGAATGCGATACCGTATGGGGGCTTATTTGGCATGCACAGATAAAAATATTTTGTGAACTCACATTTATTTTCATGCATATATTTAGAGCAGGTAATTGAATGGAAAGTTACATTACAAAACTATACGATTTGTAAATATACAGTCTTGTTCAATGAACAAGTAAATGCATTTCAATGTAATTTTACATCAATCATGGTTTTAAATCAGATTTTCGTTTCAACTGATGTCTGTTTAATAGTACTATTGGTTTACATGTCTTGTAAGTTTCATCTTTTCGTTCTGTGTGGGAAAAACGTTGTCATAAATGCATTTAGTAGGAGGGAAATAACATTGAAATGGTTGAAATTATTTTAGAAGAATGCATAACTTACACTTATTCGACTTTTGCATTCAGCCGAATATGCCTTTGTCAGGGCCTAAAAAGTTTAGCTTGGTCTGAGCTGGGGTTAGTTGGTAGTATTCATCTCCTTGGGTACGAATTTGAAGCCGTTGGCCTTGTGCCAGACTACCGTGTCCTTCGGGTACTGCACTGGAGCTAACCGGATTTGCTGATTTTCTGCACAGTAGCTTATCGTGTAATTTACCAACGGTTTGTTATTCACTTCTTGTTGGGTTTTTGGACGGTGCTCTTGGAGGTTCCCTGCTTTTAAGCGTAATTTTATTCAAATGGATATAAAAGCAATTTATTCTGATGGTGGAGTAGTAACGCACCCTACTAGAGAAAAGGCAGGTTCCAATCTTGCTGTGTCAATGTTTTACAAACAATCAATGCTAAACAAGTAAGTTGTTGAAAAAGTAGAAAGTTTGGAATAAACAGACTTCACCGAAACGAGCAAACCTAATGAACGAAACATAATGTAACAAAAATAAAACAATAGCTGTTGACTTCAAACTATGTTGCATTCGATCTTTATTTAAAGAATTTTAAAAATTCTATAAAAAGTTGATAGCAATTAATATCGCTAACAACATGACAATGAGAACTATGTGGGACACAATAGTATAAAGTTTCACTTACTATTGTATATCTAGGAACAGTATAAGTGAGTGTGCATGATTTGTATGATTTTATTTGTCGCAATACAGAGAGATTCTTTTCACCGAAGCAAACCAAAGCCTTTAAATACTATTTGTGGATCTTGACCGTCTGTTTCAACAGACGTTGATATATCTGATTGCGTAACACTCCCGAAACACATTTTGAGACCCATTTCTCTCGTGCACTTGTTAGTATTTATTTTAGTCCATCACTTGCTATCGAAACTGTCGTTTCTGCTTGATAAACCTAGAACCCCGGGTAGTATTATCAAACAAACAAATTTCATGAACTATTTTGTGCCTCTGAAAACACGTGATACACTGCACAGTGGGAAAATACCCAGGAAACCCGCAAAAAAATCGGGAACCATGGAAAAAGGCAACAAACAAGAGTGTTTCTTATGTAAAAAAATCAAAGAAATTCAATGGAATGGTTTTTAATGGCCGCACGAATTGCCATCCTGCTCGTTTTACCCCAAATGCTCAGCAGTTTTAGGGTTTCTGTAGTATTTGTTCTGTACCTTGAAAAGAAATCGAGTGCGGTCTACTAAAATAGCTGGATTTTATGTAAAAATGTCTGGAAAATCGAATGGAAGAGTATACACTGGCCGCACGAAACATTTTGGTGGCTATTTAACCCCATTTCCTCCATTTCATGATATCTCATTGTAAATCGTCCTTAAATCTCGGTAAAACTTATTGGAAGTTTACTAAATCTAGCTAATCTTACGTAAAAAAAATCTGTAGAATCGAATGCCAGAACTTATACTGGCCGCACGAAACGTTTTGGTGGCTATTTTACCCCAATTCCTCCAATATGTGAAATTTTCATTTAAAACACCCTTAAGTCTTAAGCGAACCACGTTGAAAGCATACGAAAATTATCTTATATTATGAAAAAAAAGTCTGGGGGATCGAATGGAAGA
Source organism: Malaya genurostris (assembly GCF_030247185.1). Classification (NCBI taxonomy): domain Eukaryota; kingdom Metazoa; phylum Arthropoda; class Insecta; order Diptera; family Culicidae; genus Malaya; species Malaya genurostris. The sequence goes on along the minus strand of NC_080571.1, from coordinate 228,764,059 downwards.
ACCTAGACTGGCCGCACGAGACGATTTGGTGACTATTTCACCCCATTTCTCAATTTCATGATATCTTATTGTAAATCGTCCTTAAATCTCGGTAAAATAGTCATCATAACGTTTCGTGCAGTCAGTGTAGGTTCTTCCATTTGGTTCGACAGCCTTTTTTACATAAGATAAGCTGGATTTAGTAAATTTCCAATAAGTTTTACCGAAATTTAAGGACGATATACAATAAAATGGAGAAAATGGGGCAAAATAGTCACCAGAACGTTTCGTGCGGCCAGTGTAGGTTCTTCCATTCGATTCTCCAGACTTTTTTTACATAATATAAGTTAGTTTTCGTATGCTTTCAACGTGGTTCGCTTAAGATTTAAGGGTGATTTAGGTGAAAATTTCACATATTGGAGGAATTGGGGTAAAATAGCCACCAAAACGTTTTGTGCGGCCAGTATAAGTTCTGGCATTCGATTCTACAGACTTTTCTACATAAGATAAGCTAGATTTAGTTAATTTCCAATTAGTTTTACCATGATTTAAGACCGATTTACAATAAAATACCATAAAATGGAGAAAATTGGGTAAAATAGTCATCAAAACGTTTCGTGTGGCCAGTGTAGGTTCTTCCATTCGATTCTCCAGACTTTGTTTACATAAGATAAGCTAGATTTAGCAAACTTGCAAGAAGTTCTACCAAGATTTAAGGACGATTTACAGTAAGGATCTCATGAAATGGAGGAATTGGGGTAAAATAGCCACCAAAACGTTTCGTGTAGGTATATTCCAGAATACCGCACTCGACTTCTTTTCAAGTTACAGAGCAAATGTTATAGGAAACCCCAAAACTGCTGTACATTTGGGGTAAAACGAGCAGGATTGCGATTCGTGCGGCCATTGTACCGTTTTATCCCATTTTTTTCTTGTTGTAATATTCTGCTGAAATTCAATCTACAATCCAGAAGCAGATCCAATACGATCTATCAATAGTGGTCCTTATTACGTAGAACATTTCAGCAATCCAAATACATAGAATGGGAATGGCAGTAGTAGCCATTTTAACCAGTTTTTCTCCAATTTATTTCATAAATCGTATCATTGGTTAAACATTCTATCGCATTCCGAAAGGAGCCTGATTGCGTTTGATTGAAGTCGTCTGATATTCCGTAGAAAGCCCTAAAAAGTAGTTTTTAAGTAGTAGATTCAACGTCCGCATGAATTATGTTACACCGTTTTACGTCGTCGGTTTTACCCTAATTTTTTTTTCATATATCGTATCTTTGGTGAACCTTTTTTTAGCATTCCGAAAAGAAGACAGCGATTGATTAACATTCACTGATATTACGTAGAAAGGCCTTAAAAAGAGATTACAAATAGATTCAATGACCGTATGAATCACGTTATACCGTTTTTCCCCAATGTTGTTGGGATAAATTGGAGTAACACGGTATAACATGTTTCGTGCGGTCATTGAATCTAATCAAAAACTACTTTCTAGGGCTTTCTACGGAATATCAGTCGATTTTCACCAACCGCAATAAGCCTCCTTTCGGAATGCAAAGCAAGTTTAAATAATGATACGATTTATGAAACTGATTGGGTTAAAACGAGTTAAACGAACCAGTACTGTTATTCCTTTTATATGCACTTGAATCATTGAAGTTTTCTACATAATATAAACCACTATTGATAGGTCGCATTGATTTTGCTTCAAAATTATGTAACTGAATTGAACTTAAAATTAAGTTTTAGAGAAAATTGTGGTAGAACGATGTTGCACGATTTATGGAAACTATCTGGCAATTAATTTGTGGGGCTACATGCGTAACATAGAACTATCTTGGTTTAACATAATTGACCCAAACACCGATTAGAAGAACTTTTTTCTGTAAATTTATGTAAGAAAAATATTTGGGGTAAAACAGAATACAGTTATTTGCGGTCGTTCTGATTAACAGCAATCCATTTATAGAACTTATGAAAATATCTGGAGTACCTGTTGGTTAGTCTCATACATTTTTCTGAGTTTAACAGTCAGATTTTCAACGTAAGGTAAGAAAAATGTGCTTAATCCACCTAACAGTGAGATAATACCTTTTTTTAATCAATCAGTATGTGTTTTTCGCGTTCTTCGTTGTGTTTAGTTTTCATGAAATTTTTTAAATGATTTATTAAATGAACCTTAAAATTATTCCTTTCAATCTAAACGTGTGACAATCGATTAAGAATTAATAAGTTGTATAAGTCCTCTTTGAAGTTTTTGTCATTATTTATGGTACTTCCAGGAACGGTATTCAGAGACCAGCATAACACAAAATAGTTCATATGATTAGTATGATTATGATTTTTCTACGACGGTTTGAATTTTAAAAATTCTTAACCCTGTAATTTCAAAATCGGAAGTAGGAACCGGATAAATTCACCAATTTCGTATGGGACCATAAATTTATTTCAAATTGAATGTTTGTTTATTAAATACGTTTTGGCCTTCTTTTAGCTTCTCTATTCCCGATACTTACAGAAACGGAATTCGGAAATCGGTGTAGCCGAAGTCAATCAATTCGCCTAATGGATTGTTACCATTTCATTAGATTCGAAATTTTTGAAAATCAGTGTAGCCATCTTAGAGAAATCGTAGTGCGTTTAACATAAAATTTTTGGGTACTCTCCGGGATCGCAAACCAAATATCGGTAAAACTGAAATTAGTTTATTTGGTCATCGACTCTCAAAATCTGTAAACCCGATAAACCCAGACAAATTTATGTGAAACTTGTACACTAATCACCCTATATCTCCTGAACCGGAAGTCGGATCTGATTGAAAAAACAAGCAGTTTTTATGAAACCCTTATGGGTCTTTTATTTGATTGATGGATGGACGAAATCGGTTCAGCCAACTACTAGAAAACTGACATTGTTTTATTTCATTACATATATCATCCTGTAGTTCCGAAACCAGAAGTTGGATCCAAATGAAATTCAGAAACTTTATATGGGAGCATAGGACTGCTCACATGAGTCTAAGTTTGTAAATCAGTCAAGCCATCTCGGAGAAATAATAATAAAATTATTTTTCACACATAAATTTTCTTATCGCGACTAACTTTTTCGAATGTTATGAGGGTGTAAGAAGTTGTGTTCTTCCAGCAATTATTGTTGCAAGCAGTATAAATCAATATAAATATGAAATTGTTTTGAATTTTAAAATACTGCCATCTTTCTAATACATATGTCGTGTTCGAGCGATTATGTTGCCAAAAAAGAACCGTTGTAAAACCGAAACATCATGAAACAGAGTGCTATGCATAGTCTTTTAGGTGCTAAGAAACAATGGCATAAAACAGTATTGAAAATCGCGTTTCACTTTGCTCCGAAACATCGCTTTATCGGCCCTATAGTGAAATTTGCGGCTATCGTCAATGGATTTTACGATCATTTTTGCATAAGAAAAACTCACTTTTCAAATATTTACAAAGATTTCTATGAAATTATTGAGTGAAGTCGTGTTTTTCATTCTTTTTCCCCAGTGTGATTGGTGTGATTCTAAGCGACCCACCCTGTTGGTCTGTTATTTAGCAACCATGGTGTGAACAAAATAGGTTGAAGGAAACTACCCGCATAGCGTTTTGGCTACTTGGGCAGCCATGGCCACCAGACGGCTACCAAAATTGATTCAGTGACGGTTGTCAAATCCAATTTGACAAAACAAAGTCGTCTGTATCTAAGTTAGCCGAGTGTTTTCATCTTCTCACCTTTGCTGAAAATGTCAAAGATTCCAATGTGGAAAAATCCTGGTGGATACGGTTGTATCGTTTGAGTTGTGTATCTGGCAGTCGGTCACCAAAATGTCTGCCAGCCATATTTTTCCAGCTGGCAGCGTTTAGTCAGCCATCTGGCAGCCATGCGTATGCGGGAGGTTGGAGGAAACTAGGTTCGAAACTGTCTTCATATAAACGATTTGACAGCATTCTTCATTACACATTTGAGTTCAACAAAGTTAACAGCAATAATATTCTCAAGCTAAAAAGAAACTCATCGTAATTCGATAGCCGACAATTACAAAGCAATATTCAAAAGTCCTCCCGTAGATCTGTTATCAAATAAGTCTAGTAGTTACACCCTTCGAACCAAATTAGTGATAGGAAATATTATGGAAACACCTGATGCCGAATCCAATAAAGCTTTGAAGATACCAATCATTGCATCGGAAGGAAATCGATTTTACGCCTGGCGCCGCACGGTAAGGCAATTGATAACAGCCAGCCAGTTAGCCAACCAGTCAGTCAAGCCGGTGAGATAAAAGTCCCGGTTAGTACGGGAAAAGTAGATTAAAAGTACCTGAAGACGATGGGCAGCGAGTTCAAAGGAACATCAACCAGAAACGTGCTATATCTCGCGCTGCCTGAATCACCATCATTATTGGTTTCATCGCCGGTTCGCGCCCACACGGAAGGAAGTTTATAATTTTATGCATTAATTTTTTTCTATTGAATTCCACCGACAGTCGTTCGGTAAGCTCATTCCGCATGTAAAGGCAAATACATGGTACAAAGAAGTGTGTTCGTCACAGAAAGGGTAATTACTACTGAGCTCGATCCAATATTTTAATTTTTTATTGCATATCGGTTGGAAGAACGTGAACGTTTGAAGATAAACTACCACGTTGAGCTCTATTATAGAGTGACGAAGTTTGAATGCGAAAGCTCTTTTAGTCTAGCTCCGATAGAGGACTTACTATTCATGGTTCATACAAATGATTGGCATCGTACCGCATGGCAAACTTTGAACCGCAAATGCAACCAAAGTATCGACCTATAATCTCACATGCTTTGTGAGTGTTCACGTTCGTGATCCGTTCAATAGATGTTTCTGATTTCGACTGACATTTGATTACTGTATACCAACAGGTTACAAGACATCAGAAATTGTCAATATTTACCAGTCAAAAATAAGCTCTGATAAATGCAAAACGAACCCATTACTTCGTAGGATCAACGCGTACTGTGGCGCGTATATTATCTGATGCTACCCATTGAAACTGTTGAAAAGTTCTTGCATCAATGCCTTCAGAGGTATTACTGACGGTAAGGTGGGCCAAGATATTAATCCAAAAATCGTTTTCTGAAAAAGTTTATTATTATCAACTTGTTATTGTAGCTACAATATTAGGTGATATCAAATGCGTCTACCAGGCTAAGAAATATATAATGAATAATATGCTTTGATGTCCAATTCGAACCTAACACGGCGCCACGTTTCCTGAATTAGACACTGTACATATCTGTAGGCAGAGTGCAAACTTTGATAATGTGTGAATAACATCATGTATACTGACAGTAGGAGACGCAATAAATGGAAAAACTTTCGCATACAACGTAAAGTTACTTTTTAAATGACAGTTTTTATTTAAGCCACGAAGGACATTCTGTACTTGAGACGTGATGACGATCAAAAAGTGGACAAATTCAGTAATGATGGCTTGTTTTATACCACAACTGATATTTGCATGAAACAATTTTCAGCATTGAAAAGTTCTTCAACACTTCACTAACTAATTCATTTGAATGCAGATGTTCTTGAAGGCAAAACATCAAGTAGAAGCGATGCTATTCTCAATCTGATGGTAATCGAACCGTCAGTAGCACTCGTGAATTCAATATTTCGATTATATAAGCAAATAAACGGCATTGTTGCGGAATATAAAAAAACGGTAAGCTGCTTTTGAGTGGGAGTCAGAAGTGCTCCAATTGTATGGAAATCATAGGTAGCAAGATAGAAAGGATAATAATGGTTGAAGCAATCGGAACAATGAAACCTGCGCAACAAAATTATGCTTCAACCTGTCATGTCACGCACACATAATTTTACTTTATACACGTGATGGTGATGGAAGATTTTGGACAGTGTAATCGCTGTTTGTTATTTGTTTTGTGATTTAGGTTAGAGGAAAGTTCGGTGAATTACATGTTGGACATTTATACATACATTATTTAAAAAAAATTAAACATGCTATATTTAAAAAAAATCTTTACTATTTCGACACTAATATAACGAGATAGTAACAGACACATATATCAGTTTGCTAATAGCACATTGAAATGCTAGTATCTGTATCTGTTACTATCTCGTGACATTAGTAGCGAAATAGTAGAGATTTTTTTTTAAATATAGTGGAATTGAATGAAAATAATGTTTCCATTTAAATCGATTTAGTTCAATCCACTAGCCGCACAAAAAGTAACTTTTGAATAATAAATCTTTTTTTTTATTATTGGATCTCGTAGTCATTTTCTTCCTTAGAGGACTTCCATTACTATCCAGCGAATGAAGGGGAAGCAGTGGTTCGCTATTCACGCTTTCGTCTATTGGATCGGTATTACTGTTGTTGGCGGAATCATCGTTATTGTTTTTACTTGTCCAAACGTTGGGTTCATTGTTAGCTACAGCTGGCGTATCTTGTTCTATTTATTTATTTATTTATTTATTTACTTATTTATTTTTTTATTTATCTGGGACCAGGGAAAAGCCCGATGGAGATGAAACTTGGCAAACTCTCTTGTATCAACAGATTACAATGTTCCAACTGTTACATTTGGACACTAACACTAACAATCAAAACTAAATATATAACTCTATAACTAGTTGATGACACCCCAAGTAGCACACGTTATTACACTTCATTGACAGTTACTTATATAAAACAAATTCATGGAACAAGTTGAAGACATTGCAACGTGCATTATAACTGCTATGTAACCTGAAAAGCGTAAGAGGCGGAGCTTGGGCGACTTACCGAGGGTTGCCAAACAAGTTCTCAGTAACGAATATTTGATTTGACCCACCGCACACATTAGTCACAATGAAACAGAAAATAGTTTGTGTCAAGTTACAATTTGTTGACGTTTTTCCCATTCAACATTTATGACCAAAGATTGGCATCCGATAATCAGAACTAAAATATAGTATTCAATATTGTTTAAACTCACTATAGCTACTCAAAATCTACGTGCTATTCGATATTTATGGTAAAGGTGTTCATTGTACCTATTGAAAACGAACGCGCCTTCTATATTTTGTGTTTTAGAACATCGACATACGAAATAATATTCATGTTTTTATTCCCGTCACATGAAATTTAGAGCTAAAAAGGCGGAATGTGTTCAGATAGAGTCTTTTTGTGATAAATGTTAGTATTTGATTTATCAAAGCTGAAACGGTTGACCAAACGCAATGAATGAAAATGCATTTTTTGAAATTTTATGAACATTTCATTCACTGGTCATGATGGTAGTCATTGAAATAAGTTTTTCCAAGCATACACTGCCGTGACAAAGTGTACAAATATTATCTCTGGTAGAGAGAATTTACTTCCCAAAACGAAACAAATTTGCTTCGCACATATACCTACAAAAATTGCGTATAAGCGCAGAATTAACTATACCAAATTTCTTTAAACTGTATCATTGTTTTACTTATTCTACTTATTGATTTAATATTATTGTCTGGGAAAATGTACGGAAGCTTTCAACCGACACTGTATTTGTATTTCTTTGTTGCATCACGGCGAATACGGTAACCGAAATGAAATCATTATTTAACTTTGTCTTGTAGTGTGTCACTTTTCCATTGACACATTTTGTTACGGTGACCAGTTGGCGACCAAAAACTGTCAATGCGAACACGTCGTAAGAGTTAGACTACCGAGAATTTACGTCGAAACTTATTGTAACTTAGTATGATGAGATGTGAGTTCGTAACATTATTTTGACTTAATTGTCACCATCATAATACGACTTGTTTCGTCATGTATGTCATGCGACCATTATGCAGCATCTGTTTTATTTTTTTTTTTTTATTAACAAATTACAAATAGACCAAGTATTACAGGGCAGTAATAGTGCTCTTGTTTAAAAGGTGAGAGACTAGAAAAAAGTGGGTTGGCTAATGGAATACAAGGGTTGGTGGAGGGGGTGGTAAACGAGTATGGGCTAACGACGATGTTATAATCATGTAGATCTAATTAGTAACCAAAAAGATGGCGGAAGACATCTAATTAGTGATCGAAGAATGCAAAGTGGAAGGCAGAGAAAAAGAAGAAGAGACGACCTGGTTCATTTCGGCGAGCGAATCTAGTTATTTGGGGTTGGAGTAGAGGAAGCACCGTTGTTCTTTGGTATCGATGTCTTCTTGTCCAGTTTATCACATACCTTACGGTAATGAAAAGGTTTTTGGTAATTTGGACATGTTTGATTGTCGTAGGTAACAACGAATCCTTGTATCCTGGCCGAAAATCACATAAGAAGGTATAGCCTTCTTCAAGTACATGCGTAACAAACGTACGCTATTTATAATACCGAGGAAATAGTTTTTTCGCACTTCTTTTTAGATGGAACTGGGACACAGTTCTCTCCGTACTGGGACACAGTTCTGTGAATATAAGAATCGGAGACGCTTGAGGATAGATCACGCACACGCACTTCTACAGCACTATCTTCTATATACACTGGTTTTGTTGCACTTGATGTTTTCTTGCTTTACATAATACACATTGTAGTTGTATTGAGCGGATTGAATTGGATTCAATTATCTATAAGACTGCATGTAAAAAACATTATTTGTCTTGTTGCATTGAAGTAAATGCACACGGTTAATATCAAGAGCCTTCAAGTTCTCGTTCATTTCTATTGTTCACTACACAATACTGTACTTGGTTTCTACTGTCCCGAATGTAAGCGGTTTTGTTTTATCGACTGACTTGGATGAGATGTGAAAGCGAACTGAGAAAAAAATATTAATCCAATTTTTAAATCTCTTATTTTTTTGGTATCATCTTCTTATAAATTTAGTTCACACTTGCATCAGGATTATTTTTATTTGTTCTAATGTTCTGATAAAATTCAATAAAATGTAAAATCACCATACGGAATCATTTCTTATTTTTAAACATAACAGCTTAATATATAGTACAAAGAAAGTTACCGTATAATGAATATGTCTGAATATACTTTTCAGCTTTAATCAGTGGCGTACCGAGGAAATTTGGCTCCCGGGGCAAAATACGCCACTGGCTCTAATATATACATGATTTAGTTATTACCAATAAGAAATCGTTTTCTTCCGAAATTCTATTATATTTCAAGGGGAAATTTTAAAACCTTCTTCAATTCAATGCATAGGGCACTGGTCTTACAAGCCATTTATCGTATGTTCGAGCTCCGACCTGGGAATTAGAGATGGGAACGGTTCAAAAGAACTAGTTCTCCTATGAAAATGAGTGAACAAGAGTTCTTCATTAAAGAATCATAGTTCTCTATTGTCTCAATGGAAATGGAAGTATGTAATCGAATTCTTCGAGACAGTGTACACATTAACTGCGTATTTTGGGACGATCACAGGAATGTATAATGCAAATATTTGCGATTTTAAAAAAGTACACAATTCTATTATGTATTTACTGATACAAATACATTCCAGAAAGTACTCACTATTATTGAATTAATTTTCTGCAAAATATAACTTATTACTATAGCTATTTTTCGAAGTAACATACAACATCTCTTATGAACGGAAGAACGATTCAACAGAACTTGTTCTTTTAGTAGCGCTATCAAGGTCTGAGCTGTTCTTTAAAATTCTCGGCTTTACAAATCGCTACTCTAAATCGGCTGCGAAGTTTGTTAAAACAGAAGGTGAAATCCCACAAAAGCGATGTAATGCCAATGCTTTGGCCTTGAGAAAAGAACTTATATACAGTCTGTTACATAAGAGCGTGGTCACGATTACTCGCGATCGGTAAAGTGGAATGTAGTGATATTTTTTTAACACAGAGGGCAGTAGTGTCCTTGATGCAATGCGAGAATAAATCAGCTGACTATTGTTTACAATTCGATTTCAGCATTTTTCCAAAATGAGTACCGCGTACCCGAAAGGTCCCAAAATGACTCAAGCTGCCTCGGTGAAATAGATAAAAAAGTCGAAACAGTTTGTGAGTAAGTGGGAGAATCGTTTTGAAGAGATCAAAAATGTCGACGACTTTCCAAATCGCGGCTCTGTCTGTGTATTGACGGAAAAAGACGAAAAAGTGAATTGTGACCTGTTTTTCAAGAATTCGACATTAACTTTGCGCGAAGATGCTTCAAAATTGACCAAAAAAGGTTTAAATATATCGTACGGAACTGTTCGCAGACATTTGATCGCAAATAACTTGAAATTTCGAAGTACTTTTCAATAACCAATGTTGAGTGAAAAACATGTACAAAAACGTCTTGAATGGGCAAAGGAGCAAAATGGTGTCGTGACCTTGAATTGGCCCTCTCAGTCGCCCGATGCCAATCCAATTGAGAACGTTTGGGCTCAAATGAAGATGAAGCTTGGAAAAAACCGACCACACAATTTGAACAGCTTGTTCGCCGGATTCACAAATTTGGAGGTCGTTTTCAGAAAAATACGCGCAAAATCTCGCTCAAAGTATGCATCGAAGGTGTCAAGACTAGTCGTAGATTTCTACTTGCGACTAAGTGACTTGTATCGTCACAGAATAGAGATTTATGATTGCCAACGGATAGATTTGGGAGATCAGAAGTTGAGGAACGCGTAGCAATTCAGACTTACAATTCTGATAGCCAACCTGAAGAGTACGATCAGTTAAATAATTTTGAATCATTTTGATAAAATAAATAGAAAACTGGAAGTCAGATATTTTTTGCTATTAAACCTTTGTTCCAAACACTGCCGATTTTTTATGTCTAAAAGAGTAACTCTAGTGGATAACCCAGAAGATTTATTGTCTTTTATCATGTTTGTTACTCTGACAAGATGATGAGTAGTTGAATGTTCAAGACAAAATCCAAACTGTTCTAGTAAAAATATAGAATTCTCATTTATATGAGACATCATGCACACTAATATATTTTTTCGAAACGTTGACTTAAAGAAGAAAGTAAACTGATAACTGGATATTTCTGTTGGATTTTTATCTGGTTTGAGGATAGGAATAATTTGCCAAGAGTTTCAAGACTGCATTTTTCATAAGAATGTTTGACATAATTTCATCAAAATTCGTCTCAGTAATGTTATCTTGTAACAAAACTTATGTTGAAATATAATCATATTTCAGTGAAACATCGTTTTCAATAGCATCCACAACATTTAAGTTAAAATTGTGGACACCTTTTAATGAAAGGTGTTCACGCAAAATATGTGCAAATAGCTCACGATGCGAGCACTTTTATTCATGGAGTATTACCATATTATGAAAATATATTTTTTCCAAAAATCATGACACATTTTTCTGATTTAAATTTGGGTTTCTGCCAGTGCATAATTAAAAACCCACCTTTTAACAATTTAATCGATACATAGAAATATGTCTAACCAGTTGGTAAAATAATATTACTGTGTGTTCAAAATCCGACCACTTTTTAAATGTTCAATTCTTTGAAATTATAATTTGTGCCACTATATAGAAAACAATGGAGTGCTCTACATCGAAAAATGAAAACTTGAATTTGTAATTATGAATATATGAATTTATGCTTTAAAATCATTTGCAATATCACATGATGTAGAAAATAATATGTAGGGTAGTATAAAGATCACTATGCTGACAAAACTGCCTGAAACATATTTGAAAAATTATCTGAAACTCAAGCACTACCGAAACAACTATTTTTGTTAAATAACAAAAATTCCAATGACATCAGACTGTAATTCTCTGTATTTAGTTACGAGAACATTACATAGCAGGCGAAGGGTATTGAAATTCCGCCATCGTTTTGCGATTTGTTCTCCACCTTCTACCGAAATTGTTGTAATTTCATTTTTCAGCCGTCTTTTTCCCAGCCCAACCAAGTCGAAGTCTTCTCGTATAGGTAAACACTTTTTTAACACTCACAAAGTGGGAACAAATTTTCGACTTTCCACCCATTTCGCGGTGGTGACGGGTACGATGACGACACGTGATCAGCATATTTCTAGCTTTCGTGTCAGTAAATCTTTGTAAACAATTTGTCCTCCTTTATCGTTTAAAATTTTATAATGTTTTCGGTAAATATTGACGTCGTTTCAAATGACAATCTGCACTATTAACGCGAATGGTAAAATTATTTAAGCATATTTTAATGCGGAAATTCTATAAAATTTGGCATTGTGAGACCATTGTATAGTGCATAAACAAATTCATGTTTTGATCGTGATTACTGGAATTCATTTCGACTCAAACATGTTGATTATCTCATATCTAATGAAAACAAAAGCACAACTCAGACGTGATTTGAATGTCAACGAGATATGGACACAGAAGGAAAATCTATCTTTCAAACTGTACGCTATTTTGATACCTTACTAAACCGTCAGTTTCATTCATCAATGTCTATTTGTTATTAGGACTCCTGGAACTTTGACACGTTTCGTAGAGATAAAGATATTGTGCGATGTGTCTGTTTCTGTACCCGTCACCTTTCACCGCGCCAACGCGTTGTCCTTTCGAAACAATTACAAACAATAGAAACGCATGGTGATGAATAAATTACCTGGTGGGTGTATCGCTGAGAATACGAACTATTAACTTACTGTGTACAGAAATGTAATGATTTGTTGAGTTTACCGTGAAGTAGTATTTGAAACAAGGGGTTTCCATACGGCATGAATGCAACCCTAATTTGCTCTGAGGTACATTCAATTTGAGGTTATGTTTCTAGGCTTACGGCATCACATTCTCGAACCAATATAATCAACATGATAGCGATAGTAGTTCTTCTAGCTAACAATCGAACTCTACCATTTTTCACATATATTGTTCAACAAGTCGTAATCTTTTGCATTTTGTAACCCCTGATATAATCATTGACACCTGACTGTACACAATAAAACTCTTATTGTAACAAATATAGCTTTACGTACCAATCCATATCACTTAATAAAAGAACCATGCTCTCGCATATAGTGTTACTAATCTCGAATGCAGTTAATGTTGTTATAAGACTACGTGTTAGGCAATGTAGGAAAACCGTTCGGATCGGGTGTTTATTTATAAACAAACTTCACCTTCTCAAAGGGGTAATCGGCATCGTGTGTGCGCAATCAAAGGGACCAGGTTTGTTTTGTCGTGTGCTGATTCCTGTCCCATGCCTGATGCATAACACCATGAGTATGGGTACGCAACGACCGACGCTTTGCTTTGTCCTTGTCGGTGGTGTGAAAATCAGGCGCCACCGTGTCACATTCATTCCAAGTTAATTTATTCTCCCGATCAAGACCGTGTGTGTGTGAAAGTGTGCACTTGCCGCGAATGTGGAAAATGTGGAGTTTCGATCAGGACACGTGACTCTCCCCGAAAGGAACGGTAATAGGAGGAGAAGGTTTAGACATTCATGTGGCGCTGCTTTACGGAGGGCAAACAATAACCATTCTGGGATGTCAACATAAATGGAAAAATCTTTATCCGGCTACACTTGATGGTTCGTTATGATATTTAAATGACGCTAAACACGGCATTGAATTTGAATGGGTCGGAAAACAATTGAGTTCATCAAGCGTTCTGCATCGGTTCGTGCATGCATAAACAAACGACTGTACAAACTTCTTGAGTTCTTCATTTGAGAGTAAAGTATGAAAATCAACGGAAGGATAATTTTAGGTCTGAAGTTGTACTAAATTTCATTCTTGAAATTCCCAAGTATAAAAGAACACAAGATAACAATCAGAACGTCTAGCTTACATGACTGACAGTTAACATGAAGCTGATATCAAGAATGTGGTTCATAAGATGTATGTAATATTTCCGTACTGAAATTGTTATATTGTAATGTGATAAGTCATCTCATTTGTCTGGTTGCCATATTATTTTGCCTATTAGTCGAATTGTGATAAAATCGAATACAATATCTTTGCCTCGCCTCTAAGAAGCAACACCACAGAAAAAAATATTTCGATTAGTTTTCAATACGTTTGTTATAGTGACGCGAAAACTCGAAGTGAATGCAATTATTTGGTTATGTGAAAAGCAAAACAATAGCTAAGAAATTCAGTTTGAAAAATTTATTCTCCTATTTTATTTATCCATTGATTTTTCATCTGATTGAAGTTTTCTAGGATAGGAAATATCAAGTTGCATGCATTGCGCATCACCTTGTATCATCTATTGAATATCAAACTGTTCCCTATCAAGACACAGCGTCACAAAGGCCCTTAAGAACAGTTTTGGGACTGAAAGAGAAACAAAACAATAAACAATATATCTATTTTGTTCAATTTATAATAAAGTATTTACGCTTTGTTCACATATAAATGAGCTATTCTTGACAATTCACATTTTATAGGACGGAAAACTGACAATACATGTCAAAAGAAAATAGGAAGAATATCGTTCCGAATTTCACAAAACTATATGACAATGCTGTCTGAATGATCATTCTGTGGATTTTGTTCCCAAAGTTTGTACTTTGCAAATAGTCTCATATTAAACAACTTTTATATTGAAAATCTTTTGCTCATACAAGCAAACGTTCGCTTTCAGATAAACTATTTTATGATACAATGTACAATATAATATAATATAATATAATATAATATAATATAATATAATATAATATAATATAATATAATATAATATAATATAATATAATATAATATAATATAATATAATATAATATAATATAATATAATATAATTTAATATAATTTAATACAATATAATGTAATATAAGGGAGATTAGTGTGAAAGGGTATATTATAAGCATTTTATTTTTCGGGTGTTAAATTGTCACACACATACCTATAATTGTATTCAGTGTTGGTGATTGCCGAAAATTTGACAGAAGCTGCTCGATATTTATCTATATTGTATATAACATTTTTAATCCGGTAGAACTCGGGTCTCTTAATGCATGAACCGCGAGAGAATTTTTCTACATTTCTTCGCTCCACTTCATACTCTGAGTATTTCACGGCCCTTAACAAAATTACAGTCTGATAATGATTGGTGCTGTGTGGAATTTACCAAGAGAGAATCACAAGTTGACAATTATCGCAGAAAAACGAATCGATGATTCGACTTGATGATTTTCATACTAGATTGCAATACTTCAAAACCCTTGTGTGGAGCATTCACATACAGAGAGCAAGCAACAGCAGGAGCGAAAAAAACTTCGTGAAGCATGGTTTTGTTAGCGTTCGAATCTGGAATGGATTTTACTGGTTTATTGAAAGATATTCCGAAAATCATATCGAATAGAATAAAAATGGTATATATTGCTTTTTGATTCAAAATCCTTTCCACGGTCGAACGCTCACAAAACCATGCTCCACGAAGTTCTTTTCGCTCTTGCTCTCTCGTTTACGCTCTTTCTGTCTCTACGATGCGAAAAACTCGGTAAACGGCTATCCGCATTAGGCCGATCCGACTGATCCGAGCTCTCCGGCGTTTACTTTTTATCTGCTTCGGCTATGGCTGAGCTGCACATGCACACAGCTGCATATGCAGCTCAGCCATAGCCGAAGCAGAAAAAAAGGAGACGCCGGAGAGCTCGGATCGGTCGGATCGGCCTAATGCGGATAGCCGTTTTCCGAGTTTTTCGCATCGTAGAGATTTTTGCAAAACAAAATCAGTTTGTTTTCGAGAATCGGATATTTTTGACGATGATTTTGATTTAGTGTATTCTTTCTTTTTGGTGATGACAATTAGCTTTAAATTAACAAAATTTAGTGAAATGGTTGTTACGCGCTCTAAACATGAATGAATAATGAAAAAACTATGATGAAAGAAGAAAAAGCGACAAATCCATTTATTACTTGCATGTGTTTATATTCGTTACGTGTTGTCACTGTTCTTTTTGACGTTTCGTATGGCGGTAAATCGAAATTAAAGACTTAAAATTCTGTATTAATTTTCTGATATATAAAATCTAGTACATTTCAATGGGAAAATATAGTACAAATCAAAATACAGTGCATTTAAGGGTAAACACTGTAAGCAGTATTTGAGTGAAAAATACAGTACGATATTGTAAAATACAGTACGGATCAGGCTTCCCAAATGTACCGCCGCGCGACATTATTATTGAGGCTGTCTTGCTACTCTTTCCATGACAGCCTTGTGATAGGTTTCATCACGACAGCCCTTAGACAAATAGTTCTGTACAGCCAACGTTGCCGTCATTCCCTTCGTTCGACAGTTCATTCCATCTCAAGACATTTTGTCATGGTCCACGACAGCCGAAGAAGCATGAAGTTCTCGCTGATGCGACAGTAAACTTCGGGTATCAGTCACTGCGTTGTTTCTGTCGAGAGCAAAATATTACTCTCCCTTGACCAGGTCTGCGACAGTAGCCGGTGCGGTTCAAATTTGTTGCTCTTGGTTTGCTATGAAGATTCGAGGCAAGCATGTGGGTTTTAGTTTTGCCTTTGGTGATTGCTTTGCGCAGCGGTTGATCATTGCGCATAGCAATCACCGTTGTTAAGGCATTGATAACAATATTATTGATAATTAATAATATACGAAACTACTAATACGAAATGGATTGAAGAACGGACTTTGGTTTAAATGAATAGTCAATTTTTTTATTTTGGTCGATCTTCTATGAATCGATCGATCAGTGAAATTCTATAGAAAGAAAAGTTTGTTTTCAAGAAATTATATTCATAATTAAAGAGCTGAGACAGTTCGGCGTGCTCGTTTCAGGCAGTTTACGTTCGGTTTGTGGGCAGTAACATTCATAGTGTAGGCGCGTACTGATGTGCTTGGAGCATTATTTCCATCCTCTTTATCTCTTCCTTCAGAATATCAAGGCGCGATCGTTTCTTATACAAGTGTATAAGTCAATTGAATCAGATTTTAGATGTAAACGGTGAATGAATGTTTGTAGCAAAAGATATATTCAAATTAAAGATTCTGTATTCGATACTAGTTAGCGTGATTCTGAATAGCATTCAACTTTGCGGTCGACTTGTAAGTCTACGGGACTATTGCATGGTCAGTGTTGCAATACTACGGACACTAAGAATCTTTCCAAGTCAGAACTGAAACATACAAAATCTGACTCGTTAAGTTCGTTATATGTACATTGACCAATCGAATAAAAACCTTGAGTGCAAAATTTGGAGTCGGAATTAGCAATGCAAAAATCATTTAGAAACTTATTTGCAGGTACCGTACAACAAAGCTTTGAATGCAAAAACTGAATGAAAAATTGCGGTTCTTCCAAAAAACATGTTTCCAAGCGTGGAATGCAGCATGGTTGCCCGTAACAGATTCGAATGTTTATTTCGTTTTATTTAGAAAAAAGTTTTAGTTCACCAAGTTATTTAATAATGTCTTTCTTGAGTAATATGGTCTCAAGCCTTCCCGACATATCCAGTTATCTTCTATATATGAATAGTATAGTGTTTCTATTAACCTGGAATATATTCCAAAATACATATGTGCTGATAATCTGGAATTCATTTTTTTCCTGTTATGCATTGAATTATCTTATCTCTAGAAACGGCATATTAACTATTATGTTATTTTGGTCATAGCTACCAGAAGTTCACGACTTTTACACACATTAAAACTGTCACTTTACATTGAAAAATTTAAAACTCGGTTAAAGCGCATCTTTCATCAAGTAGAAGCTTGTGTTCAGTATATTTTGAATTCTTTAGCTTAATGTCGTTGTTTACCACAAAACTTGATATAAAAGTAACTGAGCTGCAGTTAAAAGGACAATTTCATGTAAACTTTGAGAAGTATCTTAATCATTTCCTCTATGTGCTTTTACGCTCAATCCAATTTTGGAAATGTAGATGTTGCAATCACGAGCGCACGCAGAAGAAGATGCGATGCCTTGAAATTTCAAACAGCACATCCAGTTTCTATGCGCTTGCTACAATTCTCGTACACATTTTTGGTTCTCTGTTTCAGTCGGCCCTCACGCCCTCACATTTCGATGCACTATAGATTCATCGTATTGAATTTCATTGCCGGTTCTGGTTAGGAAATTTGGGGATAAGTACGATTACCTATAAAGTACACTTATATTTCTAAAAATGGTAAGTAACAAAAACTACCTAAACATGAATTCAAGCTCAATTTGGTTTTGAAGAATCTTATATCTGCCATTGGAATTATAAAAATTTCATAGTGTGTATACATAGATTTTGATTTTGTCATGAAAAAAGGTTTTGAAATTACTTGAAAATTCGACTAGTGAAAGTTGACATTCGACTAGGATAAGTTAAGCAATTCCTCCGTGTGTATGTATGTGTATTGTATGTGTCAAACAACGTCACTCAATTTCTCAGGCATGACTGCACCTATTTTCCCAAATCAGGCTGAAATGAAAAGGCTGCATAGGTTACTATTGAATTTAATTCGGATCCGACTTCCGCAGTTACAAGTCTAAGAATGTCGAAAATTTTCTACTCTAATTGGCTAAGTAGCTTGTGTCCGCATTAAAAAAAAAACAAACGTTTGGAACTTTAAATATTGTAAATGAATAGTGAAACATTCTGAGAGCCGAGTTCATTGCATATATAAGTTTTCTTTCTGAAAAGAAATTATGTTAAAAAAATGAAAAATGATATATTGAAAAATGTAGGTGTGATTCCCCGGTGAACGACCACAATTAAGTTTGAAAGCGGGAATAAATAAATATAATAATAATAATAATAATAATAATAATAATAATAATAATAATAATAATAATAATATTAATAATATTAATAATAATAATAATAACAATAATAATAATAATAATAATAATAATAATAATAATAATAATAATAATAATATTACTCAGCACGTTGAATAGTAGCCATGTGATCATTGAGTTTGCTATGTCCAGTCAGAGCTCTGACCAGAATACTGCAATGATGCTTGGAAAAATACAGTAGACACTTTGACATTTTCAGATTTAAATCTGGTAGACATGCTTTTGTCTGAGCGCAAGTTTGCAAGCTGCGCTAGTAGCTGGCATGTTTGGATGCAGCCCAAGAACGAATCTTGTGCTTTTTCCAACTAGTTGAAAGTGGTAAAGCTGGTTCAGGACCAACGAAATCATTCGTTTCACCAGCTCTAGCCAACTCATCAAATAATAATAATAATAATAATAATATTGTGGCTGTCATTTCCGACCCTAAAAAATTCATTGGTTTAGTTATCCTAGGAGAAACAGAAAAATCAAAACGTCGTTATTCAGAATAAGGGTGCATAAGATATTTTCGGAGTATTATCAATGAATGCTAGTGTATCTGTTTCTTAAGGAATAAGAAGGAAGCACTAAGGATGAATACTTCAGTAATTCAGATATATGAGCCGTTACACAAAACTCTTTGTTTATCTTTTAATTTTCGTTAGTTATTAAAATTCATTGCCTTCGCCGACAGTATATATAAATCTAAAACAATTTCTTTATTTCACAATGGTAATGTAATGAAACCCTAAAGTTTCCTGCAAAGGTAATCCCAACAACGCAATCGTATGTACTAGTACCATTTCATTGAGGCAGCCGAAATAGTGCGAGCGCACTATGAACCACAGCTCGTCTCCAGAAACAGCCGGTTTATTGCTTCAAGAGACATTGATGAGACAGCCGGCTTGCGACAGCCCTTCGTAACAGTAATTCCCTATAAATCAAAGGATGTCTTCGATTTTCTAAGGCTGTCCCCGTAACATTTTATGCGAATGAGCGAACAGAAAGAAACAGGATACAAACAGCCCGTTCGGTTTGACTACTCGCCGGATAGAATACTCTCATCAAACTGGTGAGTAGAAACTGTCTCAGTGACAGCATTCATTTAGGCATGCGAGCGCTGTTGCCATTAGGTTTTGCACGAACATGACATAACCTCACAAAAATTAACAGAATGAACTTTTTTGACAGTCGACGTGTACTTGTTTACAGTTTAAAAGTTCATCAGAAGTTCATCGTTCGAATGTCAAAATTGCAAGTCGCCTCACACTCAACAGATTCATATATGTATCGCTCCGTCCTGCTGGAAACACATACAGGGCAATTTTTTAAGTTATTTTCACTGTGGAATACGTTTTTAACAGGCACTTTTTCGTCATTTTTTCAATTTTTAACTTGCAGTCGCAAAACAAAACAAGTACACGGCAACTGTCAAAGATGAACTTGATTCATCTGCAGTTCATTTGTGTCGTCATCGTGCAAAACCTAATTACATTTCGGCATATGCTCGCACACATATTGTAGACTGGGCTTTCGACTTTGCGCTCCGACAGTTCATGCTATCTCGTGGCGGATGTCATTGAAAAGCAGTACTGCTGGGAAGCCTGGTACGGATACGAGCGTTATTTATACCCACTCCCAGTTTCCGGTTCTCGAAGTACCGGGTCAAAAACATTTAAATGGAACTCACTTTATATTCTCGAACCGAATTTTGAAAACTTAGGCTCAAATGAAAGTTCCTATGGCTGTATATACTGATGTTGAGTTGCATCCAGATCCTAATTCCGATTTCGGAACTACAGGGTGAAGTTAGTTTACAATTTCAAACATTTAGGACGACGATAAACGATAACAGTTATCGATCGAGAGATAATGCAAATTATTGATTTAGACTGCTAAGTCTAATGCAAACAAACTTGGACACATGTTTAGACTATCGTTTATCGGCTATCTGTACTAGCCACTATAGAACACTATATAGTTCATAATCACATACCATTAACAATCGTACATTCATAGAAACAATTAGTGTAGTTTACCCAACAATTTTGGACACTGTGAAAATTAATCTCCATCGCTTGACTATTTACACATATAAAAGGAATGCTGATCAGGTTTTGTAAATCTAATGGAACTAGAAATTTATACTTATTCTGTAATGTAATACATTGAAATACCGTCCCCATGGAGAAGACGCCATCTAATAGCGTCGAAAAATTGAGTGCTAAAACAGAAATATTCGTTTAAATTCACTAGTGACTGAATTAAACGAGCAGCACATATAAGTTTTGAAAAATCCAATCGGTATTCTTTTAAATTGATAATTCAATACAAAAAATATAATGTATATATTTAAATGAATCTGTCTTGAATAATTATTTATCTGCACATTTAAAAATAGAGAAAATTCATCGGTAATACAACTCCGCCCATGCCTACTAGATCTTTGATAAGTGTTAGTAACGAATTTTATTTGTGTTTTTCCGCTGGTGAGATTAGATGTTCATTGAAAAAATCATAAGCACTTTTGTGTAAAGATTTTATTTGCATACTTGATTCATGTGATTTCCATTTCAAACTGCATGCTTAATAGTGTATGTGTTTTAGGATGCCAAAAAAAAAGATCATCTCTAATTTTCTAAAACAAATTGACAACTTTTGAGACAATGTACTTGTAAACTCCACGCATGTGATTCAAGCGTGTATGTCAGAGTAAACATCGTAAACTAACACAGCTTTATGTAGTGTTTATTCTGATACATACTGCTCATTGCGCTTCGAATCTTGCTGGGACGTTTGCTTGAATGGCTATAGAGTCTTGTTTTTTGTGTGTAGCTCCATTGTCAATTTACATATCCATTTGTATTTTAAGGTGCGATAACCGGATTATGACAAGGATTTCATTTACTAAATTGATTATAATGGGTTTATCCTCCTACCGTTAAAAGCCCATCATCGAAGAACCGGCTGTGGGTGGAAACATTTCCAGTTTGCCTAATACAATTTCGTAGTACAAAGTGCGAGAGCTTTCAGAATTGCTACTCCCGCTAAATAAATTTGACCAAGTCGGATTGGTTTATTCTTGGGTAAGAGGGAAAGCTTGAAAGCAGTTACCTCCGGCCAAAAGACAACTCAAATCAGTTGGTTCGGATTTTCTTGCTAAACAAATCGAACCAACAGCTACAAGTGGTTACGCGTGTGCTGCCAGTGTAAGCAGTAAAGTTGAAAATCTAATTTTCGAGAAAGTTTTCTTGCTCTGAATAACACAGTTTATCCTTTCGGTAAGCGGATTCGATCCAGCGGCATTCGTTAGATTTTATGTGCGTCCGGGGAACTAGTTTTGGATATATTTCAGTATCGATAACGTATTCATGATAAAGAAACGTGGAAGACCAAGTTGAACGCTATGTAAATGTATTGAATATGTGAAGGTCGCTTAATTGAATTTGATTTTGTGGCACTGTTGTGAGTGTTTTCGATTCATGTGTGCAAATGCATCAGATTTTAAAAATTGTTTATGGATATCTAAACATTTGAATGTAGCTTCAAACCTTGCTGCCACAGATTCTAAGCGTACACACGCATAGCATGGCTGATGCTACGATCCTACTAACACTAGGAATCTTCAAACTAGGGCTTGAACATTGACAACCAGCATTTAGGCGCCCTCGGCTTCTTAAAGCTTGAGGAATGTGTCTTATACCGTTTTCGTTTTCGAACCTACACGCGGGCGACTCTGACTCCAAGTAAAACGAACACGTGGTACGCGCCCTAAACAACGGCTGAGCAATTCCAGAAATGCTTAGCAGATCATTAGACTCGACCTTCTCCGATTTGGATGAAACTTTGCACATGAAAGTCACGATAATTAAGAATTATTCATGTACATGTAATAATTGTAGATATAGCAAGCAAATAAACAATTCATGGAAATATAAAAAAAGGTGTTATAATTAAATATCCATGTATCTAAAAAACAGTTACTTTTTAAAGAAAGGATATGAACAAATTTATTGCCTTTAACCTGTAGAATAATATTCTAATGTTTGAATGATTATCTTTCAACGAGAACATGAAATTTCGAATATATCTGTAAATTGTTTTAGCTGTAACTTCTTCATTTTTCAAAAGGCACGGATGGGATAGCCATCAATCTGTAGGTTTTAATAAGAGCTTTTAAATAAAAATTATCAAAAAAAATAATCGCACCCCTGATTCTTTTTAATTTAATTTTTTTGGTTCATTTTGAAATTATTGAGGAAAAAAATCAATTTATTTTTTCAGTGTATATTTTTTTTAGAGTGCCCTATTGATTCCCTACAACTTCTTCCTGAACGCCATTTTTGTACAATTAACGGTTTCCGAGTTACAACGATTTGAAAAAGGCAATTTTGGTGAAATGCAAAAATACATACGCCCTTTTTAAAAATCAGTCGTGAGTCGTATTGACCTCTCAATCGGTTCAAAACTTATGTTTTGCCATACTGAAGCCATGTGCAAAGTTTCATCCAAATCGGAGAAGGTCGATTCTGATTTTGTCATTTTTTCGTCTACTCATTCCTGGAATTGTTCAGCTCATAAAAAACGAAAAAATAAACAAAATCGCATGGATGTCGTGGTGCGACCAGAAAAAATTTTCAGAGCGAAACTGCGCGATTGGAGTCCGATCTAGAGCGACTCCAGGTTGCTGCAACAAACATCTCAAAAGTTGTTTGGGCGACTCTGGGTCTGCTCTCAGGCTGCTCAGATCAATAAACGAAAACGGTATTAAAAATCATATAATTGAAAAAAAAATCTTTGAAAAAAGCATTGAAGTTGTTACCTGTAATTAATAATGTAGGTATATGCATTGAAGTAGGACCTCATATGCATTGAAGTTATTTTCCATACCTCTGATAGAAAAATACTCTAATTTCAAACGAAGATAGTGTCAGACGAAGTCAAACTCTATAGAGACGAAAGCTATTGAATTATGTGTTTTTTGTATTTATAAAACAAACCAAAATGCAAATCGAAGTTGAAAGTTATTCTTACCTCAATCAAGTTCTGCTCAAACAATTACGGGTCAAATCGAACCGAAAGCCACCCAAAAGTATTTAGAACTCTTCACGTTCAAAAACTGATCTGGTTAGAAAAAGAACGAATGTTTATTTCCACATGTATTCTTTTCATTGGACAATTTTTTTACCAACGAATACTTTGCAATCATAAAACTATCCAGCTCTCTCACATGTAGTATTAAAATACGTCCCGGTGATGGAACCTGTGTAAAAACCTGTTTTAATCCACCTAGTGGTGTAATGATGCCTTTCTCATGTACATATAATATAGAGGTATTCTATTCAAAATATTTCTCTTCGATTTTTGAAAGAAACCAAGAGATTGTTTATGCATAACATACAGATTAAAACAGTGCTTTGATTGCGTAAGTCATCCTTAAGAAAACGAAATGGGTTCACTATTATATGCACTTCCGGCACCGGAACCCGAGAACCGGTATAATCAAAGTCGGTTCGTACGGCAACCAACTAACATGACATACAAACTCTTCTCAAAAAGTGAGTGAAATCCATTTTGGTATATATGACCACTATTTCCGGTACTTCTGGAACCGGATACCGGGAACCAGGATAGCCAGAATCGGTTTGTTTAGTTGCCTACTGATAATGCCTATCGATTTGTGTAGTTTTGCGACCAGTTTCGAAATTTTTTTACGTGTTTTGTTTCGCCGGTTTAAGTGACGGTGTACAATATTGAACACACTTTACCCTATAATTCCGGAACCGGAAGACGAATCCGGATGAAATTCAGGAATTCCGTATGGGACCACGAGACCTTTCATTTGAATCTAAGTTTGTGGAAATCGGTCAAACCATCACTGAGAAAAGTGAGTGAGATCCATTTTGGTATATATTCCGGAACCGGATATCGGGAACCAGGATAGCCGGAATCGGTTTGTTTAGTTGCCTACTGATACTGACTTTCGATTTGTGTAGTTTTGAGACCAGTTTCGAAATTTTTTTACGTGTTTTGTTTCGCCGGTTTAAGTGACGGTG
Source organism: Malaya genurostris (assembly GCF_030247185.1). Classification (NCBI taxonomy): domain Eukaryota; kingdom Metazoa; phylum Arthropoda; class Insecta; order Diptera; family Culicidae; genus Malaya; species Malaya genurostris. Next base: position 228,739,348 of record NC_080571.1, on the reverse strand, counting down.
TACAATATTGAACACACTTTACCATATAATTCCGGAACCGGAAGTCGGATCCGGATGAAATTCAGGAATTCCGTATAGGACCACGAGACCTTTTATTTGAATCTAAGTTCGTGGAAATAGGTCAAACCATCACTGAGAAAAGTGAGTGTGATCCATTTTGGTAGTAAGTGACGTAACCGACAAAAAACGTTGATTTTTACCGCTCTTATATATAAAAGGGTGCACCTCGAAAAATGTCCTCATGCAAAATTTGAACTAAATCGGACATGCGTAAGGGGTGCTGCCCGGCGGTTCAGGTTTGGAAATTTTCGATCTTGAAAAAGCACCATAGGAGGGAGTACATGAGTTTCCCAAAATCGAAAATTTTTTTTTGTTGCCAAAAGTCTCAAAATTGCATGAAACGTCGAGATTTAGTGTCATCTCAAAAAAATCAACTTTCTAGGACTTTTTGATATTTTTTCTAAATCCCAAAAAGTCGATTTTTTCAAAAAAAAACTACAAGGATCAGCCCCAAGGGGTTGTTCGCAACCATTGATGTGGAACAAGACAACCAAAGTTTCTAATGATCTACAATCAAACAGTTCAATCAATCGTCACACTTTTGAATCCGAAATTGCACGAGAGTCGGCTTAGATTGATCTTGATTAGGAACCAACGCCGAACATTGTTTGTCTTGATTTGTATTTATTTTATAGCTGACGAAATTACATCAATATCCCAAATGTATGCAATTATATCTTTGTACACACTTGCGGTACGGATTTCGATATTTAAGTTTCTCTACTATTCTGCGATTTCGGTTTAAGCGATAAACTTTTTCTCATTAATTATCGAATACATTTTTTAAAAATTAGAAATTAATCTTAAGCACTCGAAATTGACCTTGATGTAGTTGTAAATTTCTCAGGCGAAAATGAGCTTCAAATCGTTTATGGCACTTTTTGTCTTGCTGTCTAGCAACAACCTACCTATAGCATGCTACGCGTAGGACTGAAACGTTAGCTATAGTTTTTCTTCTATTTATAAATTCGCGTGCGTCCAACAGCTTCGCTTTTGCATCGATTGACCAATCAGAGCGATGCTTTCTCTTTGATATATCGCTTACTCCTTCAAACCCGTCGTCTATGGCAGGGAAATCCGGTATGCCGGAGATTTTTAGCAGAGGAAATAGGACACTGCTCGCTACTAATCAAAATTTCAATCATTTATAATTGAAATTACGTGGCTTGATACATTCAAATCGAAATATATAAATATTTCCAATCAAATAATGAAAAAATATTAATAATTGAAACAAAATATACTGAACTGTAAGTGTTTAAAACCTGACCATATTTCTACGTATATTTTTCCTTGAGTTTCAGATTTGCACCCCTATATAGAAAATAAAGATGTGTTCCACATAAAATTTTTTTTCGAGATGACACTAAATCTCGACGTTTCATGCAATTCTAAGCCTTTTGGCATCAAATTTTTTTTCGATTTCTGAAATTTCATGTACTCCCCCATATGGTGCTTTTTCAAGATCTATGAAAATTCCACTACTGGACTAAGAAGGATTTTTTTAGATTAGCATCACTCTTCTCATATAAATAGGCAGCGTGAATGCCAAGCGCTTGATTGAAAAAAACGATACCGAGTATGTGACATAAACACTGAAGCATGCTTTTGTGAACCACTCGAATCAATCTGAATTAATAGGTGTCAAAAATGAGCCAAAATTAGTGCTTCGAAGAAAGAGAAAGGCATTATCACACCACTAGGTGGATTAAGAAGGGTTTTTCATAGTGGAATCGAAAGGTACCTATAATTTTTTTCCTTAAGACGGTTTAGTTTTCATTCCACTAATCGCTCAAAATACAAATTTCGTACTCACTTATTGTTTTGAGAGGTTTTAACCTTAAGGTCATTCGCCTCTCGGGTCAGAAAAACCTACTAACTCTATGTTCGGGGCTGGGAATCGAACTAAGGTAGGCTGCGTGAAAGGTGATGGTCTTCCCCATTATGCTAGTTATGCCCGTTCTCTCTACTACTTACTCTTGTGTACATACAAATACACAATTATGTTTCATTTCCTTCAATCAAACCAATAATTATCATTTCTTATACTTTTTGTTACCTTATTAAAATTTCAATTTGAAATGATGCACAACATTTTCCCACGAATTTCGATGGAGGTATTCTTGTGCACATATTTTGATTAAAAAAGAAACACCTACGCAATTTATTGGTACGAAAGTGTTGTTTTGTAATTCTTATTCGTCGTATTCAAATGAAAAAATACAGATACAAGAGCACTTCAAACAAGACCATCTACTCCAGATGATTTATCCAAGCTTTCATAAACACTTAGGAAGCATGACACCTTTGAAAACTTACGTTGAATAAGATGTGTTGACTGTCAATATGCCAATTACAAAATTATACCTTTCAAACGGCGGCAGCAATAACTTATGCATATTGGAAGCCACGAGTGTTTCATTTGAACAATTTCCTCCGAAGAAAGCAAGAATAATAAAGGAATCAATAATTGTGCAATTGTTTGCAATCAATTGCGCTGTTACTATGTTATTTGCCGCGCTCTGAGTAAATGGATAAATGGATCGAATAAATTATTAATCGATTATTATACTGCTATTTACATCACATAAATGTGCTATTTTATTACTTGCATTATCAACTAATATTTAAGAATACTTCGGTTAAAAAAACGCTTAGAACTGTGAAAGTCAGCTCAGGCTCTGAGTAGTATCCTATTGAAGAATATACAACGCATCAAGAAGTTTAGTTTGAGCCAAACAGTTTTTTTCCGCGTGAGTGCTCGATTCCATAATGGACCCAACGGAAATTATACCGCGTGTGTTACAACTTCAGCAAATTTTGGGAATGCGTGCCAATCGAGTGAATTTTAGACGACTCCTTGTATTATTTGTATACGCAATTTTTATATTTTTCATTCCCAAGTTGATAATTGAAGAGGATAGGAAAGATGTTAGTATAATAATGCGCAGTTTGGCAGAACTTGCTTTCTGGTTTCATGCTATCACCAGAGTAGCAATATTAGTTGTCAAAGGTCCTTATCTAGAAAAAATTGTCAGCATATTACGCATCATTCAACAGAAGCGTACGTTCATGAATCTTTTGAATATAATATTTGTATAAGTAAAAATCTGATTTACTCTGCAGTGCGCCTAAATGAGTCGGAGCAAAAATGGTACGAAATTTTATTGGAGTCTAACAAGCAAGTTGACAAAAGCTGTAAGCAGACTTGCATTGCTCTGATAACGGCAGTTAGCATCTTTACGATCATACCAGTTATCCAATCATTGATAATTTATGTATTGAACAAAACGAACGTAACCGACAATCTGGATCTTATCAACACCGTGGAACATACGTATGTTACAAGTTGTGGCAGCTTAGCTCTTAGTTATTAGACTAGAAATTTTGCTTATTTACAGATTATACAGCTTGAAGTCAAGACGAAACCTCTTTCATTACTTCATATATGAAATATCAACTTGGCCTCATCATTATTTGACGGCGGCATGGTTTGGAATTAGTATGGTTACCGTGAGAGCCATAGTGACTTGCTGTATTACTATACTCCAGATGATATCCCAACGATTAATAGAGCTGGAAAAATTTACCGGACAAGCCTCAACACAAGAATTGGCGGAAATTATTGATATGCATGTGAACGTTTTAAGGTACGATGAAAACCGTGTCTCACAAATGAACAGAATAATATGTATACCTAATTTTTCAGTTGTTTGGAACAGTTTAAATACTACGTCGGCTGGGCTATGCTCCTGCAGTTTATGGATTGTATCGCCTTCTGGGTTCTATCGATTCTAAGCCTCAGCATTGTTCGTAACATCGTCATTTTTTTGTGCAAAGATATCGTTAAGCTTATTTACAATTAAATTCCAGAGTTTCGACGAAAAAGCCGTTAGTACGATAGTGTTGTTTATGGTCGCTACCAGTGAAACATTTGCCTTTTGTAAATTGGGATCCCAGCTAAATGATGAGGTATAGATTTATTTCGAGGATTGTAAACATTATAAGCAACACACGTGTTTGTTCGCAGAGTGAAGCTGTTGCAGACGCAGCCTTCCTGGCACAGAAGTACGACCTTGCATTGAGCGACAAAAAAGCGCTTTCGTTAATTATTCAAAGAGCTCAGAAACCCGAGGGTATCAAAATGGTGGGATTTCAGTATTTGGATATTCAACTATTTGGGAGTCTGGTTCAGAGATCATATTCGATTTTGATGGTAATAAGGGATCAACTGTAAATAGTTTACTAATCGTGTAATAATATAACTCAAATCAAAAGTTTAGCTTGAGGCAGAACTATTGCTTTCAATAATGCAAATGAAGAAAAGAGAACAGATTTAAATGTGTCTCGAAAGAAAATGCACCAAAATTTGATTTCACACGCGTCTTTTACGTTTCTTCGAGTAAACATGATTGAGGGTTTCAAAAAATTATAAACAATGTATAATTACTGTACGTGCATCATAATATATGTATGTATATGTGAATCCACCATCAGTTCAAGGCATTCCCAGTGTATGGAGTTAGACTTACAGTAGATCCGAGTTTGATTATCAGATATCTTTCATATTTTTGCTGTTAAATAGGCCAAAATGGGTTTTGAGGACCCGGCGCCTTCCAGCAAAAACATCCAGTTATATAATAAAGAATTTCGTTGTGCCAGCTTGAACCTGTCTGATGGTTTTTTTTTTTTTTTTTTTTTTTAATAACTATTTATTGGAATATGAGTTAAAATTAAATTATTAAGATTTAAATTGGGTGTTCAGCCACAAGTGGTGACTTGTCAGCCCTGTTATATATATGATTTGGTTATTACCATGAGGACATTATTTGCTTCCGCAATTCTGAGATTTTTGTGTAGGGAAAATTCTAAACCTACTTGTATTGTGTAATGGGGAAAAGGAACTTATATACTAACTTACTAACTAATACAGAGAGCGAATCGATTCAATTGAAGATTGCATCGATTTTTGTCGGAATTTGCTTATAATATTATGTGACATTACATCTAATGGTTCTATATTTGTGAGTCTGTGTAACTCATTTGTACTAAACCAGGGAGGACGCTTCAGAATCATTTTCAGAATTTTATTCTGAATCCTTTGAAGCGTTTTCTTCCTGGTGGAACAACAGCTTGACCAAATTGGTACCGCATAAAGCATGGCTGGTCTGAAAATTTGTTTATAAATTAACAATTTGTTTTTTAGACAGAGCTTAGAATTTCTGTTTATAAGAGGATATAAACATTTAATATATTTATTACACTTTGCCTGGATTCCTTCAATGTGATCCTTGAAAGTGAGTTTTTTGTCATACGTTAAACCTTGATCAGACCATGTCAATTCCAAGCCATTCAATTTGAGAATGTGATTATTGTTTGGTTTTAGAAAAGAAGCTCTTGGCTTGTGAGGAAAGATAATTAATTGCGTTTTTGCTGCATTTGGTTTAATTTTCCATTTTGACAGATAATCACTGAAAATATTTAAACTTCTTTGTAGGCGACTGCAGATCACTCTTAGATTTCTACCTGTGGCTAACAGACTTGTGTCGTCACAGAATAGCGATTTCTGACAACCAACGGGTAGATTTGGAAGATCAGAAGTGAAAATATTATACAAGATTGGAGCTACACTCGAACCCTGCGGAACACCGGCTCGTACGGGTAGCAATTCAGATTTACAATTCTGATAGCTAACCTGAAGAGTACGATCAGTTAAATAATTTTGAATCATTTTGATCAAATAAATAGGAAACTGGAAATCAGACATTTTTGCTATTAAACCTTTGTGCCAAACACTGTCGAATGCTTTTTCTATGTCTAGAAAAGCAACTCCAGTGGATAACCCAGAAGATTTATTTGATTTTATCATGTTCGTTACTCTGACAAGTTGATGAGTAGTTGAATGTTCATGACGAAATCCAAACTGCTCTGGTAAAAAAATTGAATTCTCATTTATATGAGTCATCATTCTTAACAAGATAATTTTTTCAAAAAGTTTACTGATAGAAGAAAGTAAACTAATTGGGCGATAACTTGATGTTTCTGCTGGGTTTTTATCAGGTTTTAGGATAGGAATTACTTTAGCGTTTTTCCATCTTTTTGGGAAGTAAGCTAATGAAAAACACTTGTTGAAAATTTTAACCAGGAGTCTCAAGGCAACATCGGGAAGATTTTTAATAAGAATATTAAAAATTCCATCATTACCAGGACCCTTCATGTTTTTGAGTTTCCTAATAATTGATTTAATTTCATCAAAATTCGTCTCAAAAATGTCATCGTGTGATAACACTTGGGTTGAAATATGATCATACTTCAGTGAGACTTCATTTTCAATAGGACTCACAACGTTTAAATTAAAATTGTGGACACTCTCGAACTGCTGAGCAAGTTTTTGAGCTTTTTCACCATTTGTAAGAAGTATTTGATTTCCTTCCTTGAGAGCAGGAATTGGTTTCTGAGGTTTCTTAAGAACCTTAGAAAGTTTCCAGAAAGGTTTAGAATATGGTTTAATTTGTTCAACTTCTTTAGCGAAATTTTCATTTCGCAAAAGAGTAAATCTATGTTTAATTTCTTTTTGTAAATCCTTAACTATGTTTTTCATAGCAGGATCACGAGAACGTTGATATTGTCGTCGACGAACATTCTTCAACCGAATGAGCAGTTGAAGATTGTCATCGATGATAGGAGAATTTAATTTAGTTTGAGCTTTGGGAACTGAAAGATTTCTAGCTTCGATAATATAATGATTCAAATTATCAATTGCTGTGTCGATGTCCGCAGAATTTTCTAAAATAGTTTCATGATCCACATGATTTTCAATGTGAGATCTGTAATCCAACCAATTAGCTCTATGATAGTTGAAAATAGAACTAATTGGATTAATTATAGCTTCGTTGGAAAGTCTGAATGTTACAGGAAGATGATCTGAGTCAAAATCAGCATGAGTAATCGGTTCACTACAAATGTGACTTTGATCTGTTAGAACCAGATCAATTGTAGACGGGTTTTTCACGGAAGAGAAACAAGTAGGATTACTGGGATGAAGAACTGTAAAGTAACCAGCTGAGAGTTGATTATGAAGTATTTTACCATTACTGTTATTTTGCCTACAATTCCACTGGACATGCTTAGCATTTAAGTCCCCTATTACGAAAAGTTTCGATCGATATCTTGTAAGTTTTTGCAAATCGCCTTTAAAGAAATTTAATTGTTCGCCGGTGCATTGGAATGGCAAATATGCTCCAGCGATGAAATAAATTCCATGAATGGTTTCAACTTCGATTCCCAAGCTTTCAATAACTTTAGTATTGAAAGAAGGTAAAATTCGATGTTTAATTTGCCGTTGGACAAAAATGGCAACTCCACCACCAATTCCAGTAAACCTGTCAAATCGATGAACCACATAATGTGGATTACTTTTCAATTTTACATTTGGTTTAAGAAAAGTTTCTGTCACAATGGCAATATGAATTTTGTGAACTTTGAGAAAATTATAAAATTCATCTTCACTCGATTTCAAAGATCGAGCATTCCAATTTAAAATATTCAAATAATTATTTAACATCACTGTTAAATTTTAAATTCATTATAATATTATTTGCAAATTTCCATCCGATTTGAAATGCTTCAAAAAGTGATGAAGTCGAATTCATTTGGATGATCATTTGAAAAAGTTGATCTTGTAGGTAGATCATTTTATTTTCAGTTATATCGCCTAAATCGACTTCATTTAAAGAAGCGAATGGCATTGAAGGAATATTTGTAGGTAGACTGCCATTAGAAGAAGATGATTTGGCCGGTCTACCTATTAATAAATTGTTTTCGTTAGAAGAAGAACTGCAAGGCGGTCCTGTGTTTTGATTATTTACATTAGAAGAAATAGGAGATAGATTTCTACCTAATATACCAGCATAACTGACATTAGAAGAAGATGATGACGAGGTCGATCTACCTGTCAATAAATTGTTTTCGTTAGAAGACGAATTGGCAGGTGCCTTAGAAGAATTTTCAGGTATATTCTGTAAATTTAAGGTCGTTGATTTGACTTGTTGTCTAAGCGAACGAGCGTTTAAAATTTTTTCCCTGACAGGACATTTCAAATAATTGGATTTATGATTTCCATTGCAATTTGAACATGAAAATTTATCAGTGGTTTCATTCATTGGACAAACGTCTTTCGAATGCGATTTACCACAATTCAAACACCGTATATCCATATGACAATTTTTGGTTCCATGACCGAAGCCTTGGCAACGACGACATTGCGTTAAGTTAGCAATACGATTATGCCGTTTATAATGTTCCCAATGAATTTTAATGTGGGAAATGAAACGTACTTTTTCTAAAGTTTTCAAATTGTTTACATCACTTCGATTGAAGTGTATTAGGTAAAGTTCATGGGAAATTCCAGAGCGTGGTTTAGAAGTACCATTCGCTCTTTTTTTTCATAAGTATTACTTGGGAAGGGGCAAAACCAAGCAATTCTTTTAGTTCATTTTTAATTTCATCAATTTTTTGATCATTTGATAATCCTTTCAAGACAGCCTTGAAGGGTCTGTCTGATTTTATATCATATGAATAAAATTTATGAAGTTTTTCGGACAAATATCGAATAAGACGTTCGTAATCTTCCAATCCATCTACCAAGACTCGACATTCTCCTCTTCGTCCGATTTGAAATGAGACTTTTACTTCCGGGAGAAAAGTAGAAAGCTCAGTACGGAATGCTTTGAAGTCGGAAATCATCACCGTCACTGGTGGCATAGATTGATGTTTCTTCCCAGAACGACAAGCGTCCATTTTGGGAATTTTTGAAGAATTTTCTTCTATGTCGCTACAATCGGATTCAGGTAGAATCTCGTAAATATTGTTAGACGGCATAGGATCAACGGAAGGGAAATCCGTCCGTTGTCTTTTATTTTTACATTCAGATTCTATAAGATCGTGAATGTTATTAGAAAAATGTTGAATAACGGATTGTGATTTATTCCGTATTGAATTATTTTTAGCCTTAGGCTTGTTGCCTTTCCGGTTGGACGCAGGCATTTTTGAAATAATGAAATTTTAAATTAAATTAACTAGGCTAAATTAGTCTTCGATTAGACTCCTAGCTAGCCTTAAAAAAGGCTGATTGTGTCTGATGGTTTGTTTGTTTGAAGAGTGCGTCTTAATCATTTTAAACCTTCAGGGGAAAATACAAAGCTTCCCCACCTGACTCAGGTTGGTAATCCACTCCATCATCCAGTCATACACTTGTAAGATACCCTGATGCAATTACAGCCCCTCCCCGTTGTCGATATAATTGAGCATAATATTGTGTAATGTAACATGATACAATATAATATAATATAATATAATATAATATAATATAATATAATATAATATAATATAATATAATATAATATGATATAATAGAATATAATATAATATAACATAATATAATATATTATTGATATAATAATAATGATAATGATAATGATAATCATAATGACAGTTTGTGTTCGCATATCATCCGACGCAGTCGAAACTTGCTTATGGTCGAGCCGACAGGAACTGTCAGTGAAGTGAACAATAGAATATACGATATGGGTAAATACGATTTACAAAAGCCTGAAACTTGGCTTACAAGACCAAATTTAATTTGTATTGATTTCAAACACTGAAAAGTTAGACCAACAGCAACCGAAATTGAAATCTTACTCAAAGAACGAATGCATCTAGACGTTAATGTTGTTTTTTTTTGTTTTTCAAATTCGGAATGTTTTTTTGAGAAAACGATTGTGCTTTGAAAAACGATTCGATACTGGACCCAGAATTCGAAAATCAGTGTAGCCGAAGTCAGTTAAATTTACCTGAGGAGTTGTATAGTTTACATTTGATTCAAAATGTTCGAAAAGCAGTGCAGACATCTTTGAGAAATCGTAGTGCGAATTAAATTTCCGAATCGAAAAACTGAATACCGCTGAAACTGAAATTGGTTATCGACTATCCAAATCTGCAAACCCGATAAACCTGATTAATTTATGTGGAATAGACATTTTTATACTAATCACCCTGTATCTCCTAATCCAGAAGTTGGGTCTGACTGAAAAGCAAGATGTTTTCTAGAATCTCAAAACTTTTCATTTGAATCTTGAATGATTCTTAGATTTCATTTGAGGCTAAGATAGGTTCAGCCATCTATGAGAAAAATGTGTTACACTATTTTAATATCGTTCGACATATCATCCTATAGCTCAGGAACCAGAAGTCGGATCCAGACGTAATTCAGGAACCTTGTTTGGGAGTATACGACTTTTCGTATGAATCTGAGTTTGTAGAAAATGGTTGAGTCATCTTAGAGAAAATTGAGTGAAATTATTTTCCACACACGCATTTGCTGATCTCGACGAACTGATTCGAATGGTATATGAGTGTTAAGTTCTTCCAGCATTGATTACTGTCAGTAGTTTAAATCAGTATAATTCTGCAATTGTTTTCAACTTGAAAATGCTGCCATCTTTGCCATCATCTAATTTACATATGTCATATTCTAACGATTATGTTGCTTTAAACGAACCGTGCTAAAATCGGTCCGAAGCAAAATGACATAAAAAAGGATGCTGTACACAATCTATTTCGTATTTAGAAACAATTGTATGTAACAGTATAAAATTCGTGTTTCACGTTGCTCCCAAGCATTGCTTTGTCATACAGCGCTCAACTCCTACTACTGGAATAAGGGGGAAAAGTCGCTTACACAAAAACATCGATATCTCCGTTAAAAATGGATGAATTTGAACAATCTATGGCTTGTTGGATTGCTATTACCGTGCGGAATCTAAGTCTGGAAACATGTTCTGTTTTCAAGGTTCATTGTAACAGATATAGTCGAAAAACTGAAAATTGTGACATAACACTTCGTATAACTCAAAAAGTAAACATCAGATCTCAAAACCATTCAGTAGCGTTCTGGGTGACGGGAGGATCTTTCATACAGACACACACACTAAATACAACTTATGTTTCATTGCATCAGGATATTTTAAGGAATGGTTTCATTGATTTAAAACTTCACCTAAAATCTATAACTAATTCGGAAATTTGAACAAGTCTCACCATATTATCCGAAAAAAATGTTTTCAAATTGCTCAGGGACTTCCAAAGTACTATGTTTTACCTTCGCGTAAAACTTGTAGACCCTAAAAATATTAGGTGTATTTGAATATGCATTCAAGATTCGAAATTTTCATCAAATGTAGTGGACATAATGAATATAAAACCTATTTTAATCCACCTTGTGATGTAATCATTAGTATTATACAAATTATTTTTTTTATTGTTGAAAGAATACAAAAAACCTTATTTGGACATCGCCAAGCATTTGTTACCTACAAATTGAAACAGTTCTGAGCAATTCCATCTAAATTTGAAGGTATGCTTACGTTTGGTTGGTTTCCCCTCGTTCGAAATTTGAATCAATCTGCGATTAACGGCCTTGACGCTCCTCTTAATGGACGAGTTTTGCTCGGGTTTGGGTCAATCTGTGAAACCTGTCAGAAACTCCAAATGCTGAAATTTTTGATGGGATTTAATTCATAAATGATTAGAATCATCTTCTTTATCGAAAATTTTCAACCATAAATGATTCTAATCTTTTATTTTTATTTGTTAATAACTTAAATTATTTACATAACCTATTTCTCATGTATTTTATTCCTTATAATCATCTATGTTAGCATAATATCCAATTCCATTCGAAAAAAGGTAACATTTCAATAATATTCAAGTACAACTTGTTCTAAGCTAAAATTACAACTCGGCCAACCAACCCCAACGAATGTTTTCGAGAACAATCGTGATGAACAAAAATGAAAGTAAGGTTATAATGGAAACCGATATACCGTTTTGTAAAGTTTCGAATGGTACCATGTTTTTGGAAATCGGATGTAAATTGATTCCCGTTACACGTATTACTTTACAAAAACTGAAATTTACCCACCAGAGCCGGAAAAAGAATAAACGTTCGCCTGCACAAATTATAACATAAAAATACCTGAAATTACGTCGGTACATGGATGACATAATACTCCACCAAAAATAATATAGATGCCGCCACTGCGCATTATAGGCTTTTCAGAAAAGCCACTCGGTCAACCAGCCCTGAGTTCTCAGTCAATGTGAAAAAGAATATACTGACTGTCCCACATGATTCGCATATCAGATTCAGATCCAAATCAATTCGATATATTGAAATATTAGAGGTGACATACAACATTACATAAAACTTACAATAAAATTCTACTAGCTTCTCATTTAAATAATTTCAAAATATCCAAAAACTACGAAAAAATCAAAGGTTTCGGTAATTTCTATTTTAAAACCGCTGTATCTCGAGAATGATAATACTTTGTAAAATCTCGGTTAGCATCCTTTTTTTTAGAAATTGTTTGTAGGAGAACCTTTTGGTATCAAAAAAATAGTACAGGAAGTGATATTTTCACTCAAAATGTGATAGACTATTCGAAAGCTACAACCTTTAGCTATAAAACGCAAATGGTACTAGGCAATTTGGCTCGGAGTATTACAACCGTGAAATCGAAAATTTCAAAATTAGTGGGACGACATGAGATAGGAGCTTGAGAGCACTTAGTTATCACATAATTTGATAATTTCTGTATCATATAATTCGTGTATCAAGGTGATAGTTAAGGTGATAGAATCATGCCTTATTCTTAGAAGTCTCTTCCTCCCTAAAAAGGTATTCGCGGTTCTTTAAACAAAATTAAATTGATAATTTATAAAAAGTACAATAATGGTGAACACATCACCTAAAATAACTTAGACCAGTTTTTCAAATTACGTGATTTATTAACACACATTTGAACCAAATTTCTGATTAAAAATTATCTAAACATTTCTAAACAGATAAGGATCAGGATATGAGTAGTTTTCACCAGCACAACAACGACACATCCGTAGAAGAAAATGCACCCAATTATCATGTCAATACGCACACCATAATCTCTCTAAAAGTATTTATTTCGCTCCGCCCACACTCTACTTATTCAAATAAATGTCACTGAAACGGCTGAATGCACCAAATGCAAATAAGATTTCAGACGTTCTGACAGAGTCGACGACATCGGGCTGCTCATCAACGATGCTGACGATGAAGGTACTGCATACTTCGTTTCTCCCTCATGTTCAGCAAACTGTACACTATAACAATCCGCTTTTACCGCCTACACGAGCTCTAGTCAGAGGCAGTTAAGCAATGGGTTGTACAATGTGGGCCATGTATCCCCGTGTTTTTCGCTTCGGCGTCTCCTTCCTTTTTTTTAGTTGTTATCGGTGGAAAAGTTGGACGCGAATAGAACTTAACCGAAATGGGTCTCGGTGAAGGGTTGGCGGGGTTGTTGGTTAATATATGTAAAAGCTTTTTATAGTGGCAGACAAATCCGCCGCACAGGAACCAGCACGCGTACGCCGGCAGCCGGAATCTAACAGGTGGAACAAGACGGTAGAATTGCCATTTGAAAAGAGAAGGATAAAAAAACGGTACAGCTTTGCATATGGGAAATCGTTAGTATATGTGTGTATGTATATATGAAAACAGTAAGTGCAAATGGGAATAAATTATCCGTACGGATGGCAGTGAGCGACTACGATGGTTAGCAATCAGCAACCTGGCGAACGCCAAACGATATAATGGCTGATAACACGTAGATGAATAATTCTATCTGGATCACAAGCTGTCGGTTACGGTACTTTGCCTTATCTGCGGAAAGGGTTGAGTTCCACTAAATATGATGAAATGTTTGCATACATATATCATTGAATTATTGCCAATTTTTTTGCCCAAACAAAAAATAACAAAACTAAAAACAAGTATCATGCGCTCCCATTGTTTTATAACCAGTGGAGTTTCAGAATGATTGGCTTAATTTTTATCTTTGACCTTGTATCAATATCGAAGAAAAAAAAGGCCTCTAGAAGAATTCATCACCACATCAGGCGTTTGCTTGCTTCCATTCCATTTGAATATCGTTCGTTGTAAATGTTTGACGTACGTGCTGATATTGGAAAACTGTTTACAGGCGATTAATGACTGTTGATTGATTACAGGAAAGTATGGAGGATGAGAACAACTGTCCTCTTAGAACATGGTTGGGTCATGGACTTCTTGCAGCAACGGTTTGTTTTATGTTTTTTTTATTTCATCGATATAAATTTACTGCAAGACTGGTGCAGTTTAAAAAACTCAGAGGCAACAGTTAACTTTTGGATAAACCAAACACAGATGATTTTCCACAAAACGGTGCGGAGAGAGTTCTAGTACTACACAGTTTTCCCCTCTCAAATGAGAGGAGAACGAAGCGATGCCGAAGGGATAACAAACTTCACAATTCGGCTATTTACCGAGCTGTTCGGGGCATGAGAATCCGAAATTGAAACATAGTTTATCCGCATTTACACCTTCGTGTTGAATGAGACGATAGACTCGAAGCTGTACAAAGAAGAATGCTTCAAAAACCGCGTACTACCTTTCTTTATAGCCCAAAAAGGTCCCGTGAAATTTTGGCAAGATTTGGCGAGTTTGCACTACAGCCGAGAAGTCATCCAGTGATACCGCGATAATAACGTAGATTTTATCGATAAAAACATAAATCCAACCAACTGATCGCAGTTTCGGCCTATCGAGAGATTTTGGACAATAAAGAAGCGGAAGCTTAAGAAAAATAGAAAAACGGCGCGGGACGCGACTTAGATGACCTCAATGTGGAACACATGTGCCAAGGAAGTTGACTCCAGAGGTGTGCAGCGTTTGATGGGAGGAATCAAGAAAAAGTGCGAGTTTTTATTAGAAACGAAGAGAAATGCGTTATACTGATATTTTTCCCATAAAGTACAGTGCATTACCTTTGTTTCTATGTATTAACCTTATTTGTATGTCAATTCGTTGCCGAGATACAAATGATATAGAATATAGAAACGGTTTGTTAATTGTGTATGAATCATTCCACACAGTTAGAATGAAACCTGCAAAATTCCATTGAATTAGTTGTAACTAAAGGCATCCATCATATATAAATGGCTCAACGAAATGTAAAAATAAAAAGGGTTGGTAACGTCTCGGACTCAAACCGAAAATATATCGACTGATCCATATAAGCATATATCCGCTTGACAGGTAAACGCTTCATATAAACTCATACAAGGTACAATTCAAAAGTTCCAGAACTTTTTAAACAGCACGGCTCCTAGTGGGGCCATCTGTCTGAAATTTTTATCCATGAATTGTGCATTCTTCAGTGTTGTATAAAATTTTCATGACATTTGGACGTATAGAAGCTGAGATATCGCGCTAAATCTGACAGTACATTTGTAGTTTCGGTCGGAAAATGACCATCGAACAAAGAGTCAACATTAGGACTGCCACTTCGCGCTTTGACGCTTGGTTTCGTGCTCATATTCAAAGCACCATGTTTCGTCACCAGTCACAATAGAATACAAAAAGTTTTGGTCCTTTTTCGCCTCTTTAATTTATAATCTCTCGAATGTTAATTTCTGAGGTCTTTTTCGTGTTGTTTCAAAGTGTGCGAAGCAAATCGAGCACAAATCTTTTTGAGAGCCGAATTTTCTGTCAATATACGATAAATCGACGCTGCGGATATTGATAATTCCGATTCCATATATTTAAGCGATGATCGCGGCTCTTTTTTTAATGAATTCGCGCATGACTTCCGTGTTTTTCGTCAACAGTCCTTCTAGAAAACATTTAAACCAATCGTGAATACGGCTACGGAATAGACAATCATCTCCAAAAACTTGCTTCATCATTTAAGGGCTGAGGACAGTACTGTACAGTTGTAGGTTTTTTGCTATTTTCCCGCTTCAAATTAAATTTTCTTGGAAACGGTGCAGAATGTAGAAAAACCCACCTGACAATGTGTTCGAAATTTAGTTGAGAATATTCTATGAAATTTCCAGAATGATTTATTGAGTTTGGCGGTCGTGTTGAATTTCTGAAGAACTGCAGAAAAATGGAACACTCGGAAATGCATACCTCTACTTGTTCATCGAATATCTCTGCTTTGAAGTCTTGTATCATAAATCTACCGTGACAAAGTCTAGATAATTTATTTTAGATGCGATTAGTACATATAAACATTTATGTTATCGCGATAAAAATAAAGTCTTGTATTTTTCTGTGAAACAAAGTCAGTTTCAATGCATCCGCCATTTTGTTCGCTTTGATTTCCTGATAGCATTCTGAAAAAGGAGAGAGAAATAAAATTGGTTCGACAAGGCTGCCAAACACACAGACATTCAATCTTTGTGAAAGTTTAATATTTTTTCATTGTTCATTGGAATCCTTGTAATGTCCAACCCATACGATAGATTATTGTGATAAAACTTCTCATCAAAATAATAAAATGTATGCTGGCAACCCGGTACAGTTTGCTCATATACGAGAGAGTACAAGAGAAATACGATGCGCAAAGGGAATTGAGCGAGCCACGTGGTCGATTTGAAACTCAACACGTGACCCTCTGTCCTCTGGCCTTAATGAGTTTCGGTAAAAGTTTTTTTTAAGTCCTGGAACTTTTGAATTGTACCTTGTATAGTCGCAATAGCTAGCCGTGTGAAAGCGGTAAAGTTAAAATTACGTTAAAAGTATGTAAAACTCAATCAATCCTGAAGAGAAATACAGTTGGTAGACAGAAACATATACGTTATCTATGTTAAAGCTAATCCTGATGTGTGGATAAATATTCGGAAAGTGATGTTACCTTGAATAGAAAATTATAGCTCGTATAGATTCCCGTCTATACTATTTAAGTCAGCATAGATATTCCGTTACATTTAATTCTCAGATAGTTTTACAGTGCACCAATTGCCGACACACTTTCGTACTCGCGCATCTTCGATTTCGATGAAACTTCCGAATATAATAATCCGATGTAATGATAAGATGTTTGGTGTACTCGCGCTATTAAAATTTCGATTAACCCTTTCACGATTTCATAATATGTCCAGGACGAAATATGTCAGTACAACACAATATTTTAGCTATTGTGAGTGTGAAGTAAGAGAATATCACCAGAAAAACAGTTTCTTATAATTTCATGGGAAATATTTTTCCTTATGAATGAAACTAAGGAAGAATCCTGCTTCAACTGATTATACGACCCAATATAAAGAATCTAGTCATTATAATGAAAAGATACTGGTCGTGATGTGTGACCTAAAAACTTTACTGGATTAAAATACCACAGTACTACAGTAGTCATTATGAAAAATTTTGCACGGGTGCAAAATTATGTCGGCAGTTGGAGGAATAACCCATATCTTAAAATTCGGCCAATTTCATTCGTTTTGGGCAATTCATACCAATCCACTAATTCATAACAAACTAGGTCTCCCGTAGAATTTGTGGATGATCGCTGGGAACGTTGTATCTTCTACTAGAATTTCGGTTTAATCATCTCTTCCATTTTTTTATCTCTATATTTTCGGGGGTTTCAATAGAGTGTTTGTGGAATATTTAGATTGCGAAAGCGAGAATGAGATCGAAAAAAATGACATTATAAGCTGGTTATTCGAAATGATGTTTCTAAAATAGAGGCTAGCGAAACCAGGAGAACGAAGGCGTTATGGTCATCAACCATGAAGGCTTGCAAATCTAAACAAATTGATTACATGATTATTCGAATAATCTTCAAAAGCGAAAAACTTAATGGAAGTATTCTAAAGCGGTATCAAATATGCAAATCAAACAACTGCAACTTCTGCAAGATTTCCATTCTCTTATCGCCCAATACGAATGAACTGCTCAGCAGCAGTTCGGTAGTAGGCAGTACTAGAAGCAGAGTTCACAGCATCGGCTAAACCCCGCCGTATCGCATATGTAGGCAAATCATTCATCTGCTCACCGCCCACCCAGTTATCGCCCACCGGGGAGAGAACTTCGATTAGATTTTATTACATTCTCGTGTCACATTATCATCATTATGCTGATCTCTTTCCACCGAATCCTGCCCGGTTCGGTGGTGGCTACTGCTGCTAGCTGGTTGGATCGGCATCAGCGCCAACCGCCACCCACTCTAATCCCCTTGCTCGCGAGAGTCGTGCCGTTTTTCTTCGTTTTGCTTCTGTATGTAGAAGCTGTACGTTCAATATTAGATTTTGTCTCGGACGGGAAGGTTGTTGGTTGTGTTCTATGCATTTTAACACGCTGCAAATATGCCTGGATTTGATTTTATTCTTGAGCTCAAAACGAAGACAGTTCAAACGAAAGCAAAGTCCGGATACTACATTCCGATGCGGAGCTTGATCTTCTGTGTTTTTACCGACATTGTAACTGATTCGTGAGTGCACAGAAAAGTGTCTTGTGTGCTGAGTTTCAGAATCCTTCAAACGAACCGATTGAGGGGTTCCATTGGAAACTACAACTTCGTTTAAATATATTGTAATCGTAAAATTTGCCATGAGGAATTGCAAAACAAAAAACAATTTGCTTCTTTGGATTGTCATTTTCATTCTAGCCTTACTTTTGAGAAGGACCTTAGCAAAAAGACGATTTGGTGTCTTCGGAAATGTTTTAGGTAATTCTGGGGACTATGTGAATTGCTCATCTTCTGCCATTGTCTGCTGGATTATCAGCTCCAAATAAATTATGTTTGAAAACAAAATATGTTAGCTAGATGGCAAATAGTTTTCTTTAATTGTCAAACTTAACTGGGTTAAAATTTAAAGTTGATTTCACCATTCATTCGGAATTTTCCTTACCACATTCAGTGCCTACTCAGATTCAATGAACAGATTGGATTGAGGTTGCTGTCAGAGTGAAAGCGTAACGCGATGCGTCGAGGTACGCGTGCGAGCTAGTTGCATTTGATCAAAGCAAGCCTGTCAGAGTGAACGCGATGCGATAACAGTACATTGCATAGAATCGCTTCGCTTTGCATCGCGTTCCGCGCTCACTCTGACATCAACCTTACACTGCATTCGTGCAACTTATTATAAATCGCAGAGTTTCTGTGAAATTAATAGCATTTACAAAAAAACTGTTTTAATCCACCTAGTGGTGTAATGATGCCTTTCTCATATCAATCATACTATCATATATAATACTGTGGTATTATTTAAAGTAATTTTCTTCGATTCTTGAAAGAATAACCGAAATCGGTTTGTTCGAATGCCTACTGATAAAAACAATCAATTGCAGAAGATTTGAAGTCGATTTAGATTTTTTAAACGGTTTTTCGCTCTTTTTAGTAATGGTATATAATTTTAAACACACTTTACCCTTTATTTCCGGATCCGGAAGTCGGATTCGGATGAAATTTAGGAATTCCGTGTGGGACCACAGGACCTTCCATTTGAACCTAAGTTTGTGAAAATCGGTCGCGCCATCTATGAGAAAAGCTAGAAAACATATTTCCATTTTTTTGCACATTTTACCTCATTTCTCCGGAACCGAAAGTCAGACCAAATTCAGGAATTTAGTATGGGACCTAAAAAGTTAGTGCACTTATATTCACAATTTTTTACACATTTTACCCCATAATTCCGGAACCGGAAATCGGATCCAAAAAATATTCCGGAATTTTGTTTGGGACCACAAGATCTCTCAAAGCAAAGCAAAAAAACGTTATATACACACATACGCACATACACACTCTCTCTATCTCTCTCTCTCTCTCTCTCTCTCTCTCTCACACGTGGAATGCAGTAAACAAAGTGGTAACACAGATACTCTCGGAGTTGCAGCGAATATGGAGAAGGGATCAGCGAGTAAGCACCGGATCGAGTGAACTTCCTTCGTCGGGGAACTCTTCGTCGGTGTAGTCTTGATCCGTCGTCGGGGACAAGATGAGTAGACCACGTCATAGCTTCGTAAGGATCGTCGTGGAACCGGACGCCATCTCCCAACCGGAACCACTGGACCGACCTTGGCATCCTTTCGGTCGGGTCGTATACGGGTATCGAAAACGTCGGTTTCGGGAGAACTTCCAGCGTCGGGGAACTCTCTGTCGCGGTAGGCTAGATCCTTTGGCGGGGACTAGTCGAGTAGCCACCACAACACCGACTTGTGTCGTCGTGGCGCCAGCGAATCAGAAGCTATGTTCCAACTGGAATCGCCGTACCGACCTCGGCACTTTCTCGTGTGTACCGTGTGGTGTAACAGGGGACTCGGTGTCGAGAGAGCCTCTTTCGCCGGGGAACTCTCCGTCGGTGTGGTCTAGATCTTTCATCGGAGATTAGACGAGTAGATCGTGGCGTAGCACCGTTAAGATAGTCGGGGCAACAGTGAACCGGAAGCCATCCTCCAACCGGCATCATTGGATCGACCCAGGCATCCTTACGGTCGGGCCGTGGACGGGTATGGAAAACGTCGGTTTCGGGAGAACTTCCATAGTCGGGGAACTCTCTGTCGGTGTAGGCTAGATCCATCACCGGGGACTAGTCGAGTAGACGCCACAACACCGATTCGAGTCGTCGGGGCATCAGCGAACCGGAAGCCATGCTCCAACCGGAATCGCGGAGCCGACCTCGGCACTTCTTCGGGTGTCCCGCGTGGTGTAAAAGGGGAAACTGCCCGTCGGTGTAGACTAGATCCATCGTCGGGGATCAGTCGAGTAGTGTGGCGCGACGTAGCGGCATTGGGTCGTCGAGGTGCCAAAGGTGGATCGAGATGGATAAAGAGAGAAACGCAGGAGCTCATTTTCTCCCAAACGAAGAAGTGCATGATGTCCAAGGTGTTTTAGTGGGTAAGGTTCAGCCAGTCCAACTCGCTGGTTCACAATAGCGGTAGCTTGATAACTACCGAGCGCGTGAGCTGGGAAAGTACATAAGGTATTTCACCTTGTAAAAAAAACACACACACAGACATTTAGTGATCTCGACGAACTGAGTCAAATGGTATATGACACTCGACTCTCCGGGCCTCAGTCCAAAGGCGGTTTTCACAGTGTTTGCATAACCTTTATGTATGAGAAAGGAAAAAACAACAAAATAAATCCGGGGGATGGTCGGTCACGATCAAGCAAAATATTATCTACAAAACCCAATCGAATCTTAGTATTTGGTCATCTCCATGATGAAAATTGAGAAAAGTTACTAAATCTGTAATTTAAAATCTGTTTATTTTGTTGTAATGCTCCTAATTTTCGTATCTGGAATGTTTTTACAGCATTAAATGTTGCCAAAAAGGTGCTCGGAAGTTGTACAATCTTACGAAATAAGAACGATGCATCCTCATTGACAGGAAAACGTGCATAAATATGACTTATGGGCAACATCCAGGACAAAGTCTTTTTAAAGTTATTGGTCAAAGCGATGTCTCTAGCAAGCTCCAAGTTCGTTTTTGTCGATAAATTCACAAAAAGCTTATAATTTGTTAATCTATTTTTAGCTGTGGACAGAAAACAGGGTTTCATTACAAACAAAACCATGGATTACCAAATATACAAACAAAAGTACCGGAAAAAGCGTATTCTTTCATACAATTCACAATTCGCTAAGGGAAAGGAAACGTGAATTGTAAGCATTACATGGATTTTCAAATGTCATATAGGATGCTAAAGTTCATTCGCAACACTCCTACATTTCACGTTTCCCTTTTCAGTGTTGCGAATGACCATTAGCTACTTTAAACTCCCATTGTTTGCTACAGGAAACTTTCAGGATAATTCAGAACACTTTCATATATAGTAGTAGTCGACGAGCGTAAAAACACCTATCTGACCAAACATCCAGCTAGCGTTATTGTGTTAGGATTGCAGGCTTCCGATAGCAAAAAATAGACCCGGTATTCACTTCAGAAGGTAGTAAGATACACGGGATTTTAAGCAAGTATATTCTTGCGTGGATCAAAGAACATTATGGTCCAAATCCAATTTTTTTTTCTTTCAACAAGATGAGGCTACATGCCACACCTCGAACCACACTCAGTTGAGGTTGCAGGAACATCTGCCGTTCTGGACAAATGATTTGCTCTCTCCAACAATAGCAACGCTGAAACAATGGATTAGGGCGTGAATAGCGAACCACTGCTTTCCTTCCTTTCGCTGGACAGTAATAAGAGTGCCTTTTCTCCTAGAAAGAAGATCGAGATCGAGTTATAATAAATGAACCATTTTTACCTTTCTCATAGAGAAAGCTTATGCAATCACTGTGAAAAATGGATTTTGAACAGAGGCCCAGAGGGCCGATTATCTTATACCTTTCGACTCAGTTCGTCGAGTACGCAAATTGTCTGTATATGTGATTGTGTGTGTATGTATGTATGTATGTATGTAATACTTTTGTGCACTCAATTTTCTCAGAGATGGCTGGACTGATTTAAAGAAATTAGTTTCAATTGAAAGCTCTTGTAGTCCCGTTAAAAGTTCCTGAATTTCATTCGAATCCGACTCTGGGTTCTGGAATTACAGGGCGATATGTGCAAAAAAAGTGAAAATATGTGCACTCACTTTTATCAGAGATGACTTTTATTTAAATCCGGCTACCGGTTCCGGAATTACAGGGTAATTAGTGAAAAATTTCAATTTCAAGCTACTTAGTCACATTCCTCAGAGATGGCGTGATCGATTTTTAAAAACTAAGGTTCAAATGAGACAAAACTCTTGAATCTCATCCTAATACGACTGCCGGTTCCGGAATTACAGGGTGAATAGTGATATACATTTTATACTGTCGCTCATAGCGGGGAAGCAGAAAACGTTAAAAAATCTGAACTGAAACCAAAACTATCGCTGGTCATTATCAGTAGACGGCCATACAAACCGATTCTGGCTGTACTGGTTTCCGGTTTCCGATTCCAGAAGCACCGGAAATAGTAGACATATACTCCAAATTGAAGCTGACTCACTTTTTTTCGGAGATGGCTTGACCGATTTTCACAAATGTATGTTCAAATGAGAGGTCTTATGATCCCATAAAAAACTCCAGAATTTCATCCGGATTTTGCTTCCGGTTCCGAATTCCTAGGGTAAAGGGTATTAAAAAAATTACATCGTTGTTTAAAGCCGCGAAGCACAAAACCGTGAAAAAAATTCTACACCAGTTTCAAAATTATTCCTATCGACACTCAATTTCAGTAGATGGTCACAGAAAGCGAGTGCGATTCCAGAAACACCGGAAACAGTGGAACTGTTTCTTTTTGTAGGTTGTAGTAGATGTTGCTGAAACCAATTTTTTTTGTTTTCTGTTCAGCAAAAAAGTTATTTCGAAGAATATTACATTATTATATGTGAGGCATCATCACACCAGGTGGATTAAATCAGGTTTTTGCTTTATGTTAACGGCCCATTTCAAGCTTAAGGACAAATGAAAGGGGAAATAACTAATAAGCAAAATCAAAATAGTCCAAAATATGAAGTTCGAGATTTCATCAAAATCAATTCGGAATATTTTTTTACTTAAAAGTACAATTAATCTTCTTCATTTTGTTGCATTCAACATGGTTATTCCATCAACATAGCTCCGATATATCCACCCAGATAATAAATGACCCAAGTTTTAAACTAGATAATTATAACAATGAGTTTTGTAATTGGTTTGTATTTTATTCACTATCGTATTTTTCCACCTGCTATCACAATGATAACAATGTCAGACATATTAAAGTAGATACCGCACTTTTGATATTTCGTATATCGATTCGATGTATAGACGCTAGTATATGTGGGAGTGTTTATTTCACACACCTAGCACAATTATATAAACAAAGAAACAATTCGAAGGCAACGTTTGTCTGAAGTCTGGAGAAATCCGAAAAAGCACAAGATAAGATGAATCATCAAATGCTAGCTCAAAACATCAAATTAAATGGTCATTCGCCGTACAGTTTTGATTTGGCACCAATGACTTTTTTTATTGCCACACTTCCAGAAAAATTGTGTGATGTTATTTTTCTTACGTTTTGCAATAATACACTGCCTTGATCAGTTTCCGGAATCACCACCGTGTGGCGCTCTCAATCACCCGATTAGATTTTTTTTAGGTTGTCACATCTGTCATTGATATTCTATCAAATTTTCAGCTTCATACCTGGACATTTGTCAAAGTTACGCTATATTGAGTACATCAGCGATTGTGCGTGTCCTCGATTTTGTACAATTTTCCAAATGGAATTGAATTTACAACAACGAGTTTGCATTAAATTTGGCAGTAAAACGGTTTCAATGGTGCAACGACATTGCAAATGTTAAAAGAGTGTTTCGGCAACGATACTCTGAAGAAAACAGTCGTTTGTCAGTGCCACGGACGCTTCAGAAGTGGCTGTGAGTCTGTGAATGATGATGAGAGAAGCGGTAGGCCATTGACATCGAAAACCGACAAAATTAAAGAATGAATGATCGTAGACCTCAAATTGACTATTGGAAGTGTTATGAGACATCTGCGTGAAGCAATTCGCCGAAAAAGACCAGATTTGTGGGCAAACAACTCGTTGATCTTGCGACACGATAAAGCACCGTCACACAATGCTATCGTTATCCGCTGACAATTGGCTGAAAATGAAACGAATACCATTCAGCAATTACCAAATTCACCTGATTTGGCTCCCTGCGACTTTTTCCTATTCGGTCGAAACCGCTCCGTGGAGCGCGTTACAGCACCCGAGATGAGATTGCGGAAAAATCGCAGATGGCTCTGAGTTTCGAGGATTGGACCAAACGCTACCCAGTGAAATTTGTCGACCCGCATAAGTCCGATCATCGGCCTGATTATCGGACCGATTGAGCACGATATGGGGCCGTCATCGGACAATTCTGCACCATTTGCATCAACCGTGTCGACCTAAAAAAGCTTTAGGTTTACATTATGTATCGTTAGAGAAACAGAGCGAAGGAATATCATACTTTGCATTATCGAGCCGGCATCTCCCCGATAAAGTGTGAAAGAGTGTTAAACATTCTTTTGTTTCGATAATAGAGGCTTTATCCTTTAGGTCATTCACCTTTTAGGGCCAGAAAAACTCTGGGGGGGGCATCATTTTTGCGAATTTTTTCCAGAATTATCGTTCAACAAAATAAATTCAAATGTTTTGCATGATAAAAAGCATCATTCGAACAACATTTTGTAATTGTTTCGTGGAAAAATATTGAGAAATAAGTCGGTGAAGAGGTATTTTCGAGAACGCTTCCTAAAAATCATGATTTGCGGTGTCCACTGCATCTCAGCGCAGACTAATCAGAAGTAAACAAACGATCGCAGCATAGTTAGAGTAGAAGTTTTTCTAGAACCCAACGTTTCTGTTTGATTTTTTTTAATTATTTTAATTTTTGGTGGTTGTTCAAAGTGAAAAACATGATTTTTCACGAAAAAATCCGCCATTTTATAACTGTTAAACCTCCCCAAAGTAACAAACAACGAGTAGGAAAACGTTGGGGTCTGGTTTTTTATATGTAGAAAGTGTGTGCAAAATTTGAAAAAAATTGGTGCAGTAGTTTTTGAATGACGATGGACACGGATTTTCAAAACCTGCTTTCGAGGAAAACGCGTTTAAAGGTTTTTGTCTATAAAATCAATGGAAACAATTAATTACTCCAGGGAGCACATAGGGTCTAACATTTTCAAAACATCATATTTTTTCTTTTATAATTTATCATAACGAAACATTTCTTATGTTCCCGGTTGATGCTCTTATGATACGAAACATTTCAATAATGTTTTGTCAAGTTTTGAAGTGAATCGAAGTATAAATCTTGGGCCTGTGCGCCGAGCTCTTGCTTCTTCGTAGAATGAGATAGTCATAGATAAAAGTCCATAACTTCCAGAGTTTCGTTCCAATAGGTTTGAACATTTCACTATTACTATAACAAAAAAAATATAAAGAAAATAATAAATGATTTTTCAAAAGTGTTTAGACACCACCCCCCCCCCCCCCCCCTCCCCAGACACCCCAGACCCTCTGAACTCTGAAGAATAGTAGAACGTAAAATCATATTCAATTGGTAACCATGCATGATTAATCAAAGTCCCTAATCATTTTATAGTTCTAACCAGTTCTAATTTCTGTTGAAAATTGATACGCCAACGCCAGAGGGACTGCTTCGAGCCTTCTTCATCGTTAGTTAGAATCGGTCTGATAAGGACAGCCCGCAGAAGCCGAAATTTTACCGAACGACAACGACTTTCCCTCGGAAAAACGACCGAGAGAAAGCCAATGAGCGTACGGGAGAGCGCGGGTTTTCCAACAACAGAAACACACTGCCAGCCATCAGAACAAAAACACACCGACAACGGAACCGAAAGAAAACCGGATGAAGCAGTAGCTACGTGTTGCTTCCCGCAACGGGCAGGGTTAGTTTACTTCCGACAGCCGCCTGTTGAACACGTTTCTTCCAGCTGATCTTCCGACCTTGCCTTGAAGGAGAATTGGGTTGATGTGCGGGAAGAACATTATTTTGGTTTAGTTCTTCTGCCTGACCAGAAATAGAAAACTGTCTGTCCGGCTGATATTTCGAAAGCGAACATAAAGAGTGACCTCGTTAGTGGGTGACAAATGAGAGTGTTTCCTGCTCGAAGTTGGTTTAGTGCAAGAAAAGGCACACTTGTTGAATTTAGTGGTTAGCTTTCCGTTTCCGTTAGGCATATCAGTTTGCCCCATCGTAACGTTGGATGGTTGTTTGTCCTTTGCCAACTTTGCTAAAATGGCACTTTTTGTTCGATGGTGACTCTTTTCCTGATCCTGTGAAAAGTTCATGGTAGACGTGTAACACTGAAAAGAGTAAATAAAGTACAATCTTATTCTGGAGAGTAGCGTAGCAAAAGTGGGAGATTTTTTTCTGATAAAGTGAAGTGGATAGAAGTGCATTTCAAAACACGAAGAAGACAAGTAGTGCGACATAAATCAGCCAGCCATTAAAGAATTAAGTGACTAATTAGATAATTTCGACTACAGCGGCACTGGGAAAGGTAGGATAATCGCAATGATTGTAAAATTAGATTTTTTTTCCGATTTTGTATCTATCTTTGTACTTCACGTTGGAAGGAGCAATTGGATTTAAATGTTTCCAACATTTGTAATGTAATGAGACACATATTATTTCGTTTGGATGACAACAAACGGTAAAGTCAAAACAAACTTTCGAATTGTTTAAAAAGCTTTTAGTTCTATACAACGCGGGAAATGGTAAATTTGGTATGGAGTTACTGAGGAAACTTTTAACCACTTTTAACTTCTAGGTGTGTTTGTTGATTGTAAACAATATAAGTATAAATTTGAATACGTTAGAAATGCGTCGTTTTAAACAGCGTCGCTGCAGGACTTGTGTATAAGCCGGTACATAGACGGCATAATAATCTGGAACAGATAGCATTATAAATTTTGATGAAAAACAAATGCGGTCGGAAAGGGCCGCTTTTACAGAGGGGACACGTGTCCCGGGCCCACGGTTAGTTAGGGGCACATAAATATATCTTCCTCCGGGCCCATTAATACGTAAAAGCGGCACTGATGTACATACAATAAAATCGCACAAACCACCTGTGATTGTTTCTAGGCCACGGTTTAGAACAAGAATTTTCAATGTGATCTTATTCCAGTCAAAATCTATTTCACATTTGAATGCTGATTTAGAGTCCAGACGAGGGCTAAAAATCCACCTATGTTTTCATTGTAAAACTTCAAGTTCACAACTCATTATTTCAAACACTCACTCAACTGCAAATTACTCAATCAACTAAAATCAGCAAACAAATTATACCAATAGTCATTTAATCATTCGAAGTGCCACATTATTTGGATGATCTTCACTCCAGTTTTTTTAAGGGTCCAATACTTTTGTATTGGAGGCGCGAAAGTTCGAAGTGAATGTTCTAATTTTAGCTGCTCTTAATTGAAATAGTATTAGTTGATTACTAAACGAATTAATAATAATATATCAGGTGGATGGAGTAGCTATGATGAATAAGATTACTGTAACCCAACTTTGAATGAAAGTTTCAAAAAAATCAAAGGTAAAATTCAACAAATGATTTAATTTATGAAAGTAAGGTATCAGATTACTGTGAAAATGGAATCTCTGCCAGAATAGTACGCACAGTATACCATTTGAAAACAAAATAAAAGGGAATTTTCAAGCTGACTTAAATAGTAAGAACGGAAAGCTGCATTAAACATAATTTTCCACGAACTGTATAAGAAGTGTTCCATTATTACTACTAAATTTGTGTTTGATTATTACTATTAAATTTGAGTTTATATGTTTTTCACGTAGTTCACTTGGCAGTTTCACACAAGCTGACGCTAGCGACTGTATGAATTCATAAATTCCATTCTACTGACATCCAGACATATGATTGTGTGGCTCAGTCGATAAACGGACGTACCTTGTGTTCTAATGATTCTTGGTTCAAGTCCCAATCAATTCCGATTTCTGTTTGTTTTCATTTCATTGAATTTGAGATATAATAGTTTTCAGACCCCTCGTGCAATTGCCTTTTGCTACAGCTGATTCAATGATCCCTTTTGAACTGTGTACAAGAAATTTGACATTCCTGTCCGACGCCTACTGGACGCGCGTCTTTTGCTAAATGCTGGGGATTTACTTTTATATACGTATGTCGTTTTCGTTTGATGTCAAACCAAATCCAGTCTTCTCTCTAACTGCAGTCAAACCGTTTATTTGGAGGCAGTTCCGAGCCTAGATTCAACTTCATTGAACTGAAATTCAAGTCAGCTTCGAACCTGATTCTTATATCGATCTTGCTCACAGCCCCGTTGCTAAGTGCGAACCTAACTCAGTTTCTCGTGAAAAGTGTTCCTTTTCAGAAGTAGAATACAGTATTAAGAAAGAATCTTAACTTTTTGAATTTAAATCCATCATTATGTAATTCTGGTACTCCATTTTTGACTTCTTGGCCACTAGTTCAAAAACTTCCGGAACCGAAACCAGAGAACCGATATACCCGAAGTCGGTTACTATGACCATCAACTAACATGATCTACAAAATTGATACATTTTGATCCCAATTTAGATTTTTTTTACATGTTAAGAAATACGCTTATAATATAACGATTCAACCAAAGATAAACTGAAGATTACAATGTCCCATACGATTCCTTAAAAAATGTTGGGTCAGTAATCATGAACCAGTTGGTTCAGTAATAATGTAATGTTATTGACCCTCCGTTAATAAGCGTCGACCAGTTCCGACAAAATCCCATGGAAACAATACAGGTTGCAAAGGAAGCAAACATATGTTTACATTCAGCACATAATGATTTCTTGCCACAACTGACTTTAATGCTTCATGGGATGAGCCAATAACAAACTAGGCAATGATTCTAAGTAGTTTTTACTTTCTTATTGTTAGAATCCCGGTGAACGACCAGAATTAGGTTAAAACCGGGGATAAATAAAAGATATACCTTATGATAAAAAAATAACCGGAATTTCCATTTTAAAATTCCCGCGCTTGTCCAATCGGTAAACTTTTATTCTCTCAACTTTGGCAACACTTTTATACACATTCTGTCAAATTTTGACGCAAATCGTACGATTAGTTTTTGTTTGGCGTCTATACAAAGAAGTTGAAAAATTTTCGTGTGGCGATTTTTATAATGGATGAAAATTTAGAACAACGTGCGTGCATCAAATCGATTTTGCAACACGAAGCAAATCGTGTTGCAAAATCGTTCTGTGCCGATTAGAGGGGTTGCTGTGTTGTTGGGCATCTCTTATATATCAGCCGAACACATTTTAACTGATATTTTGGGTTTGAAACGCGTCGCTTCTCGTCTGGTGCCAAAAAAGTTGAATTTCATTCAAAAACAGCGTCGTGTTGATGTGACCAAAGAGATGATTTCCAACGCAGATAGTGACCCCACATTCATCGAATGCATCATAACTGGTGATGAGGTGTGGATCTATGAATATGACGTCGAAACCGCACAACAATCGACCGAGTGGCGCTTCGAAGGCGAGCCGTTGTTCTAAATTTTCATCCATTCTAAAAATCGCCACACGAAAATTTTTCAACTTCTTTGTATATACGCCAAACAAAAACTAATCGTACGATATGCGTCAAAATTTGACAGAATGTGTATAAAAGTGTTGCCAACGTTGAGAGAATAAAAGTTTACCGATTGGACAAGCGCGGGAATTTTAAAATGAAAATTCCGGTTCTTTTTTTATCATAAGGTAATAATAATAATAATATTGTTAGAATCACTGGATATAGGGCAAAATTGCTCAATATCGTTCATACTGTAACTTAATATTTTTCCATACATAAACAATCATTGTCATAGCTACGACGCATCTAGCGATCAGACGCGTGTTGTTTTGCTTCAAAAGACTAGAACTGACAGTGAACCGAGCTCATCGAGGGGTCCTATTTCAATAATACATAAGAAATCGCAGACTACTCTATCTTAAGTTTATCTTTGATTCAACAATCTTTGAGAAAGTTGAATTCAATCTACATATCACTCTGTAATTCTAGAACCGAAAGTCGAGTAAAAAAAATCAAAAAAATCATTTTATAGAGCTATAATAACTTTGACATGAATATAAGGTCATGAATGAATTGTCCACAAAAACAAAAAAATATTCTATAGAGCTGCAATAACTTTGACATGAATCTAATTTCGTGATAAATTGAAATGAACGAACAAAACACTTCGCTTATCATCTTATTCACTGTCTGGCTCAGGGAAGTAATTTACGCTTTGAAAATTCTGGTTCCCAAACCTCGCCTTATCATGTAAAGCTCAAAACACGTACTACTGGAATAAGGCGAAAAAATTACAAAAAATATCTATACGCGTTTTAACAATCTTTAGCTTCTTGGATTGGTATTATCACGAAGTATTTAGTTTTTTAAACTAAATTGTGACAGATATTGTAAAAAACTGAAAATCATGGCATGAAACTTCGCATAACTTCAAAATTAAACATCAGATCCCAAAAACAACCTTCCAGTTGCAACGTTTCAATCAAAATCGGCCCATCCATTTCTGATAATATTCACCCCTTTGTTATGTAATCACGCACATTGACATTCACTCAATTCGTCAAGCCGAATCGATTATTATGAAACTCGGCCCTTCGGGCTACTGAAATTTTCCAAAGCTTAAGTGAGTTTTATTCCTTTTTGCCTTTCTCATGAAGAAAGGTTATGCAATTATTTTTAATTTCATGTGGATCCGACTGGTTCCGGAATTACAATAAAACATGCTTATAACATTGCACAAAATATGCTCTTTTCTCCGAAATGGTTGAACCGGTTTTTACTAACTAAGGCTCCAATGAAAGTCACTTTTGCCACATAGAAAGTTTTTGAATTTCATTTGGATCTGAATTTCGGCTGCGGAACTACAGGGTGGCAAGTGAAAAAAATTCAATAGCTTGCCTTTATAGAATAATGTGTAAAGAGATAATTTCTCAAAAATAGTAAGTTGAGGTACTGGAATTACCGGAAATAGGAATCAAATTCTCCAAAACGAAGTCCACTCACTTCTGTCCGAGATGAATAAACCGATTTTCATAAACAAAAAGCCCAACTATACGATATTCCGGAGTTACAGGGAGAAGTGTGTTTAAAATTTCAAACCATCATTTAGATCGATGTTCCAAAAAATTGAAAAAAAACTTTTAATTTTGGCACGAAACTATTTCGATTTTTTAGTTATGAATCAGAAAACAATTCGCTGTTTCTTTTCAATGAGTAGTTTTTCAAGAATACCTCAGTTATATTACTTGGAATACAAGTTACACAAGAAAGGCATCATCACACCACTAGGTTTTTTTTATACATAAAAAGGTAAAACAGAGCCAATTATTCAAAAAATTGCCTACATTGTTCCGATATTATTCTGCGAAGTAACAAACATCGGATGAGTTTCGAAGCGTCTTGACCTAGTCACCGTAAACTACGGATTAACTACCATTTCAATTTGACTTAGTGTTGGGAAAAAATCAGTATTTCGAAAAAAAATTTCGAAAGTGATTTTCTGACAAAAAATTATCGATCAGTAAGCTCACGGAAGGAAAGTTCACTACTCTTTTTTTGCAAACGCAATTCGCACTGAAACTGATTTCACCAGGCAAAATATCAGTTGTAAGATGCTCACCAGCGAACATTCTCCTCGATGATATTTAAAACAATAGTTCGCACATTGAATATAACTGATATGAACAGAAGATTATGAACTGATATGAACAGAAGATTATTGGGAAATGAAATGATTAAGACTGATATGAACAGAAGATTATTGGGAAATGAATTTTCATAGCCGTTGTATCACGCTTTGCAGAATACATGATGAATACATTATCCGATGAACAAAAACTGAACCTTTCTGAAAGTGATCAGTGCGCGAAGGATAGTTGAAATGAAAAAAGGCTAATTTTTTAGCTCTTGCAATTTGATGCTCTGTTGATTAGTGGATCAATGGAGGTGATGTATTCGGAATTCATTCAGCAATACCGTGGTGATGGAGTAATATCATCAATAAAAACTACAAGTGCTGTTATTAATAATAGTTATAATGATAATAAAAACAATATTAAAAAATCAATCACAAAGCATGTTGCAGCAATTCAAACGGACAAGCCATTCAACCGCGGCACCTGCTGTGTGTTCGAGACATGCAAAATGCTGCGCTCCTGTTACTTTTATAAATCAAATTCATGCTAAATGGCGTTTTATTTGGTTTAATCTAAATAGTGCAGTGTAATCATCCAGCTGGAATGAAAATAGTTTTTCGTCGCTATAATCACTATTCGGAATATGGAAAAAATATTGTTGTTCATATTGATCACACTACGTGCATCGAAAATATCTTAGTGATTATTTTTCAGTTTCGATTCAGTGACAAACGTATACAGTAGAGATTTTTCTATTGATGGAAATATAATAATTAAATCAGCATTGAAATTTCATCGAAGACTCTTTTCCTTTTCGATAATCTATTTAGCGATATTTCTGCGTGTGAAAATTCGTCATCAAGTTTCGCTGACACAAAAAATCTCTTGTGAACTTCGATGTTCAGAATTTTGTGGATGTTTGTTTCATGAATGAAAAATTTGGAAGTCATTTTTTTCAGTCATTGAATTGTTTTAGAAAATATCCTAAACTGATTTTTTCACAAGTGATAATGGAATGAACTTTTTCTGATCATGATTTTCCCAACACTGCTTAGGCTCACTGAAATATTTGTTTGTCCGATCCGTTGGATGAACTGGAATATACCTCTTGAGCCCATGAGCGCTTATCTACTTTCAAGCGTACCCAGATGCTTCCATTTCATTTCTGTTGTGAATCGTATTCAGGTTTTTGTAATGAATAAAAAATCTTATTTACAAAGCGTATGTACGATATAATTTTAATGGTGATTATTCCTGTCTAATATTTCTAGCTATTTTAAACAAAATAGTGAGTTGAGGTTTATTTTTGCCACACACTTTAAAATAGATTTTCGTCACTTGTTCAGCTTTCTGCAAAATGCTTAATATTAAAGTTTTAAATATTTCGTACATTATCGTACTCGTGATAGTTCAAAAGATATACCTCAAGACAGTGGTGACTAAAATGTTGTAGCCGGAGCTCCTTTTCAGCAACCAAGCAAATTTGTTGGATGGTGAAATTTGTGCCACCACATAGCGATACCGGTAAGGCGAGCAAGAAACGGCGACTGATCCCATTCATAGACCAGCTTATTGTATGTCAAGAATGTTGAATCCATGTTGTTGATATTGTGGGTTATCCCACAGAAGGAATGTTTGTATATACATCACGTAGAAGCCGTCTGCATACCACATTAGAGTTTGCTGCGGGTAAAATAAACTTCCTTCATAGTCTGCGATCGACTTTCAATGAAACGTCGAACGTCTTTTCCTATAATTCATCAGGATGTACGCAACCTGATTTAATTCTGTACGAAGTCGATAAACAGACAAATGATCATGAAATTGTAATGTATTAAGTATATGCTTACCATCAAACTGGATATGGTGATAATTCCAATAATAGCAAAAAGAACCAAGTGACCACCAAGCAGTAATACGCTTACGGAGACACAAGGTTCGTATACAATGATAATTCTTGCGTTCTAGCTACACGCAAAATGAAAAAAATAAAAACAACAATATTCGGGTTTCACACAACGATTTTTTTTGTTTCGAATATTGGGAAGTTTGAACCTCAAGGCCATTCGCCTGGGAATCGAACCCAGGTGGACTGAATTAAAGGCATCGCCTAACTTATCGCACTAAACCCGTCCTCACTACACAACGATTTATTTAATTGAAATAGTGAAAATCTGGCAAATATTGTTGCTTGAAACTACATAACAAAATAATTATTTTTTCTCAGTTTAGTTTGTTTCAATTTGACAATAAATTTCAGTTTTAAATGAACGAGCTATAGATAAAGACAATATTTGTAGTGATTTAAATTCATGAACTTATTAGTTCAATTAAAGGCTTGTTCACGACAAAATCTGGAGACTTCATCAACGCGTGCAAAATATCACAGACTGATGAACTTGTGTAAAATTAATTTTTGGTCATGCTACAAGCTTTTAGATCGAAGATGGCGTCGAAAAACACAAATCTGCCTAACTGCCTGGGGTTTGCGATGTATCGAGCGGTATTGGGCTCTCGGGAAGAGATAACGGCCTCAATAAACAGCAAGCTTAGAAAATCTTATACAAAAGCAACAAAATCAGTTGTAGAGAAGTCTGCACAGTTCTTAATAGCTGGAGTAAACTCAAAATCTTGTAGTTTCCCCATGCAGTCTTATTAAGTTACTGTAATTTGTTTCAAATGTAATAATGCACAATTCAATGAATAAAAAAGGCATATTGGATTGAACTAACAGCAAATTTGTTATATTCCAAATTTAATCTGTCCAGGTTTTGTCGCGAACGATAAGATATTACTCTATAACGATTAGTTCTTTCAACTGGTGTTGTTGTTTGATTAAATCTTACAGTTTTGTTTGTTTATAAGAAAATATGATTTCTTTCAAACTAATTTCCAAGGTCATTTTTGATTCTGCTTTTATTTCGATTTATATTCATTTTCACATTTCAGATGTCTTCGACATACGATTGACTCTTCGCATAGTTTTCAAAAAAAAACAAATTTTCAATTTATATTGGAAACTTTAAAGAAATTTCTACTATGGTATCGTAATAATCGAAAGGTGAGACGATCGAATTATTCACCTATTACAATCAAGACCTGGTATATAAATATTCAATGATTAAGTGTCGTATCAGTTCGGTCAAGAAAAAGATCCTGCATCAAATATTTCTTATGAAAAAAATGCAATTTTATGCAGAATTCAACAATATTATTAATTATCAATGGTTATGCTTGGTTTGTTGAAAAACCTCAATGAAACGAAAGAAGTATATCAAGTTATTCATATAAACCGCGTACAAACTTTTTTGTTTATCCACGGGAGAAAAAATTGCACTGGCATATCTTATATATACGTATACGGTTCATTCAAACAATTAACTTCATTGTATCATTTTACAATTAAGATGGAAAATGTAAGTAGTTTTATTTTTATATAGATGTATAGCAGGATTGATTCGACATAGCTAATAACATCAACTCAACTTTTATTGACATGCGATCTTGTTAAAACGAAGAGCTGCCTTGAGCTAGTCGATCAGTATCTAACGAGAAAAACGGATTGGAAAATGACATGCAAATAAAACTATGTAATGAAAACCGCAAAAAGTTACCGCAGAAACAGGACTCGAACCTACCCGGAGAAAATCTTTTTGCCAATCAACTACCCTGTCTGAGAAACACACTAAGAAACAGCCTAACTGAACAAAAAAACCAAGCATGTCCAACTGTGTTCACGTAGATGATGTCGCTGAGGTACTCCATAGGCAGCAAAAGAGACAAAAACAAAACCTTAAATCAGCGTCTGACGGCAAAGCGGAGAGTGAAAATAGACATGCGAGTTAAATGTTTGTCTAGAAATTGACACGAACGTAAAATATTTGTTATGTTTATCAAAATATTGATTGAAACAAACCAATCCTATGGGCAAAATTTATCATCGTGTTTTGTAGTTCAAGCAACAATATTTCCAATATAAAACCATAACTTTTGTCACTATTTCAACAAAATAAATCGTTGAGTGAAATCCAAATTTGGTTATTATTACATTTTTTTTCTTTACGTATAGTCATATGTAGTGTAGTCATAATCCCTCCGACAATCACCACACGTTGCATCGCAAGAGATTTTGTTTTTGTCTCCTTTGCAGCCTATGGGATACATCAGCGTCATGATTTACGTGATGATCTCAGCTGATGTGTGGCGCCCTGCTCGTGCCCTCTGTTCAACGAGCTGAACATGCTCGTGTCCTCTGTTCAATTAGGCTTTTTCTTAGTGAGTTTCGCATGCAGGGCGCAAAATGATTTCCCCGGATAGGAGCTAGCAACGGGTTTAAGTACCGTTTCTGCTGTAGCTTTTTCACGGTTTTTATTACATAGTTGTATTCACATGTTATTTTTCAAATCAGCTTCTCTCGTTAGATTCTGGTCGAATTTAAATGTAAATCAATCAGGGATCATTGTCGGTGTTGAAGGGAGAACTTAGTAAAAAGTAGTTATACTCTAGCTTGAAATCAACACAAAACCAAATTTAGAAATCTACTAAATGGTTTGTTATTTTAAACAAACTTCATTTCTCTGCGTGTAGGATGTTTATTCTCTGTGATGTTCGTAGCATCCAGTAGTTGTTCAACAACCAAATAGTTACGCCAAGATTTAGTTTGAATTGCTTAAACCAAACTGAACAACATTGTACAAACAGAAATATTTACCTAGATTGAAACAACAAAACTAGTAGTTTATCAACCTGGATTTATATTGGTTCAATCAACAATAATAATGTTGGTGTTTTTGTACAATTTCATTTATCATTATCTTATTGTTAAACCGAGCGAAAAATTTATTCCAGCTTAATAGAAGTTTAGGTGATATCATTGGTAATTTCCATGCAGATTCAATGTTACTTGTTTTCTTTATCTGAAGCAAAGTACTACTTCCTATATGCGTAAATAAATTGCTTAAATTCACTTCTATTGAATAATGCAATGTATTTCGAAATGGTGAAATATTTTCATGGCAATACTTTTAAGTTGACTACGCAGATTAATAAGTAAATTTGACATGTTTTTCAAACAAAAATTACAAATGCAGTGAAATATTTTTATGCGATTTTGAATCGGTCAAATAGTGAGTAACTACGTAAATTTTTTTCAAAAACTCATTGATGACTGTTGCGGATTATTCGTTTTTGACGAAGGAGGAGATATATGCAAGCAAATGGAGTCGATAGAAACTCCTGATCTTCTTCAATAGCTTGGAACAAGGTAAGCCAAGAATGGAAAAACAGTCTTATGAGTTATTTGATTCGAGTTCCAGAATTACTATAATGTTAAAATATACCGATTTCGTTGTCTATTCCTAGTTTCCAGTAGCTTAAGATTCACAGAACAAATATATTTTCATTTCTTGTGACCATAATAAACGTTGAATTAAATATGAAATTGTTCGTCAAGTAATTGACAGAAACGCTCAACTAAAACATTTTTTTTTGTTTCGATTATAGAGGTTTTAACCTTAAGGTCATTCGCCTCTTCGGGCCAGAAAATTTTTCTGACCCTAAGTGCGGGGATGGGAATCGAACCCAAGTGGGCTGCGTGAAAGGGCATCGACTTGCCCATCACGCTATACCCGTCCCCTAAAACATTAATTATTTGAATCGAAATATTTATCGGAACGAACGAATCGATTAGAGAAAATCTTTTTTTGTGATTAGAGCAATGAGATTTATAGAACAAATTCAAATATCCTTTTGTCACTATTTGAAATAAAAAAAACGTTTTGATTAATCCAAGTGTGGATATTTGTCACAAGTCGTTCTCTGTTTCTGCCTTTGCGTCACATCCGAGTTTAAAAAGCTTTGCTGTGTCCCACGCGGTGTTGTAGATCCATGAGATCGTGTAAATTTAAAAAATTCATTGTCAAGAGCACAATGAAAACATACTTCAAAACGCATCCGAAATTCTCATCATGTTTAGCAGTTCTGGTAGTAGCAAATACTCTTTCCATGAGACGAATATAAGAACAACTTGTTAATTGGTTTTCTTCATTCTGACAGCATAACGAATGAGCAATATATAATTGTATTCGAATACTAGCCACATTTCAACTTTCCTTCAGTTCTTGCTGTTTTTAAAGCGAACCCATTGATAACCGAAGTGGAACGGCTTAGACTTTTTATGTCAGAGTTGCGTCTTCAAGTTTTCCGCTAACTATCCGATTTGGTGGTGGAAATGATTCTTTCGATAAATTGAATCTGTCAAAAATAATATAAAGAATCTGGCCCTGTTACAGTTTCTAGTCGAAAGAGCATCCGTCCGTTCAACGAAATGCAAATGAATGGACGAGCATCAACACATGAAGACTGCTTACATATTAATGGATTCTGGTAGCAATGATAATGAAAGATGAGCACAGACTTCTTTCAAGAATGGCAGTATGACAGGCAATAGAGAGTTTGTCTGCCGTGGCGCAGTGGGTTGAAGTTGTTGAAAATTTCCACAATTCCAGTTCATCTAACAGATTCATTTATCAACAAAGTTGGTTACCGCACCGTGGGGCTTAAACGAATCTACCTTTGGAGAGAAGGGTGATATGGAAAACCCATCGCTTTCCATGTCATCTACCCTATGCAACTCCCAACCCCTTTTTAGGCAAATATTAGAAATTATGTTATTCGAACATCCAAAATAAAGTCGATGTTCATACGAAACAGTTATCAGAGCTGATTGAATTATACCACGATTGTAGACGCAGCTGAATATTCTATAAATATCGCTTTGACCACAATTAGGCGAATATTTCAGATGTTCATTTTTTTCTAGTTCAGATATAATAATTTCTTACCTCGTTTTCGTTGGACACCTAACTGTGGGAATATTCTAAGTGCTATTAAAATGAGATTCAAAATGATAGGCACAATAGCCATCGGAGGCAATTGTCATTCTCCTCTCTGGTAAAAAAAACTTGCTGCCTGAAATACGATGGTTTTACACACTTAAATTTTATTGCTGAAATAAAATTGAAAAGATTGCCGAGATTGGAAACGCCGCAAAGTGGTTTGAATCGATGAAAACGTGAACTTAAATCATTACCTGCTTAACCGTTGGGTTGATGCACATTGTTATTACGGAGAAATCATTTACAAAAATATACCGCATAGTTTTATTATAATAAAAGTTGTTCTTAGCCTACTATAATAAAAAAGTTTCAATTCAGCGTCTTTTTAAGAGATTGTAGAAAGTAGGAGATAATCGGCAACATTGCATTGGCCCGGATTTTCAAGTAACAATTGCTGCAGCTTATTTGTGATCAATTTGCCACAAAAATTGAGTGATTATTACTTACATCTACCCTCTTGCGTGACTCAAAATGCGCAGTTTTTACTAGTGACTAGTGATATATTAGAAAACAGTTAAAAATAAGTTAAAAACGAATTGTCTTCACGTTGCAAAGACATACTAAAATAACTGATCTTTAAACAACATGAAAATAAATTGTGTCAAGTAAATTTGTTACAACTTGTCACCCGCAACATGTTATTTGAAATTACAAATTGATACGATGGACAAGTTTTGCCACGAACTTGAAACTGTCAAACGAAATCCAAAAATAGGTTAATATTTTCCAACGTACCTTTAAATAAACTGATATTTATTTTTTCGTAGTGATAATAAAACAATTTATGAAATCAACAAACTTTCTAAATGCTCGATTATTATCCATGTAGATTAAATAACCTTTTCATAAGACTTTGATCCATATACTGCTGTCTTCGGTTTTATGGTAGTGCATCGAAGCAAAATGGATATTTAGTAATTTATTTTTTCAGAGAACATGTTGAAAAATATGCAATATTCTTGTTATATTTAAGTTTATGCGCTTCATGCGAATTTTCCAGTATTAAACCACCTGTTTCCCTTTAACATATAACAAAAATTTGTTTATATTTTGTAGCGAAAACCGAATGATAACTATCTGAATCAGTGTAGAAATGGTATGTTATAATCTTGTAAAGTCTATGTACCCTTAAATTCGCATGTTACTCATGCATTTTGTTCAATATGCAATTTCAACTGCTTTCTGATCAATCACGGGAAACACACGGGCGGTCAACTAAGTTCAAGCAAAGCTAAGATGTTTTCTGACTAATTATGTTATGAAGAAACATTGCTATCATTTTGTTTTAACCAACCTATGAAACATATTCGTGCTGTTTTTGTAACATAGTTTGGGCTTAGTCGATTCAGAACCACTTGCAGATTGCTACTTGGGCTGCTCGTGTATTATCGAAAAATATTGAAGGAATTTATACGATTGTTTTATTGTAAGTAAAATGAATAATTTCTGTGACCTCCAATATTTATCCGAAAATATTTGGTTTCTTCAAAAGAAAAAATAACCTCAGTTTTAAGACAACATTGCAAATTTTTGGTTTCAAGATATTTTATCTTTGAATTGACTGAATGCAGGTTTTTTTTTCAATTTTGCAGAAAATAATAAGGTTGAGCATCATAGAATATGATTTTATAGATTTCATTACAATTAGAATGTTACAAAATTAAAATCTTAGAAAGCATAATCAGGTGTATTGGACCAGTAGGCAGCCTTAAGACACTGCTGGTGGGAAGAAAATAATCAACAACGATCCTGAAATTTACCGTTTCGGACAGAAAATGTACCCGCACCTTCATTCAACATAACTCAAAATTTAGTGACACACCACTCAAATTCACAAAAAGCGCACGTAATCAAAATATGAGTTACCACCAGTTTACTGAGTTTTGAATTAAGAGACGAAGTTTTCAAAATTTGAGTTTTATATGGAAAAACTATTTTCTTCAAAATTAAAGTGAGTTTAACTCAAAACTTGAGTTCCTTACACTCAAAATAAATTCTCTTATTCGTAAATGTTTATATACAAAGTAATTTTTCTTTCTTGTTAAAGGAAAGCCCACAAGAGAGATTTAAAACCATTTCCTTTTGACCGGTTTGGAGTCGAAATTGAACGATGTTGATATCCTTAGCATAATTGAAACCACCAAATTTTTTATCGAAAACATCTATGATTGATATGATTTATGGTTCCAAAGCCAGATCTAGAAGCGGTAATGAAAAACGACGTATACTTGCATCCTTAAATTCGATAAGAATGCCTACTTTTAGGAGAAAGAATGGCACATTAAAATGCAAATACAGGGTCCGCTAAGTTTCTTTTTTTTTAAACATGTAATAAAACACAAACGGTTCATCCGATTTCAAAATTTATTTTTTCATGATAAAGTACAATCCTTCCGGTTAATTGTGGAATATAATTTCATTCAAATGGCTGCCTCGGCTGGCCTTGCAGTACGCCATGCGGTCGGTCCAGTTTTTTAGTACATTCTCGATTGTATGCAGCTTTATTTCAGCTGCACGAATGTTGTCCTTCAAGGCTTGAATTGTCTCTGGCTTGTCCACATAACACTTATCTTTGACAGCCCCCCAAAGATAATAGTCTAACGGCGTCAAATCACAGCTCAGAGGCGGCCAAACGACATTCGAATTTCGACTGATAATTCGATCTTCGAAGACTGGGCGCAGAAGATCGATCGTAGCGTTTGCTGTGTGGCACAGAGCGCCGTCTTGTTGGAACTAAATGGTGTCCAAGTCTTCCTCTTCAAGTAACGGGAGGAACTAATCGCTAATCATGGCACGATAGCGCTCGCCATTGACCGTGGCGGCGGCTCCTGCCTCCTTTACGAAGAAAAATGGCAGAATGATGCCGCCAGACCAAAATCCGCACCAAACCGTCACTCTCGGAGGATGCATCGGCTTCTCCATGATAACGTGCGTGTTTTCCGTCCCCCAGATGCGACAATTTTGTTTATTAACATACCCGCCGAGATGAAAATATGACTCATCCGAGAAGATGATTTTTTGGCACACATTCCGCAACATTACCATGATTTTCAAAGTAAAACTGCACTATTTTGACGCGTTCCTCAAGCATATACACAACCATTTTCGTTCAGCGGAAGGATAAAACTAAGTTTCTGTCATATCAGAAGTGACATTAAGATTACCAATGTCGAAATAACCGCTAGTTAAAAAAAAAATATGTTAACGGACCCTGTACATATGCTTCTTGAAGAGTTAAATAAAATAATATGAAAATACGAAATGCGTTTTGTGGCACCTTGAAACTGTGTGACAAACTCCAGCACTCGAAAGATCACTCAAATTTTTTACTAACTGCCTGACAAAATACCATCTACTTCACGTAGTCTCTGGTAAGACAATTTATCGAATCTTTTACCGAGAATTAATCTATATAGCGATGAATCAACCAATCCGTCCTTGCCTCGTTAGTTAAACGAACCGATGAAGGTGAATCATCGTCCTACCCAGTGTAAAGTGACTCTTTAGGGAGCGTACTGCAAAAGTTCGTCTTTTTTCTACCACTTGTTGTCCGTTAAACTTTGGAATAGCCAAGAACATCAAAGCTAATTTACTCCTCTAGTACTACTCCGTACGACAGAAAGCCACAGATTGCTGTAGCCAGAAAGAATGCACAAGTATGCGGTTATGGATCATGTAGAAGATTGAAAAAGTATATAAAAACATTATTTAAAGACCACATTGCCGAGAAAGACGGGATACATTCCAGACGCCAGACCTGTTGCTTCGTGAATTCCGAGTTCTGGTTTGTTGAAGCCAAAGAATTTACCACTTAGTATCAACTTGTAGGAATGGAAAATCATTCCCTACTATCTTGTCGTTGATGTTTTCAATTAACATTCATGTACCGACAATTCCAAGTAAAGAGCAGTAAACATTTATCGGATCCCTACGATGCAAAATATCCATGATAAAGTCAATGTCACCATAACAGAAGATATAAAATTTGATCCATAATCGAACAATTGATCCGGTAAACAGTCTTGCCGTTCTTTTATCCATCATCAAATAACGACAACCGATGTACTGACAAGCCACTCTTGTCGAGCAGACGTG
Source organism: Malaya genurostris (assembly GCF_030247185.1). NCBI lineage: Eukaryota > Metazoa > Arthropoda > Insecta > Diptera > Culicidae > Malaya > Malaya genurostris. The sequence continues at coordinate 228,696,204 of NC_080571.1, read as the reverse complement.
TTTATTAAAATGATATTGTGTGGGTGGTCGTACTGATATCGCAAAGTCAAATGTCGAGAATAAATCTGCAATCTTTATATACGAAAACACATAACACATGGAGGCTATGGGGCAAAGAGACAGCACTTCCACTTTCATTGATGACGGATCACAAAGCAAACGGAATTCGACTAAAGTCGCTCGACATATTTGTACCACATATCTGTCTCTCTGTAGTCGTCCAACATCGGTTGTGAATTCTTGCTCAGCACTCACATTCTGTTGAACTTGAACAACCTGCCTGCTTAGATGGCAGATGGAAGCACATCATATTTGGTTGCGATGATGTATGAATGAACTTAGTCGGCATTTTTCAATCCACTCCTGCCATGCATGCGTATTTTCTTGTTCGTTTTTTCAGGTTGGCTCCCTTATTGGATTGTCGGTTGCTGACTGGGGAGAAAAAGGCTTTCCCAAATTTGACTCTCACCGGTTAAGGTTCATATTTATCGATAAACATCGAAAAAAAATCCGAACAATGCCGGGAGAGAAAGTTCCCCTCTTACACTATAAACCTGATTCTTACGATGAGTTATCTGAGATCTGAATAGAAGCCGAATCATTCTTTTGTAAACTTAACCCAGTAGCCGGATCTCGGTAGTGCCCTTGACTAACACAGCTTCGGAATAAAGATTTACTTTCAGGAATTTCTCTATACAGTTCAGCAGTACATGTTTCCCAAGCCAAGAAAATTGTTGACATTCTAACCGATAAAAGAGTATCGTTTTATGTAAAACGGTGTTTATTTGTCGATCGTCATTGGCAGATACTTCACAGCTCTGCCAATGACGTTGTATGTGCATTCTATCATGGATATATTTCTACGGGAATCTTGAAAGAATTCCCGAATACGTACATAAACTGTTTACTTGAAACTTAGGCTGTGAACCATTTCGCGGTTAATTTTAACTTTTGGTTGAAATCTGACACTAGCTAGAGCGGTTATTTTGATGTTGTCAATAATAACCCTGCTCAAAAGCATGGTCATTTTTGACAGATCGATGGTTATTTTCCGACACTGAAAAAAATCTTACAAAGAAAATTCTAATATCAATTCTTTAGTTAAAGTTATTTCCAGTGCAACATAATAACCGCTCAAGGGTCAGATTTGAACCAAAAGTTGAAATTAACCGCGAAATGGTTCACAGCCTTAGATACTGAACTACAAATGAACTGAAGGGATATTTTCAGTATTCTGGGGAAGTGTAGTGTACTAACGGTTCTGAAGTTTTTAATATAATTCCAGAAATCTCTGAGAAATCGAGACAGACTTGTTGTCATACTTTTTGTCGTGAATACGACTAACTTCACTATGGAACGCCTGTTCAAAATGTATAATGTATAAGAGTGGATAGAACTTTATCGGAAATATCTCTTGCTGTGCTTAGCCCTACAACGTAATTTATTCTCCATACTATTAGAAATATTGTCAGCAATTTACGATAAAATTTTCATTAGTGTCAAATAACCACAAATAACTCAAAATCATAATTTTTTTTAAAATGTTTGGTTTCAATGAGCATTAAAGGAAAACAGTGATGACGCTTGTTGGTTTTTCTCGTACTCGGACGACGGTTTTGATGCAGCGAGTGTTATAGTATTTTCGCGTGACCAACCGGGTAGGTATAAAGATGACACTTAATATAAGTAAATTAATTATTAAAAGACTTTTTATATTTTCTTTCGTTGAAATTATTGTAACTCGTTTCGTGATGGGAAACATTTTGTTTACTCTCTTGTGCCCTGGCTTATTAATTTGTGTATTGGAATAAGTGTGTCGTGACTGCGTTGCACTTTAGTATAGGTGCTCCGTAACAATTCTAGAAGTAAAGAAATGAAACATTAAATTATATCAGAAGTTTTTAAGTGTGAAGTTTTATTCGTATTCACTTCTTCCAGTTATGTCTCTGACATTACCTTTCCACAGTTTCAGTGTAAAGTTTACCGTATCAGCTGATTCTCGTAAGTTACCAGCGATTTACAAGAATGTTTCGCTCCCCGTTAAAAAATCATATAAAATGGAATCGCCTTATGTAGTGTAACACTCGCACGCCATTCCGGATATCGGGGAAAAATTCCGCCACACTTCTTTTTCGATGGAAAGAATTTCTCCGTACTGCGACATATTTTCTCGAACGTAATGTTCACTGACCTGTGGGGGAAAGTCATGTACACGCACTTCTATTGTACCATCACAGGGATTTTGTATTTCACGTTATCATACTCAAAACTGTGAACCTCGTTGTTAACCGAAGCGAATGCAATTGCATCTCGTTCTAAACATAGAGTTACAAGCCTTGTGGAATTGTTTTTCGCAAACATCTTTTACGTGCATCCGTTCTTTTAACAGGATTCCAATTTCGTTTGCAGCGCTTGAAATCAATACAAATTGAATTTGGTCGTGACCAAGGCCAAGTTTCAGGCGTTTGTAGATCACTCATTACTCGTTTTGAATACACTATTATTCAATACATTGTATTGCCCTTAATTTTGTCGTTTCGATTGTGTTGGATGAAGTGTGAATACGAACTGCTTGATCATATTGATAGCTTCAAGATACTCTATTCAAAGTAGCTTCAAAATCTATATTTCCCCGAACTCACGAAAACCAAGCCGAAAGAACTGTTCATCTTATTTTGTTCTTTCTAACTAGTAGGTGCGTGTGACATCGGGGAAAACAAATGATAATCGGAAGGGGCCAAGTCTGAGTAGTGTGGCGGGTATATTCGCGATAAGACAAGTACTCCAGAAGTGTCGTGAATACAACGTACCCACGCATCACCTATTCATTGACTTCAAAGCGGCATACGACACAATCGATCGAGAACAGCTATGGCAGATAATGCACGAATACGGTCTCCCGGATAAACTGACGCGATTGGTCAAAGCAACGATGGATAGAGTGATGTGCTACGTCCGAGTATCTGGGACGCTCTCGAGTCCCTTCGAATCTCGGAGAGGGTTACGTCAAGGTGATGGACTTTCTTGTATCTTGTTCAATATTGCCCTGGAAGGTGTGATTCGAAAAGCGAAGATCGACACGAGTGGCACGATCTTCCGAAAGTCCGTACAACTTTTTGGCTTCGCTGACGATATTGATATTGTGACACGTAGCCTTGAGAAAATGACAGAAACCTACATCGGACTGAAAGCTGAAGCTAGGCGTATCAGACTGGCCATAAATGCGTCGAAAACCAAATACATGAGAGGAAGAGGCTCTAGAGAAGAAACACTACGCCTCCCACCACGGATATTGAAATACGTTGACGATATCGAGGTGGTTGACTAGTTTGTGTATTTGGGCTCACTGGTGACCGCCGACAATGACACCAGCAGAGAAATACAGAGACGTATTTTGGCAGGGAATCGTGCGTACTTTGGACTCAGAAAAACCCTCCGATCGAGTAAAGTACGCCACCGCACGAAATTGACCATCTACAAAACGCTCATTAGACCGGTTGTTCTCTATGGCCACGAGACCTGGACTATGTTGGCAGAGGACCAACGCGCCCTCAGTGTTTTCTAAAGAAAGGTACTGAGGACCATCTATGGCGGAGTGCAGATGGAAGACGGAACGTGGAGACGGCGTATGAATCACGAATTGCAACAGCTGCTAGGAGAACCACCCATCGTACGGACAGCTAAAATCGGACGTCTACGATAGGCTGGCATGTCATAAGGATGTTGGACGACATCCCAGTGAAAATGGTTCTTGAATCTAATCCGACTGGTACAAGAAGAAGAGGAGCGCAGCGAGCAAGGTGGATCGATCAAGTGGAGGGTGATCTCAGAAGCATCCGTGCCTTGAGTGGCTGGCGACGAGCAGCCATGGACCGAGTTATGTGGAGACGTATGCTTGATACAGCAAAGGACACCCCAGGCCTATAGCTGTTAGGTAAGGTAAGGTAAGGTAAGTCAATCGACGTTACTCACGGGGAGCCGGAGCTCAAGATGCCTCACAAATGGAATGAAATTTACATCCCAATTTCTAAAAAGAAACCCAAATCTTAGATTCATTATAATATTATCAATTGTTGTAGAGTTATATTCAGATCCATCTTTTAGTTCCAGAATTATAGGGTGATGAATGTTAAAATTTCTTTAATGTCTTATGAAAGAAACGAAATCAACAAAACTGATGTAAAATAAACAACCCCGTTGCTAGTCTTGTTAGTTGATGGCCAAACAAATTCCGGCTCCGGAAGCACCAGAATAAGTCCCAAGTAGCACATGTAACTTGTTCATAAAAAACTAAAAACAAAACAGATGCTGCATAATGGTCGCATGACAAACACGACGAAACAAGTCATATTATGATGGTGACAGTGGAGTCAAAATAATGTTACGAATTGACATCTGATCATACTAAGTTACAATAAGTTCCAACGTAACATTTCGGTAATCTAACTCTTACGACGTGCTCGCATTGACTGTTTTTAGTCGCCAACTGGTCACCGTAACAAAATGTGACAATGAAAAAGTGACACACTACTAGAAAAAGATTTCATATCGGTTACCGTATTTGTTGTTATGCAACAAAGAAATACAATTACAGTGTCGGTTGAAAGCTTCCGTACATTATCCCGGACAATAATATTAAATCAATAAGTAAAATAAGTATAAAATTCCTTCAGCTTAAGAAATTGGCTAAAGTCGAGTCTGTGCTTATACACAAATTTTTTGCGGGTACATGTGCAAAGCAAACTTGTTTCGTTTTCGTAAGTACATTCGCACTACCAGAGAGAATATTTCTACACTTTGTCACGGCAGTGTATGCATGGAAACACTTATGCCATGATCAGGGAACGAAATATTCATTAAATTTGAAAAAAAGTGCTATTTTTATTTATTGCGATTGGTCAACTGTTTTAACTTTCGTATATGAAAAACTAATATTAATCACAAAAAAGTTCTAACTGAACACATTTCGACTTTTAGCTGTAAATTTCATATGACGGGAATAAAAATATGAATATTATTTTGTATGCCGATGTTCTGAAACCCAAAATATCGAAGGCGCGCACGTTTTCAATAAGTACAATGATCAACTTCACCATAAATATTGAATAGCACTTAGATTTTGAGTAGATATAGAGAGTTTAAAGAATATTGAATTCTATATTTTAGCTCTCATTATCAGATGTCAATTTTTGGTCTTAAATGTTGAATGGGAAAAACATCAACAAATTGTAACTTGACACAAACTTATATTTTCTGTTCCATTGTGACTGATTTGCGTGCTGAATCAAATCAAATATTCTTTACTGAGAAATTATTTGGGAACCCTTGCAAAGTCGCGCAAGCTCCGCCTCTTACGCTTTTCAGGTTACATAGCAGTTATAATGCACGTTGCAAAGTCTTCAATTTCTTCCATGAATTTGTGTCATATAAGTTACTGCCATTGAAGTGTAACAACGTGTGCTACTTGGGAGTGGTCTAAAAAGGGCTAAGTCTACACAAAATTCACTTGATTCGGGTGCAATCCCGAAATCTGCTGAACTTGTAACACACGCGATAGAAGCTCTTCTGAATCCATGGTGGATTCGAGTAATAATGTGGAAGAAATATTTGGGTTCAACTAAGCATCTGAGTATGTTGAATATTTTTCAATGTGATACTATTCAAACTCAAGGCTGATTTTCATAGCAATTCTAACTGTGCTTCAAATATTGGTCGATGATGCAGTTAGCAGAATATTGATTGTTTAATAATGCATCCTGTCAAGTTAACCGTGCATTCTGACTAGGACAAAAATTTTAGTAACAACTCAATTGATTGCAAACAATTGTCCAATTACTGGTTCCGTAATCATTTTTACCTTCTTCCGAGTGAGTTGTTCCAACGAAATATACTTTACCGACATTATGCATAAGTTATTAATGTTCTGCGGACACTCCTTCCGCTAGGTCAAAGGTGTAATAATGTAGGTGAAATATGTTGTAGCTGTCATGTTAAAGGACTGTTTCGAAAGGGTTTAGGATTTCTATGTGTGTATGAAAGTATACAAAAATAAAATATTAATAATCTAAAGTTTGAAGCTACTGTAGTTGAATTTCTAATCTTTTTGTTCGCTGTTTCTGAAAGTTCCAGAACCAAGTTTGAAAGAACCATGAGGTCAGTGATACTTCAGCTGTCTAGCAATCGTTAAAACCAACAAATCGAAATTTTAACTGAGGATTCTTAGAGAATATTTAATTCAATCACACCAAATAATCTGTAATCTGTAATAATCGTTAATCGGACAAGATCTGCAAACACGAAAATGGATTGTGAATTTGGTTGGACTGTTCACTTAAATTCGATTGCAGATCTCAGCTGTGCAAACCTCGGTAGCTGATTTTTTCAGTAAAAATAACATTCCATTGCAGCGTTACATCAAGGTAATGCTGTCAACAAATGATTAAATGTGCTGATATATCAGTATAATGAGAGTGTTCGGTAGTTCGGCTGGTCTAAACTCGTCAAAAGATGAAAAAATTACCGAATGAAATTAAGTGTGTAAAGGATCGTTTATTATGAGTTGCTTCTATATGACCAAACTTTAAATTCGGATCTCTACCGTCTACAATTGGACCGTTTAAAGCTATGGATTGACCAGTAACGTCCCGAATTTGCCAACAGATGAGGTGTCGTATTCCATCAGGACAACGACTGGCCACATACGTCTGTAGTGATCGATCGCTTTGTCTTTCTTCGTGGGCGATTGCCTTGTCTTTCTTTGATCGCAAGCCTTTCTCAGTGATAAGAAATTGGCATCAAGAAAAGACAGTGAAAATCAATTATTATTAAGTAGTACTATTAGTACTATTGGTTTTCGTCAATAGAGACTAACACCAGTATGGTAGAGCAGGCATTATTTTTTAAATGTATGTATCAATATGGTGAATCTTTAGTCTCATGTTCAAATCATTATGCCATATGACGACAAACTTCGCTAAACTTTTGAAGCTTAAATGAAGCGTACTTGATATATTGCTGAGTGTAGCAACTTGAAATGTATTTAGAGAAACACATTAAAAATAGTGTCGATTTTTGTTCGAATTATTGCGAATTCATAACTAACATTCATAGCTTTTCGAGGTCCCGAATCATGCTTTCTCGAAGAACCCGTATACAAAAAGTTTTATATAAAAAACCGTGCGAACGAAATTCGTAGAAAAACAGAATTGGGTGTAATTTTCTGAGCTTAAACTAAATGAAAAAACAATTGGTCATTTAAATGATCCACCGTACATTTATTTATTTATTTATTTATTTATTCGAATGGTTTGTTTCAATGTGCAATCGAATCGCTTTTATTGGCACAAAAACAAACACCCGCCGTTACAAACCCGGTGCCTCGTCATTGGTTTTTTCGATACTTGCAGATAAGATGTTTCTCGATGTTGTTCAGAACAGAGATAAGTACTGTCTTCTCCTAAGAATCCACCCACACCGGAGACACAGAGAAGAAAAATTCGAGTACCACAAGTGGAAACGTGAAGCTCGCACGAAACACCGCGAGGATGAAGAGAATTGCCGTAATCAAAAGCTAGGAGTGCGACCGAAGGAAGAATAAGATAAATTGAGTAATATTTTCAAATTTATATCATTACCCTATTGTCACTCCTAGGTGGCTGCTGGGTTGGAGTAGGGTTTCTCTGAAGAGTCGTCCCGACAATAGACTGAACTGATGTGTCCCTGAAACCGTGGATTGTGGACATGAGATGCTACACTTTAGGCTTTTGCTACTACACTGAATGATTTACAGTGCAGGAATGGAAGAATACAAACCTGTTTGAATTTTCTATTCACGTTTATATGGAAAATCAAAGATAGTTACATTCTTTATGCAATACCAATTTGGTCAAGTTGTTGTTCCTCCAGGAAGAAAACGCTTCAAAGGGTTCAGAAAAAAATTCTGAAAATGATTTTGAAGCGTCCTCCCTGGTTTAGTATAAATGCGTTACAGTTATGAGATTCACAAATATAGAACCATTAGATGTAATGTCACATAATATTATAAGCAAATTCCTACAAAAATCGATGCAATCTTCAATTTAATCGATTCGCTTTCTGTATTAGGTAGTAAGTTAGTATATAAGTTCTTTTTCCCCATTACACAATACAAGTAGGGTTACAATTTTCCCTGCACAAAAATCACAGAATTGCGGAAGCAAATCATGTCTTCATGGTAATAACCAAATCATGTATATAATAAAGCTGAAAAATCGCCACTTGTTGCTGAACACCCAATTTGAGTCTTAATAATTTAATTTTAACTCATATTCCAATAAATATTTATAAAAAATGATAGTTACATTTTGAAATAGTTTGAGCATTACTTGCGGGACTGATAAATTGGAACAGCTTTGAGGCCATAATTTAGGATTCGTCCCTTTTTTGAGTCGTCACTTATACGACACCCCGAAATATTTAATATTTCATTTATTTTATGGGAAAAATGTGTTTTGTTGTGTGTATCTATAATGGGTTTTCAGTTCATTTTTCTGATTTAATCATTCAAAGGGACAATGTTTATATTCACTGTTATTATCCTAATATCATATAGTTGAACTAATTTGTCATTATTGTCTTTCTGCAAAACTACATTCCAATATGATAGCAAATCCAAATTGGAAAGACATTTTTTTCTAAGACATTCTAGCTGCTATCAGCACCCTTTTGCTAGAAACAACGCACTCTAGCTCGTGATCGACTAGCTCGTATCATTTAAACCCCCTGGGGTCACACTGACTGATGCAATTCCAACGGAAAGGCACCCCCATTGTTTTTCTTTTGGCTTTCCAATCACTTCATCGGTAATAGACGTTACAGTGAACACTGAAAGCATGCAGCGAAGCACAACTGTTCTATATGTGTCATTGCAAGGAAGAGGGTTCACCGGAATTCGCTCACACCGAGTGGTCTAGTTCTAACCCACATAACCATGTCACCGAATCTCGTTCTCCCGTCGCCCTCCGTTCACTTTTATCCAGTGGGGTAACGAACTCTAGAGTATGTGCGTTCCGTCTCTGTGCTGTGTCTTGCGCTGTCGACGTCCGAATGAATGATTACATTTATTAATCAATCAAACAAAACCGATAGTCGTTCAATTCTATGTCGTATTGAAGCTGAAAGAATCGATATAGCGAATGAAACAGCCCTACTTGAAGTACCTGAGCCAGAAATTTTTTTTTTCGTATATAATTTTCACCAGAGCTGATAGAATGCATTTATTTAACGATTGATTATCGATTCGAACCAGCCATTTGAACGCACACCAGTTCCGTTGAGCCTTTCGAGTTTTAAGGCTCAAATTAGCGCTTTTCAAACGTGTTGGTTTCTGGAATCAGCTCCCACATACACTAGAGTAACTTAGTAGCTAGAGTCTAATAAATCGAACAAAGGTTATACAAATATAATGACTTCAAATGGTTTCTATACCACATCTGGCCAGTACAGTGTGTCACCTTCGTGAGACCGGAGAAAGATCAACATGTGCACATTCTTCTTAATTTATATATGTGGGCGTAGATCGTGCCGGTCGTTATGTACGGTTACTTCTAGACGAGGATCTTTTTTGAGCTTTAGCTCCGTCTCCTTGAACGATTTTACTGGCCTGGATTTCCTACGATCGCGCTCATAATTTTTTGTTGAAACACTTTTTGTTTGGATGCTATATCGGTAACCACTTCAGAATCAGACCTAATTTGTTCAAGTGGTACGTTCCCCTAGTTATTTAGAGATTTGTGCCTTTCCATAATGTCTCATTATTTTTCAGATCGAAAGAAACGGACAACAGGAACTGTGAGGTGAGATGGGAAAATAGCTCAAAACAAAAAAAAAGCAAATCGTTCTGCATCCTCGAAAGGATGCTCAACGATATGCATGTGTCTAAATGCGCAATTTTACAAAAACGACACCATTCTGCACTCCCGGTAGAATGCAGAATGATTCGCTATATGTATGAGCAGAATTAAATTCATCACGCTATAAGGGATGTCAAACAATCTACCAAAAACCTCTCAGGGTTAATACAGAAAGAATTTATTCACTCCAGGAAGAACGATGAACCCCTCCGACTGTAGCTCCTTCCTACATTGGGTGAGAAACGATAGATTTTCCTTTATTTTTAGCTCCCCATACACAGACTCAACCATATATGGAGAACCAAAAACCCGGATACGTAGCTGCGTTAATACGGGATAGTTACATATCAGATGATATGAAGTACCGCAATCGCACTTACATAAATCACACGAATAATACTCAGTTCGCTGATTAGTAGCCATGTGATATTTGAGTTAGACATGTCCAGTCAGAGCTCTGACAAGAATCCTGCAATGATGCTTGGAAGAATGCAGTAAATATTTTGACATTTTCAGACACAAATCTGGTTAGAATGCTTCTGTCTGAGCGCAAGCTTGCAAGCTTCGCCAGCATATTTGGATGCACCGTTAAAACGAATCCTGTGCTTTATTCAACTAGTTGACAGTGATAAAGCTGGATCTGGCATTAGCGGTGCCAGCTCGGGCCAACTGATCAGCTCATTCATTTCCAGTAATACTAGAACGTCCGGGAAATTTTTACTTTTCGGTGCATCACGCTTGGCAGCAGTGTCGTCCGAGGTAGTTGATGACTGACAATTTCCAGCATCCGAATTTTCAACGGCGGGGAAGGTCCTGTCTGCAACATCTTATGAGGACCTGCATCGTAGGATGAAGATGCAATAGTTATATCATCCCGCTTTTGAATATTGGATACTTGAGTGAATTACGTAGCGATCTCAACAAACCTTGCCTTGCCATTTGCTTTGCAGAACCGTAATCATCAGTGTTCAAGAAAGATAAACAATATTATGTCGGATATCGCACTACGCATGACAGCGCGAAGAACTATCACTATAAACAACGAAGTATAAAAGCAAATAAATAGAAATAAGTTTACTAGTAATGGCTTTAGCTCCATTGGAGTTCGCTTATTATGAAGAATAAGAAGTCAACGCTTTGTCACTCTGATTTTTCCCGGGAGTTGTTAGCTCCTCAAGAACATGCTCCGTTTACGACTACAGTCATTCATTCATCGGTATGTAAATGCACCTGCGATCTCCCATTTTAGTGGCCTTCTACGACATGGAACAGAAAATCAGTGGATCAATTTTCGGTTGAAATAATTCTGCCGGATGTCACACGGCTTATCTGTTTGGTAGATCGTAGTATTATTCTTAGCCAGTCGGGACCCGCTACCAACACTACACGGCTAGCTAGGCTGCTCAGAAAGGGAAGTTGACATTGAAGGTCAATTTCCGTTTTACACAAAGGAATATAAGACATTTTGTTCGAGTACAGTCTTTAGTGGAATGATTTGATCAATTTCAGACTATAAGGCAGATGAAAAAGAATTTCACATCTGCTAGTGGCAAGCATTGGAATCATGAAGCACAACACACTCATTTCTAATATCATAGTATGGTTTTATTTTAAAATGTCCGCTTCTAATGAATAAGTAGGATTCGATACAATGGTGCTTCGTATTATATAACATCCATAACGATATGCTTAAAATGACCATATCTACCAGAATAGTTAGAATTTATATATTCTACTTTCTAAGACGTATGAGAAATCTTGAGGTAAGTTTCATCTGTACCTTACGAGAAAACAAACTTGAACAAAGCAGATGAGTGGAATAGAGGAAATGGAAACAATGTTTTTCGAATATCAAAAATGCAACGAACGCCAATGATCATCGTTCGCTTTCCTTCGCCTTTGTTCGATAATCGCTCTGATATTCGGATTTGTCCGTATATTCGGGTGCGAACGAAGCCGACGCTGCTTCGTTGCTCTCACGAAGATCTATTCCTTGCAGTTGTTATTCGCATTTATTATAATTCGAATTAACGCGAATATGGAACGAATATCTATGCAGCGATCATCGTCAAAACCTAATTCGCGATGATCGTTCTTACTGTCTTTGAAACAAGCCAATTTCCACTCCTAATACCAAGCCTCAAAAAGTTACGCGAAGCACCAAGCCTCAAAAAAAGAACGGTAACTTTGAGCCGTCATAGCTCAGCTGTTTTTCAACGGATCTCAATAAATTTTACACCCTCGAATTTTGTACAGTTCGCAGATTATTTTAAGTATGTCATTATTGACAATAGGTTAGGAAAAACCAATGAAAATGTGATTTTTCCCGTTCGAAGTTTTTTTTCACGCACAAAATATGCCCTTTCTGCATTTATGCGGCACCAGCATTCCCAAGTAACAATTCGAATGCCTTATGGTTTTGATTATAATTTATAGGAGTTTTGTAATTGATTGTTCAATCACTACTTGTTTTATGACGACTATAATAAATATCTCTTTTGACAAGTAAAGTAAAGTTTTTAAAGCTTCTATAAAACCTTTTACCTAGACTAACAGCTGGACTAAAAATAAATCAATTTGTACTAGAATAAAACCATGCAAACGCTCTTAATATTGCTTTAAAAAATCTTCTTTAAAACATTATTGTCAGTGAAATTCTTTCATAAATCTAGATTTGTGTGTGTGCGTGTTCATTGAATGACAGTTTCACTCAGAGCAAATTTGAGGGTTCTAAAGTACATTTATGACACTCCTGTTGTGGGCTATTTGATTTATTGCTTCTTAGATTAAGTGTAATTTGCATTAAAGAAAATTTCATGGCCGCCATTATGATGTTCTTTGCCGTAGCCTTTATTGGCATCAAATAAACTTCGAAATGCAAAAACGAGGAAGTATGATGGATTTTTATGATTCATTTTCAAACGTATGCACAAGTTTTATGGCCACGAAATAGTTGTATACAAAAAAGACGATAAATCACAGAAAATAATTTTCATAAATCATGGAGACTTTCGCAAAAACCGTATTTATTTCAAGGCGATTAGTTATAATTCTTATTTTTATCCATACATTCACGATAAAAATAAAAGCGCATGAAGTTTTTACGTTCGGTAAAAGCCTCAAACTTGTAAATAAAATCCAATAAATTGTTACTGATTGCATTCAAAGCAGATATGACACACATATAATCAAGAAAAGTATTACCAAAACGACAGTTTATTCATAGTGGAATTTATTCCATCCAAATAAATTTAATGTTGATCGTAAATCTGGTTTCAAAATTTTCTTGAATTTGAAGTTTTAACGCAGCTTTATGATGATTCTTCACTTTGCTTTATAAACCTTATGAAGAATGGTCCACTTGGCAGGAACATGCTCTTATAGAGGTTTTCAGTTGGCTTTCGTGGAGTTTAAAGTTTTAATGCAAGATTTATTATGTAGCATTGAAGATAGCTACAAATATTTATTAATACTAAAAATGTTACTTGGGTTGTGAATAGAATTTTGATAACTTTAACTTTCTCGCGTCATAACTTTGTTGTTAGTCAACCGATCTTCGAAATTTGTTCATCATTGGAATGGTACTAGTTTCAGAAATAAAATGCACTAAAACATACGTAAAATAGAGTTGTCTACCTAAATTTATAGAGAAAACTGTAAACAGAAGACCACAAAAAAGATGGGATTTTTTTCAATGGTCGTAAATATCTTTGAATTCAAAGCGATGATCTATATGTTTTTATACATTATTCGATGCTAGTCAACCCAGCTACAATTTATGCTAAGCTGACGTTTTTGCATCATCAAAAACAACCTGAAATATACAGTGTAAATGTAAAATTACAAATATTACAAAAAAATTATTTTTAACATATAAATCAAAAATGAAAGCGATGACTTGTACATTTTTTGCTCTAAATTGTTAGAATCATCATCATAAAGATTGTTTTGATGAATAAAATTATATATTCTCTCGAAACAACTAAAAAATTGATAGAAATACATTCAATTTCTATCAGGGAAATATATTGCCTAAAAATTTCAAGCCAGAACAGTTACGTTATTGACTAATATAATTTATAATTTTTTATATTTTGAAATCAATTTAATTACAATTTACTTAAAAATGGAGGCTTCGATTTTTGTGCTTTACTAAAGAATGAACACATAGATCCAAATAATTTTATGTACATATAAAACAAACTCAATTGATATCTACTACAATTTTGAATTTGTCCAACATTTCCGTAGAATCTAAAAAATCGGTGCAGGATAGGAAATTTTAAAATTTCCGTTATGCCTTCAACGTTTCAGTATACACTCTAACCTCATTTTACGCGCAAAGTCGTGGGTGCGTAAATTAAATTTCGCGTAAATTGAGATTTTATTTTATCAAAATATGTTTTCATACTTCTATCGTTTGCAATCAATAGAAACTATAATTCTTAGAGGCTCATAATTTGAATTTCACCAATAGATTTTTAGTTTTTAGATAAAACGGAAATTCTGAATTTTTGCGATGGCTTTGTACACTACGAAAGTAGAACTTGAACTGAGTATTTTACATACTAACCCATCGCAAAAGAAATCAACTACTATTTAGGAAAAAATATTGTTTGATTTTGTTTCAAAAAGATCTCAAGAAATTAAGTGAAATTTCATAAAAGTTTCCTATGATGCCTAAGAGTTTTCGTCAACGAAAAAAATCTAAATTGATTAGTTCATTTTTTTTTTTTTTTCAATTATATAATTTATTAAGGCACACTGCTTAAGCTCTAAGATGCCAAGGGCTTTTTCTAATTTTAATTAACAAATAACTTAAAACTAGGATAGTATATTAAGATAATGTAATGACTTTGGCAGATCCCGCCTTCAGCTGGCAATCGGCACCGGCCGGCGTACTGAATGTAACACGTTGGTAAGTATCTTGGTATTAGCCGCTTTTTTCTGTCCGTGTGGGTTCGCGGGGAACACCCCCAGGCTACGAATACCAGGCGGGTGGCCCATATTCATCTCATAGACTACAGCGGCCGTCCGTGGGCAATGATGATGATGTTACGGAGGAAAATGAAAAAAAAGAAATATATACAGAGAAGTAAATATTACGGAGAACAGAGTAAAAAGGGGATATGGGAACAAAATGACTAAGAACGACAAAGATCTAATTAGTTGACATCGAGATGGTGAAAAAACGTGGGAGGGGGAAGCAGAAAATTTAGTGACAGCAGGAAGATCTTGTTAGTTCCAATGAAGATGGTGGACAGACGAGGGATGGGGAGATTCGGGCGGATGTTAGTGTCGAACCTGTGGGTGGAGTTTCTTCTTAGCATCAGTCGAGGAACAGGGGTAACTAACGCAGATTACACTTGTATATTAATGTGTTTAAGGAATTTATATATGAGCAACATATATGAAATATCCCGACTCGCCAACACATCTCGAACCGGAACATCAGGTGGTCTACCTCGGGCCCTGAGGGAGTCCTTTAAAACAGACCTGGCGTCACAATACCCCACACATGACCATACGACATGCTCGATGTCCTGATAACCGTTGCCACAGGTGCAGAGACCGCTCTCCATGACCCCAATACGCCGAAGATGTGCGTTGAATGTGTAGTGATTAGACATGAGCCGAGACATAACACGAATGAAATCGCGACTCACGTTCATCCTCCTGAACCAAGGTTTCGTCGATACCCTAGGGATAATGGAATGTAGCCATCGTCCCAGTTCGTCATTACTCCATGTAGTTTGCCAACTTTCAAGTGCTCTTCGACGAGAAATACTGAAAAATTCATTGAAGCAGATTGGTCTTTCATAAATATCACCTTCTAATGCGCCCACTTTAGCCAATGAGTCTGCCTTTTCATTTCCCGGAATGGAACAATGTGAAGGGACCCAGACTAACGATATTGAATAAGACCGTTCAGATAAAGTTCGGAAGTGTTCCCGTATTTTCCCCAGGAAATATGGGGGATACTTTCCTGGCTTCATTGCCCGGAGAGCTTCTATTGAGCTTAGACTGTCCGTGACAATGAAGTAATGGTCTTTGGGCAACGTTTCAATGATCTCGAGGGTGTACTGAATAGCAGCTAATTCTGCGACGTAAACTGAAGCCGGATCACTGAGTTTGTACGAAGCGGTGATGTTCTGATTGAAGATGCCGAAGCCTGTGGACTCGTTGATGTTTGATCCGTCAGTGTAAAACATCTTTTCACAGTTGACTGTTCTAAATTTATTATAAAAAATATTTGGGGCCACTTGAGGGCGCACGTGTTCCGGAATTCCACGAATCTCTTCTCTCATGGATGTGTCGAAAAACACAGTAGAATCAGAAGTATCCAACAAATGAGCACGGTTGGAAACAAACGAAGAAGGATTAATATTCTGAGCCATGTAATCAAAATACAAGGACATAAAACGGGTCTGAGAATTGAGCTCGACAAGCCTTTCGAAGTTTTCAATCACCATCGGATTTAAGATATCGCATCGGATTAGCAATCGATATGAGAGATCCCAGAATCGATTTTTCAACGGTAAGACGCCCGCAAGCACTTCGAGACTCATCGTATGAGTCGACTGCATGCAACCTAAGGCAATACGCAAACAACGATACTGAATTCTTTCCAGTTTAATGAAATGGGAGTTCGCGGCGGATCGGAAGCAGAAGCATCCATATTCCATTACGGACAATATCGTTGTTTGGTACAGCCTGATCAGGTCTCCTGGGTGGGCACCCCACCATGATCCGGTTATTGTACGAAGAAAGTTAATTCTCTGTTGGCATTTTTGTTTCAGATACCTAACATGACATCCCCAGGTGCCTTTGAAGTCGAACCAGACCCCGAGATATTTGAATGTGAAGACCTGAGCTATGGTTTCACCCCTTAGTTGAAGCTGTAGTTGTGCTGGTTCTCGCTTCCTTGAAAATACAACCAGCTCAGTTTTCTCCGTAGAGAAGTCGATACCAAGTTGAAGAGCCCACGTGGACAAGTTGTGGAGTGTATCTTGTAATGGTCCTTGCAGATCGGCAGTTTTGGATCCTATAATGGACACAACGCTGTCGTCGGCAAGTTGTCTTAGCGTGCAAGATGTGTTGATATATTCATCGATATCTTTTACGTAAAAATTGTATAAAAGGGGGCTTAAGCATGAGCCCTGAGGAAGACCCATGTAGCTAAATCGTATTGTCGACAAATCACCATGTGCGAAATACATGTGTTTCTCGGACAATAGATTATATAAAAAGGTGTTCAAAACCGGCGAAAGACCATGCTGGTGCAGCTTCTTAGATAGGATATTTATAGAAACTGAATCAAAAGCCCCCTTGATGTCTAGAAATACTGATGCCATTTGTTCTTTACGAGCAAATGCCATTTGAATTTCTGTTGAGAGCAACGCAAGACAATCGTTCGTTCCTTTACCCCTGCGGAAACCAAATTGTGTATCTGAAAGAAAGCCATTAGTTTCGACCCAATTGTCTAGACGGAAGAGAATCATTTTTTCGAACAACTTCCGGATACAGGAAAGCATAGCAATCGGCCGATACGAATTGTGATCGGAGGCTGGTTTCCCAGGTTTTTGAATGGCGATAACTCTCACTTGTCTCCAGTCGTGTGGGACAATATTACCCTCGAGGAACTTGTTGAATAAATTCAGCAAGCGTCTTTTGGCGGTGTCAGGCAGATTCTTCAACAAGTTGAATTTGATTCTGTCTAACCCCGGGGCCTTATTGTTACATGACAAGAGCGCAAGTGAGAACTCTACCATCGAAAACGGTGTTTCGTTTGTATTTGATGTCGCGGCGCGGGAGATCTTCTGTTCCGGAACAGAGTCTGGACATACTTTTTTAGCGAAATCGAATATCCAACGGTTGGAATATTCGTCGCTTTCGTTCGTGGTGTTTTGGTTTCGCATTCGTCGGGCTGTGTTCCAAAGAGTGCTCATCGATGTTTCTTTTGTTAATCCGTCAACAAACCGTCGCCAGTAACCTAGTTTCTTTGCTTTAACTAAGTTCTTCATTTGCTTATCTAGCGCTGCGTAATTTCTATAATTATCAGGTGTTCCATATTTTCTGAACTTTTTGAATGCTAAAGATCTTTCCGCGTTCAGTGATGAGCACTCTTTGTCCCACCACGGATTGGGGGGAAGGATGTTAGTTTTCGCGCCGGGTACACGTTTCGTCTGAGCTTGAATCGCGGAGTCGAGAATCAAGCCAGCAAAAAGCGTGTACTCTTCCTCCGGAGGAAGTTCCTGTGTTGTTTCCAGTTTCTCAGACATCGAATTTGCGTAATATTTCCAATCAATATTTCGTGTGAGGTCATACGAAACATTGATTGTCTCCGATGGTCTTAATCCGTTGGCGATTGAAATTACGATAGGTAGATGATCGCTACCGTGGGGATCGGGGATTACCTTCCACTTGCAATCCAACCGTAGCGATGTCGAGCAAAGGGATAAATCCAGCGCACTTGGTCTTGCTGGTGGTGCAGGAATCCGTGTCATTTCTCCCGTATTCAATATTGTCATATTGAAGTTGTCACAAATATCATGGATCATAGCTGATCTGTTATCGTCATGAAGACAACCCCATCCCGTACCGTGTGAGTTAAAGTCTCCTAAAACCAACGTTGGTGCGGGAAGGAGTTCTATGATATCACTGAGCCGCTGATGCCCAACCGAGGCTCTAGGGGGAATGTAGATGGAAGCAATACAAAGGTCCTTACCTTTGATTGTAACATGACATGCGACAACTTCAATACCTGGTATCGAGAGGAGGTTAATTCGATAAAAGGAATAGCACTTTTTGATTCCCAAAAGTACTCCTCCATAGGGGGTTTCTCGATCCAAACGAATAATATTAAAATTGTGGAAGTTGAGAGATATTTCAGAAGTTAACCAAGTTTCGCACAATGCAAATGCATCGCAATTCGTGGTATATAATAAATGTTTGAAGGAATCAATTTTTGGGATGATACTTCTGCAATTCCATTGTAAAACAGTGATCAAATCCTTGACCTCATTGGATAAATTAGCCATCGAAGGATACAATCGCTGAAAGAAGGGGCCATTTTACAGTCAACTGTTTCAAAAACGTCTCAGCTACGGGTACAAAGGTCATCAAAATACCTTTCAAGGGGTCAGAGATATTGAAAGTTTTAAAAATCCAGTCCACTATATCAGAGAATTTAATAAATCCAGCATTTGGTTGATTCTTTGACTGGTCTTTAGGGGCAATTGAGTTTTTGTTTGTCTTAGGAAGTGTTGGAAACTCCTTATCAGATCTCAGTTTTTCTAGATCAGGAGCTATTCTTTGCTTCGGTGTTTTACTAACACTACCATTAGCTGTTACTTTTGGAGGCCCCTCAAGGGCAACCTTCGAACCCTTACTAGGTAGCTTATGAGAGGAAATATTTCTCCTTTTCCTGTTGCTACGAGGGATGGCCGAAGATGTGCCTTCGAGAGGGTCGTCTGAATCGCACTCGTCTGTTGACAAGCAAGCATAGGGATTTGCAGATGGGCTTGGTGGTGTAGCACTCTTTAGCATTTCTGCAAATGTGCGCTTGGAGCGTTCCCTCAAAGAGTGCTTTAGCTTATCTCCACGCAATTTGTAGGTGGGACATGCTGAGAGATCATGCGGACCCTCACTGCAGTAGAGACACTTTTCAATGTCTCTTCCGCAAGAGCCATCCGCATAACGCTCTCCACACTTCGAACAACGAGGCCGATTCGCACAATGGGAGGCTGTGTGTCCTAATTGCTGGCAATTAGTACAGTTCATAACCCGCGGCACGAAGAGACGTACGGGTAGACGAACCCTGTCCAGAAGGACATAATTTGGCAAAGCCGAACCAGCGACGGTCACACGATACGAGTTCGATTGAGGATAAGATTTTGACCCATCCTCGGCGATCGATACTGAATGCAAGCGTTTGCAATCCAGTATCTTCAGATTCTTGAGTAAGGGGTTTTTGAAACCGCCAGCCCCGTGCTCAAGAATATCTGCGCAAGTCAAACCTGCATCTGTGACCACGCCGTCTATTTCGACTTCGCGGGCTGGTACATATACGCGATAATCCCGCGTAAAGAGCTCATTAGCCTGCTTTAAGCTGGTCAACGAGACCCTGAGTTTGTCGGAGCGCATTTTTACTATTTGTGTGATAGTCGGGTAATGTGACGTCAGGTTCTTATTTAATGTCAATAAATTCAATGTTTTATCTTTAGATTTGGTCCGGAAGTACACCACATATGGACCGGTCGATAGCGAGGGTTCATCGGAATATTCCTTAATCCGGGGGGTTTTATTACTGTCAACAACAGGCGGATTAGGATCTGTCTTCATTTCTTCGTCTGGAGGGGGAGGACTCATTGTGCTTACTGTAGCACGAGGTTATATTTAGGCAAGTGGTAAATTATAAGAGGGATGCAACAATAAACTGTAATAAGGGCAGAATAAAGAAAAAAAGCAATACTTAGCTTGTTGTACAGTTGCAAGGAACGGTCGCCAAAAAACCTCTACGAGGAAAAGCACAAAGCACCAGCTAACGGTTCGGTGCGAAGGTGCAAAAAACCTCACCGAGGAAAAGGCACAAATAAACTGTTTATAGTTTGTATGGACTAACGGTATCACTTCACTTCAATGTTCGATCACAATCGACACAGGGAACAATGGCCGCTTGTTTATAATCCGCACACTTGGCCTTGATCGGCGGAACAATAACCGGCTAACGGTACCGTTTCGATCGACCGCTCACAATAAGGCACTGTTCTATTATATAATGCGAAAAAAAACCTCTCAGAGGAAAAAGCACTATTGTCTATCACACAATATCGTCCGACCACTTTATCACACACACACAACTGGTTTTCAATGCTTTCGCAGTAAATCCAAATCACGTCTGTTCGCTCGGAAGGTTGAAACGGCAATGATTAGTTCATGTTTTAGGAACAAATGTAACAGTTTTGGTGGTATACTATTCTGCAGTTTATTTCACATAATCAGAAAACAGTAAGATTCCCATGGCTTCGAGTCATTGGTTCTAGCCGTTGTTGTAAACATTGCTTGATTTATATTTCGCTCTTCATCAAAGCAGTTGTGATGAAGGGATACACAAATAGCTTGCTAGACAATATCTTTATTATCATTTTTTCTACATGAATCGAGATCTCGGACCTTGCTTGTAACGTTTCACGTAGATTTCGGTGTTCTCGATTACACAGATTGAACTTTCGAACTTTGGGTTCTCGGTGCTTCTAGTATCGGATTGCTTTTGCTCCTTATAGGGTTGAAGATTCAAAGAATATAGTACATCTGACTTCGAAGTGCCAACTTTTTAGACCACATCTCGAGCTGAAACTTCTGTTACTAGAAAACGAAGTGAGTTCCACTATTGCAGATACTTCCGAAACTGGAGTCCGGGAACCGGTACAATCGAAGTCGGTTCGAGAAAAGGAACTGGGATCCTTTTTCAAGTCTATAGTCACGATATCCGGTCATTAATCGAAAACCGGGAATCAGAAAAGCCGACATCAATTTGTTTGGCCGTCTACTGACAATGTCTATCGATTGGACTAGTTTTGAGGTAAGTTTAGAAATTAGTTAACGTGTTTTACTTAGCGCTTTTAATAACGGTATAAATATTTAAATATTCTTCACCCTGTAATTCCGCAACCGGTTGTCCGGAATTGGTGTCGGCTGAAATTCAGGAATTCAATATGGGACCACGAGACTTTTCATTTGAACTTATATTCATTTGTGAAAATTTGTCAATCGATAGCTGAAGAAAGTGAGTGAGATCCATTTTGGAATAAATGAACACTTTTTCCGGTGCTTTCAGAATCGGAAACCGGGAATCAGGATAGCCAGAACCGGTTTATTTTATTTGTCCACTGATAATTACTACCGATTGGAATAGTCACGCGGTTAGTCTAGAATTTTATTTATGTTTAAGCCACTTAAGTATTAATTTTCAACAGACTATCCCTATAATTCCGAAACCGGAAGTCGCATTCTGATGGAACTTTGGAATTCGGTTGACTATCAACAAAGTTATGGCTCGATAAAGTTGGAGCTCACAATATTCAGTGGCGACGTTGATGCCAAAGGAAACGAAATTAGATAGCAGATAGGGCATTTTTTGCGCCTGAAAAAACCTGGAACGGGAAAAATCTCATTTTCATTGATTTTTCCTAACCAATAATGATATACTTAAAATAATCTACGAACTGTACAAAATTCGAGGATGTAAAATTTATTAAGATCCGTTGAAAAACAGCTGAGCTATGACAGCTCAAAGTTACCGTTCCAACTTTTTTCGGGCTTGGTATTTGGAGTGTTAAGACGTTTCCCCCTGCATTAGTACCATAGTGTTATGTGTGTGTGATGAACCAAATCCCAGCACTCCCCTATTGCTTCTACCTCACGATATTTGATGAATTTATTAGATGAAGAATGCTTATCGAAGAATGGAATCCAACGATCATCGCAGTGACGCTATTCGAACCAATTCGAAGAGTAAAGTAAATCAACGTATGACAAACGAATGCATTAAACGAATATGCACGATGTATACCAGCAGCGAAGATTGTATTAGTAGATTCGGGATCTCTACGATTATTGCTTATTCATTTTCACCCTTCTCTCTTTCGTGCAGTGAATAGTTCAACGTTGTTCGAGACGGGCATATTTGAAGACAGTATAATTGCAGCGAAGATGCGTGAATGAATCAGTTACACGAAGAATATGTGCAACATTGTTTTTGTGCCGGTACCTAAGAATTTTGGTGCAGAAAACATTTTAGTCAAGAGTAATACAATTGTTCCAACGGCGCTCCAGCATTTCTACACTGCTTTGATATCACGATTTTTCTTAGCCTCAAAAAATTTCGTTTTAATCTGAGATCAGAAAATTGTCTTACTTTCATGTTTCGTCTTAAACTATCCAGTGCATCAGAAGTTTATGTTGAAAAACTACTAATACCACCTCGTGCTTCAACATAAACTACTAAACATGCGTAAAGTTTTTGCTAATTGAAGCACATTTATATTTACAACGAAGTGCAATATCTTTTCTGATGCGTGTTTTAACATAAACTGCTAATGCACTGATGTGACTAAGATGATACGTAAAAGTATACAAAATAGCCATGTGCACTTTGCATAAACTCATGAGGTACCAAAACCCTGAAATAAAACCAAAATAGTTGCTGGGGGCTAAAAATGGCAAATGTGGTGTATGCCGTAGTAATTCGAATTTCAATTCATTTTGTTCATATTCGAATGCTCGCTATCTCCTGCAACTTCACTTTTCGTTTTCCCATAACGATGGAAAAATGAGCTTTGGAGGCGAATTCTGGAACAACAGTCAGAGTGCGATGCATTGTCGGTGTTTTACGATCACGTTTAAATTCAGTATAGCAGTCGATAATGATTGGTTTGCTTAAGGCAGAAAACGAATAATGCTTGCATTTTTTTCTAAGAAAAAGATTTTTACAAAACTTGAAGTTGTTTTGCCTCTCTCATATAGAAAGGCTATACAATCACTGCAAAAACTGACTTTTGAACCGAGGCCCGGAGGGCCGAATGTCATATAACATTCGACTCAGCTCGACGAACTGAGCAAATGTCTCTGTGTGTGTGTGTGTGTGACAAATATTGTCACTCACTTTCCTCTGTGTATGTGTGTGTGACAAATATTGTCACTCACTTTTCTCTGTGTATGTGTGTGTGTGTGACAAATATTGTCACTCACTTTTCTCGGAGATGGCTTAACCGATTTTCACAAACTTAGATTCAAATGAAAGGTCTCATAGCCCCATACAAAGTTCCTGAATTTCATTTGGATCCGACTTCCGGTTCCGGAATTACAGGGTGATATGCATCAAAAAGGGGGAAATAATGCATTAAAAATGAGAAAAAAATGTCACTCTCTTTTCTCAGAGATGGCTTAACCGATTTTCACACACTTAGATTCAAATGAAAGGTCTTGTGGTCCCATACAAAATTCCTGAATACTATTTGGATCCGACTTCCGGTTCCGGAATTATGGGGTAAAATGTGCAAAAAATTGTGAAAATAAGTGCACTAACTTTTCTCAGAGATGGCTGAACCGATTTTCACAAACTTAGGTTCAGATGAAAGGTCATGTGGTCCCATACGTAATTCCTGAATTTCATCTGGATCCGACTTCCGGATCCGGAAATATAAAGTAAAGTGTTTTCAAAATTCTATATCATCATTATAAAGGGCAAAAAACCGTGCAAAATTTTCCAAATCGACCTCAAATCTTCCCCAATTGATAGTTTTTATCAGTAGACGGTCAAACAAACCGACTTTGGTTATTTTTTTTAAGAATCGTAGACAATTATTTTGAAGAATACCACAGTATTATATCGTATTATAGTGTATTATGGTATGATTGATATGAGAAAGGCATCATTACACCACTAGGTGGATTAAAACAGGTTTTTCACCATTGTTTCATCTGAAGAATGTCTTTATGGAACACTAGAGGGATTTTTATTAGTGACGCCATCTGTCTCTCAGACCGGGAACTTTTTGACCGATGTATTAGAAAACTTTCCCCGCATCCGGTTCGAATCCTCATGCAGTATGGTTAACCGAAAATTTTTGGCTGCCCGAAATGCTTCTTGTCTTCGAAGTAAAAATGATAAATTTTATGAACTTTTAACCGATTAAAACGGCACTCACAACACATCAAAATCACGACAGTTCAAAGTAAAATATAAGCAGCGCATCTATTCGTGCAAACTACCATTCCTGCCCGTAATTTACTGGTGGAGTCATCTTGGGTGAAAACCTGGAAATTTACTTCACAATTCAATGTTTTGAATATGTGCTTCGAAATTTTTCGAGTGTCGACTTTCTGACCAATCTGAAATTCAATGTAAATATGCATATTAGTAATTAGAAATATTAGAACTTATAAGGTCGAAATTCAACGACATTCAAAAACTCGATTTTGTGACATTCCGGATCACTTTGGATTACGTTTCGGACATCGTTTAACGTCTGTTCCAAAGATCGTAGACTATAAATAAACTAAAGATGTACAAAAATCCAATCTTTGGGCTATAAAAAAGCCTTTGTCATCGTTCCGCGCAATCTTTTCATATCTACACTACATGTGTCGAGAACCGGATCAATAAAAATCCAAAGGTGCGGTCGTGTCGCCATTGTTACCGACCCCTCTCTGTCCGCATCAGAAGATCAAAAAATACCTCGGATCTAATCAAACCATTTATCATAGTCCTCGCAAACATGTGTACCGCCATCAGTCAACCTGTACGGGAACCTATCTACGTGTATTTGTATGTTTGTCGCTTATCGCAAACAGGAAAGCAAAGGTTGAGCTGTTGATCGATAAACGTTCTGTTTTTCCGCCATCCTTGGTGATGATGGGTGGCAAACGGCACGCTTCTCGGAAGGAACGGGCAAAGTGTAGACATTCACACCTGTTGCTTATCGCAAAGGGGAAAATCGGATTGTGCTGTGATATAGGTATATACATTATTCGTGTGCGGGTATTTTGTTGTGAAATGCCGTAGGTAGTAACAGAATCCCTCAAACCGTACGGATGAGATTTGTGCTGCTCGTTCCGGTGCTTCTTCTCATTCTCATCTGCTGTACCATTCAGTCGAAACCTGGATGAAGCGTGGTGGGGACAGTTCAATAATGTGCCGTGGTATTGTTGTCGGTACGGAACGTATTATGCAACCTGTTGAGTTCATTTGTGGAAGTGGAAATTTATGCAACAGGTTAATTCAATTGCCTCAGGTAGCTGTGGATTTGTCAATGAATTGCTGATGTTGTATCAATTATTATTCATAGCCCATCATTGCCGAATTGGTGGGGCTTTTGTAATAGATACGATTTTTTTTATCACGAACAAACACTCCTCGAGCATAGATATCATACAGAATAGGGTGCTGCTATCGCAACACGTACTCATTACAGCTTACACCCGCGCAAAATCCAGTTAAATTATCTTATGTTCAATAGATATTATAGAAAAACAAGAAACGTTTTGAGTGTAGTCGCTGATTTTACACACTAATAGTGGAATCTTAATGTTTTCCATATTAACTGAAGATTTTCCGTTAACTGGATCCCGGTCAGTCGCTATTCAATTTCCATTTGCAATATCTATCACACGTTTCACATTTGTAGATAAAAGATAGGTAAATGCAGGGCTGTCGAGAAACTCTAGCTAAAGTTCCAAAAACGCCAAATTTTTCTCAAACGGAATTTTGATGTTCTCATTTAAAACGGTTTGAATGGGGATATTAAATGAAGTGATTTTGCAATTACATTAACCTTACAATATAATTCATATGCCGAATGTGGGTTTATTCTCAATATATTTTTCAAACACCCTCGTTGTGGAAAATAAATTTTTCAACGAGTCGGTAAGGATTCCGAAAAATAACGTATGTCACGCTCTTTCTACGGAACAAAACCAATCAATTTTCAAGTTTCAATGAAATGATTTGAAGTAGTGTCTAATTGATCATTCGGAAAATCCTCAGAAAATATGCCCAGCGTCGGTCCAAAACACTCCAAAAATGAAATACATTGTTCTTTCGTTTACATACAGTTTCTGATTTTATAAGCGCTATCAGAATATTAACAGAAACAGTTCTTACAAGTGAGGAAAAAGTTGGAAGTCGCATACATTTTTTATACTTAAAGAAAAATTTCATCTTCTTTTTCGAAATGGCATTCTGTTTGCAACCTGGATTTTTGATGCAGTTTTCTTACTTGTCAAAGGTGTCACAGTCACCGTGGGCTACAGTTTACTGAATTTTTCGGTGCTGAATCTACTAAGGCTGTGAACCATTTCGCGGGTAATTTTAACTTTTGGTTAAAATCTGACATTCGAGCGGTTAATTTGATGTTGTCAAAAATAACCCTGCTCGAGAGCATAGTTATTTTTGACAGATCGATGGTTATTTTCCGACACTGAAAAAAATCTTGCAATGAAAATTTTATTATTATTTCTTTAGTTGAAATTATTTCCAGTGGAAAATAAACCCAAATAACTTTCCGTCCGTCAAATTTTGGAATGGGCCGCAGTTTTAGTTAAATTTAACTACTCCACACAAAATAACCACTCAAGTGTCAGATTTCAACCAAAAGTTAAAATTGACCGCGAAATGGTTCACAGCCTAACTGTACCGAATTTATATGTTCAGTGCCACCAGATTATCAAAGTGTCTTGCACAATTGAATATAAAACTTTTTTTTCTCAATAATTTATTCTCAAACAACTGCGAAGCTTGACTTTTTGGTTTTAATATAAATTTAGATAATTTTTTCGCCAATGATTGATGGAAAATTGCATATGAGAGACAGGCCCGTACCCAGGATTTTGTTTCGGGAGGGGCCCAAAGATAAAAAATAATGTTACTGAAGAAGTTACTTATGTACCTTATTTTCGGTGTGCCTTTTACGCGTGTTTTTAAAGACACTTTAAACTTTTTCACTGGAATTGTTACTGTATTACATTTCTTTACGTTTACTGTCTTGTTATTTCAGTAACACATGTCTGAGATCTTCTAAATAATTATATATCTGTTTTTGATTTCGGGAGGGGCCAGGACCCCTCGAACCCCCCCACCCCCTCTGCGTACGTGACTGATGAGAGAGATGGCGATTAGTGCGCACCGAAGCTTATTAGGAATTACAAAAAAATACTCTTTTTTCAAAATCGTAAACACGTTAATGGAAACTTAAAACTTTACTTTACAATAAGCTCAAATGAACGATAACATTATATTATGTTGCTTACAAGCATAAAAGCCAGAAAAAGGTCATGTTTTGTTACAAATAAAGTTGTTTCAAATACTAAATTCAGTTAATTTGAACCAACTTAGAACCAAATTTACCAATCAAACCTAAGAATTATATATAGTAAATTCTACTTGAAACTTACGATAACGTTCCGATTGACGTTGCTCACATACACTACTATTTTTTCTTGAAATATTAGGAAAACACTTTCCAAATCGCATTTTACTTGAAGTTTCTCGAAACAAAACATGCGCTCATGACAACAATAAACATCGTTTGCACTTGTACACACAAAAACAAATAGCTAAACTTGGGTTTATCAGAAATATTTTTGCCATTCTCATATAGAAATGTTATGCAATCACTGTACAAAACGATTTTGAACGGAGGCCCGGAAGGCCGAGTATCATATACCATTCGACTCAGTTCGTCGAGTACGCAAAATATCTGTATAGGTGTATGTGTGTGTATGTGTGTATGTAACATTTTGTTGCACTCACTTTTCTCTGAGATGGCTGAACCGATTTTCATGACTTTGATTCGAATGAAAGGTCTTGTAACCCCATACAAAGTTCCTGAATTATATTCGAATCCTACTTCCGGTTCCATAATTACAGGGTGGTATGTGCAAAAAAAAGAATATTAAGGCACTAATTTTTCTCAAAGACAGCTGAACCGATTCTCATCAACTTAGATTCAAATGAAAGGTATGATTGCTCCATACAAAGTTCCTGAATTTTATTTAGATCCAACATCCGGTTCCGGAATTACAGGATGATTAGTCGAAAGTCTGGTTCGAGACTAAATAGTGAATAGTGTTACTTGAAACAACAAAACTAGATATTTGCTATTTCCCAATGGGATAGTTTTTCCCCACTGTTTTGTTATTTTAAAACGGTCTGATTTTCCTAAGTGTAGCAGACATTGCTGCACATCGCGCATTATTATCGAACACGGCTTACGCACAGTTTGAAAAAAAAAATAATATTTTGATTGGGGACGGGTATAGCGTGATAGGTATGCCTTTCACGCAGCCCACCTGGGTTCGATTCCCAACCCCGTTTTTCTGACTCGAAGAGGCGAATGACATTATGGTTAAAACCTCTATAATCAAAACAAACAAAAAATATTTTGATTTTTCACTACGATTATAATTTGAAATTTGACGCGACAATTAATAAAAATGACGATAATTTCGTTTAGATCTAGGAATTGTTTCTAAATCAAGAATAACATGATATAGATATGAAAGTAACAGGGCCAAATTATATTCAGGACCAAATCTCAATGTTTATCGCAAAAAAAAAACAAAAAATGGCATTCGGTGAAATAGCTTTCGGCGAAATGACCCTGACCAGAATGGAATTAATAGGACCAAATGTTAATGTTTATCTAAAAAAACAGAGATATATATTAGCTGAAGCTCACACTGAGATGCGCACTAATAAGTACCCGCCTTTCCCCTATATTTTATTGTTAATTTTAATTGTCTATCAAAAAGGTTAGCTACACTGAACTAAATATTGTTAGGAAAAAAGCCGGAAAAATAAAAAGTTTTACTACAACCTTCTGTCTCCATTGTCTTTCGCTTATTAAAACGAAGGTTCCTATCTCGCTGGTATAATAATATTAGGTACATAAATCTTTATTATGTAATAAATTCTGCTAGAGGTGATTCGTAAAGACATGTGTTTTTTGCTAATCACAATCACATACATCACTTAACATCACTCATACGCTTGCAAAATGTCTTCCTCCTTGTTTTCGCTTACGCTTTTGCTCTTGAATACCAATAAGAGCCATGTTTTCCAACTGTTGTGTTACTTACTGCTTTGATCGTCGTACCATCGTCTCAGTTAGAGAATCCACCCAAACATCAATTCGATGTCAATTCAAACGAGGTGCGCCAACCAGAAAGAAGAAGAATTATGTAATACATATGCAAATAAAATCGGTTGTTTATAACAATTAACAACCAAACGATTAGTGCCCTTTAAAACAAAAAAAATTGTTGTTTACAACCGAGATATCGCAGACTCAAGACTGTTCGCTGTAAACTGTAATATCGTTGTTCCAAACAAATGTAGGTTGTTTAGAAAAAACATTGTTTACTGTCACTAAAGACTGCCCCAGAAAGTATGGACGCAACCAAAAACCGCTGCCATTTCGCAATGGTTCAGAATCTGTTAATTTTCATGGCTGCGTCCTGTTGTTTACATTCTTCTCTAACCACTTGTGCAATTGTTTATTCGTTTCCATTAGTTTGTTTCGAAATGCGTGGACTTCCAGCAGAACAACGTCGAAAAATTGTGTACAAATGTTGCACAGAACGCGGACTGTCACTGAGAAAGATAGCAAAAATGGAAGGAGTAAGTGAAAAAGCCGTGCGAAATGCAATCAGGAAGTTCGGTGAGGATAACACCATTTAGGATAAACTGAAAACGGGTCGAAAAAAAGGTCCTGCTAACCCTCAGTTGGATAAACGTATACTGAAGGCGTTCGAGCAAAAGAAGGAGGTTTCAGTTCGGGATGTGGCCAAAAAAGTAGGCTCTTCGAAGTCAAATGTTCTTCGCGCTGAAGAACGTTTGAATCTTCGAACCTATAAGAAGCAGAAACAACCAAAACGTAGTCCGAAACAAGAAGCATCGATCAGGCCGAGGTTTCGAAAGCTGTATAATACGATTCTTGCTGGAAATTTGAACTGCATAATCATGGACGACGAAACCTACGTGAAACTCGATTACAAATCCTTGCCGGGACCACAATATTATACGGTGCGAGAAGGGCAAGTGTTAAACCAGTCCGAGACATCGATTGAAGTCGAAAAATTTGGTAAGAAAGCTATGATCTGGCAAGCAATTTGTAGCTGCGGTAAAATTTCGAAACCCTTCATCACCACTGCTTCAATGAACAGCGAAATATACATTAAGGAATGTTTACAAAAACGACTTCTAGCCATGATTCGAAGCCAGAAGGATCCTGTTGTCTTCTGGTGAGATCTTGCTTCTTGCCACTACTCGAAATCAACGGTAGAATGGTATACTACCAAAAATGTCACTTAGGTCCCAAAAGACATGAATCCACCAAATTGTCCACAACTTCGACCAATTGAAGAATTTTGGGCATTAACGAAGGCACATCTTAGGAAACATGTCTCGGTCATTCAACAGTACGAAAAAGATTGGAAAAAGTTTCAAAACTTGTCGCCAAGAAGTCTGTACGGAATTTAATGAGGAACGTTCGCAATATGGTGCGCCAACTAGTCTACAATGGCTAAGTAGCAAATGTTGAGAATAGTATTCTGTTATTGTAGTCTAATATTATCAGTATATCGAATAAAATTTGAATATCTAACACTTGTGAATTACTTACAGCGAAATCAAAGTGCGTCCCTACTTTCTGGAACAGTCTTTATATCAACAAAAAAATACGTTAGAATTACCCGGAATTTATTTATTTTTACAATGTTTTTTTATTCTGCGTGTAGCACCTATTGTATCAGTTTGAAATCGAGATTAACATCATTGATATTCTACAAAACGCATGCCAACACTGCACACAAGAATGCATTTCGCCTACGACTTGTAAATTTCTCTAGTATCAGATGCTGAATGATTCTTATTCAGACACTGGAGAACTCTTTAAAATTTCAGCCAAAATAGTACAAACATATGATCTAAATATTTTGAATTCACGAATAACTGTGGCTACGGATAAAATGAAGATTATTCGTATCATATTCGTTCATTTTACTCCGGCTTTAACCCTTCATGCTAGTTTTCCGGGAGGGATTGTTGGTTTTAAGATATTTTTAATCAGTGAGTGAGCTGTTATATGTAGAACTAGCAAAGTTTGTAAGCTTTTCATTTTTAAATAGTTCGTTTATTTCACACGTTTCCAGACCCTAAAAGCTATATAGAATCTTTGTTTGGGGAGTAGGGTTTTCATTAGCTCTCATCGTTTCATCAGCAGTTCAAGAGATATCTTTCAGAAATCGATTAATTCCACTTCTAGCTCTTTGGGCTGCAACTTCCGGAACTTGTGGAAGCGGCAATTGAAAAAGAATGAGGTCAACAGAGTTTCAGTCAATCACCTATCGACAAGACCTACGAATCGAACCAATTTGGTGCATATATGTTTTTTTTATTTCTCTCCTTTTGTGTTGAGTATCAAATGAGTATTCCTAGTCGACTCGAGTCTCTGGAATCCGCAGTCGGATTTTAATAAAACATAATAGCAGTTATTATACTACCCCATTTACTACTTACTTTAGTAGTCAAAATAAAAATGCCATGTCCCCCTCCCCCTCTAAAGCGTGACGTAATTTGTGAATGACGCCTTAGCAATAATACTGTTTATTTTTCTTTAAAAGTACAATGGCGGTATGGTTGATTACGTTCGTTGGGATTCCTATGCCTCTTCTCAATCCTATTGCAGAATATTGAATTCATTTAGTAAATTCAACATCCACACAAGTAATGCAACCGTTGCACAGGTACTAATCGTAACCTTCAGTAAAAAATCTTTACAAGAAGAAACAAACAGTGAACCAGTTCGACTGCCACGTTCGGAAAGCACAGAAGTACACGGATCGGAGGTGGTATGGGCGGCTTTTAAGTGAAAACACGCTTCACCACATGGATAAACTGAAACGCGGTGGTTGATGCCAGGGAAAGTGCCACGACGGGGAAATGGATTGGAAAACATGCTATTATTTTTATTATTATTTGATTATCGTCTCAGTTGCAGGCAGCTCTTCTCGCCGAAGTGTTACTATGTCATCGAAATGCTGGCTCGGGTAACGTTTTGGAGCATAAAGGAAAAAGTGGCTGGTGATGTTATTTTTTTTTACTGACGACAGCCTCGGTTTAAAGCGAGTGGCTGTGGGCGTCGGTTGGCAAGAAATCGGTGGCCTTTCAGATAACCGAAGGGCAAGCATGGAGAAGGAGGAAATGTTAAATCGAGTGTCTTAACCAGTTTTTACAGAGCACCGTAACTGGTCCAGATAACCAGCTGAGAAACACCACCAGGAAGTCGAATTGCTTTTCCTAAAGTGTAGGACGTGGAAGCACATGTTTTGCATAGTTCGACGTCAATTCAGGCCACAGTTTATAACAATTCTTCAAATTTATCACACTTGTGAGGTGGTGCAAAGTTTCGTCGCCGTATTCCTTAGTAAAACAGCTGAGAGTTACAACAAAGTTTATACATACTTTATGTTATTGTATGAAAAAATCATGCTTATATGTTTCTACCTTAACCGACAATGGAATAAACTAAGCATTATCTTATTTAGCGCTATTGAACCAATAGTCATTAGTAGAGTCGCCATATTATTTTGCCGTTTACTCGACTTTCAATCGACGAATTGTGATAGAATCGGATACAGTATGGTTGCTTCGACTCTAAGAATTAGAAGCGCAGAAAAAATAGTACGAAAATTATGCAACTCTAAGAGAATGCATCTATTTTCATCTCATCTTTAAAGCCAATCTATCGAACAGAGACAACAGATCTCACTCTAGCTAATTGTTTTCCTATATGAGATGACTACAGGAGCTAAGATGAATGTGAGTGCCGTTGCCCTGCAGAAAATCATCTGAAGGGATTAAATTAAATGTATTGAAATTATCTGTTTAGTTTATTTGTTTATTTGGAACAGGGAAAATCCTCTTCATCTTTTGCATCAACAGATTACAATCATCCAAATGATACATTTCACTTAAACATAGTATATCTAAACTAACTAAAACTAAAACTAATTAGATAGTAACCGTAGGAACAATTTCTTGAAAACGTTTGGTGATAGATTAAAGTCGTATTGGAACAGTAATTGAATGTTCGGCACATGCTGGCAAAAGGCTCGTTATACCCATAATTAGTTCTAGCATAGGGGATCCTAAGAAAAGAATAGTTTCTAAGATAACGACGATGTATATCAATTTGTAAATGCTGTAAGAGTCCGAAGCAGTCTATTCTTGATTGGAGGAGATCAATCACAAAAGTAGCCTTGTTGACATCGCGACGGACAGATAACAAATCGAGATCAATCAGTTTGCATCTGGTATGGTAACTTGGAAGGTTCCAAGGGTTTCTCCAAGGAAGCCGACGCAGAGCAGATCAAACAAATTTTCGTTGAATTGTTTCAATGCGTTGGATATCGTTTTGGTAGTACGGTGTCCAGACAACCAAGGCGTATTCGAGCGTAGAGCGAATTAAGGCACAGTATAATGCTTTCAAGTAATGTACATCATCGAATTCTTTAGTAACGCGGAAAATGAATCCTATCGACTTGGAGGCTTTGGGGATAGTAAACTCAAAGTGCTCCTTGTACTCTGATCTCTCTTCAATTGTCGAATCAATGTGCTCCTTGAAATTTAACTTAGAGTTCAGGAGGACACCAAGGTCCTTCACAGACGATGTACGTTCCAGATCAATTTGTGAATTATTATAGTCGAAATTGACTACAGACTGCTAGCGACTAAAAGAGATGACGGAGCATTTGGAGGCGTTCAAAACCATTCTGTTGATATTACACCAGTTAGTCAAATTATTCAACTGCTCTTGTAGGAACTCTGCGTCAGCTGTGGATTTGATGACATGAAATAATTTGTAGTCATCGGCGAACGATAGTTTCATGCAATTGATCGTAAAATTTAGATCGTTGAGATAAAGTTGAAATATAAACGGTCCAAGGTGACTTCCTTGAGGAACTTCAAAGGTAACAGCGAATGGTAAAGTTGTACAGTCTCCTATTTTCACTATCATTTCGCGACCAGTAAGATATGAAAAGCAAAGCAAAGTCTTGGCATTACATTCCTTTTGTGGAATTTGGCCTTTCTGTTTCAACAGACTTCGCAGCCGATTCTTAGTGTACAGAATCATTGCATGGCTAGTACTACTGACACTAAGAATCCTTCCAGGTCGGGTTTCGAACTTACGACAACTTGCTTGTAAGACCAGCGTCCTATGCATTGAACCGCCAACCTGGGACAAGATATGAGTGAAGTCTAAATTGCGTATGATGTGAGATTTATTTTATCACTAATTTCTTGTACAGGATATATATTTTATATTTTTCTCGGAAACGAGTCATTTCAACGAAAGTCGTTTTATCTAAAACCGTTTCGCCAAACCATTTGGCTGAAATAGTCATTTTCCAACATTTATTATGTAACTGAAATTTCTTAAAACATGTTCTAATATGACGTTCCTGAATATGAAATAACGCGAAGGCAAAACCCGTTATTTCGATTAAAACATGGAATCAGAGTTAGAATTTGTTTCAAGGGAGTTACATGAAATTTCCGAAACCGAAAAAAAAATTTTTTTAAATCGACTTTTTGGGTAGAAGTAGTAGATTTTTCAGAAAGTAGATTTTTCAAAAACAATTTTTTTTAGATGACACTAAATCTCGACGTTTCATGCAATTCTAAGCCTTTTGGCATCAACAATTTTTTTTCGATTTCGGAAATTTCGCGGTAAAAAAACAACACGTTTTGTCGGTTACGTCATTTATACCATCATATCTCCGGAGCTAAAAGTCACAGCCATTTGATCTTTGAACTTGATCAATGGCCCGACAGTAGCTTTCAAACGAGCCTAAGTTTGTTAAAATCGGTTCATCCATCTCTGAGAAAATTGAGCGGTAAAAATAGCTTCGAAAAGTGCACACACACACACACACAGACAGAGAGAGAGAGAGAGAGAGAGAGAGATAGAGAGAGAGAGAGACATTTTCTGATCTCATCGAACTGAGTCGAATGGTATATAGCACTATGGGTCTCCGAGGCTCCGTTCGAAAGTCGGTTTTTCCTGCAATTCTAATACCTTTCTGTAGAGAAAGACAAAAAACTGTTTTAATCCACCTAGTTGTGTAATGCTGCCTTTCTCATATTTTTCATTTTTTCCTATATTACAGCAGAAACTCGCCGTAATACCACAATTTAAAAAAGTTTTGTTAAGAGTTTTAAAGATTTCTTTTGCCTAATCTATATATATAAAAATGGATGTAAGTTTGTATGTTTGTAACGCGATAACTTCGGAACTACTGAACGGATTGCCACCAAACTTGGCACAGGTACTTCTTCTATTTCTGAGATGGTTTAGGGAGTACATTTATATGGGAGGGAGCGTAGCAAGTGTCATAAACAAGGGGGGGTCATGGAAAAATTCATATAAATTGACAAGAATCGATACGTTTTGAAGACCGTAGAAACATTTTGCATACCTTAGATATGACTATATGGGGGGTAGATGTAGCAAGTGTCTTTAAATAGGGGGGTGTAGTGTTTAAAACGGCATAATTCCAAAACTACTGAACGGATTGCCACCAAACTTGGCATAGATACTTGTTGCTCTTCTGAGATGGTCATAAGGATATTTTAATGCGGGAGGGAGCGTAGTAAGTGTTCTTAACAGGGGGAGGTCATGAAATTTTTTTTCTAATTTGACGAGAATAGATACTTTTTTAAGACCATAGAAACCTTTTGCATGTATTAGATATGATTATATAAGGGGGGGAGGGGTGTAATGTTTGTAATGGCATAACTCCGGAATTACTGAACGGATTGCTATCAAACTTGGCACATGTACTTCTTGCTCGTCAGAGATGGTCATAAGCGTATTTTTTATGGAGGGATGGAGCGTAGCAAGTGTTATAACCAAGGAGGGGTTATGAAAAAATTCATGCAACTTGATGAAAACCGATATGTTTTGAAGATCTTAGAAACATTTTGCATACCATAGATACAATTTAATGAGGGATGGGTGCAGCAAGTGACTTTAAAAAGAAGGGTGTAATGTTTGTAATGGCATAACTTCAAAACTACTTAACTTAACGGATTGTTATCAAACCTGGTACATGTACTTCTTGCTCTTCAAAGATGGTTATAAGAATATTTCCATGGGGGGAGGGAGCGTAGCAAGCGTCCTTAACAAAGGTGGTCATTAAAAATATTATCTAATTTGACGAGAATCGGTACTTTTTGAAGACACTTTTTGCACAACTTTATAACTAAGACTAGCTGAATTACCCGGCATTGCTCGGAAATGTTTCGTGAAGGGAAGGCCGAACAAAATTTTCGAAGTTGTCCTGCTTAGTGAAATACTCTTGTAGTGAAACATAACTTAGACGGCAACTCGATTGAACAATACTCCGTTCATGTTCAGACTGCGAATGATCAGTGTCCCATCTCAGATCTCACAATAATCATAATTTTCATGGTATTCTTGACAAACTGGGTCAGGTTTATATTTGAACCCTTTTGTTAGGAACATTTAAAACAGCTTCTACCTTCTTAGTAACCTCCGAGTTCCATATGTATATGTGCTTGTAACGTACTTCCGTACTTCCTCGTCACATTCGACCTACAATACCTTTGGCTTCCATGGCTATAAACACTTGCTACTTCCTCTCTCTTTATAAAAATTTTTATGACATCATAAATTGCTCAAAATTTTCCATCTGATAATGATTATTTTATAACTAAAGGTTGTTTAACATCATAACTACATTCGTACTATAGAATGACGTTTTTATATAATTTATTTTACCAAGGTTTTAACCATTTTGGTCGTTCATCGGAGAGGAAAACTTATGGAATAACGATACAGTTAATACAAATGTTGTTGTAAACTTATTTCCATTATCTTGAGTCGACAGTTTTTTCAATTTACATAATAAAATGCACATTGGTTGTATGATTTCGTCAATTCAGATCAATATTGAGTATACTTATTCCCCCTCACTCTTGTGAATATTTTTGTGAACCTCACTTAGTTGCTAAAAATATACTGTACTCGTAAAGAAGTACCAATTTTTCGTAAAACCCGATCAATTTTCCCTTTCACTTTCCATGTTCGGGGCACTTACTCCACTCTCTCACACTCTAAATAACCATATAATCTATTTTTATTTAACTTCCTTTTTGTCAGTGAACTTACTACAGATCTCCTTCATGATTACCCTGAGTAGTATAGAAAGTATCTGTGCTTTTAAAAAAATATCGATTCCCACCTTTGGTACATGCTGAGACTTGAATACACTCACGTTCATAGGCAGACAAAGATTATTTTCCCTTAGTTCTTTGAATTCCCCGGCAAAATGGAACCAGATCTTTTGAAATTATTTAAAGAAAAATACGTCCTTGAATTTCTTGCCATTCTCTTGTTTTATAAAAAATGGGAGACTAAAATTTATTTTCAAAAACCCCTCCTTCTAGTCTAAATGTCGATTCTCTTCAAATTTCGTCATTGACCCTCTCCCCCCATGTTAAGGACACTTCCTACACACTTTTCCCCCTGAAAATGTCCTAATGATCATTTCTGAAGAACTTCTTTGTGCCAAATTTGATAGCAATCCGTTCAGTAGTTCCGGAGTTGCGCCGTTACAACCTTTACATCTCCTTTTTAGAGGGACGTACTACATCCACCCCACACGAATACCCTAAGTTGCACAAAAAGTGTCTATAGTCTTCAAAAAGTATCGATTCTCGTCAAATTGAATGAATTTTTTCATGACCCCTGTTAAGGATAGTTGATACGCTCTCTCCCTCATAAACATACCCTTACAACTATCTCTGAAGAGCAAAAAGCAGCTATGCCAAGTGTGATAGCAATCCATTCAGTAGTGTCGAAGCTATGCCGTTACATTACCTTTTTTAAATGCACTTGATACATCCACTCCCTATATCTCTCATATCTAAGGTATGGAAAATGTTTGCATGATCTTCAAAACTAATCGATTCGTGTCAAATTTTATGATTTTTTTCATGGCCCCTCTTGTTAATGATACTTGCTACGCTTCCTCCCCTATAAAAACACCTTTATGACTATTTCTGAAGAGCAAGAAATAACTGTACCAAATTTTATAGCAATTCGTCCAATAGTTCCGGAGTTATGCCGTTACAAACATTACACTCCTTTTTAAAAGGCACTTACTACACCCTCTCCCTACAGAATATCCTTATAATCTTATCTAAGTTGTGCAAAAAGTACCGATTCTCGTCAAATTAGATAATATTTTTAATGACCAGCTTTGTTAAGGACACTTCCCACGCTCCCTCCCCTCATGGAAATATTCTTATAACCATCTCTGAAGAGCAAGAAGTACATGTACCAGGTTTGATAGCAATCCGTTAAGTAGTTTTGAAGTTATGCCATTACAAACATTATACCCCCCTGTTTAAAGGCATCTGCTGCATCCATCCCCCATTAAATTATATCTACGGTATGCAAAATGTTTCTAAGATCTTCAACAAATATTGGTTTTCATCAAGTTACATGAATTTTTTCATGACCCCTCCTTGGTTATGACACTTGCTACGCTTTCTCCCCCCATAAAAATACGCTTATGACCATCTCTGTAGAGCAAGAAGAACATGTGCCAAGTTTGATAGCAATCCGTTTAGTGATTCCGGAGTTATGCCATTACAAACATTACACCCCCCTTTTTAAAGGCATTTGCTGCATCCATCTCCCATTAAATTATATCTACGGCATGCAAAATGTTTCTAAGATCTTCAACAAATATCGGTTTTTATCAAGTCATATGAATTTGTTCATGACCCCTCCTTGGTTATGACACTTGGTACGCTCTCTCTCGCCATAAAAATACGCTTATGACCATCTCTGAAGAGCAAGAAGTACATGTGCTAAGTTTGATAGCAATCCGTTAAGTGAGTCCGAAGTTATGCCATTACAAAAATTACACTCCCCCTTTTTAAAGGCTACATCCACCCCCCTATAATCTTATCTAATATATGCAAAATGTTTCTATGATCTTAAAAAAGTATCGATTCTCGTCAAATTAGACAAATTTTTTCATGACCTCCCCCTGTTAAGAACACTTACTACGCTCCCTCCCCCATTAAAATATCCTTATGATCATCTCAGAAGAGCAAGAAGTATCTGTGCCAAGTTTGGTGGCAATCCGTTCAGTAGTTTCGGAATTATGCCGTTTTAAACATTACACCCCCCTATTTAAAGGCACTTGCTACATTCACCCCCCATATAGTCATATCTAAGGTAAGCAAAATGGTTCTACGGTCTTCAAAACGTATCGATTCATGTCAAGTTATATGAATTTTTCCATGACCCCCCCTTGTTTATGACACTTGCTACGCTCCCTCCCATATAAATATACTCCCTAAACCATCTCTGAAATACAAGAAGTATCTGTGCCAAGTTTGGTGGCAATCCGTTTAGTAGTTTCGAAGTTATCGCGTTACAAACATACAAACTTACATCAATTTTTATATATATAGATTATAAGGATATTCTGTGAGGAGAGGGTGTAAGGATGTAGTAAGTGCCTCTAAAAAAGTAGTGTAATGTTTGTAACGGCATAACTCCGGAGCTATTGAACGAATTACTATAAAATTTTATACAGTTATTTACTGCTCTTCAGAATTAGCCATAAAAGTATTTTTATAGGGGAGAATACATAGCAAGTATTATTAACAAGAGGGCCCATGAAAAAAAATTCATAAAATTTGACAATGGTCGATAATTTTTGAAGATCATGCAAACATTAGATATGATATATATGGGGGGTGGATATAGCAAGTGCATTTCAAAGGTCCGACACTACTGAACGGATTGCTATCACACTTGGCATAGCTGCTTTTTGCTCTTCAGAGATAGTTTTTTTTATGGGGGATAGGTATTTTTATGGGGGAGAGAGCGTAGTAACTATCCTTAACAGGGGTAATGAAAAAAATTATTTAATTTGACGAGAATCGATACTTTTCGAAGACTATAGATACTTTTTGCGCAATTTAGGGTATTCGTGTAGGGTGGATGTAGTACGTCTCTCTAAAAAGGGGATGTAATGTTTGTGACGGCGGAACTCCGGAACTACTGAACGGATTGCTATCAAATTTGGCACAAAGAAGCTCTTCAGAAATGATCATTAGGACATTTTCAGGGGGAAAGTGTGTAGGAAGTGTCCTTAACATGGGGAAAGATGGTCGATGACGAAATTTGAAGAGAATCGACATTTAGACTAGAAGGAGGGGTTTTTAAAAATAAATTTTAAACTCCCATTTTTTATAAAACTAGAGAAAGGCAAGAATTTCAAGGTCGTATTTTTCTTTAAATAATTTCAAAAGATCTGGTTCCATTTTGCCGGGGAATTCAAAGAACTCTTTGTCTGCTTATGAACGTGAGTGTATTCAAGTCTCAGCATAACTACATAACAACTAAACGAATCGCCATCAAGTTCGTCACATGTACCAAAGGTGGGAATCGACATTTTTTGAAAAGCACAGATACTTTCTACTCTACTCAGGGTTATCATTTAGTAAGTTTACTGACAAAAAGAAAGTTAAATTAAAATAGATTATAAGGTTATTTAAAGGGTGAGAGAGTGGAGTAAGTGCCCCGAACATGGAAAGTGAAAGGGAAAATTGATCGGGTTTTACGAAAAATTGGTACTTCTTTACGAGTACAGTATATTTCTAGCAACTAAGTGAGGTAGAGAATACCATGAAAATTATGATTATTGATAGATCTGGGGCACTGATCATTCGCAATCTGAACATGAACGGAGTATTGTTCGATCGGGTTTCTGTCTAAGTTATGTTTCACTACAAGAGTATTTCACTAAGCAGGACAACTTCGAGAAGTTTTTTCGGTCTTTCCTTCACGAAACATTTCCGAGCAACGCCGGGTAATTCAGCTAGTACTACTATATTAATGTACTACATTTGAATTTAAGGTAGTGAAAACCTATTCAATCATATGTGAGAAAGTGAAGTGAGCTCAATTTCATCACATTTGGTTACTATTGCCGGTACTTCTGAAACCGAAAACAGAATATCGGCATAGTGACTTTCGGTTCATTCAATCATAAACTAATATGACCTACGATTCTCTATGACAGTTTGAATTTTGGAAAAAAAATGTACCGCAATCGAACTTGCATGGAATTCATCCAATTATTTAAGAAACTATCAAGCCTTTATTTGGTTACATACTATCATGATCTGGAAACTAGATAAATTTACTAACCAATTGAAAGAATTGGTAACTAATGGAAAAAATATTTTTAAATTGACATCATTACACGCCTGACATCTGAAACGTGGGGTTGGATCCGAATGAAAATTGAGTTTTTCTTGATTTGAATCCAAGTTTGTAAAAATTGGTTCAGAGAGAAACTACCAGTTTAGGGTAAACTGTTCGTCGACTTCCTGTATCACATGGTATGAATAGCCAAGTTGCCGAATAAACAAAGGGTTTTCCACAGCTGCTTGGAGACCCACCTATCATACGTAAAGCTGAAATTGAACAGTTCAGGAATCAGAACAAATTGGCTCAAATGGCACGTTCCCCTTGATATTTGGAGATTTGTGCCTTGCCATCAATTTGTTTTTTACATCATTTTCCCGATATATAAGAGGGAAGGATTGAAAGGAAATGGATAGGGTTAGACTAGGAGGATGGGAAAAATTGACGACACAAAAACATATAAAAGCAGAAGTAAACTCTGCACCCCTAGGGGATGCTGAACAATCTGCTGAGGATCACATTTAGTGGAAGCAGAAGAAAATTCTGAACCTCTACGAGGTCCCGAACAGTCTGCTGTTAATAAAACCTCCAACCTCCGAGAGGATTTAGAGATCTTACAAAAGCGACACCATTCTGCACTCCCGGAAGAATGGAGAACGATTCGCAGTATGTACGAGCAGAAGTAAATTCGGTACCCCCTAAAGGATGCCAAACAATCTGCTAAACCCTATTTAAGGTGAATACATAAGGGATTCATTCACTCCAGGAAGACCGATGAACCCTTCCGACTATAGCTCCTTACCACATTGGGTGAGAAACGAGAGAATATCCTTCAATTTTAGCTCCGCATACACAGACTCAACCATGTATGGAGAACCAAAAACCCGGATACGTAGCTGCATCAATGCGGGACAGTTACATATCAGATGATATGAAGTACCATAATCGCATTCACACAAATCACACGAATAATACTCAGCACGTTGAATAGTAGCCATGTGATAATTGAGTTTGCAATGTCCAGTCAGAGCTCTGACCAGAATACTGCAATGATGCTTGGAGAAATGCAGTAGACACTTTGACATTTTCAGATTTAAATCTGGTAGAAATGCTTTTGTCTGAGCGCAAGTTTGCAAGCTGCGCCAGTAGCTCGCATGTTTGGATGCAGCCCAAGAACGAATCTTGTGCTTTATCCAACTAGTAGAAAGTGGTAAAGCTGGTTGCACCAGCTCTAGCCAACTCATCAGCCCATTCATTTCCAGTAATACCAGAATGGCCGGGTACCCATAAGAAGTAAACAGCATTTGAAATGCTGAGGTCTTCAATTTGAGTTCGACATGCGATCACTAGATTCGACCGTATGTCATTCGAACTGAGTGCTGTCGGAACAAAAATAAATTCGTTTACCACAGATCCTCTGCTGAAGTGCCGATTGTACTCCACACAGAATCGCGTAGATTTCTGCTTGGAACACAGTACAGTACCTACCAAGTGAATGAGACTTTTCCAGCCTCATTTCACGACAGTAGACACCAGCACCAGCACGACCATTCAACAGAGAACCGTCCGTATAACAAACTATGTGTTCATCAAGTTGTCGTTCCAGACAACCAGACAACCTTTCCTCACGAAGAGGATAGCTCACATTGAATGTTTTGAAAGGAAAACTGCATGTGAGAGTTAGGTCACTAGGAGCGAGTAAATACTCATCCCACGTAACCATTTGAGACCACAAGCGAATGTGGCTGTTAGCATAATCTAATGGGTTACTGTTCCAAAGCCTTGTAACTTTAAGACGGTATGCACAAGATAATGCTTCTTGTTTTAGGAACACATGTAGTGGTTTAATGCACAGTAGCGCCTCTAGAGCAGCAGTAGGAGTTGTCGTGAATGCTCCTGTCATCGCCATTAGGTCCATCCTTTGGAGATGAATTAGCTTTGACTGAACTGTCGCGACTTCTCCTTTCTGCCACCATACAAGACATCCATATGCTAAAATTGGTCTAACAATAGTTGTGTAGATCCAATGAATGTATCTGGGTTTGAGTCCCCATAATTTTCCAAAAGCTCGTCTGCATTGGCCGAAAGCCATGCAAGCTCTTTTAATCCTGAAGTCAATGAGAGCAGACCAATTCAGTTTTGATTCAAGAATAACCCCGACGTATTTAACTTGATCGATCACAGTGACCTCTGAACCGAAGAACTGTAACGGACGATCTCCTGTGATTATCCTACGATGAGTGAAAAGCACCATTGATGTTTTGCCCGGATTTACAGATAATCCAACTTGACAACACCATTGTTCAACAGATCGCAGGGCTTGCTGCTTTAAATCAAAGAGAGTGTTAATGCTTATACCGGTCATCAATATATGATAATCGTCGGCAAAACCATAAGTCGGAAATCCAAGGTTATTAAGTTTCCTTAACAAACCATCAGCGACTAGGTTCCATAAAAGTGGAGATAGTACACCACCTTGAGGACACCCACAGACACTCAGCTTTTTAATCTCTGCTTGCTGAAGCGATGAACAAAGAAGTCGATTGCGTGTATCCAATTTGTGATACTTGAAGGTATGCCATGACCACGGGCTGCTTCCAGAATTGTATTGAAAGACACGTTATCAAAGGCACCTTCAATATCTAGGAAAACTCCCAAGCAAGATTGTTTTAGTGAGAAAGCTTTTTCAATGTTGTACACAACATCATGTAACAGGTTTGTAGTGGACTTTCCACGCTGGTAAGCATGTTGCATTCCATGTAGCGGATGCACGCCCAAACTAACATTCCTGATATAGTGATCGA
Organism: Malaya genurostris; assembly: GCF_030247185.1. Classification (NCBI taxonomy): domain Eukaryota; kingdom Metazoa; phylum Arthropoda; class Insecta; order Diptera; family Culicidae; genus Malaya; species Malaya genurostris. The sequence goes on along the minus strand of NC_080571.1, from coordinate 228,651,684 downwards.
CTATGCGTTCCACTGTTTTAAGAAGAAATCCTGTCGCAAGACTAATATATCCTGTCGCAAGACTAAAAGTAATTATTTTCTTCAAAACATGTTTGAAATGTTCATACCCTTTCTGCAGTAACACTGGGAAAACTCCATCCTTTCCAGGAGACTTGTACGGAGCAAAACTCTCAACTGCCCATTTGACCGATTCAATCGTCACAACGCTTCGAGCAAGGGCCCAAGAATCGTAACTACCTGAAAAAGTCTCGGGAAGAGCTGTCTGTGTTGGATTCATACATCCTGGAAAGTGAGTGTTAAAAAGATAGTGAAGTACATCACCTTCATCAGACAAGTGTTCACCATCCAATGGCTTTTCCAACCACTTCTCAGACGATCGAAGAGCATTTTTGTAAGCCCTTCGAGCCGACACGAATGCCTCCGACCCATTTCTGCGTCGGTGGTCCCAAGCTCTTCTGCATAGTTTCCTTAGTCTAGCAAGTTCAGCATTCCACCAAGGAGTTCCTCTAGTAGCTCGCACAATCCGAAGTGGACAAGCCTCTTCATATGCTGCAACTATGAGTGAATTTGTCTCGTCGACAACATTTTCCAAATCAATTGGGGTTTCAATTGTTGGTTGGTACCCGTAGAATCTAGTCGCCAAGCCCTCTTCATAGAGGTCCCAGTTTGTAGATTTGGGATTACGATATGTGATCATATCAAATTTAACGTTTGAATGATCGAAGAATATGTACTTATGATCAGACAACGAAGGTTCGAGCTCATCGGAGACGAGCCAATTCACCAACTCATGCGCAATTCTATCAGAGCAGAGAGTTACGTCCAAAACCTCCTCTCTTCCAGATCTCGCAAAAGTTGGACGGTTTCCTGCATTGACTATGTGCAGGTTTGTACTGCTCACAAATTACATATCAGAACCTCTCGAATTTATATCTGTGCTGCCCCAAATGATATGGTGAGCATTTATGTCACTGCCGATTACAAGCGGTAAATCACTTTTGCAACAGTATGATAAAACCTTTTTGAAGTCATCGCTTGGCGAAGGTTGGTTATTCGGTAAATATGCCGAACAATAGACATATTTCCTGTCTATGCCATCAGTAGTCATACCAACTGTGACAGCACAAATATCCCGAGTTGTGAGCTCCGATATGAGAGAAACATCGAGAGCACTATTTGCAAGTATGCATGCTCGAGGCATTTCACGTGGATTAGTCATACCGGTCTTGTTGAAGGCAACAAAGACTGGGTTTAACAATTTTCCAACGTAGAAATTTCTCTTTTGGAAATATGGTTCTTGAACTAAAGCTATGGAAGCTTTACCTTCTTGCAGAAGTCTGGATAGATTCATAGTTGCTGTACGTTTATGCTGAAGATTGATTTGTGCCACTCTAACCATTATCAATTAGAGTAACGAACATTTCACCACCAGCACTAACCGTACAACAACTACAAGAAACCAAATATATTGGCTTATAATCGCCAATAGCGAACCATGGAAGGATTTTTTTTAAATGTTTTAATCATTTAAATCCCACGAGTTGCGAAGAAAGAAGTCGTCCACTGTGCCAGAGCTTCGCTTAACACAGTAAGGGAAAACCCCAAGATATTCCGTTCACGACTGCATTGTTTAACCTCCTGCAGCCATTCAGCCATCGGCACGGAAATACACCTTGACTTAGGAGTTCCTATTTTTGTGGCCTTCTACGACATGGAACAGGAAACCAGTGGATCAATTCTTGGTAAAAAATAATTCCGCCGGATGCCACACGGCTTACCTGTTTGGTGGACTTATACCACCGGTACAGGTGGACCGTAGCATTATTCTTAGCTAGTTGGGAAACCGCTACCAACACTACACGGCTATCTAGGCTGCTCAGAGAGGGAAGTTGACATTGATGGTCAACTTCCATGGATGGCCGAGCAGCCGAATTTCCACAGCTGCTTGGAGACCCACCTATCATACGTGAAGCTGAAATTGAACAGTTTCGATCAACTGGAAATGTGATTCGGCAGGCTCAAGAAAAAAAGAAGCATAGCGAGCAGGGTGGACCGATCAAATGGAGGGTGAAGCATGCAGTTTCCGAGTCTTGAATGTCTGGCAAAGAGTGGTCATAGTCAGAGCTGTATGGAGACGACTTCTACATACAGAATAGACAGGCTTGAGCTGATACGTGAGCAAACTACTCCATGAAACACCAGAAAAAGAGCACTAAGTAAATTCGAAGAACTATATTTGTGAAAGCGTTTGAAGTTCGATTTTTATACATAGCTTAGTTTTTCATTCATTCATATTTCGATTATAGCAATCAAAACAAAACGATTTTCCGAAATAAATATAGGGGTAATCTTCAGGAAATGAACAAAAAACTGAAAATATTGAGTTTAGAAGAATATGTTGTTTGTTTAGAAAATCGACGATGTGAATTAATGCATTCTATCTTTTTCTATCAGGTTTTATAGTATTTCTTAGGACTGCTAAAACTGCACTAGACTATATAATTTCCTCCCTCATATTTCACTGTGCATCTGTGGCTTAAGCCGTTTGATTTTAATAGTTTTGAAGAGTAAATTCAGGCAACTTGGCTTTTTATGTCATGTGATACAGAACGTCGACGAACAATTTGCCCTAAAGCAGAAGAGTTTTTTTTATTTCGCACTGTTTTAGATTTTTGTCGACATCGCACATGTTAATTTTGTCTGGTGAATACTTTTGTCTGCAAAAAACCTATATTTTTATTACTCCTTAGAGCTTTCACTCAATATAGCAAAAATAAGTGATTAAAGTTAACTACTGTGCACTTACATTGATTCGAATACAATAAATGTTAGAAAAGTGACTTATCAAATCAGTAGTATATTAAAAACCAAATATGTGTCAATTCATTAGCTCTGATTCATGTTTTTAGAATGATTAACTTTTTTTAAGTCTGATATTATACCCGTCTACATTTTTTAAAAATCTGAAAAAATACAGCGCAATGTACTCATAAAGGATTTATTTTTGATGTAAAATCTAGGGTGGTACCAAAATTGTAAGTGAAATTCACATGAAATACATTTTGAAAAATACTGAAAAAAATCAGAAAGCTTTCCCATAGCTCCTAAAATATTCCTGATTTTTTAAAAATTTTTGTTGAAGAGGTTTTTGAAATATTTAAATATAATAAAATTAAAGGAACCACCCTAACTCCACAAATATGGCAGTCAAAAGGGTTAAAATTTTGGGAAAATCATCTCCAATACAAACCCTTTCAAACAGCTTATATCAATTTTATTTCTGTTTGGGGGCAGTTTTTATATGAGAACCCGGCTTCACCCTTTCTTAAAAGTATCTCATAAACAGTGTTTCTGAAAATAAAACCTTTATGCAGGGTAGTTTAATTGATAAAACAATTTCCCCGATTAGGAGTTACCTACGGGTTCGAGTCCCGTCTCTGCGGTAACATTTTCGCGGTTTTTATCACATAGTTGCATTCGCATGTCTTTTTCCAATATGTTTATCCCGTTTGATACTGATCAAATTTATAAGTAAGCTATCACATGAATTTCCAGTACAACAAGTTATATGCCTGAGATCACTTAAGATCTAAACTAATTCTAACTGCTTTCAAAACACTCCGCATGTAATAAACAATAATAGTTTACACATTTTTAAGCATTTTGCCGGAACATTTTCGGATTGTTATAATTGTGATTGAGAATGTGAGCAATAGTAAATTATAATTTATGTCGCACAGAAGTTTAATTGAGCACACAAATTCCAATTCACCAAAAAGCTTTAATCAGGAAACTAATCCTTCCAAAACGTGAACAAAGTTTCTATCTCAATTTTACGATTCTGATTAAAATATCCTTATCAGGCTTCCCACACAGAGTCCCTCCTCAGTTACGGCTATCCACGCCCTGTACAAACAGCTCATCAGTTATGTCCGGAATCTCATTTTCCATAGCGTTCCACTTTTTTCGAAAAGTTAAATAAACGAAACCTAATCCCTGTCCCCGCACAGTATCCCCGAAGGCAGCTCTAGCTGGAAATGTCCCCGTCCCAGAATCTAAACATATGTCATCAGCGAGGGTAACTCGAATAAATCATTTCACGCTACACGAACCTCAAATTAAACACCACATCTCGAGTGTCGTCCACGCAATGCTCCCGGCTTCCGACGAGAGCAGGACCCACAAGGTGTTAGTAGCAACGTGCCTATATAAATATGTTGCGCTAAACATATGTTGCCCATGGTTTCCAGAATGAGATGAAGTTTTTGCGAAGCGATACCATAGATATCGTAGCACACAAGCTATCATAATGGGAAAAGGATGAACTGTCTTTCGACGTATCAATTCTTGGAATTGGGTAGTTATTTGGCAGAATGTGCGCCAACGCATCATGACTTCGTTCATATCCCTAGCCACTGAAAGAAATGAAATGGAGAGGGAAAGGTAATTTTGTGGATGAAAGAAAATAATATTCTAATCATGGTTGTCCTTGCTGATGCAAGTGTGTGAATGTAATGTAAATACAACTTGCTTCAGAGTTTCTTATATTTATAGCCGCCATGTGGCTTTGATCTCTTATTTAAGTGTCAAGCGACAAGACTAAGATGACATACTGTATCAAGCTCCAAAAACTAATTCATCCTTGGTAGCGGTTCAAGGAATGTTTGTACTCACTCATTTTCATAACGGAGATTATGATAAGCTGGTGTAGGTTATCAGTTTTCCAAGCAGTTTAAAATGAACCACCCGTGAATTAAACACAAACAAACCGTTTATTAGAATTAAGCCTTCTGACAGCTATCGTATAATTAAAGGACTTTGGCGGTATGTTGGATTTTCACTTCGAAAGTAAATTAAATGGAAATCATAACCAATAATTGAAACAATTGAAAAACACGTTTTCTTTCATAGGACAGAAGCGCTAGAAAGTTTTCAAAATAAATTCTCTGGTTTGGGGCTCTACGAAGTGAAATAACTTACTTGAATTTAAGAGATTTCAATCTGATCAATATGAAGAGTTAAGAGGATCGAAAAATATATATTCATAATCAAATGTAGGGTGTGAAAAAATCAAAGCTCAAAAGTATAATAAAAGTCAGGCTACCACATTCAGGAAACAGATTTTCACCTTCTGTTTCAACAAACTCCGCAGCAGATTCGTATGCTTACTGGGCAGATCGAGGCTAAAACATACAACATCTGACATGCGGGGCCAGCGTCTTCTACTATAAACCGGCTACTCAAGCTTCAAGAAACATCCGTTATCATACCATTACAAAGTCAAAAAGTCAATCCCGTATCATACAGAGCCCAGTGGTTACGAACACATATGATTCTTAACGATACAGAAGAATTTTCCAATAGAATTTTATGATGCAAAATTTCAAATTTTTCTAAGATCCAAAAACAATGTACTAACTGCTTGCTTGAAATCAATCTCACCAATCCCGAACTTAAACCGTGTTGGAATTTATACAAGATGTTGTTGAAATTTGAGAAGTCATGCATTCTTTTCACAAGAATTATTGTTGCGAAACATATTTCACAAGGTCTACTAAATTAGGGAGTTTGCTGACAAAACTGACATGTAGCCAGTTGATTCTCGTATGTGATCAAAAATTTGAATTGGAGTTTTCCACTTCGGAAACCCAAGTAAAAAGAAATTACTTTTATTTGTGTTCTAGTGAAGCTTTCGCTAAGTCTCTGGGGAAAGTCATGCACACGCACATGCAATACTCAGCTTCGTTATTCTCAACGTTGTGAACATTTTTTTCACCTGTTTCAGCTTCATATTCCTTCGTAAACTGTACGTAAATTGCACTATCCGTTTTGTTCAACTGCAACTCTTGTACCTTTTTTATTATCGAAACGCATTTTTTCCTTCAACTAGGCCTCAATTTCGCGCACTGAAAGTTAAATACTACTCTTTCTGAAACCAATAACAATAGTTCTTGGTCGAAAAGTCAATGCCGTTGCCTGAAGTTCTTGAGAGAGATTGTCTTATTGTTCATTGCACTGTATTGTGCAATACACGGCATTGTACTTTGTTTCTATAACTTAAATTGTAGCAGCACGACTGCTTTGATCGAGGAAAGCAGCCCGGTGGCAAGGATAGGGTGCTGCAGCAAGTGTTACCGTAGCCAACATCTGGGGCATTTGGTGGGCAATCAGAGCGCTCAGAGTATGGTAAACAAACATTTGAGCATTTCAAATCGAGTTAAATCTTAATTTTCTTATTGTAATGATGATATTCTGATCAATAATTTGCGGGGAAGTGCGGTAAAGGGTAATAAATAACCAAGTAGTTTGTAATATCAAATTTTTTGTTAGCCTTCATTGTTTTGGTTTTTGCAGAATGATGCTAGCCACAGTTTCATGATGTCATAGCAGGGGGCTGGAGGAAAGTGAGTAAACTGATCGATTTTTTTGTAAGGTTTTGAACACTCATAGCTCAGTCAATTTTGTTTCGGTTAGTAATGTGTCTGCACCTGCTGGATATACCTATATGGATAATTCCATATATTTTCAATCAAAAATTTTAATGAACAGCAAATACAGATTTTGCCTATCGGAGTCGACATGTTTGAAGAAGTTAGTGATAGATCAGTTGAAAAACATTGCTTTGAATGATGAAAGCCGAAGCAGAACTGTTAATGTATTCGAACCAATAATTTTGAATTGTAAACTTTACAGAAACATTTCCAGTGCTGAAAACTAGATAGTCAATTATTACGAAGTCTTCGTTGTCAGCAACTTCTCGAATAAAAATTAAGTTAATTTGGGTGCTAAGATAAAAAAATAGAGGATGTAAATCGGTCAAACTGTTCAGTTGGAAATCAAATATTGCTTCTGTTTGAAGTTAAATTCACATTCAATAATATTAAAATATTCACTCAAGTTTCCATTTCGGTGAAATTCAAATCAGATTTCCATTCAATATTTTTCGTCATATTTCTCCGAAAAATTATTGTTCAGAACCACATTTACACATACCACATTTCGAGGGCTCTGATCGCCCACCAAATATCCGAGTTGTTGCCTACGACCAAACTTGCCCTGTATTCTTGCTCTGGTATGCATTTCACAGACAGCTGTCACGGTTGTAGACGACGCTCGCAACTTGTTTGCGACATCTTGGACGAGGAGAATGATGTCGTTTTTCATTGAAAACACTCGTGGAGTGCTTTGCTCGATTCGTGCACTTTTCGTGCAGTGGAGCAATCAAAATAGGTGCACTGTGTTTCGTTGATTTGCACCGCACAAAAAAATGCACTTTGGGGGAAATTTGCGGGCAATTATTTTGCACTCGTTTTATTTTCCGAGCAACAAGCGTGCAAAGCAAACATTAAAAATCGTTCCATTAATTGATTTCCAGGTCAAAACACTGGTACCGAACAAGTGAAATCAATGAAAAACAACATGAGATCACGTAACTATACAAATTCACTATGTATCTCACAACACTATAAATTATGTATAATAAACGTCACATCACATATACGTATTTCGAATACAATTTGTATTCATCTTCAGTGTATTACAAAATTTCATGTTCTCATTGTAATAAATTATACATTGGACAAACAAAGAGATCATTAGATACATATCCGTTTCAAGGAACACATAGCGGAAATAGGGAAAGCATCCAAGGATTTGGAACGGGGATTATCACACCATTTCAAGTCGAAAGTAGCTGAGCATGCCTTTTCCGAAAACCACGATTTCACTATAAATGACATAAAAATCTTAAGACAAATTTCCAACCCATGGAAATTGGATTCGGCAGAAAGTCTAGAAATTTTCAAACATAATTCCACTTCCGTTTCATATAAAAGGAACAACATTGCAGCATTCTTTCAATAATTTTAAAAAACCGCTAATACACTGAAGATGAATACAAATTGTATTCGAAATACGTATATGTGATGTGACGTTTATTATACATAATTTATAGTGTTGTGAGATACATAGTGAATTTGTATAGTGACGTGATATACTTATAACAGAATTAAATGGTAATATTAGAAAAATTACCCTTGTAAAATCATTCTGTTCAAACACTCAAACGAAAAGTTAACAACATGAGATTCCGTTTGAAACAGTTCGCCACTCTTGTTGACGTTAGTGACAGTTGGTTTGACCACATTCAAAAAATTCGCTAAGTTGGCGTACGAGGAGTTCGGATTTTCGTAATGCACAAGTAAAAGTTTGACGTATTGCGCTTCTTGCTTCGAAAGTATTTTTACAACTGAAGGCACTCAAAAATTATTGTCTATGTTCTTTTCAGTTTCATTAGATATTATGGTTCTGTGTGATAGTTATTCAAAGTCTAGGCTTACATATGCTTAGGTGAAAATTTTCTATTTTTTTTTAAATTTAATATAATTATGTATTCAAGCTTTACGTGGGCGATTGAGCTACTTTTTTGTTGTTGAAAAAACATTTTTTTATTGGATTTCGTGATCCGTTTTCTTGAAGAAGGGTTCTAGTTTTCCTGATATTTTGGTTGAAGACGCCCTTTAAGCAGTTTCAGAGTTTACTGTAGTGAACAGGTTATTCACAAAACTTACATGTAATCAGCTGATGCTCGTAGTTAACCAGCGCATACAAGGATGCCTATCGTCCTGGCTTAAATTACGTAAGATGGAGTTGTCTTATGTAGTGGCATAAGTAACTCTCGCACCCCATTCCGGATACCGGGGGAAAAATTCCGCAACATTTCCCTTTCGAATGAACACTGACGTGCAGGGGGAGTTTATGTACTCGCATTTTTATAGCACCATCAACTATAAAATAATTTTTTTTCCGATAAGTTCGGTAAATATGTAGAGGTGTTTCACAACTGTGATTGATCATTCGATAGTAGCCTTCATTACCGTTCTCACTTCCACTCATTCAATTCACTAGAAGTTTTATCAATAGTGTCCATGTAAAGAGAAATGAATTTCTTAAAATTGGTTGGAAAATACTTCTAGTTGCAGAAATTCTTTCCAGTCTCGTAACTACCGGAGATAGTGGTCGAAAACTCACTAGAGTCATGTTTGTTATTAATATTGTTTGTTTTTTCTTTTATGTTAACAGATTTGGTTATAATGGAATGTTCTCAAATATACACTATATTTAGACCAAATATTGGTAATAACTCATCATCGCCATCTCCACACGATGATCGGTACAGCGGCAAGCCTCATTAAATGAACTTGTTTCAAGGGTGGATCGCAAAAGTGTGGGATGAGAATTGCCATTGTTAAGTAACACAATCAACTCGAAATGCAGCTACTGTACACGCAATTTGGTTGAGGGCACAAACGCTTAGGAACGTCATAAAATTGAGTATCTCCATACTCATGGACATGCCAAAATTGCGTTTGTTTGTTCAGTACTACGATCACTTCCATCGAGCAAACCACGAAAGAGAAGCCGGAGTAAGCCATAATCATTTAATCCACCAATCAATCTGCTGGGTCTCCTTCGTGCCTTCCATCGTTCGCGATTCCGAGTGGCGTCGAGGATAATAAAAAACAGCATTTCGTCTCCTTTCCAAAATCACCCGGTGTAATAGCTATTCGCTGTAGAAGGATTTTTACTAGGCTATATAGATCAGTACGGTTAATGATTATATATGTATCCCCGAAAATACGCGTTGATTGTTTGACTTTGCCCCATTCCTCGCACAGTCCATCGAATGGAAAGGAACCTAGTACATGCAACAGTTTCCCATTTGGACCGAACTCGGAATAACTTTAATCTCTTGTCGCACCAACGCCGTAATTATCGTCGTTCTGTTCGGAACGATTCGAGAACGACTAACTTTCTTATCAAGCGAGAAAAGTAATAATAATATTCATTATCATCGCCATCATCATCATCATCATAACAATGGAACACAATTCACGCATTCAACAGCTCGCCTCCCGTCGTCTGAGGGTGAGTAATAAAAGGACATTCCAACACTAAAACCTACATACGGGTTGACGTGGCTTTGGTAGAGCAATAAATTCCGATGTATGATGGCGGACGGTACAAGCGGTATCGAAGTTTGAGGTAAATTGCAAAAGTTAACAGTAATCTGGTGATTATCGATGATTTTTTCCGAATGATACATGATCAATAAAAACATTATCGCATTGGTTCCACATCAAAATTTCATCAGCTATCATCATTTTGCAATCGACAAATCCTGGACGCCCAATTCGTTTTGAAGGTGGATCCGTGGAAAAAAATCGATTCTAAATTTTCGTGGATTTTCTTGTTACTTTCAGAGAGTAAATATTTCCTGAGAGTGTCAATAAACCTTACACACTACATTATTATTACTGAAGTTTAGCGAAATTTTGGTAGAATTTTTAACAAATACATCCAGAAAAACCTGCTAGCTGACGTTTCAACAACCCACAACTGTCGTTTAAGTGAATCAATGCAGAATATAATGGTAGCGTTTTACTAAAATTTCAGTCATTATGATGTAATTAATTAACGTTTTGGCATTCATTGTTTATCACTGCATACGATGTCTTACTGAATTAATTACAGCAAATCATTTCAGAGAATCAAATTACGAAAATTAGGTGTTTAAGAAAATTTTACATATTGTGGAAACATAAATAATGAAAAATATGCCATTGTTAGAGTAGAAGGGGGTAATGTCGTGCACAAAACAATTAATTAATTTTTACTAACTTTCAAACAACTGGTAGCATCGGTAATCAGCTTAGTAAAAGTTATCTTCGCTGAATGTTCGGTAGAGTTGCCTGACTTGTTTGTTCGTCCTTCAGTACCGATATTTCGTAAAACTTAAAAAAAAATCGTAAATATTATTTCGTCGTGAGCTGTGAAATATTATTGCTCCTTTGGAAAATTTCACTGGAAACTCGTAAAAAATAATACTAAAAATTCAATATTGAACCGAGGACCGGAAAACCGAGTTTCATATACCATTCGAATGATGTCGTTTTCGTTTATACCGATCCCCAGTTTTCAGTTTCAGAAGTACCGGGAATAGTGGTCAAATAATCTCGAACGAAATCAACTCAGTCTCAGAGATTGCTGAGCCGATTTTCATGAACTTTGATTCGAATGAAAGGGAATTTTTAAACACACCGTTTCTTGTTTTTAATCAGGACTCAATGAAAAGTATTTTTTTGAAACCCTTAGTGATATTTATAAAAATATAAAAAAGGTATTATCGCAATACACTCACAGAGGTGTTCTCATTGCTATCCAACGAGGTTTGAGGGGCAGATGGTCCTATCGCATTTTCAGTCATTTCATTTAATTTATTTTAAAACTAATAAAATTTTCAACACTTAGTACTTTGTAATTTCACAACCGGAACTCGCACTCGGGTGAAATTGAATAACAATCGATAGTACCATAGGACTTCGGAAATCGAAGATCAAGAAAGTGTCTAGGTCAGTTTATGTGCCCATCAAATATTAAAACCTGACAGTTTTACTTGATTGTATACCTGTTTTGAACAATTTTTACTTTAATGGGACCATAGGGCTTCTCATATCCACATAAGTTTGAGAAAATCGGTTCACAATTTCTAAGAAACCGATGTCAGTACTTTAGGAACCGGAACAGCCGATGTGTATTTGATTAAAAATCCGTCCTGTTCACTTTGTTACGTATAAAAATCCATTTATTCAAATAATGTTTTTAATATTTATTACTTATCATAACAATTTCGTGAAAAGTGTTTTTTGATTAATCGAAAACAACACAGCACGGAACGACCGAAATTAGCTCTGCGCCTAATTCGTATTACTGTTTTTGAATTAGTTGATTTTAACAACAAAATTTCCAAAACAACTATAAAATTAGTTAAAATTGAGAATTTATTTGCTGAAAAAAACTCTTATTTTTAGAGAATGTGCTTAGTTGGCGAATATTCTGGACACAAACCAGCAATATCTCAATCCAACACGAAATTCTCATTGACAACTAATTTTGTTTTTGAAATCAGAAAATTTGTTTCTATTTATCTATCACCAGTTTATTAGCCACAAAATTCATGAGAAGTGTCAAAACAAAACAATCCAATAAAAAGCTAAAAGGGACAGTCTTGTTGAAACTGCTTGCAAATTGTTTAGATGTTTTATGCATGTGTTACGATATATCCATATATAAATTTCTAAACCGGTATGTAAAAATGACGTAAACTGTTAGTGGAAAGTGTATTTATTTAGAATTTGTGCGCATTTGAAGCGATTGTGCGTAATAATGTTTTTACGCGGAACAGTGAATTGAGTTTCGAATGTTGCACTCTAATTGTACATGTCAAATGATGTTTTTTGTATCTTCCAACCTTCCGGGCCACGCCGTTCGATGTACTACTTGTATTCGGTTTTTATTTTCCGAGTGCTCAAAGTTTTCAGTGAGAGAGTCGATTTCGCGAAGTCGAATGAAGAAAACAGCGATTTAGAAGAAAAATGTTCAAAAAGAAGTTTATGTTTCGCTTATGTGTTTTTCTCCAATACAACATCGTATTTATACCTGCCAATATAGAAAAGACAACCGCGACTGAAATTTTTTTCGGTAGTAGTGTGCCATCTAGTGGCTAGTAGTGCGTTATTTCGGCGACAGAGCGCCATATAGCTGCAAATTGCAGAAACCAATTCAACCATTTATGTTGGTTGAAAACAACGTTTTATTTCTCTAATTCAACTAAAAAATTAGTTGAATGGATATGAAGTGTGCCTTAGCTAAGAAATAACAATTGGTGAATTCAACTAAAAAAATAGCCATTTCAATAAATATTTTATTATTATCAAGGAAATTAGAATTAAAAAATCTAAATTAGCAAAAGTAAGATTTTTAGTTGTCTCAAAAAATAACTAACTAAAATCAGAAAATCAACTAATTTTTTCGCCAAAATGCTGATATCGGTCTTTCCGTGAGGCACTAACTCGAAATGTACGTGGTTCTCCGAAAGGCATGAAAAGGCAATAAGGAAAGTCAGGATATACAGACATGGGATTTCGACTGGTGGGAGCTGTGAACGATTATCTTCAGAAAACTTGTTGTAGTCACCTAGACCCACAATTCAGAATCCTTAAGTAAATAATCATGAAGTAATTCATTTGTTTATAATAGACTAGCGGACCCCTGCACACTTCGTAGCGCAATAATATTAGATCAGATTTAAATAAATCAAAACTACTTTCAATCAATTTTAATAATTATTGTCAAAAAGACGGAACCACAGGTTGAGAATAACTGTTATGCGATAAAAACATTTTTTGTTTCTCCATTTTCGGTAAACAACAATTTTCCATGTAAAAACTCAAACTTCATGACAGAAACTCCTTACGATTACCCTTGTGCTTTATTGACGGTATCAAAAAAGCTAAACGAATGGGAAAATGACGTTTAAATTTAAATGACATATCAGTGGGAGTCATTTGAATTGTTCCCTCGATAAAATTTGCCATTAACCTTTTAACTTTGAACTTTTTTTTCTGCATTTGCTTCTGTACTTTCTGTATTTATTGTTATACTTTCTGAACCTGTTCCTGTACTTTCTGATCTTGATTCTGAATTGTAAGTATCAGTTTCTACATCTGTTTCAGTACTCTGTGTTTGTTCCCGTGCTTTCTCTACAACATGTTCCTGTCCTCTCTGCACTTGTTCTAGTATTTTCAATATTTGTTTCTCTCATGTCTGTACGCGTTCCTGTACTTTCTGCACCTGTTCCTTACACATTTGTTTTTGTTCGGTTGGCACTTGTTCCCCTTATTTCTGCATCTACAGCTGTTTAGGAGAACTCACTAAACTCACAAAATCAAAATAATCAAACGACCTATGTGAAAGATGGTTTCAGAAGAATGTGGCCATGATTGTTCGCGATCAATGAAGTTGAACAATTGTTTTTAATTCGATCGCAGATCGCTTGTGAGAAAGTTGATGAATCGTTTCAATGAGGAACAAAATGTCAACGTGATGATTCTCAAATCCCGTTCGATGATGTCCGTAAACGCGACAGAAGTGTTGGTTAGAGTATGCTATACGGAACTGTTTATAGCTACATAGTAAATTGAAATTTCGAAGTACTCTGCAAAAACCGATGTTTAGAGAAAAATAGGCCCAAAGACGTCTCGAACGGGTTGATATAATTTGGATCGTATCTGGGTCAAATGAAGACATTTGGGCTCAAATGAATAACCGTACTTGAAATTTGAAACAATCTCTAAAATTTGGAGGTCATTTTGAGACAAATACGCACAAAATCTCCAAATCTATTATTGATGCTGAAGGTGAATGGATTTGCAATAGTTGTACTCGATCCAATGAAGCGATATTTGAAATGATTTTTGCACACTTGTAACTGCGATTATGATCTTAACCCTCAGGGTACGGACTGGGTTACTGTAACCCGAGCGAAATTTGAAAGAAGCGCCATACGAAGAGAAGTCGGCGAGGGGGGTCCGGACCAGGGGGAGAAAAAACTTATAGATACACACTATTAGAGGTCCAAGCGGCAGAGTCAGTCTCCGCTTTGTGTCCGAGCTAGACACATATAAAGATTGTGCTCGGGTGTGGTACACCCAGTCCGTATCGAACGTTACAAAATCCAAAATTTTTAAAGAAATTAAGTTTTAATTTTCGTCTGTTTGCCGCTGAGGAATAAAAAGGTAAGTAAGAATACGTACTCTTTACTTAATTTTGTAGATTCTAACCTCAAAATAACGCGTTGTACATGGTGTAAGCGAAGTATTGTAGTAGATCTTAATCACTTGAACGTACGTCTTATATCGAAATCTTTGCTGCTCGTAGTGAATTATAACTCATTAAATTTTGTTTCTTGTAATTTTTTGTTAAAGAACACGCATTAAAAACATGGCAGCGCGTCGAATCACTCGAAGCGTTGCTGCTTTGGAGGAGTTGTACAAGGAAAACGAGACTAAGGCTAACTTGAAAAAACGCGTATTTTCATTTTTCAAAAAAAATATAGTTTTTGGAATAAATCAAAAAACCGTTATGGACATTTGTAAGAACTACTTTTTACCTTTCAAATGCGAGTTATACAATGTTAATATTTTTTTTTTCAAAAAGTTACAGCATTTTGAAAAAAAAAACGTTTTTTTTCAAAAAAAACTCAAGACCCGTTCACATTTTTCATTATAATTTTTTTTCAATCAGTTAAATGATTAATCTGACAACTCTATTATATTTTTGAGACAATTTCACACAAAATAAAAAAAAATTATTCAAATTGACAAAGTACAGCTCGATATACACCCAATCAAAGTCGCCGGGTTAGGCTAACCCTGTCCGTACTGAACGTAACTTTTTTATAGTCCGTACCCTGAGGGTTAAACCTTTTGTACAAATAGTCATCTCAATAGTAGAGTCGCCATATTATTTTACCGATTGCTCGACTTTCATTGAATCAACGAATTGTGATAAAATCGGATACAACATCTTTGTTTCGATTCTAAGAAGCAATACCACAGACAGAATAGATCGAAAATTGTTCAAAACTACTATTATAGCGACGTGAAAACTCGAAGCGAATGCACATATTTTCAACTTACCCTTAAAGTCCATCTATCGAACAGAGATATCGGATCTCACTCTGACAATTAGTTTTTGCATATTGAGATGAACCAGGGTTGCCGTTACTCTACCAAATTATATTCGCATTTTACTCCAAATTTATTTCATTTATCAATTGAATGTACTTTTTGTAACAGTTGTGTTTGGGTTCATCTAATGAAATTCAAGAAGTATGACTCTAACTGACCCCAACTTGTGATGAAAAATTTTGCTTTTCGGGCAGTGGTAATGCTTATGTAAAATTTAGACCAAAAACAAAACAAAAAAACATCCTTCGAATTTAAACGGAATTACTCAATTGAACACTTCAATCTTGTTGTCTCTGGATAAAAGTTCAGCGCATGGTGGTAGCAATAATTACATCCATCGTGAAGATAGAGATTCACATTTTTGAAATTTAAAGAAAACTACGAATCATAAAATAACGTGCTCTCGTCAATGACTTTATTTTCTTACAGTCGTTCTTTAATTTCAATTGACGGCATTGAACACAAATTATATATATTGAAAAATGGAAACCTGTATGCTGTGCATTTCGTGCCCATACTGAACATGTGGTTCGAAATAAAGAAACACGTGAATCAAGTAGGCTCAGTAAAATGTGAATACAAATCAGATAGTTAGGCGTCAAACGATTGTATCAATAATCTAGTATTCATATTTTGCTCTCCCGCGGGCAGCAACATTGCATAACTCGATACGCGCCAAACAATCATCGGAGATCTAGCATGCATTGAGTGGAAAGTTTCCAACTCTAAACGAACCAATTTTCTAGTTTTTGTCTACTTTCCCGAAGGATTTTTCTTTTGTACTATAGCCTAAAACCTCCACATAAACGTCACCTTTCGAACAAAAACAAATTATTTGAAAATCGGCCCGCGCATACCAGAGAACATTAGCAACAAACACTTTTTTCGCTATTATTTTATATAGGGCAACGGCTCCCTATTTCATCTGAGCTCCTATTTCCATCTCATCCCTTCACCTCATAACTTTGAACATGAATAATATTTTACAACCTACCGGAAGCAAACTGTGAAATGTTTTAAAATGATTTGAAAAGCTATTGTCACACTTTCCTATTGAAAGAAATGGTTTTAAATTCTTCGGTGATCGTTTTTTTCAAATAAAATAAACTCACTTTTCAATTTAGGACACACTTTCGTCTCAAGATTTACAATTCGTCATGTTTCTGAATATCTACTAATCGATTCGTCTCAAAACATGATCACTATTTCGCACAATTACACTAGCATTGAATGCTGGATGACTTCATAATTAGTTATGTTCACTTGCCACTTGTTTAGTTAACGATTAAAAACTTCAAAATTTACTCGACAAGCAATAAAAGTCTTCAAAAATATGAGATGAAAGTTTTTCACTTCGTTCACTTGATTGCGCTTTGTTTTCATCTCATTTGGTTTCGCAAAGTTGCCAAGTTATCTCATAATGTTACAAAACAAAAATTGTTTATCTTCTTCAAATTATCATCAAAAAGTATGTTTTTGGCATCCGTGACATTAGTTTAATTATATTATTGATATTAATATTTCAATAAAACTGTTTTTGCTTCGAATATTACCAGAAAGAACGTGTTAAATACTGATGAAATAATCATTGTGGCAAATCTAGTAGCACTGGTTTCATTCCGCTATACGCTGTGAAGTGTGTGTGTGTTTCATCGGCTGTGCACAGAGATGCCAGGTATTTTCATAGAAAATATTTATTACTTTGCATAGAAAGTCTATATCTGTTCTATCTGTTTTCACTAATAAAATGATGTTAAAAGATAGTTCTTTAGATCTCCGTAAGTCATTGCCCCATTAATTAGATAATTCAACGAGTAAATTTTTTACCAATAATAATAATGTGGAAAAATCCTGGTGGGTACGGTTGTATCGTTTGAGTTGTATATCTGGCAGCTTCTCCATACGATCAGAAATATGATCAGCAATTCATGGTATAATTCTCAACAGTGTGAGATAATCATGAATTAAGTTTTCTTGAATTTTTGGATTCATGAGGAAAACTCATCGCAGTTGCTTGCCTTTCTCATACCCGCGACGACGATTTAGAGGTAGACAGTCGCGATGTTCTTGGCGAGCATAACAAATACAGTCTGTTACATAACAGAATTGAAAATGAAAAGCCTCAACATGAGAATACTTATGAATATAGTTTTATTAGATCAAAAATTTGCATGCAAATACATTATTAGCAAGTCCAATCTCCTTCAGCGTTTATAATGACTTGACACCTTCGAGGCATACTTTGAGCGAGATTTTGCGCGTATTCTTCTGTAAACGGCCTCCAAATTTGTGAATTCGGCGAACAAGCTGTTTCAAATTGTTTGTCCGGTTTTTCCCAATCTTCATCTTCATTCGAGCCCAATCCAAAGTCACGACACAATTTTGCTCCTTTGCCCATCAAGACGTTTTAGCACATGTTTTTCACTCAACATCAGTTTTTGCAAAGTACTTCGAAATTTGAAATTATTTGAGATCAAATGTCTGCGAACAGTTCCGTACGATATATTTAACCCTTTTTTGGTCAATTTTGAAGCACCTTAGCGTAAAGTTAATGTCGGATTCTTCAAAAACAGATCACAAATCACTTTTTCGTCTTTTTCCGACAATACACCGACAGAGCCGCGATTTGGAAAGTCGTCGACATTTTTCACCTTCTTAAAACGATACACCCACTTACTCACAAACTGTTTCGACTTTTTCATGTATTTCGCCGCGGCAGCTTGGGTCGTTTCGGGACCTTTCGGGTGCGAGCACAAAAAAAACTGCTTCGAAGCGCGTAGCGTAGGCAGTACTCATTTTGGAAAAATGCAAATCGATTTGTAAACAATAGTCAGCTGATTTATTCTCGCATTGCATCACGGACACTACTGCCTCTGTGTTAAAAAAAATATCACACCATCCCACTTTACCGATCGCGAGTAATCGTGACCGAAAATCGATCATTTCTTCTTGTGTTGGACGTAGTTTTGAGGACCTTCCACCAACAGCCTCCTGCTCAGCAACAGCCTCAAACGCTCAGCAGTTGCCTTCTCAACCAGCAGCCGCAACAACAGATTATCAGTAATCGCATTCAGTTCCTGATTTCTGGATCTGGATTCATGACTAAATTTTAGATTGGATTCTGGAACAAGATCTCAATACTGAATTTCGGAACTGAATTCAAAACCTGGATTCTGGTCCATCTGAATTTTGAGTTTAATTACAGGTTTAAAATTTTGATTCAGACTTTAGTTTCAGATTACAGGTTCAGAGCACTCTGAAACTGAATCCTAATTCTGGATTCTGGAACTGGTTTTCTGATTAAATTTTGGAACTAAATTTAATTTGCGTTCGGAATTTGAATCTAGAATTCTGATTTAAGATTTCAACTTCAGAATTCTAGAATACAATTCAGAATATGAGAACTTAATTCCGGAGTAAAAGGTCAAATTTGAGCAGCCAAATTGAATTTTGGAACTGTCTTCTGATCCAATTCCTAAATTCAGTTTCAGACTTTAATTCC
Organism: Malaya genurostris; assembly: GCF_030247185.1. Classification (NCBI taxonomy): domain Eukaryota; kingdom Metazoa; phylum Arthropoda; class Insecta; order Diptera; family Culicidae; genus Malaya; species Malaya genurostris. Next base: position 228,632,592 of record NC_080571.1, on the reverse strand, counting down.
TAAAATCAGTTTTAGAATTCATTTCCAGAAGCCAGCATACTGAAACTAAATTCGGAATTGAGATTCCGGACAAGATTTTGGAACTAAGTTCAATTCCTTTATTCTGGTTCGGAAATCAAGTTCAGAACTCAGTTTCATAATTTAGAGCTAAATTCAAGACCTGAATTCATGGTCTGGATTCCGAAACAGAAATTTGCAACTGAATTTTGAACCTGTTCCACATTTCGAATTTAGTTCTAAAGTTCAGTTTCAGTTCTTTGTCCCGAATATTGGTTTTTGATGTAGATAAATAAATGATGGCAAAAAGTACTCAACAGTTCTTATCATTGGATTAATTCCGCGAATCAGTTCTTTTCAAAACCATTGAAATATTGCCAAAGGATTATGCGAAGTTTTCCTCTACTGAGTATGTAAGTCCACAAAAATCAACTATAACAACACATCACATCAAAACGCTTCGTCCCACTTCGCAAATCACGTTCACTCTGGCTGCAACCTAAGTATTTTGATATAGTAAAAGGTTGAATTTCGTACTAAAAGTTTTGATAATGTGTATAGGAAATAATGTTATGGGAATTTTTTGAGCGGGACCGACAAGTTGATCCCGGTAAATAATATTTGAAGTCGACTCAAAATCATTGAGCTTACCGGTTTATCAACATTTCTTGAAAACTATCAGTATTTTCGAAACAGTTTTTTATGATTAGACCCCAGTGAACGATGTATGGAGTCGTTTGAGATCCCCAGATGGCGACTTCCGGATTATCGATGTTCTTCAAAAAATGGTTACAAAATGAGTTTGTATAGGAGGGTATCGAAAAAAGAGGTTTTAAACAATTTTAAAATCCAAAATGGCGACCTCCGGTCTCTACTGATTTTTCTAAATTTCTCAAAATATTGTTTGAAGGTGCGACTTCGCTGTATCGATGTTATTCAATCATAAGCTTTCTATACAAGGAAAACAAAAGAGTAATTATTTAACAAACCATCAGAAAATTCAAAAGAATATTAACCACAAGTCAATTTGCCCCACGGTACTAACGTTCCTCTATTTAAATTTCATAAAAATCATTAAATACTAACAAATAGTGTAGCCTCGATATAGGTAAAAACCATCAGGATAATCTTTAAAAGTCATGTTGCGAACAAAAAACAAAATTTTCATTTCAACTAGTGGATAGGTTGAGCAACCTCTATGAAATGGATATGAGTTCTGTTTGAGATTTCTGTAACTCTTCCGATTTATTCAAGAAATTTGTAATGTTTGAGACTTGGTTACCGGCAAGGCCTATAAAACTTTTAAACACACGACCAAACACAAATTTGGCTTCGTCTCGAGCCTTGTGAATGTGTGTTGCTCTGAATACAGCTCACCCGTTGCTGAAATTTGCTGAAAAACAAATCAACAAAACAAAACAAACTTCCTCAGAAACCAGACCTATCACTCACACAACTCGTGGCATCAGGGGGAAGTGAGAAAGTTGAGAAAAGATTTCAAGTACGTTATAGTCATTGCTCGCTTTTCAATGTTTCAAATTCCAGCAGACCGTATGATATCGCTTTGGTGACACTCAGCCCACTCAACGCAAGCGGATTCCCGATGAATGTGGGAAAAGTTTTATTTAAACATATTTTCACTTTCCTAACAAAGTTGCCACCAACACTGACACTAAGCAGTTGAACGATTCTGAAGAGTAGGAAGTAGCGCAAAAACTCACTTGTGATGTACCAAAATCGATTTTCGGAATCACATTGTATAGTCATGGGAAATATACTTAAACGCTAGCCGCAACACAAAATATTACAAAATCATACCAAATGTTTTATGTCTTGTTACTTAGCTGTAGGATAGATATTCAGTGTATGACGGTAGAATTGAAAATTTGCAAGTCCTTATTATCTGTCTGACTCCAAATGTCAACCGATCCAAGAAACTCTCCAATTTGCTACCGTGCTATGCTAGGTAAAAATAGGAACCATCAGTGATCAGAATAAGTAAGAAAAGTTCAACAAGATTTCTTTTTTCATTCATTATGAGACTTATGATTATAGATTGATTATTATACTTTTGTTTCTAAGAATCAAACTGGAAAAATTCTACCGCGATGAAGAGTACGACTAACACAACCAATTTTTTTCGACTTGGTTTTCCATGTTTCACCAATGCCTCGTTCCGTATAAATCAACCGTTTTTTATACGTTCCCGAAATGGAAAACCTAATTCATTCAAATTAATTCATCCTTGCTCTCTCGCCTCTGCAGTCGTTGAGTGTCTTTATTTGGTTGAAGCTGCAACCCTTGAGTACACATTTTCACTAACTGAGCAAAAATAGATGGCTTGTGCTACTATTAATATAATATATAAAACTAAGCAGTATGAGTAGCTTGCATTGTTGGTAATATTGTGTAGTAAAAATCAGTTGCAATAGTTTTACATAGGAGCTAGATCCTTACAGTTTGGAGAGAAATACACAAATTATTTCTGCTAAGTAGATTTTGATATTAAAATGTTATTCCATAAAAATTGCACACTGCAAATCTGTAATTTTTTAGGGCATGTTCAGGAGTGTTCTAGTTTTAGATGCATAATTTATGTCAGTTTTAAAATTTTAATCTAGAATTTATAACAAAATAAACTGGCAGCCCCAGCAGCGTTTTATCTGTGTTTCAAATATAGATAAAATAGAACGGCAGCGTATACCAGTTCTAAATTTGACAGTAAAACTGTTCGAATAAATAAAACTAAAACAGCTTGCTGGGGATACGTTTGTTTCAGTTTTAGTTATATCACAAACGAATTTCCAGACATGACAGTCATGATCTTTTTTTGGCGCACATCTACGGTCCTCCGTGAAACTGGCACCAATGGTGATAAATTGGTTGCATTGCTGAGTTCCCATCATCGCATTCATAGTGCAAATGTCAAACCGTGAGAACCCTTTCGATACGTTAGCTCATTTGTATATATTGAGATTTCATGGCACACTTTGGTCGAAATGATAACAATGCAATTAATCTCGCGCTCCACCAAGCGGTGAGTGCGGTCATTTCAGAAGGTACCGGGAACGGACCAGATTTTTATTTAATATTTGTAAGCACATACATGTCTTTATTATTTGTCTTTGGTTATATTATGGACCACCCATATGAATCTTGCAGCTGCTGAATTTGCTCTTAGCCGTTTGTGTAAAACGCTGAACATTTGAGTAAATCTTATTAACACACTTAGAAAAAGTCGTGTAAATTTACGTCTGCTGAGGCCGACATATTCGAGTATAAAAAATAGCTCATTTTTACAGTTGATTTAATACAAGATTCAAGGCTTTCTCATATTTGTATAAAGGCTATGCAATCACTGTGAAAACCGACCGCTCGGAGGGTCGAGTGTCATATACCATTCGGCTCAGTCGTCGGGTATACAAAATGTCTGTCTGTGTGTGTGTCCAGGGGCGACGGAAAGCCTTTGGGAAGTATACTGAACTCCACACCTGGGAAACGACTGGGTGTGGAATTCTACATCTGTAAATGCGGTTTTTTCTCTTCCAAGCCCCCTTCTCCCCTTTCGACTTGGTCCGCCCCTGTGTGTATCTGTATCTGTATGTGTGCATGTATGTGTGTATATAACAAAAATGTGCACTCAATTTTCTCGGAGATGGCTACACCAACTTTCACAAACTTAGATTCAAATGATTTCTTGGTCCCTTAGATTGCTATTGAATTTTACCCGGATCGAACTTCTGGTTCGGGAGTAACGGGGTAAAATGTGCAAAAATATGAAGAAAAGGTGATGTGAAATTTTTAATCATTATCAGGCATCCGATATCGGAATTAGAGAGATAATGCAAAAAACGTAATTCTTCTAAATGTGATTCAAATCTTTTTTAATTTGTAGGTTATGATAGTTAATGGTCAAACGAACCGATTTCAGTTATACCGGTTCCCAGCTTCCGGAAGCTCCGAAAGTAGTGGAAAACTTAAAAACGGATCTCTCTTCACTTTCTTACACTGTTTTTGACATTTGTTCGGTTTTGCAAAAAAACGAAGAATTCCTATCAACTTGGGTCAAAGCTGTTAAAAATTTAAAAGGTTACGTCGAACTTTTTTGTTCTTATCCAGTATTATTTATGAAAACATGAATTATATGAGAAAGGCATCATAACACCACTAGGTGGATTAAAACACGTTTTGCATGTTGAAGCATGTGGTGAAATAAGCGCTGCCGGAACAATCAAGGGTGCGATTTATAAGAAAAACATGTCTTGCGGAGAGTTCTTTGCCATTCATGTGAAAACACAAAGGATCTTCTTTGTTTTCGCCGGTTCTAGCAACCCGATCATCAAGCCGTACCAAGTTTATGATAAAAAGCTGTTTTAGTCGCAAGTACCTGATATAAGTCTAGTCTAGTTAAAGCAAATTCAGCAGCTCGAAGTTTTAAATGGAAGATCTATAATAGAACTGAAACTAGAACCAACGTATCCCCAGCAAGCCACTCTAGTTTTATTTATTCGAACAGTTCTTCTGTCAAATAGAGAACAATTTTTTCTATATTTAGTACACGAGTTAAATACTGTTGGGGTTGCCAGTTTTTCTTGTTATAAAATCCAGATTTAAATTTTACAACTGACATAAATTATGCATCTAGAACTAGAACAATATGCCCTTAGTAGTTAAAATATTATAAAAAGTTTATATACGATATGGTGATCGGAATCCTACCACTACTCTTGAAGCGTGTTGAACGGAGTCAATTTTGTGCCAAAAAATATAAACTCAAGAAGGATTACAATTTTTTCTTTCAATTTTTTTTAAATATATTTCTTGCATTAAAAAAATACTTGAAATTTTAGTAATTATTGTTTTTACACATCTGATTTTGGTACCACTTTGGTTTTTTAGTAATAAATAAACAATTTTTGGACTCGTTGAAGTGCATCGGTTTCATATTTTATTTTAAATATGAAAAACCAAAATTTCTGAGTTTCTAAAAAAAAATAACATTTGACTATGCGTCTACATTAAAGTTATATTAGAAGGAAATGCATGGTGCATAACTGTTAAGACTAAACACCATGCGTTTCCTTCTAATAGAGTTTTGATGGAAACGCAAGGATGATTGTTGATTTGTTATTAAGAAAAATTAAATATTGTGGTCGTTCACACTTTAAAAACCCTCTTTACTTCTCTTAGTGGTATAGTAATGCCTTTCTCATATTACTTATATTTTTATAAATTCACTAGAGGATTTGGTCACAAAATTTAATTTCAAACTTGAACAAAAATTGGAAATACTCTAAACCACCGACTCGGGCAGGTGAATCTGTTGACATACCAGTGGTTGTCAGCACCTTCAGATCCCATCGTTGAGATTCGTTCCTCCCCGACAACGTATGGAGTGTGAAGAGCAGCAACAAATCTGTATGCCATGGTATGAACGCATCGCTATTATTACTGCTGATCATCATCAGCATAATGATAGGGACCTATTTGAGGATGTCATTGCAGAATATACCTACATATATGAAACTACTGTATTTGTTGCTTTTGCTTTTGCCGTTGCCCGCCAGCAATCAACCGTTGCAAATTGTTATTGCACGAGCGGTCGTCTTTTCACTGATGGTGGCTTCGTTCTATTTCCGCCGCAAGATTTGTAAGAAAGGCTTATGGTGGTAACAATCTCGTTTGAATTTTAGACTGCTCGTCCCTCCCATTCACCCGGAGTATGACGACGGGCACCGGAATCAATCGACGTCACAACGACTCCTTGGGACAAGCGTTGTTTGTTCGGTTCAGACGGCGAGTATGACTTGTTGCGAATGATGTTCTGGTGATGCTGCTCAGACGGAAGGAAGTAGTTTACCATGCTCGATTGAATATGCAATGAGATGTGGGGGCAAAACAATTATCATACAAAAATCGTTCCGTTTTGCAGGAGTAGTGGGGTTTAATATTCGAGGGGAAACTTGAAGAGAAATCAGGAGTTATGCTCGTGTTGGCAATAACAGATATTCACAACACAGTCATTGTTTATGGAAGGCAGTTTTGTTCAGTTGATATTCTTCTTATCATACAACAAAATTGATCAAAAATCAGATAAATTTTCTAAAGTACAAGAACTGGTACTTCCTTGAAATAAAATCTTTCATCAAGTCGACTGTAACATTGCATATGTTCGAAAAACTAGTTTTGACGAAGTTCTTTGATTTCAATTTAACACTCTTTGGTCAGTGACAAAATGTATCGGAGAAAGAGGCTCTACAAAAGAAACACTACGCCTCACACCACGAATATTGATTGACGGCGACGATCTTGAGGTGGTTGACGAACTTGTGAACTCACTTTTTTTTAAATAACTATTTATTGAAATATGAGTTAAAATTTTTTTTTTAAAGATTTAAATTGGGTGTTCAGCCACAAGTGGTGACTTTTCAGCCCTATTATATACATGATTTGATTATTACCATGAAGACATCATTTGCTTCCGCAATTCTGAGATTTTTGTGTAGGGAAAATTGTAAACCTACTTGTATTGTGTAATGGGGAAAAGGAACTTATATACTAACTTACTAAGTAATACAGAGAGCGAATCGATTCAATTGAAGATTGTATCGATTTCTGACGGAATTTGCTTATAATATTATGTGACATTACATCTAATGGTTCTATATTTGTGAGTCTGAGTAACTCATTTGTACTAAACCAGGGAAGGCGCTTCAAAATCATTTTCAGAATTTTATTTTGAATCCTTTGAAGCGTTTTCTTCCTGGTGGAACAACAACTTGACCAAATTGGTACTGCATAAAGCATGGCTGGTCTGAAGTTTTGTTCATAGATTAATAATTTGTTTTTTAGACAGAGCTGAGAATTTCTGTTTATAAAAAGATATAAACATTTAATATATTTATTACACTTTGCTTGGATTCCTTCAATGTGATCCTTGAAAGGTAGTTTTTTGTCATACGTTAAACCTAAGTATTCTGCTTGATCAGACCATGTCAATTCCAAGCCATTCAATTTGAGAATGTGATTATTGTTTGGTTTAAGAAAAGAAGTTCTTGGCTTGCGAGGAAAGATAATTAATTGCGTTTTTGCAGCATTTGGGTTTAATTTTCCATTTTGACAGATTATTACTGAAAATATCTAAGCTTCTTCGTAGGCGACCGCAGATGTGAATTCACTTAAGACCGCCAATCATAGGAGATTCAATGCTTAGGGCCCTGGAAGGATTCTTAGTGTCAGTAGGATCATGGTACTAGCCACAAAAATGGCTTTTATCGTATCAAAAAACGCTCTCTACGAACTCTTCACACGATTCAACCAGTGCCATCAAAGAGAGACGGATATCATCTCAGCAGCAAAAAACCGGCATGGTTCATTTAACATAGAATGGACACCAGTGTGAGGGCAAATTTCTCTCGATGACATTTCTGAGCATCACGAGATAGCACGCTGCTATGAGGATTCTTTCTGAAACAATAAACGGTCGCTTATTCTCGTTTCGCGATCCGATTCTGTATGGGCAGTTGATAATTGCTATAGAATCATTTGACTAATGCGCGCTTATTAGGGATGGTACTCGGAAGGCAAAGTATCGATACCTAGGGTATCGGGATACCGAAATTTTGGGTATCGATACAAGGTATCAGAAGGCAATAAAGTATCGATACCTGTAAGTATCAATTGATACTTGTGCAGCAACTATTTCGAAATAAAATAAAATTTTCGACTGTGGCGTTATTTTATGAAGCACAGAAAGGTTTTTACATAAATTTGTTGTGTCACCAGTATACGTATATTTCTTGTCACATAGATTGCACTTCGCCTTTCACGACTTTTGGTCCACGTAAAAGAATTTCCGCAAGCCACTTTGTGTTGGAACCATGATGATTCCACATTTCACCTATTTTCTCAAAAATTTTCATTTGTAGCTTTATGTCGATACACGGATACTACACTAAAAGCCTATTCCTATTGAGTATTTAGGGATTTTGTTGGTTTGTGCAAAATATATGCTCAGCTAGCGGTTCAAATTGAACTGCTAGACGCGAGATGGCAGTTCAATTTAAATTGCTTCATGCACTGATAAATCTAAACGAAACGCAAAGAAATAGAAACAATTCCTATTACTATTACGACGGGACCGGAGACGGACGAAACGGAAGCACCAGGCTCGCGAATGTATTGGTATGACATGGACTAGTCGCCGTTGATATTCGTTCTCGACAATCTCGTGTCGTCCCACAGGCGCACTAAGAGGAAGTGCTATTAGTGTGAAAAATGGTATTATCGAATCCTCTGAAAGTATGGACTTTTTTTTAATAAATTTTTTTATCTGGCCTTTTTGCGTAAAAGCTTTACGTGGCCGATTGGCTTACATTTTTGTTATCTGAAAAAAAAATTTTTTTGCTATTGGATGTCGTTGTCACCCTTTTTCTAGGGGAAGATGAGTTTCCATTTCCATCCAACGAGGATCGGGGGTCACTTTGTCCGCGGCATATCTCATCTTCCATTGCTTCATCGTCGGTGTTGTGTGTGATTTCCGTTTTCTTTTCGTTTTCCTTGTTGATCGTAGTCTTGGGCTCGTTGAGAGTTGCTGTAGATGCGCCTTGTTTGGTTGAAGTTGCTGGTTGGTTGGAGGGTAAGTTGTTAACTGTAGCTGGTGTACTTCGTTCTACAGGGGATACTGATAGTTTCGTTGCAGGGGATGCTTCATTGTTGTTGGTGGCTGTCACAACTGTACTGGGGTTGTTTGGGGTTGGTGTGAAAGAAGCACCGTTGTCCTTTGGTGTGGTTGTCTCCTTGTCCAGTTTATCACATGACTTACCGTAGTGAACCGCTTTTTGGCAATATTGACATGTGGCCATCTGACATAAGAATGTATAGGCCTCTTCAAGCGCATGCGTAACAAACTTACGCCATTTAGAATACCGGCGAGTTCTTCCACTTTTCTTTTTCGATAGAGAGAATCTCTCCGTATTGGGACATAGTTTTTCGCATATAAGGATCGGTGACGCTTGAGGGAAAAGCATACACACGCACTTCTATAGCACTATCTTCCATATATACTGGAATGTTGTACTTAATGTTCTCGTGCTCCACATAGTGCACATTGTTATTGTCTTTTGCGAATTGAATTGCATCCAACTCTTTATAAAACTGGATGTAAACAACATTATTCGTCTTATTGCATTGAAGTAAATGCACACGTTTAATGTCAAGATGCATTTGCTCCTTAAGCAAACCTTCAAGTTCTCGTATCGAAGGTCGTATTTTGCACTTCCTGAAGTCAACAACAATTGTACTCTTTCGTGTCGGCGGTAGCTTTTGTTCGTTTGGTTCACTCATTTCGAGGTCGTTCTATTGTTCACTACACAATGCTGTACTTGGTTTCTTCCGTCCCGAACGTCAGCGGTTTTGTTATATCGACCGACTTGGATGATATGTGAAAACGAACTGAGTATAGCCCTTATGTGCGTGGTTTGCTCTCATTGAACTCTCTTTCAGTGCACTCGAGGGACGAAGCGAGATTGTCGAGAACGAGTTTCAATGACGGCTAATACACGTTATACCAATCCATGCACGAGCCTGGCGCTTCGTCGAAGAAAAAAAAATGTTCCATTGGGGACGGGTATAATCTATACCTTTCACGCAGGTGTAGTCGATACCTTTCACGCAGCCCACCTGGGTTCGATTCCCAAACTCGTACACAGGCTTATGATTTTTTTCTAGTTAATACCCCTACAATTGAAACAAACAAAAAATATTGCGTCGTAATGGAAATTGACTTTGGAATCTGTTGCGATACTGTAAGTATCGAGACTAAAAGTATCGATATTAACAGTATCGCTCTGATGTGATATCGATACAAAAAATACCCGATTCTTGAAAGAAAGTATCGATACCAGAAAGTATCGACTCGGTATCGGACATCCCTAGCGCTTATTATAACTATGTGCATATAACCTTTGTATAAGTTGTGTCTATGAAAATGTATGTGAATGCTCCACACAAGGGTTTTGAAGTATTGCAATCTAGTATGAGAATCATCAAGTCGAATCATCGATTCGATTTTCTGCGATAATCGTCAACTTGCGATTATCTCCTGGTAAATTCCACACAGCACCGATCATTACCAGACTGTAATTTTTTAAGGGCCGTGAATTGGGGACGGGTATAGCGTGATGGGATAGTCGATGCCTTTCACGCAGCCCGCCTGGGTTCGATTCCCAACCCCGCACATAGGGTCAGAAAGTTTTTTCTGGTCCGAAGAGGCGAATGACCTAAGATGTTAAAGCCTCTATAATTATAAAAAAATAAGGACCGTGAAATATCATTCAATGATTCTGTAAGCCTCGAATTGACTGAGAAGACTGTTGAAAAAGAAAGACCGAATACAATCCTTTGCCGTCCATCTATCACCAATAGCTAAGAAATTCGTTGGGGCGGATTTGCGATAAGTCGAGTATTGTAGGGGAGACCAGGTGAAAATGACCAGTAGCAATAATTAAAACACTAAATACCACATCCCATCAACTACATTTGGCTTATGTTCATTTGACATGTCTTTTTGACCAAAGTTTATTTGACATTCCACTCAGCTAAGCCTCAGTAGTCGGTGAGTGCGAAAGTGTCGATTTTTTTCGTCAAACGATGTCATTACAAAAACTTGCCTATTTTATAGTTTCAACATTATTTTCGAGTACGTACTTACATAATAGTCCAAAAATCTCCAAATCTTGGACATAATCGATAATCACAAATACATTATTGACGTCAACGTGCATACGTTTCTAAAGCACATTCGGCAGCATAAAATATGGGCGAAGATTTCGAACCATCAAATGATTTGGACAAATGCTGCGTTTACTGCGACAAATTACGCAATAATCAGCGCTACAAAGTAGCAAAACCAAAAGTGAACCATTTTCGCCCTGGTCTCCGTTACCGAATACAACAGCAGAGACAATGTTATGAACTCTCATGGCTCTTGTTCATAATTCAAATCAAAGAATAACATTGTTGATGTAATCCGTTTTTTTTCGAATTATGGATTGGGAGCCGTTGGTTCACAAATCGCACCTTCATCAATTTGGCCGTCGTTGTCGTTGTTGTTGTTTTTGCTGTTTTTGGATTTGTTTTTTTTTTTAGTTTTCCATCGCTTCAGTAGTACTGTTCGATGCGTTGTAGTCGATGTTATCTGTAATATCAGATTCAACTGGAAAGCCATAAAAACTCCCGATTTTTATTCAGATTTGGTTCCGGAGATACAGTAACCATATGGTTAGTAACGAATTTTTCAAATAGGCCAAAGATCGGGAACCTTTTGAGTCGAAAGAGCCGAAAACGCTATTTACAAAATTTCAAACTTTATAAGCAATACATAATATTTGAATAAATAATATTTCTATTTATTGAAAACTAATTAACTCCAAATGGATCAGAGTTCTCAGGATTTATTATAAACATTAGAGTGGTTTTGTTGACTTCAAACTTTTGAAATCTGTCATCAAATTCATCTTCAATATATTTCATAACACGTCTGAAGTAATTATATATATTAGATGTTGCTTTAGAAATTAAAAACAAAGTAATTTGTTGCTCTATTTTTTTTTTTTCAAAATAATTGATTTTTCTTCGAAACGAACTAATTCTTGTGTCAAAACATGGACTAGGTTCTCAATTCTTACCGTATTATTGCATTTTTGTTTGACGAAAAACCCATCCCATCTCTGAGTGCAATTGCTGTCAAATGTATAGCACAAATTTTGAAATAATCAGGAGATCGTACATCTTGAGCCAATTTGTTCTGATTTCACTTTGGACTGAAGCTGTTTTATTTTCAAGCTAAAACGATATTTGATTCAGCTCATTAGTTTTAGCCTGGCACACTTTGATTTAATTTTGTTGTTAGGTATTTTTGACGAAAGATTTCGGTTAATATAAGAAAAGTATCATTGTTTACTGTGTTTTGCTGAAATTATGTGAGTTTTTGCCGACCGATCAGTTGATCATACGTTGTTTTAAATTATTTAATCAGCGAGTACGGTAAAATACAACATGAAATATATAATCAAATTACAATTACCGAACTTCTGTAAATTTTTTAATCAATGACAAATACCTGTCAAACTGCGACCACTTTGCAAAAGCTATAGCATGTAAAATCTGCCTCCGAAGAGAATTCATATTGTTATACAACATTTGAAAGAGCTTGGACTAGTTTTCCCGAAATTTCAACCCTTCAACTGCCATATTGAAAAAGTTATAGTGGTTGTATTGATTTTCATTTCATTTGATTTTTGCAGCAATCGCTCCATCGACATTTTTTTAAATCAGGAAAGTTTTAGGCATTGTCGGGAAGGTCTACTGCTTATTTTAGTAGTCATGCACTATGCGTTTCCTTCTAATATAACTTCAATGGAGACGCCTTGTAGATTGATTTTTTTTTAAAGAAAAACTCAAATATTAAGCTTTTCTACATTAATTTATTTATTATTAATAAAAATCCTACCTACCAAAATCGGAAGTGTGAAAATATAAGTTTGAAATTTGTATTTATTAATGCATGAAATACATCTTCAAAAAAATTGAAAAGAATTGCAAACCTTTTTGATAATGCTTAAAACATCCCTGATTTTTTACTTCAAATTTTTCGATTTTGTGTTATTTCAATAATCAAATAAAATCAAAATCAATATAACCACCATAGCTACGTCAAAATGGCAATGCAAGCTCTTTCAAACATGGTATTTTTTTCGAACATAGATATTCATTCCCTTTTGTGATAGATTCCACATACTAACTCGGCTATAACCTTTGGGAAGCATGGTTCTTAACCAGTCGAAAGGTCTTTGATGTCAGAAGCATATTTCAGGTATGTATCTGGATTTCATATACAATTTTCATATTGGACGGTATTCATATAAAAATCGAACGCTTTGAATTTTCCATCAATAAAATAATCAGAATGAACATTAAATTCACTGGAGCATCCATTAGAGTTTACAGCGTTCATAGAACAGTTAGGTATATTTTGGCAAGTTGAAGGAAATTTTATTACCAAACGAACGGAAATTCGGTAAGTATGTGCCGAATTCTGTAAAATTTTCCATGCAAGTAAATTTTTTGCAACCATTTGTCATTTTCTAGTACAGAGTGGTTAATACTATTTTCATTGAGAAATGTATTGATTTCATATTCAATCACAATCAGCAAAACGTTCCAACACCATACTTTTGGAAAGCCTGTAATTTATAATAGAAGACGGGCTTCATTATTTCAACCAGAAATGACGATATTGACGACGTGGTTCGGTGAAAAGCGTGCTTATATGATTGAGAGATAGAAGTGGTGTCTAATATTCGTTAATAGATTTATATCAATTTTCAAGTACTTTTTTATAAAATGAACAATATGTGCGTATAGAAATAAAGAACTGCAGCTTCACATCCAAAGAGCCGCATGTAGCTCGCGTGCCGCAAGTTGCCGACTTCTGCACTAGGTGGATTTAAGCAGTTTTTTTATTTGTAGTTCACTGATTCTCGTAGGTTACCACCTGTTTACAAGGATACTTACCACCCTGAATACATGTCACGTAAGACATCGCAAACAAATTCCGTCACACTTCGCTTTCAGCGGGAAAAATCCCCCCATTATGCGACATGTCTTCTCAAATACATACAAAGTTCATTGAACTGCGGAGGAAGATCGAGAGTACACACACATCTATGGCACTGTATACCACGTACACAGGTATTTTACATTTAACATCTCATAATCGACACTGTGCACATCGGTGTTAACCGAAGTGAAAGCAATTGAATGTCGTTCATAATTCTTCATTCCTTTAGAAGTAGTCCCTTCCTGACTAAATGCCAACGTTTCCCCCGGCCTAACCTTCAGCATCTTCTTCAAATCGGCCGTTATCTCTTCAATCGATCCGATACTCCTTCTAAAAATGACCTTCAGAGTTTGCACAAGTCACACGGAATCAAATCAGGCCAATTCGGTGGTTTCTTCGATTATAGAGGTTTTAACCGTTTTAGGTCATACGCCTCTTCGGGCCAGAAAAATTTTCTGTTCCTACGTGCGGGGTTGGGAATCGAACCCAGGCATCGACTTACCCATCACGCTATACTCGCTTCCCAATTCGGTGGTTGAAGAATGATATTTTGGCATTGTTTCACTCGCTTCGACACGACGCTTTTTTTGAAAAAAAAACAGTGTCTCTGATACTAATTGAGATTTGACGCATTTGAGGCTCAAAATACACCTCAAAATCATATTGACTGGCCTTTTCGAAATGTCAATATCGTCAGCAATATCTCCTATTGTCAATTGCACAATTTTTTCGATTTTTATGACGTGTTTCGTCAGTTGATGTGGATGCTCTACTGTAACGCTACGTCTTCAACGTGTTATCTGCGTTCTTTGAACATTTAACCACAAAAAAAAAAAAAAATTTCTTCTGAAAGTTTTGCTCGATTGATTTCATCTCTACGACACTGTCTTAGGGAATTATTGATACTATATGGAAAAGTATACATAATTTAGAAAAAAATGATGTGCTTTATTTTGTTCTGAAAATAAAACCTAAAAATCAAATATTAAAATTTTTCTCAAAACCATGTTGTTTTATAATTGTTTCTAGTCGTAACTTCTTTATTTTTTAAAGAGTACTCATCATATTAACGTCAAGTGTATGTTTTAACCTGCATGGGAAGTTTCAGCAATTTGACTTTCGCATTTGATCAATGATACAATAGTAACTTAGAAAATAAGCCTAAGATTGTCGAAATCGGTTCAGCAATATTCGAAAAAAGGTGTTGTCTGTCGATTATGTAACTTCTACGATTTTGTCTCCCCAGTGATTTGATCATCGAATGTCAAACTTGCAAAAATCGGTGTGGCCATCTCCAACTTGATCATTGGCAATTGGAACTTGATCTATGACATAATGCTAGCTTTCAAACAAGCCTAAGTTTATTAAAAACGGCTCAACCATCTCCGAGAAAATTGAGCGGTAAGAAAAAAATTTTTTTGTCGTTTACGTCACTTATATCATATTTAAATTTCAAACATACTCCACTCTGTAGCTCTAGACTTATAAGGCTGACTTGCTGTGCAATTTTCAAACAGTCACAAACAAACAGTTTTTTAAACAGTCACAAACAAACAGTTTTAAATTTACTTTAAAGCTGATCTATTAAATAACAATGAACGTTATGATGGTTATTGCTTCTGAATTGTTCATTCATAAGTTCAATTATCCGAAGAACATAAAACAAAATATGAAGAGTAGGTACAGCTTTTTATCATTCTCTATGGAATGGTAATAGAATTGAACCAACTTTTGATCGGGGCTTCCGAGACCCCTAGTGTTATACATCATTCAACTCAGCTCGACGTAATCGGAACATGTCCACCTATCAAAGATTGTTTTTTTTTACTGTTCATTTTTTTCTGAGATTTCATCAAACTTTGGCTCGTTTGAGAGCTAGGATTGTATTATGGATCAAATTCAAAGATCGATTGGCTATCACTTCTGGTTCCGGAGATAGAATGGTATAAGTGACGTAACCGACAAAACGACCATTTTTACCGCTCAATTTTCTCAGAGATGGCTGAAGAAATGACAATAAACTTAGGCTCGATTGAAAGCTATTGATCGAGCTTTAAGATCAAGTCATTTCAGGTTTCGGAGATATAATAGTATTAGTGACGCAAACAACAAAACCCATTTTTTTTAGAACAGCTGAACCGAATTTTACAATCTTAGGATCGTTTGAAAGCTACTATTGTGTCATTAATTTCTATCATTTCTGATTCCTGAGATATAATGGTATAAGTGACGTAACCGACAGAACACTTGTTTTTGTTTATACGCTCACTTTTCTCGGGGATGGATCAACCGATTTCAACAAGCTTAGGCTCATTGGGAAGTTACTTCAAGTTCGATGGACATATGAGTAATTCTTTCGGTTCTAGAGATATAATCCTATAGAAGACGTAACCGACAAATATCGGATTTGATCAATGATCAAGTTCAAATGTATTATTTTCAATATTTATGGTTCGAAAAATGTGTCTAAAACGCTGAAGCATATGTACTTCTATTATCTACCAGAATCAATCTGAATGAATTTTCATCAAAAATGAGCACAAATTCATATTAGAAGTTATCTTAATACTAAAAATGGTTTTAATGAGACTTTGTGAATAACAAAAGAAAGGCATTATCACATAACTATGTGGATTGAGAATAGGTTTTTTAATTAAATATAGCTACCATATTTTCCCTGGAAAACCTGCAGTATCTAACGAGAACAACCCTACGCAAAATAAATTCACTCTCGTCAATCTGCTTAACAAAATCAAGATTTTGTCAACTATACTATGGAAATCTGTTCCATGGCTTTTACTCACACAACAATATAAAGAACATAGAGTGAAGCTACTGCTTCCTGTAATTTTATACCGTCATTCTTCCTATTATATATTTTGTTATGATAGCCAAAGTTTTCTACATGGACATTTCGGACAGAGCAAGCAAAACTTTCACTTGTTGCTTATTTTAAGAACCGTCGCAGAACATTCTCCTACAACTTTCAGCGAATCAGATGCAGATAGAGTGAGCGTTCTAAGTAAAAATTGTTCGATGAACAGTAATTGGGTAAGTTATACACAAAAATGCTTCATCACAGTTTGCGATAATTTAAACGTTACAATTCAATCTGTTGGTCAATTCCATCACACATAAACTGCTTATTAAAAAACTATTCGCCATCAGTAACCCTCTGAGATAACAAATCAGATAACGTTAACTATCCATTAATTCACTCTTGATCTTTCAGTACGATGTTTTTGCTAACAAACGGTCTAACACCATAATCCGATTTTCGTTCCCGCAATGAACCGAGCACAACTTCATAAATCAATCCTTCCGTGAGGAAAGTTACGGAATACAATCCGTCACCCTCCTCCATGATCATAATCGTTTGGCAGCATAGCTTCTGTAGGAGCAAGCTTTTCTGCACTCACGTTATGCGACCAGATAAGTACCTGAAACAGTGCTTCGGATCACAACATAGCTTTTATTGAATTATGAATCAAAACATTCGAGTTATGGCAGAATGGGGAAAAAAGAATAGCGCTATATTCTTTTGCTATGTGTGATAACATTTCACAGTAAAACGGGTGACGGTATGTTTATGCTAGATTATAGTATGTACTCTCATCCTCGCACCATTGCTTATCCATCCAGCTGTTTTCTTGCTACAGGGTAGTCAATCCAATACATGCTTATAGAGGTAACTCTTAACTTTAAACAGTTTCTCTGCACACCAGTAAACTCATCTAATGAACGCAAGAAAATGTATGGTTATTTAAACATTCAAACCAATTTGGTGATTATTTCATGTTACATTTCAATAACTTAAATTCAAAGGTCAAAGTTAAGGTCTACTATACTGCCCATATTCGCATGTCTATCTAGGGATTTTCGACAGTTAACTTGACAAATGTCCATTCTCACTATGCTTTCAGAAAATGCTATAATGATTGCTGATTTGTTTGTTCAATTAGGCAGTATAGGGAAAAATAACCTGTTTTAATCCACCTAGTGGTGTAATGATGCCTTTCTCATATAACTCATATTTTCATAAATATCACTAAAGCATAAAAGATTAAAATAATATTTGAAACTTGAATGAAAAGTAGAAAGTTTATTTAGAAATAAACTAACATAACCATTTCAATTTGAGACAACTTTAGAACATTTTTTCCGCTTTTGCATCGCCGCTCCAAATGACGGTTTTCAATTTCCAACACACTTTCCGGAACTGGTAGTGGGATTCAGATGGAATTCAATAACAATCCATGAGACCATATCACTTTTTATTTGAGAAAATCAAATGAGTCCGGCTTCAGAGTTCTTGACCATTGCTTCCGGTACTTTTGAAACTGGTCGTCAAATGGTGAGGTAACTAAGTCCTCACAAGTCCCTATCTCATGCCTCCCTGAGCGTCTATGATGACATTTGGTCAACAGAACGGCGTCGACTGGGTGCTATCGCCTTCTGCGTTAGTAGCAGAATGAGAGGGTACGAAGAGGTAATCGCTGAAACTGAGGCCTATTTTGAGGCAAAGGACAAATCGTACTACAAAAATGGTATCGAAAAGTTGGAAGATCGCTATAACCGCTGTATCGCCTCTGATGGCAATTATGTTGAATAATAAAAACGAATTTTGGCAAAAAATGTGTGTTTCTATTAAACGATACGAACTTTTCAGTCGAACTGTTAATGGTTTCGACATATGGGATAAAAAGTGGAACAAAAATAACTAAGATGACTATTTTAAATTGATTCCGCAAATTTACAAAATCTGCCCTCGCGACTTGTAGTTCGTGACTTCTCGCTAGTCTGGTGACAATACTTAGTCGTGTTTTATGAATGTTCGTAGCGTTACAATCACATGAAGAATTTTCGATTAAAAATTTAGCGATAAAACGTTTTTTTAATTTATTTATGACTTCTGGTCAGTCAGTAATTATTTAGTAAATTTCTGACATATCAGAGACTCGGATGATTCGCATCGCTAAGTTTGACTCGTCTGGTAGAAGGTAAAAGTTTAGATGCGAGAAACCTGCTTACTTTAATGAACCTTGTTTCGTCGTATTTTCCGCACTTTATCATCAAACCCTTACTCTTCTTTGAGTACTATGGCTCTACAATTTTCATATTCTTTCTCCTCCCACGTTCTCTAGTTAGTTTAAATTGGACATTCGAAAATTCAAGATATTATTCTACTAAATATTGTGTCCATTAAGTTTTACATGAACATTGCAACTCCAGAATTCACCCGACGCGAACGAACTTCTGCATGCTAAAAGCAAGGCAAACCTCTTTGTTTGATCTCATTATTTACAGCAGAATCCTATCATTGGTTCGTACAAAAATCGTTATATAATGTGATTTGTTCAACTCACGCCTACGATGGCCAACATTAATCATCTAACTGATTACATTGAACAAAATGCATATTCTGATAAACAATATCAGAACTTTTGATCCTGTTTACGGTATAGCTAGAACACTCAGATGCGTTCTATCAAAATCATTTGGCAAGCAATAATGTTGATACCCAATTAAGCACGTGGCTCGGTATGACGAATCACATGAATCAAGTATGCATGTGAAAACTTCACACAAAGCAACTTGTTGTGCGCAAAAAAATCTTTCAACGATCTTGTATTCCTTTCTTCGACGGCCAAACACTTATGCAACTCGTTATGCGCCAAACACCTATCGATGATCTAGCAAGCATAGGCGACTTTTTCAACGAAAAACTCCATTGTCCATACAAAACAATTTTACGGATTTTTCCCACTTTTCCGGCAAGTTTTCCTAATTTGTTTGATGTACGAACTCGGTGGGGATAAAAACTGCTCAAACAAAAAAGAATTATGTGAATCCGTCCATCCGTTCCTACGTGATGCGATTACAAAGAATGATCTCTGCATTTATATATACATAGATTTTGTTATGTTATATTATGTTGTATGGTATTCTACTGCATTGCATTATATCATATTAGGGGTAGATGGGGTAAAACGCATTATCTTAACTATAGAGAATAACACGGAAGAGTTTCATGCATGACTATCTTCCGTAATCATTATTTCTCAAAATTACGTACAAATACTCACTGAATACATTGAAAAATACATGAAATATCTTATTTTCCAAAACCCTTAAAAATTGTCTATTGAAATATGTGCGGGGCATGACGCCCGATCGTGGAAAACATGAGAAATATACATTTTAAATTACGCGACGTGACGATTATCTGAACGTAGAGGCAGGATGATCTCGAAATTTCATAGTAATCTGTTGTTATGGCGGACTTTCAGTTTCATTAAAATTTCATTGAAAAAAATTGGTAACTTTTGAGAATAGCGAAAGGTGCATTATGCCTTTAATGTTCTCTGTAGTTATACTATATTATATCATGTTATATAAAATTATATTATGTTATATTGTATTACATTATGTTATATTGTATTGTATTATACTATATTTTTTTATATTAATTTATATTATATTATATTATATTATATTATATTATATTATATTATATTATATTATATTATAACATATTATATTATATTATATTATATTATAACATATTATATTATATTATATCATATTATATTGTATTGTGCTCAATTATATCGTGAACGGGGAGGGGTAGGGAGTACATCAGGGTATCTTACAAGTGAATGACTGGATGATGGAGTGGATTGCCAACCTGATTCACGTGGGGGAAGCATTGTGTTTCTCCCTGAAGGTCTGAAATGAGTAAGACGCACTCTTCTAACAAACAAACCATCATGCGGGTTTAAGCTGGTACAGCGAAATTCTTTATTATATGCAGGGTTGCTGAAATTCGCCTCACGCAACTCATTAACGTTCATCGCCTGCGAACGATTCATGAACGGAGACAGCAAAGCATATAATGCTGTACGAGGCAAAAGCTATGCTTAATATGTGACTGCCTGAGCGACTCGCAAGAGAGAAGAGATCTTGCTTTTTCTTGCTAGTTGCTATTCCGCCGTGTGCCATTCTCTACCATTTCAAGAGCAGGTATCATCAGGCACGAATAGCGCTTACATTGAGCCAATTTTTGACTCACTGCTAGTCAAAATGCCAGCAATCATGAGTGCAAGTGTTCGAAAAAACTTGACGACAAAAATTACCAATGCGATGAAAGCAATTTTTTATTTTGCTGAAGTTAAAAAGTTTAATTGTCTCGTAGATATTGCCCTGATAAAAAGTGTGCGTTGAACATCACAAATTAGTTTGGAAAACTTTAAACGTAATATCATTACTTAACATATCATTGGAAGATGGCGAAACGATTGGGTTAGATAAAAATTAAACTGATAAATAAAACTGATAGTCCACGTCAAAACGTCTTTTAAAATCGTATGCTAATGTACATATAATACTTCCTACTGCAATAAAACTAATGAAAACAGTTTATGCAGATTTCACCGAATACTATTCTCACGTTCGTACTCCGTGTTGTTGAAATTTTGCGGCAAGTAATGGCAGATAGATTTTAAAAAAGCTGGAGTTGAATCACATATGGTGATCTGGGGAAATCACTTTTGTGAAGTGAAAATTTTGCAGTTTATATGGCTTATATAAGAAATAAAACAAAAGGAATTATTTTCCACATATAACTGTAGCAACACTTTTGATATTCTTTCGGATTGGTTTAATATCTATTTTATTTATGATTTTGAAAATGAACTGAAATATCTACAGTGATATTTTTTAAAATCACATATGATTATGAATGACCATTCCCACGATTATCATCTATGCAGCAATATTCAGATGTCAGAAGTCCAATACGCAATATCAATATGCAATGCAAATAAAAATACATACATTCTGAATATTGATTATAGAGGCAGGTCTACTCTTTTAATTCCAGGGATGATTTATTTTCTCATGGTTTTATTATATTAAACACATTTTAACGTTTCTTCGCATAGATTTGATTTATAGAAGTAATAGGAGTGCAGGGTTTTCCACAACGTTTGAACCCACTGAGAAGCCATGTTACTGCTTGCTTCTGCAAAAATCAAAGCAATTAAGAAGAATGGCTAACAAAGAAATAGTCATTACTAACTAAATACTCATTCAGCATCTTTTACCATACGCAAATTATCGATTAGAATAACTGTACTACGATCAGGAAATTAAGACTTTTAAATAAGGGATCACGGTTGTGGTTCCCGCCAACTGCCAATTTTGACTCGTAAGCTTTTTTTCCAAAAGCAAACAACACAATAATAACGTAATGTGATATCAGTTGAGAAATTGATGAGCTGAAATCAAATTAAGATTACAATCTGATATTGCTGTCAAAAATGTATTGAAAATAAAATATTCTACAATTGAATCCCGAAGTGATCGGTTTAGCTTTTTTTAAAAAAAAAGAACCTCCGCTAGAAGAAATTGTAAATTCAATTTCATAACATTTTACAATATTCATATTACAGAGGAAACTATTTAAATTTGAAAAATAACACAATCCGTGTGGTTTACCGATTTGTTAGATAGTGCGATTTAGAATTTTTGTTACTCATATCACATATCCAGTTTTGAAACTACTCATTCTATTATTTACCTTAAAACTATGTTGAGCAATAAAATTTTTACGTGAATACTTCTTACTTTACTAAAATATATTCAAGCTATATGATAAGAATCTCACTTTCAAGGATCACATACAAAGAGTCCAAATGAAATATAATTCTGTTATCACATAATTAGGATATAGCAGGGGAATATACGATCAAGAAAAAAAATTATTTAACATCACGAGATAGTAACAGATAATTTTGTTAGGTTTGATTGTATTAGCTATCATTCATTTCGTTATTGGAAACTGCGGAAGGTCTTCATTGCACAATTATCCATGGCACAATTTCCAACAAGTAACTGTAGAGAGTTTGTTTGTTTTTGATAATAATAGAAATATCTTTCTTCAGTAAAATCTTATGTTGGCCTCCAAATTAGTGCCTTATACAAAATTATAGAAGTTCTATTTTGGATTTAGTTTCTATTATATTGTAGCTCTAACGCCCTGTATATTTAATGTGACGGAATTGTTTGGTGTTTATGGTTCTTCTTGTATTTGTAAGAATATAGTGTGTATCATCAAAGTTGGTCTCAATCTTTTTGGTAGTTGACTTAGTTCGACACAACTTGTCTCGAAGTCAATACAAATACTATTAGTTTATTATGAATGATTAACATGAAATTAAAAGCAATTAATAGTGTCATCACATATTTTTATAATTCTTAAGGTAACGATCGTCGAATGGCTTTGTAATCGGTATATAAATAGTTTCAAAGTTGTCCCTAACGCTACAAATCACGATTGAAGTATAGCAAACACCGAAGAAATATGCAGTGAAGACAATTCAAAAAGATTCGACATCTTTCTTATAAGCTTTATTCAGGAATAAAATTTTATCCTGGGCGGTCATTCAGTTGTACCGCCATACATCACAGAGAACGAATCACCGTGAGTAGAAAATCCGACTCAACGCGAGTCATCAGCACCATTATCTGAGTGGAAGGAAAGAATGAATAAAGCAGACACGGAATATATACAAACTGCTCGCCGCGCGGGTAGAGTATCGCCGGTGAAAAGAATAGTTCACGAGTATTGTTTCATTGATAGGATCAGCAACCTTGATTATATGGCCGGATGTTCTTGCTGGAAATCGCCGGGTCCTCTAAGCCCATTTTGGCCTTCTGAACAGTAGTTATATGAAAGCTATCCGATAATCAAATTCGGATCTACTGTAAGTCTACCCGCATACACTGGTAATGTCTTGAACTGATGGTAGCTTCACACATACATACATACATACATACATATTTCCGGTACTTTTGAAACCGGAAACAGAGAACTGGTATAACCAAAGTAGGTTCATGTGATACTGATTTCGGCTATCGTGGTTCCCGGTTTTCGATTAACAACCGGAGATAGTAGTCATATACTCAAAAATGGATCTCACTTACTTTCCTCAACGATGGCTCGAACCAATATTCTCAGCGATGGCTCGAACCAATTTTAGTTGATGGTCATACGAACCGACTACGATTATACTGGTTCCCGAGCTCCGGTCCCGGAAGTATCTGCAATAATGAAACTCACTTTGTTTTCTCAGAGATGGCCTTGCCGATCCGAGAACTGTTTAGTTTTGTAGGTTACACTTGTTGGTGCTTAAAAAATCTTGCAAATTTTCGGTTGTACTTGTTTATCAACGTCGAAAATGAAACTTGAAATAAATACAACTATAAGCAAGTTTCCACAAAGACTTTTTGCTCCAACAGTTTTTGTGAGTACAATTTTGCACGTCTAACATTATGTTCAAGGCCTTGAAACCGGCTCCAGATGGTAAATGTGAAGCGCAGGGCAAGCAGTTATAGCGTTAACTTTATGGTTTATGTGGATAGTTCAACTATCAAATAAAAACTACTGTACACAATGTGATGATTGCTTTACGACCGAGCATAAACGAAGTCTTGAATTATAGCTTCTATCCAATGAGTCAAAGTGTTGTAATCCTTACTCACATTTTTGGTGGTGCTTAAGACTACTCTGAATGTTATGTTCCGGATAAAAATTGTACTGCTCCCTAATTACAGCAAATATCATATTTCCAAATTATGCCGCCCCCCACACAGTCGCTTGAAAATATCGGTGTGCACATAAAGGAATTAGCAGTTAATTAGGTAACGCACCCTACAGATTATGTTCCATCTCCCAGAGAGAAGCTTTACGTTGGGTGAAATAACCGTTCATTTTTTTAAAGAATAGATGCTTCTACGTGCTGCCGTGTCTGTCAGTGAGATGATAATAAATTGTTGTAAAGGTCATTCCACAAATTTATTTTTCTGATTACGCGGGATACTGATTTTGGGTGAATAGCTTCTGAACTAATACATCGTCTAGAGCAACGAAAACGATCTAGTTTTATGCAAATTGACCTTCACCATTCATAGCATTACTGTGATGCTCCGTTTGATAAGACTGCGTATGTGTTTAAGCCAATTGCAGTTAACCCACCCAGAGTTCCTCATCTAACAGCTTTGCCTAGCTGCAAAGCAAAGTTGAAAGTACTAACCGGCTATCTAAGTGGTGGTCGGTAATACAATACTCTTCGTTCCTCTCGGTACTGCACATCCTTTCACACCAGATAGTTATCATCCAATCAACAGGTATATTTAGAGCAGAGACGATATAAGATGTAGGAGATAAACTTTGTTATGGTGCAATGGAGAAATTCTATTTGAATTCGTATGGCGATTATTTTGTTTATTTTCACTATTGCATTCTCTTTGACCAAAAAGGACCATTTCTATCGAAAATTTCTTTGAAAATTTGCAATGACATATATCTGAAAAACGTTTAGTCCGAATTATTTGGTATGTAAAGCAGTTTTTTAAATAATTATTGGGGTTATATGGAGGAAGCATACACTGTTGTATTTTTATTTTATTTTGAAAATAATACTTAATAATCGATTATTTCAAAAAGTATTTGATGCAAACATAAACTGATTGCATCTGCATAACTTTATGAAAATTCTTCAAACTGACATGATTTCAACATATTATTATTATCTATTACGTCATACTTTGGAAACCTATCTACCATCTAGATGCTTAACTAAAAGTAAAAAAAACAAGCGTACTAAATAATCCGCACATCAATATTTCCTTCAGTTTTATTGAGAAACTCATAATGCTTTCCGATACCACACTGATTGAGCCGAGAAAATCACTCCAACTGCTAGTGACCACGCCATTTAACCACACTCAACGTCCAGTATGTCACGAGTATCGACAGAAACATTCCCAGCCAATATGTGGCCTCTGGGACATTGTTCTACAGCTCAAATATTGACATCGCCTTCACAATCTATGTTGTCGGCATCGGCATTTTTATCGCAATTGTTCATGCCTTTTTATCGCCAAGCATTCTATTAAACGACAGAAGGCAGGAAGTGAGTACCGCCCAGCATTATAAATATGTGCTTCTCGTCCCAATGAACAAGGACTTAATTTCTGCAAGTATTTGTCAAATATTTTAATTTTCTCCTAAAACTGTTTCCACTGACAGTGTGGCTCTGCGCCAGCAGGGAACGGGCTCTCCACACAGACTTAATTTGCGGACGATCGTAACAAACTTCGTCGGTTCAGTGGCTGTGGGTGGAGGGCTGTTTGCACTCCTGGTGAAGATGAAATCGTATCGTCTTGAAGTGAAAAGGCCAGCTCCACGTACTTCATTCAAGCAGTCCGGAAGGGAACCGAGCAATTTAAATACAGTTCAAGTTATATTTACTTTTCTGCTTAGTTTATGTTTTTGCAGACTAATTTTGTGAGAAAAGGATACAAACAGCTGCAGTAGGCGGCAGACCGGAATGATGCCAACGGAGTTAAAAACAGAGCAGATGGAAAAAGTAAAAATGGATAAGATAAACACCTCAGAAGATCGTATGAAATTGATTAAACTTAAAGAAAAGTATGTAAAGTAATAGCTGATGCAATGGGAATGATTTACGAATACTCCATTATGTCGTATAACGTAATTGTTGTCTAGACCAGTACTACAACAATTTATTATATCAATATAAATTTTAATACATGAAATAAATACTTCACGGATGTTTTTTTACCTTGCGTTTATTGTAGGTTCTAAACATCATAAAAGTCTTCGATTTTTAAAAAGGCAGCTTTTAAAACAATTCTTATTTTGCCTTTTCATCTAATTTTTTTATTTAAAATAACTAGTTTTTTTATCATCATGATAGAAGTTCATCTTTTACCTTAAATCGGCGCGAATAATATAATATATCATTCTATATATATAAATTCTGTTAGATCGGTTTTCGAGAAATCTTACAAAGAAGTTGAGAAAAGTTTGTTCTGAGAAAATCGCGTTTAAAATTCCGGTTGTATACTTGAATTTGCTATTAGTCTGCGATTCCTGAACTAAACAATGATCCTTTCGACATTTTGCAGAAGTCTTGTAAACAATCTGTTGCTTTTTTATTTTTTTTCTAGCTCCCTTAAGCGTTTAGGTGTATTAGTTTGTTCTCCTGCGTTTCACTCAAATATTGGATTTTTTTATCGAAACTCCTGATATTATATATGTTTGAAAGCTACTATTGGATTCTTGATCAAATTCTTAGATCGATTCCGGAGATATAAACGTATTCGATAAACTGAACTATTTTTTCTATCCGCTCAATTTTCTTAGATATGAAAAGTCAATTTCCACAATCTTTGGCTCATTTGAATTCTATTATTGGATCATTAATCAAATTTGAAGACAAAACGGCTTACACTTCCGGTTCTGGTGATATAATTGTTCAAATGACGTAATCGACCAAACGAAGTTAACTTTCGATCCACTCATTTGTCTCAATCCGACTTCAACAATCGTACTCATGAAATCTTTTGCAACATCTTTCTTACACATTTTAATCCACTTTATCTTCAAACCCTTGTAGTGTTGAAGACTGTTTTCCACAGTTTGCCCTTCATTATCGCTAGGGTGAAGTTCTGACTTGCTTCCTTCGGAACCAAAATACTTCAACAATGGTTTCGGGTAATGGTACGATACCAGGTCCGGCCGAAACAGACCTGAGGAAGGGCAACAGGCGCTTCTGAGGGCATTCTTGATTATATATTTGGCCATTGATGATGACAGCCGTTACACACCCAAACCACCGTTTACGTAAACTTTTCTTACGTTACCTCTTTTTACGTAACTCTTTTTACGACAAAAATCCCAAATAACGTAATCTATATTTACGTTGAAAATAATTCGTAAAAAGAGGTTCTGGCATACAATGAAAATCATTTCCGGCTCATTTATATTCCATGGAAATTAGTACAATATGGGTATTTTCGGGACGGGTTTGATGAGTAGATGTCGGAAAAAGATGTTTAAGGTGGTTCTGAATTCCAAGATGGCGACTTCCGGTTTATTGATATTCCTTGAAAACCCTTACAATATGAGTATTTTCAGAACGGGTTTGATGAGTAGATGTCGGAAAACGATGTTTGAGGTGGTTCTGAATTCCAAGATGGCGACTTCCGATTTATTGATATTCCTTGAAAACCCTTACAATATGGGTATTTTCGGAACGGGTTTGATGAGTAGATGTCGGAAAATAGTGTTTAAGGTGGTTCTGAATTCCAAGATGGCGACTTCCGGTTTATTGATATTCCTTGAAAACCCTTACAATATGGGTATTTTCGGAACGGGTTTGATGAGTAGATGTCGGAAAATGATGTTTAAGGTGGTTCTGAATTCCAAGATGGCGACTTCCGATTTATTGATATTCCTTGAAAACCCTTACAATATGGGTATTTTCGGAACGGGTTTGATGAGTAGATGTCGGAAAATAGTGTTTAAGGTGGTTCTGAATTCCAAGATGGCGACTTCCGGTTTATTAATATTCCTTGAAAACCCTTACAATATGGGTATTTTCGGAACGGGTTTGATGAGTAGATGTCGGAAAACGATGTTTGAGGTGGTTCTGGATACCAAGATGGCGACTTTTGGTTTTATTGATATTCCTTGAAAACCCTTAAAAAATGGGTATTTTCGGAACGGGTTTGATGAGTAGATGTCGGAAAATGATGTTTAAGGTGGTTCTGAATTTCAAGATGGCGACTTCCGGTTCATTGATATTCCTTGAAACCGCTTACAATATGGGTATTTTCGGAGCTGGTTTAGTTCATATTGCGTAGAAAATAATGTTTGAATATTAGAGGATTGCTGATCGTATCCTATATTGTATTAACATTTTCGAAATGGGAAGAGTCGCTTAAAAAAAATATGTTGTGCCTCTAAAAATCACATGATATACTGTGAGTCCAAGTGTTTCACTCTGTACTCCAGTACTTTCACATTTGATTAATAAAATATTTGTTGTAATCCGTCCAATGTTTTATGTAATGTAAAATTATATTGGCTATATTTTGCAAATACTATTTAATTTAATTCTCAATTTATTGAGTAACTAAGGTTTTCATTATTTAAGTCATAGCCCTCCATTGATACCTTCCACTATCTATATATGTAACACATGGTGACTGGTAATAGGTGTTACACCCGAAAGGAGGTGATAGTAAACCTTTCATATAGCCAAAATTTGTACAGGAAGGTAGATCCGAAAATCATCCTCAATGAGTTTTTGCCAAAATCAATTTGACTATTGTGTTTACTATATAATACGGTCGTCGACGTTTCAAACATATACTGAACGCTTTTGGATGGAAAACTGTGGTTTTTTAAAAATAGAACTAAAATGTCTTAGTTCATCATTCATCGAGCTGAGTTGAATGATATATAACGATAAGTGTCTCCGAGCTTTAAACAAATTTTTATTTTCATTCAAATCTATATTCTTTCTATAGAGAAATGCAAACATAATGGAATTTACACGACTCAACACAATTAAATCCGTAAAAGTACCCATATTATGAGGGTTTCCAAGGAATATCAATAAACCGGAAGTTCCATCTTGGAATTCAGAACCACCTCAAACATAAATTTCCGACATCTAACATCAAACCCGTACCGAAAATACCCATATTGTAAGGGTTTTCAAGGAATATCAATAAACTGGAAGCCACCATCTTGGAATTCAGAACCACCTTAAACATCATTTTCCGACATCTACTCATCAAACCCGTTCCGAAAATATCCATATTCTAAGGATCACAAGGAATATCAATAAACCGGAAGTCGCCATCTTGGAATTCAGAACCACCTTAAACATCATTTTCCGACATCTACTCATCAAACCCGATCCGAAAATACCCATATTGTAAGGATTTTCAAGGAACATTAATAAACCAAAAGTCGCCATCTTGGAATTCAGAACCATCTCAAACATCATTTTCCGACATCTAACATCAAACCCGTACCGAAAATACCCATACTGTAAGGGCTTTCAAGAAATATCAATGAATTGGAAGTCGCCATCTTGGAATTCAGAACCACCTCAAACATCGTTTTCCGACATCTACTCATCAAACCCGTTCCGAAAATACCCATATTGTAAGGGTTTTCAAGGAATATCAATAAACCGGAAGTCGCCATCTTGGTATTCAGAACCACCTCAATCATCGTTTCCCGACATCTACTCATCAAACCCGTTCCGAAAATACCCATATTGTAAGGGTTTTCAAGGAATATCAATAAACCGGAAGCCGCCATCTTGGAATTCAAAACCACCTTAAACATCATTTTCCGACATCTACTCATCAAACCCGTTTCGAAAAAACCCATATAGTAAGGGTTTTCAAGGAATATCAATAAACCGGAATTCGCGACATTTTCCGACATCTAACATCAAACCCGTTCCGAAAATACCTATATTGTAAGGGTTTTCAAGGAATATCAATAAACCGGAAGTCGCCATCTTGGAATTCAGAACCACCTCAAACATCGTTTTCCGACATCTACTCATCAATCCCGTTCCGAAAATACCCATATTGTAAGGGTTTTCAAGGAATATTAATAAACCGGAAGTCGCCATCTTGAACTTCAGAACCACCTCAAACATCGTTTTCCGACATCCACCCATCAATCCCGTTCCGAAAATACCCATATTGTAAGAGTTTTCAAGGAATATCAATAAACCGGAAGTCGCCATCTTGGAAATTGATGCTGCTTAGAACATCCTTTTCCTGTAAATACTCATAATTTTCGTTCCATAACTATCCAATATATTATACATATCTAATAATACATATAAATAAGGAAAACTTTTTTTACGTCGAAAATTCCAAATAACGTAAACTTTTTTTACGTCATAATTCGATTTACGTAGTCCCGATTATTTCGTAAATGGAGGTTCGGGTGTATACGGTTTTCGTTTTCGCTCCCACAAATCGCCTATCATACCAAGTATTTATTGACAAATTTGCCGACCTTCTTCTTCCGGAATATCCAGGTGGGGTTTGCCGACGAAAATCTCCAGACTATAAATTTGCACACTTAAAACAGATTCTCGAGCTCGGCATATTGAAATGCTGAATTAGATCGGCAGCACAACATTTTACTGATTGCTCAGTAATCCACATGCTCTTTTCCGAGATTCGATAAAGTAATATTGTGATATCTCGGTAAAGTGAGTTTTTTTGCCGAAGTTTGGCATAATATTATGCTGAACTTGTCAGTAAACAACAAATACACCGAAATCAGCAAATTCGTTTGCCGAGATTTCGAACAGTGAGTTAACTTTTACTGAAACTCGGTGAGACTGTCATTTTATGTTTCTTGTCAGTTTTGCAAAGCTCCACGTCTCCATTGCTTGTGGAGCTGGAAAATCCACTGATTTCCTGTTCCATGTCGTAAAAGACCACTAAAACGGGAGCTCGCTAGTCAAGGTGTATTTCCGTGTCGATGACTGAATGACTGCAGGAGCCTAGAAAAGGCAATCGTAAACGGAACATTTGTGGGCTTTGCCCTTGCGGAGCTCCGTGTCACAGTTAGACTAACTAATTTAAGGCATAGACAGAAAATATGTCTATATTTCGGCATATATCTATCTCGGACGAGTTGGTTAGAGCTGGTACCACGAATGAAAGATTTGAAACTGAAAATGTCAAAATGTCTATTGCATTTTTGCAAGCATCATTGCAAGATTCTTGTCAAAGCTCTGACTGGACATTGCAAAATCAACCTTCGCATGGCTACTATTTAGCGTGCGGAGTATTATTTTTGTGATTTGTGCGATTGCGTACTTCCTAGCATCTGGAATGTAACTATCCCGCCTTGACGCAACTTCGTATCCGGGTTTTTGGTTCATTGGAAAATCTATGCAATTCAATTTAATTTTACATCGACCATGGTTTTAAATCAATTTTTCGATTCATCTTATGTCTATTTCATCATACTATGGCTTTACATGTCGTGTAAATTTCATGTTCCTTTTATCCTTGCATCTGAAAAATGATGAGAAGCCACGACAAGGCACAAATTTCCAAATAACTAGAGGAACGTGCCACTTGAGCCAATCAGTGCTGATTCCTGATTCCTGGTGTGGAAAAATGAAAAAAAAAATAATGATTGTATGCACTTAGTTTCCTCCAAGATGGCTACATCAATTTTTACAAACTTAGATTCAAATGGAAGGTCTTACGATACCATAAAAAATTTAAATTTTATCCGAATCAAACTTCCAGTTCCGAAATTACTGAATGATGATTGAAAAAAAACTTACCTCCAGAGTGTGTCTTTATACAAGAAGATGTAAAAATAATTTTCTTCAACTAGTCATTAAATTTTTTGTGCATTCATCTTATTTTTTTTTGATGATCGTACGAACACACTTCGGCTATACCAAATCGACGGTTTCTGGTTTCGAATGTTACGGAAGTAATGGTCAAAACCTTCGAAATTTCTCAGAGTCTCATTTGGAGCGGCGAAGCGAAAAAAAATGAAAAAATACTTCAAAATTGGGCTCAAAACTATTGCAATCGGAAGACCTCGTCAGTTGATAGTCATACGAATCGGTTTGTAGTAAAATACACCAAAATTGAGCTCACTTTCTCAGAGATAGCTAGATTGATACACAAGCTTAGATTCAAATGAAAAGTTTTATGAATTCTGCCAAAAAATCTGTTTTAATTCATATAGTGGTGTGATAATGCCTTTCACATGTGTCAAGTTTTCTCAGCAATATTACTATGGTATTTAAAAAAAAAACTACTCATTGAATAAAAAAACAGGAAAGTTTGTTCGGACATGAATTAGCGTAGCCTAAAAATCGAAATAATTCTGAACCAAAATTTGAGATTTTATTTCAGTTTTTTGCAGCATAGCTCAAAACAATGGTTTGAAATTTTCTTCCTGTAGTTCCGCAAATTTTCCGAGATCTAGAGAGCCGATTTTAATATACCAAACAATTCAACTTTTGTGAATTGTTTACAACAAGTCCGGAAGAAAAGACTTTCATGTTACCTAATTTTCGATAATCTGATTTAAGTTCACAGTTCAGTTTGAGAAATGAAAAAAAATGAAAAACAGTTTAAAAAAACGAAAAACAGTTTAAAAGAACACACAAGAAAAACAGCAATGGTTACGTTTATAGACTATTTCAACTATATTCATATGTTTATAATATTCATGGTAACGTAAATCGCCAAAATGATATTTTATTGTAATCCTTGAACTAAAATTTATTTTAATTAAATGATTGACTTTGCAAATAGATTGACTGACTCAATCACTAAATAAAGCAAAAAGTTTTTGCAAAAGTTGAATTTCATCAACATTTTCCAAACTAAGAGGAACGCCGAAGAGCCAAAAAGGTTTCAAATATTTTTATTTATCAACCGAATGGCGTTCAATATGCCGCCAGTTGAATTGTTTATTTCATTCGTTATAATTGGATGGAAATACAAACGTTCGCATAGCAATGAATATCGTAGTGATACAGAAAGCTTCATTTTGTTTAAATACCAGAAAGAACAATTTCGTTATCCTCACTGACGTCACGACTAATCTTCCTCTCGTCCGTCTCCTCACGTACCGCACCGATGGTACGAGCAAGCCCTGCTTCGAGGTAGGTGAAAACACTAAATCGACATCTCTTCTGCTAAATCTCGAAAAATTAATTAAGTGTGACTCGCAGCAGCAACAGTATCCCGCATTGCGCCCCCACACCACTGCCCTTTTCGGATGTCAAGTGAGAGTGACATGATGAAATCCTATGTTCGGTGACGAAATTGAAAAACTGTTAAATACCGACTGCTACATAATTGCTGATGGATGGCTTACTCAATTTACAGAAGTGGCTCTTGGATTTATAAGCCAATCGACGATTGGATATAGTAAAGCTGAAGACTCGACAAAATTGCTGTCCCGTAGAACCAAATTAGTTGTCAACCCTTGTTTGAAGCTTTAGTTACTGATCCGTTCGAATCCTGTTTACCGGTGAAAATTGGCTGTTGGGTGATTACCTTTCTGAGAACCACGCTCATTTAACGATAAATTGCGTAGACGAGTGTATCAAATTGAACTATTTTCTAACATGGTTAGAGACAGATATCGATTGGCTAATGGCTGAAGAACACCTGAACAACTCACCTGGTCGTATATTGCCTCTGGTGGGGGTTGGAGGTTGAATTTAGATTTGAAAAATCTAGTCTAAAAAAGCGAAACCTGTAGCTTGAGATTGGGTCGTCTATAGTACCGATTTTTATAGGTTCCGCAATCTTGAAAATTGTTTTCTTAGTGAGTTATTCGTTCAGGTTTAACTGTAGTAAAGGTAATTGTTTAATATTCGAAATTCGAGTGATGAAACAAGGATTTTATTACGATTCGATTCGCACTCATATGCACACATTATGAGTCAGGCAACAAGTACCAAGTGTTATTCTGTTTGTCGTAATGCAGCATTTTTTTATTGAATATATGAATGACAGCATACTAAATTCAGACAGGTCTTAATGGTTTTGTATCTTTTCAGTTCAGAAACTATTCTGAGCAATCAGAGTGCCGTGCGTACCAGGAAAATCTGTTGGCAGAGTTCCTTGTCGGAAAAGATGACGCCAGATATCGAGTAGAACAGTCAATTACGGCTTTCTTTTTAATTTAGGAATAGTTACATATTGAAAATATACATCAAAATATTTCAATACAATCAATAAAATCAACTAGGAGACTTATCACTTTCAACTCATGCAAATCTCAGAATCACCAACTACTTTAACAACTATTTTAACTCAAATAACTTATAATTTGTTTGCATCGAACTCGCGGGATTTCCGCATAAGGCAGTTGTACAAAGCGTTGTTTTGTTTGGGGCTCAATATTGCAATGTGAATCTACACAACGGTAGAGATAACTTGTGTAAAATCCTTATTGTAATGGATGTTTTTCAATTTCAAACAAGTGTCTCTATGTATATTATTAAAACTCTTTTTCACAATTTTCACAAACTAAGATTCAAATGAAATTTTCACAAACTACGATTCAAATGAAAGGTCTCATGGTCCCATAGCCTGCTATTGAATTTCATCCCGATCCGACTTCCGATTCTGGAGATGTAGGGTGATATGTACCAAAAAAATGGAAAAAATATGCACTCACTTTTCTCAGAGATGACTGAACCGATTTTCACAAACTAAGATTCAAATAAAAGGTCTTATAGTCACATAGTCCGCTATTGAATTTCATTTGGATCTTTGCAACGGCTCAACCGATTTTCACAATCTAAGATTCAAATTAAAGGTCTTATAGTTTTCTAAAAATTTCTAGAATATTTTATCCGGATCCGACTTTTGGTTCCGGAACTAAAGCGTGATAAGTGAAAAATTACCAATTTCATTAGATTTTTTCACGAGCGATAGTTAAAAAACATTCACAAATCCCATAAAACTGTCTGATAAATTCTTCTAGTTTGCAGAGCTTGTTAGTTTTTGGGTATAAAAACTTAATTCGGCACTACTGGTGCCCCTTTTTCTGTCTCGGTAGCACCGAAGGTGGTGAAGAAAAACTCCAAAAATAGAATTTTCTTCGATTTCTCTGCGATGCTTGAGTCGATTTTTACAAATCTTGATTCGAATTAAAGCTCATATTATATTTCATCGCGTTTCGCCTTCGGCTCATCAGCGCTTCAAGCAGTTCAAATTGAACTGCTATCTCGTGCCTAGCAGTCCAACTTAAACCGCCAAGCAGACGCAAAGTTATGCAACCCTTAAATAATATAACACAGGTGTTATATTATTCCTGACGTCTCAGGCGTAAACGAATGACGGCTTATTACTGGCTGTCGAAGAATGTGAACATTTAGGGGTTTGAACTGCTAGGCACGAGATGGCAGTTCAATTTGAACTGCTTTAAGCACTGATGAGCCGAAGACGATACGCGAAGAAATAGAAACAAAATATGTGCTTTTTGCACAAACAAACAAAACCCCTAAATACTCATATTATCTTTAAACTACTGTGAAATTTCATT
The DNA here is from genome assembly GCF_030247185.1 of Malaya genurostris. Classification (NCBI taxonomy): domain Eukaryota; kingdom Metazoa; phylum Arthropoda; class Insecta; order Diptera; family Culicidae; genus Malaya; species Malaya genurostris. The sequence continues at coordinate 228,597,010 of NC_080571.1, read as the reverse complement.
TGTACAACACCGGTACGAAAACACAAAACGAATGATGCGTGCTTTGTTCTATTTCGTACACGCTATAAAGAAAGCGAAACGGATGTCTTCTACTAGTGTGTGATATTGGTAAAAGACGGTACTGAGGTTGATAAAAATTTTAGCTCCTTTATGATAAGTGCGACCTAGAGAATAAAAGAATGTAAAGCCGGGGTAAAATCAATTATATAAAAAAATTAAAGAATGTCAATGAATTAAAGTTTATTTGAAAACGTGCTTAATCCACCTAGCAGTGAGATGATACCGTTTTTTTATCAATCCGTATATGTTTTTTTGCATGAATATTGTTCGGTGTTTTAGTTCTCATGACATTATTTTAATGAACGTCGTTTTAAGACGCAGTTTGAGATCTCAGTCATTTCGACATTACCGTGTGGTTATTTACGATACTTTTAGAGCCGGTATTCAGGAACCAGCATACCAAAAAAAATCGTATAGCCATAAATTAAGCCGTCATGAATTGCAATAGTTTTGAGTCCAACTTTGAACCTTTTTGGAATGGTAATCTTCTATATCGGTTTGAATTTTAAAAACTCATCACCCTGTAATTCCAGAATCGGATAAAATTCATTAATATTGTATGGGACCATACATCCTTTAATTTGATTGTTTTTAGAAACGATTCGATACTGGAACCGAAATCCGAAAATCGGTGTAGCCGAAGTCAGATAAGTTCACCTGAGTAACTGTATAGTTTACATTAGACTCAAAATGTTTGATGTGCCTCCCAAATCGAAAACTGAATTCCGCTAAAACTGAAATAAGTTTATTTGGTTATCGACTATCCAAATCTGCAAATTCGATAAACCTGATTAATTTATGTGAAAAAGACATTTTTATACTAATCACCCTGTATCCCTTAAACCGGAAGTTGGATCTGACTAAAAAGCAAGATGTTTTGTAGGATCTTAAGACTTTTCATTTGAATCTTAGATAGTCTCAGCCATCTACGAGAAAAATGAGTTGCATTATTTTAATTTCGTTTCACATATCATCTTGTGGCTTCGCAATCAGAAGTCGGATACAAAAATAATTCAAGGACCTTGTTTGGGAGTATACGACTTTTCATATGAATCTGAGTTTGTAAAAACGGTTTAACCATCTCCGAGAAAATTGAGTGAAATTATTTGTCACACACGTGTATTTGCTGATCTCGACGAACTGATTCGAATGGTATGTGGATGTGGTGTTTTTCCAGCATTTATTGCTGTAAGTAGTTTAATCAATATAATGATGGAATTACTTTCAACTTGAAGATGCTGTTATCGTCTGGTTTACATGTCATATTCGAACGATTATGTTGCCAAAAATGAACCATGCTAAAATCGGTCCGAGGCAAAAAGTCATGAAAAAAGATGCTGTACACAATCTTTCTGGTACTTAGAAACAATTGTATGTTATAATAAATCGTGTTTCACGTTGCTTCCAAGCATTGCTTTGTCATTCATCGTTCAAAACTCCTACTGCTGGAATAGGGGGAAAAGTCGCTCACACAAAAATATCGATATTTCCGTTAAAAATGGACGGATTTTAACAATCTATGGTTTGTTGGATAGCTAATACCGTGCGGAATCTAAGTCTAAATTTTTCTAAAGTTTAAGCGAATTCTATACCTATTTTTTATATTTATAAAAAAAAGGTAAAAATATCCAATTCACACAGCCGGTAGTGTAGTAATGTCAATAATAATAATAAAAATAATAATCCTACTACATGTTTTATGCTGCTGAATCATGCTGTTTTACTTGAACAGTACATTTCGCAGTACGCATTTTATCTAGAAAAAGTGAATGAAAAACAAAAGCAAATAGTCATCGAATGATTTATTTTAATAATTTTAAAAGTTTTTTATTATTTCCCTTCTTAAAGGTAATTTTTAGTTCAATACGAACTAAAAAAATGCAAGAAATAATCATCGAACATTTCTAGCAAAAAATTCAATTTCTTTTTGAGAATCGGATATTTTTGACGATGATTTTGACTCAGTGTATTTTTTCTTTTTGTGATGAAAATTTTCTTTTGTTTAAATTAACAAAATTCATCATGATTTACGATGATTTTCGATGCATTAAACATTTGAAATTCTGTATTAATTTTGTGATATGATATATATCTATGCAAACGTAACAGGAACGCAGGTTCTTTTCGTTTGTTAAATTTCGTTCAATTGGTTTAACCGAAATAGAGCATGAGATAGTAGGTATACGTTTAACTAGGTTCAAAACTGTTCCAGTTTGGTGGATGGCAAACGAACCAACTTCGGCTATTCCGGTCATCTGAATCCGGTTTTGGAAGAGTTGAAAATGGTGATTAAAAACTGCAAAAAGGATCTCACCCACTTTTCTTCAAGATGGCCAAATCGATTTTCACAAACTTATAGGTTCAAAGGAAAAGTCTTACAGTTTCATACGGTTTTCCTATATTTGTTGTGCATACGACTTCCGGTTCCGGAACTACGGATTTGTAGAGTTTGTTAGATTAAGTCCGAACAAACTTTCCTATTTCTATTCAATGAACAGTTGTTTTTGCGAATTCCCCATGTTCCTAATGTGAGAAAAGCATCATTACACCACTAGGTGAATTAAACAGTTTTTTTATATTGATACTTGAATATGCAGTATTTGTTACCAATTTGAAATAAACTTCTTAGTTATGCTACCTTCGACAAATATATGTATTTTCCAAATCAAATTATGATTGTAGAACATTTGAAAATTCATAAAAATTAATAAGAAATGCTATCATGGAAGAAAAAAACATTATTATGACTAGATCGATTCAAGCTGCTTACAGTTATAATTGCAGGAGAAACAGAACCCATTTCTGTATTTACACGTTATTTTTCAGCATGGTATTGTTATGGATTACTTTTTTCGCACGGTACATTGAGAAAACATTATGAGTGATCTCACAAAGCTTTAAACAATAATCGTAATTGTTGATCCATTTTGAAAACTAACAAAAAAAATTCAAATTTGTTGAGGTGAGCGAATTTTTCTGAAACTACACGAATTCTCGTGATGAAAAATGCGGAAAGATATCACAAGGTCTCGTTTCACTGTTAGGTAGATACGTTTTTGTTTTATCGTTTGAACTAGCCATTTCCAGAAAACGCGCTTCAAAGTTTAGGCACTTCAGTAGAATGGCATGGCGAGAGTGAATTTAAATAACTGTATATTCGATAGTATTCCAAGTTCGGCTTTGAACCTAAGCAATTATATTCCTTGATAATATATGTATCGAGCAATTCAAAAATAGATTTTTCATAGAGTGCCCCAATTGTCAAATTATGATAATCGAACTCAAAACATTATTAAAAAAACATAATTAGGAAAATATCATTCACATTTCGTTAGTATCTGTTACTGATCAGAATTACAAAAAAAACATACTCATCACAAACACAAAATTCGCTCTCCTGTTTAATTACTCTTTTCGACAACGAAACCATTTAGCCGAGCAGACCAATCACAACTTATAATAACCCTTTTAACAATAATTTCAACTCAAAGTATATCAATCATATTGATAAAAAGGAAATAATCAAACGTCCGGTTGGTGTTTTCACAAATCTCACCCATCAGCATTCGTGTGACATTAAGTTCCAGCACAAATTAATTGTGTAATTATAACTTCCTATCCAGGCGTGATCCAATTTGTCACTCAGGTATATTACCTACTGCAATAGCGCTCAACGATTCTGCATCACCCTGGAACCGTAGATTGGGCATAATTACCTCTACAAGCGTACTGCTTGTCATCCATCATGACGGCTGATTTGTATGAGTTCTTACTCACCGTCACCAGTCTGTGTGAGATAGCTCGTTTATGGATGAGCAGGATTTTTTTACCTAGCAATAAATCACCAACCGTTTTATGAGTTTATGAGAGTTTTTTAGATTACCGTCAAAACGAAAATCAAAATTAAAATGGTAAAAAAGTGAATCTGTATTAGGATCACCGCTTAAATTAGAGACGTTGCTGTTTTCCAGTAATTTCGCGTGTCATTCATGTTCATAATGAATACTATAATCTTTGGCGCTGTGTTTTATTTAGTAATCGGATTATTTAATACAGAACGGCTTCAATGGAGCTTGCACTTATATTCCTATTTTAGACAGATCGAAACAAGAACCTACGGTAGGCAATGAGTGATCAATAAATAGGTTTTGCATGCCTCTTTCAAAACACGACTGTTCATTGAATGTATTTCCACTAGGAAAACCTAATATTTACTCTAAAAGAGATTTTGACACAACAACATATTTCCGTTGTTGTGAGTAGCACTAGCATCTTCTTATAGCAATTCAGACATTAAAACCCTAATAAAAAACCAGATGTAATCCACCTTGTAATGTAATGATACCTTTCTCATAACCATTTCATTAGAAATCGATGCAAGTTCCGATGGAGTTTATGGCACTCTATTTCCAGAGCGGAACCCGGAGACCGTCACAGTCGTAAAACGTTTTTACGACCATCAAATAGCCAGGTCTACAAGTTCAAATAGTTATAAAATCTACTTTGAAAATTTCTTACTTATATGTGTCGTAAGTTTCGTGTGAGCTTAGACATTTTGACCAACATATAATAAGTTCAGCGAAAAAACAATTCCATTCAAATGTTGATTATACTTTGTTTGAATTAAAGCTGACTGAGTTATCTCTCATGCACTTTTCCGAATGAGTCTACTAAACAAAAACGAAAACCTGTGCTCCTGTTACTACTGTAAACGCAATTCAAGTAAAATGGGGAGTAATATCATAAAACATTATTTGTGTTTGGATTCTTATTTTGTTATTATCACCAATCACAGCATGTATGTAAATATTATTGATGCGTACCGGTTTTGTATCGCTATTTTGTATGACGGTTTGAAAGCTCTGTTACTCATCACCCTATAATTCGGAATCGGAAGCCGGATCTGGATGAAATTGCACAGTATCTTTTAATACAATAAGAGCTTTAATTTGAATCAAGATTAGTGAAAATCGGTTTAACCTTTGGTGAGAAATCGTAATGAGTTCCGTTTTTGAAGTTTTTCTCCGCTATAATCGGTGCTTTTAAAACCGAAGTAGTCTCAATGTAGGTGGATGTATCCATCAACTAACAAGAACTGCCAACTAGATGAATTTACCAGTAAGTTTTATAAAAAAATGCACCTCGTTCCGTGAAAAATATACTCATGAAATGGAACAATTATCACTTATTGCGCTGTAATAACAAAACCGAAAGTCGGATCCGGAAATTTCAAAGATCTTTAGTTGCATCTTAGTTTTTCGGAAATCAGTTCAGAAAGTTCCAATAAAATTGGTTTCGTATTCTCTCATATATTTGCTCATATTACTTAGTAATTTTGGAAGCGGAAGTCGGATAAAGATGAAAATCATTAGCAGGCTATGGGACCATATGACCTTTAATTTGAATCTAAGTTTGTGAAAGTCTCAGACATTTCAGAGGAAATTGAGTGACATTATTTGTAACATACACATATACATACATACACACGCATACACACAGAGATATTTTGGGATATCAATTAACTGTGTTGGTCCGGGGGTTGTAAAGCCGGTTTTCACAGCGATTGCAATGCCTTTCTATATAATAAAGACAAAAATGAAAATCTACCTTCATGTTGCACGCTTCCGAATACCACAACACCAACCACGTAGTTTCTCACCATTCATATGAATCTAGCTTGACTATTGCTGATGACGACATTCCACTACTGCTCATTGCTGTTGATGATGGTGGTAAGGATAATGATACAGATAAGGATGATAATGATGACGATAGCGTGCTTCCATCACATTCCACAGACTTCAAAGCTTCGTGCTTAAGCCACAGAGAACAGACATACAAACTAGTACAAACTTTTTTGGAAATGCGCAAAAATTCATCGTTGCGTACGTTTTGCATGCATGAGTTACCATTTTAGGCAAGCTTGAACACAAGAGCTCTTCGGCGATACCTGGACTGCTCGAAAGCGCATCTGTAGGCGAATTGCTACTTGGTGATCACTTTGTCAAAAACCCGTGAAATTTTGTACACACATTGAAATCAGTATATTGAAGTCTGTTCTCTGTGCTTAAACGTTGAACCGACGACACGACCTGCCACTCGTCTATCCAAACTGTATCGTAAATTCAACTACCCCTCAGTAACTGGTAATGTCAAAACGGAATCGTTTGAAAATTTTTTGAAACTGGCAGCACAAATTGATAAGTTATTGATTTTGAATAACAGTGACCATAACCTTGGTTACTGCATATTGAGGACTTGAGAAATGTAAACAAACCCAATTGCAAATGGATATTTCACAACGAATAATTGAAATGGACCAACGGCTGTATCGAGTGGAACGTTTGTGCAGTAAGTTGCAAGTTCTTTAAATAATCGAATGTACAGCCTTGAAAAACTTGGACTCACTAAGGAAAGTCGTTTTGTTTTATTCGTCAATATTCTCCTCAGATTAATTAATGTCAATTCTCCTCAGATTAATTAATGCATTTGTAAGGAATAAATTTAGTGAATGGATTACGAGTTCTTGCTTCAATTCTTATTTCTTTATTGTATAGAAATATGTTAATTTCAGAAAAACGAAAATACACTGTAGATTAGGATTTGTCAGGAAATAGTATACCGCTCTTGCATCTCGGACGGTTTCCGTTGACAGAGAACTGCAAAGAATAGAACCTGAGTTAGCTAAATGAAAACAGATGCAATACGTTATGATGGTAGCTCAGGAATAAAATTTAAGCACTTACCACGAAGGATGTAGAATTTGGCTGTTCACTTCTTAAGTCGCTCTTAGAAAGTGGCAATGGAGGCACAAAATTTTATTTTTTTTTTGAACTATTCCACAACTTCCTCAAAATGTTTATTTATGCGGGGCTCCTTGGTAACTTGTTTATAGCAACTTAAACAGTGTTGCTCGAGAACAATATTTTTATCATTATCAAGGGGTCGCTATATTTGTGGTAACTGGCGGTAAATCGCTCACAGACACTTTTTAGTTCGATTTTTCTTCGAAGTGCCTGGTCGTGTCGTCGGTTGAACCAATGATATAAACTTGTTGTTGACGTTCAGATGATACTGAATGAAAGCTTTGCCCAACCGAAATGAGAGTTTCGGATTACGCAATTACACTTGCTTGCTTAATATCTTTACAGTAAATAGTAAAGCTCGATTCCGTTAATATCTTAGTAGTCGTAGTCATAGTAGTAGAGCCGGTCTATCAATTATATGACAATATTTTCGTCAAAGTGTCGTCAAAGCCTTGGTATTACATTCCTTTTGTGGAATTTAACTTTCTGTTTCAACAGACTTCGCAGCCGATTCATAGAAAATAGAAGGAAACACCCCCAGGCCAGGATGATTCATTCATGAGCTCTTCTCTCAATGTTTCAATGCTCAGTATTCAGAGCTCTAAACGCAATATTTTTTTTGAAAAACGCGGTCCCAAGTTACCAAACCAATTGGATTGACGGTGTTGATAACACTTTGGATTGACAATGATATTGTCACGTGTGAATGCCGATATATACCAATGTAAACCAACTCCATCTGCTCAGAAGTGGCTGACGATTGTTCCGTTGTTTATGCATTCATGAACCTGGAAACTAATGAACAATGTTCACTCTCATTCAGTTCATTCGTGTCTCAAGCACTAAAGTAATAGTTCGATGATTGAAACAGCGTTGAAATGTATTTTTCAAAGGTAGGACTTATACCTCAAACATTTTTCTCTCCAATTTTTTTTTTGTTTTATTGTAGAGGTTTTAACCTTGTGGCCATTTGTCTTTCGGGCCAAATTCCTGAACTTATATGCAGGGTTGGGTACTGAGTCCACATAAACTGTGTAAAAAATATCGTTGAACCTATCTCGCTATACCAGTCTCCTGAATCTTCTTATAACAATAGAGCTATCCAAAGCCAACTAAGCAACGGTAAAAACAAAATTCAGAAAGTTACTCAAGCACGTACATAATACTTTGTACGGCCAGCTGAAGTTCAACTAATCTCACTGCCAGCTGGAAGACGGTCGATCTGATTTAGCCGTAATTGCAGCATGGCAGAACAGTGTGGCAATCTTATTGATAGATTTTATGTATTTAACAATATATTTAATAATGTACACTGGCTATAAGAAGCCTAGGGCATTTCTTAACAATACTTAAGACTAGGATAATTGCATGAATTATAATATTATCGTATTTGGTTAACGAGTCGTATGCTAATCTCTACAACTCTGGGGGATCAAGTCTCCAGTTGGTCGTCGGCAGTAGCTGATGGGATGGATCTTACATGGGGATTGTCCAATAACGTGGGTACTTATTGATAGTGGCTGTATTCTTTTGTTTCTGTGGGAAACCGCAGGAAACACCCCCAGGCTACGATGAAATACTGGATAGATGAATGGTATAGTTGAATTAATGAATATTGGTACTAAAAATAAGCTGGGTATGTTTGATACAGATTTTATTAAGTACTGGAGTTTTCTGGATATGTATTCAAAATTGAAACGAGTTTTGTGGAATATGTATATCAACAGTTCCAACAGCTCGTTTATCGTTGGATAAAGATACAAGTAAAGGAAAACTCTCAACACTTTAAAAACCCGTTCTAATCCCCCAAGTGGTGTAATGATGCCTTTCTTAAAAATCATACTATCATATATAATACCTGTATTCTTCAAACATTTTTCTTTGAGTCTTGAAAGATGGTATACAATTTTTCACATACTTTTCCCTATGATTTCGAAACCGGAAGTCGGATCCGGATGAAATTAAGAAATTACGAATGGGACCATAAAACCTTTCATTTGAACCTAAGTTTGTGAAATTCGGTCAAACCATCGCTGAGAAAAGTGAGTGAGATCCTTTTGGGAAAATATGACCACTATTTCCGGTGCCTCCGGGATTGGAAACCGGGAACCTGGATAGCCGAAATCAGTTTGTTTGGCCGTCTACTGATAATAACTATCGAATAGAGTAGTTTTGAGGCCAGCTTAGACTCAAATTGTCAAATTTAAAACTGGCACACGCTGCCGTTCTATTTTTTTTTTCCTATATTTGAAACACGAGTAAAACACTGTTAGGACCGCCAGTTTTTCTTGTTATAATATCCAGATTTAAATTTTAAAACTGACATAAATTATGCATCTAGAACTAGAACACTACTGAATATGCCCTAAGTGATAGTATAAAATTTCTAACACACCCTTTAGTTCCGGAACTGGAACTCGAATCCAGATGAAATTCAGAAGTTTTATATAGAATCATAAAACCATCAATTCAAATCTAAGTTTGTACAAATCGGTCACATCTGAGAAAGATGAGTAAGTAATTTGAAATTGGTATTTTCCCACTCAGGCCCGTGCGCAGGGGGGGGGGGGGGGGGGGGGGGTTTTGGGGGTTTTAACCCACCCCATGAAGAATTTTTTTAAAATTAAGTTTCATGAACCATGGAGTACTTATTATATTAAAGTGCAAATAACTTAACAATTCATTATTTTTTATCAATTTTTTATCAATTTATAAACTGACATAATTTGAAACCCCTCCCCCCCGCGCACGATCCTGTCAGAATTCGTTTTACATTTTTGGACACCCCCCTCTCCCCTTGAAACCCCCCCCATGGATGATTCCTGCGCACGGGCCTGTTCCCACTAATCATCATTTACAGACTTTTGAAATCCGCAACTTAATCAACCAAAACGCCCTACAAATCGGGCCCTGTTAGTGAAGTAATATTTCAATTTGTCTGCTCAAGCGCGACTCTATATCATACGTAACTTTCACAAACACATAGTTACAAAAACCATTTTCAAAACCATCATAAAAGTGACTCTCCAAGACAACGAAAAAAACTTTGTTAATTTTTAGTTATGAAGATACCAAAACTATCTCAAAAAAGTTTTAGATTAAGTGTACGTTGTGGTTGTCAATACCAGAAGGTTGTGTTGATACCACCAGATGTTATACGTCATATTATTAAGTCCTTTTAAAATTGTGGACGAAGTTTCGACAGCTTTAGTGAACTTTTTAAGCTCTCTATATTTCCTCTGCCAGCGTTCTCTTACGTTTGTTTTCGTTTTTCTCTACCACCATTTTGTTTTTATTGGGGATTCCTCGAATCAGTTCGCACTCGCCTTGGTCTGCCAATCAATGTTTTCGCGAACAATCTCGCTTTACAAACAAACAAAAGTATGGTTACATTGGAAACCGTGATACCATTTTACTTTTTAAAAATAGAAATTTACTCATCAGCGCCGAAAAAGAACAAATGCGTTCCTTCACAAACGACAACACAAAAACACGAGCAATTTTTCCGGTACTTGGGCGACCTAATACCCCACCAAAATTACTATAGATGTCGCCACTGCGCATAATAGGCTTTTCATAAAAGCCACTCGGTCCACCTGCCCCTACGGCCATATTGCCCCTTTCTCCATTATTTCTTTCATTTGAAGAAATCGGTCTTTAAGGCGCATCGATTGCACATATAAGCATAGGATAAAGCTGCTTTGAGTCAGATAAGTTGACGAGAGTGGAATAAAGAGTTTAAAACGACAAGTTTGACGTGAAAGCGCTAAAAGAACAATACAATCGCTGGTTCGAACAACACAAACAACTGAACAAACAAATTCACGTTGTTTCAAATCGTCTGAGAAGGTTCACAATAAAATCACCGCTCAATACAGTTCAACATTATTCTATTCCGTCTTCTTTTTTTACATTTAATTATCGAATTACAAGCCTCCAACAGTGCAACTTATAAGTTCAACTTGAACCGTTGAAGTTTAATTGCATCTGTTCCATACCAAAGAATGAAATAAAAACCGTTAAAATAAGAAATTAGGGTTTACCGGCAACAAAATTCCTGAATGAAACATAACTATTTTCGAAAAGCAAGTCGTTACAAGTTAAATTGCTAAGTTTCGCTAGTTGTTCAACATGAATTGCTATGCACTGAAGGGTGAAAAATGAGACATTAAACAGCAACAACATTACATAATCACAAATACTACGATTTAACTTTTTAACCAACCTACTCATTCGAACTAATGCACAGCTACAAACGACGATGGTTAATGTCAATCGGCCTTGTAACCTGTCCTCACCTAATCTTACTTCCTCCGAGGGTCGGTGATTTATCATTTAGTCGACACAATGCCGGTAGAAGCATACGTTTCGCAGTCCCCCTTATCATCACCGATCGATTGCAGCCAGCCGTGGATATCGGGAAATATATTAAATTGATACGGCTGTTGTTCTGTGGACCTTAGCGAAGTTTCCTTCTGCCGCAGCGTACTCTAATTACATCAAATATGTATATCCCAGTTTACCCGACCAGTGACAGAACTCATATTGATTGTGCTATGTAGGATATGACCATTCCGTCGTCTTCGTCGGAGTCAGGATGTCAATCTAACGTGCCGAACAACAACGAGATGGACAAACAATTTGATGAAAATAAATTGAATCATATCCCGCTGAGATTATATTCTTCTAATTTAGACCGTCCTCCGTTCGGTTCGGCGTTGGCGGTTTTGCTGCGCGCTAAACTTGCTGTTTGCTCCCAACTGCCCTCAGAGGAAGCTATCGTGCTAACAATATCCCATCTGGAAGCAGAACAATTTTATGGATACACTTGTTGCGTTTGGTTTCTGTGATACCCTGGGGAGTAATGGTAAGGCGCCTGTGAAAGTCTGAATCAATCTCTCAGGCTAACACAATCTGAAGAAAAAAAAAACAGCAGAACGATCACTCATACAGAACATACACTTACTATCCTGCTTGCAATGTTTAGCAATTAATTTGAACTAATAATCAAAAGGTCGCAGCAGATTACATGACTTCATCTAACAAATCAAATGATATGATAGATGCAAACTGGAATCGCTGAGGAAAAGTGTCGGATAGCCTGGTAAGAGCTTTTTCCTTCGAAACTGGCATACGGAACAAAAAGAATACTATTTCCTTGTACTTTGACATCCCGCAGTATTTTCTTGGTCAGACCATACTGGAGCGCGGATAACAGGAACCGGGGTGAACTCGAATATAAAAGTATGCAGTGGAAATCTTATCATCTCGTATTACATCCCGAGAGTAAATTAATATTTGCCTCATGATGTACTGCAGATAGTGTGAACATAAAGCATCATTTTGTCGCCATCAGCGAACTTTTTTCTCTCGGTCTCGGATTTCGTCCTCTTCCATCTATAAACTACCCTCAACACAAGGCTACCCATTTGGTTTAGTGCTATAATTCTATCATATTTCAATTATTTTCTCCGCCGATATGAGAATGACCAAGTGTCATTCATATCTAGCGAATGGTTTAGAGCTTGTCGCTGTATATCATTTACCCAATATGCCAAAAATCTATTCTGGTAAGTATTAAGATTCTAGTGCATTGCTAAGTCGGGTTAGTTTCACAGATACTTTTCTTAATGAGTCTGTGTCCGGTTTCGTCGAAACGAGCGAGCATTTTTCTATTATCATAGAACAATCGAAATACGTTCTGCTCTGCAACTTCGAATCCTTGTGTGTATATACAAAACCCCATCTTAATTCACCTAGCGGTGTGATTATGTCTTTTTCTTAACATTTAAATAGTCTCATTAAAAAAATTGTAAGACTATCCTCGGCCATTAGTATTGGGAGTTTATAAAATAACTTAATAGTACGAATCTTTCGAAATCGATTCTTTCATCTCCGAGAAACTTTGGTGCATTAAAAAACACTGGAATTTGTCGGTTACGTGACATATAAGATTACCTCTGTCGAACCAGAAATGTTCGCTATAATCCTTCAAAATTTGCAAACAAAATTGTAAGCTTTCGAATAAGCCTAAGTCTCGTTGAGTCATCTTTGAGAAAATTCAGCAAATGAAAAATTGTGCGGTTAGTCGTTTACGTCACTGATACCATTACATCTTCGGAAACAGAAATCACACCCATCTAATCTAAGTATCTTACAAGTTCAGACATGTTCAAATCCGTTCTCTGAGAAAATTGAGTGGTAAAAACCTCGCGTTTGGTCGGTTAGGAGTGTATCTAAAATAAGCTATTCACAAATTTTTCTTTCAAATTATGATAAAACTCAGGCACTCAGATCAGGCGCGTAGCCAGAGAAAATTTTCGGGGGGGGTTTTAGAACATGGTGATAAATCAACACATGTACAATTTATATCACAATGTTTCCCATGGGTTATAATTTTTTGTTTCGGGGGGGGGTTTGAACCCCTAAAACCCCCCCCCCCCTGTGTACGCGCCTGACTCAGATCGATGGATTTCTGCATTTATAGTTCCGGTAGTGTAAAAAATGGTTGACTTCAAACCACAGGAACATATTGCTTGCCATTCCAGTACCTTTCGACCGAATTTTTGCCTGTTCCTGGTAGCCCATCCAAAGAATAGTGTTCCCCAAATATATTAATTATGGTTTCAACACTGGCATGATGAATTCCAACCCGCTTTACCAATTTTCGCATAGTAATACCCTTCTCGCCTTCCTTTTCAATACGTAACATTTTGAAAACGTAGAATTTCAACCGCACAAACAAGTAAACGAACAAAAGCTGACAGCCAAACGCACAGCATGCTGTGATCTGAGCATAAAAAACCATCACAAATACATGCAACAAACACAAATGAATGTGGATAGCTTATACACTTCTTACGTCACTCATACCATTATATCTCCGGAACTGAAAGGGAACTTCGAACTTGACCAATGGTCCAATAGTAGCTTTCAAATGAGCCTAAGCTTGTTGAAATCGGTTCGGCCATCTCCGAGAAAATTTTGAGTTAAAAAATCTTTCAAAAGTGCGCGCACACACACAGAAACATTTTCCGATACTGATGTAATGCAAATCTGAGAATCTGTGGGAACTTATATATCTGTTCATTTTTTTCAATGACCTAAGGTTCTTGAACTCGAAACCCGACCCGAACCCGAACTGCGATACCCGTCGGGTTCGGGTTCAGAGAAAAATATGTTTGTTCTGTTCGGATTTTTTTTTCATTTTTACGGGTCCGGATCGGGTTCGGGTTCAAAAATTTGGTCAGGTTTCGGGTATTCATATCTGAACACTCGAATTTTTTCGGTTTCGGGTCAGATACGGGTAAAGATTTTTGTTTTTTATCGGGTACGGGTCGAGTTCGGGTTAGCAAGAAAAGTTATTCTCGGATTCGGGTCGGGCACGAGTTTAAGAAATTGCTTACCCGACAATCTCTAATAAGAACACAGGTTCGAGTTTTAACTCTGGGTGTATCTTTTTCCAAAAATGTCTCTTTTCTGTGAGTTGTCTTTCTCTATTTGTTTTTACACTCAGTAACTTATCTATGGCGACTTAAGGACTATTCGCACATTTCAGTTCCGTGACGGTTCAGTGAAAGTGCCTTCAGTGCGCCGTCAGCGTTCTTTTTTTATCGGAACCCTTCCGTTCCGTTTCCGTGCTGTTTCCGTTCCGGCACAGCCAATGGAATTACATACCGACTTCAGTGAAAAAAAAATTACGGTGATGACGAAATTGAGTTTGCCGGACGAACGCTACACTGACGGCGAGCTGCACTGAAACGGCACGGTGCCGGATAGGTTTAAATGCGCGCATAGAAAACGAGTGAAATAATATCAGTATCCGTGCACGGTGTCGTGCCGGCACTGAACCGGACCGGATATGTGTGAATAGTCCTTTAACGTCAAACCAGCTAAAAATTTATAAATCGTGCTTCTGTTGGTTTTAGTATTATTATTCGAAGTATACACCAATTTTTGGGTCACCATGCTAGGTCTACTAACTAATTGCACCTTCAAAACTTTCTGTCTTCAAAGTTCTTCTGAAGTTTCCCGGAATGTTTTGAGATTGAAAATTGACATAAAATAGTTCCCTGCTATCCTAAAAAAATTTCTGAAACCCTCAAACATGTTCTGAATGCTTCGTATACAAACCATATAATAACCAAATTTCGACAGATATTTTTAAACACTGGAAGATTAGATTTTTTGTTTTCAACCACAAATCTGGAATCATTTCTCTTTTAACTAATTGCCATTTTCCTGTTGAAAGAATTGCCTAAGATCTATTGGAATTGTTTGGAATTTTCGATTTCAGTGTTCAAGTGGGCAACGTAGCATTTTGCTCATAAAGAACAAAGCTTTATGCACTTTCTATATTTTTTCCGGTTGGCTTAATTTTACGAATTTAACATGGTGACAATCTGGCATAATTTAATACAGTAAAACGTAGGGAAAATTTAAAGTTTTAGGGTAAAAGTATGTTTAAAATTTCAAACCGTTCTTTAGAGCGATGATGCAAAACACGTGAAAACTCTTCTTAATCGAGCTCAGAACCACTCCAATATGTGTGTTATGCTTCCAAACGAAATGACTTCGGTTATACTAAAGACATCATATTAACAACATAACCAGCTCTCACATGTCCCGAACAAATCATAGGCAACATCCTTTTTTGCGAGCATGGCGCCCTCAGGCGAGTTCGCATCGAATCTTGTACTTAGAAGTAGGGGAGCGAAATGTCAAATTCGTGCGCGCCAAAATTGCAACACTGCGCACCCATACAATTGACATGATTTGTTGAATGTGATGCCGTGCGATGGGGTTGCTGAACTGAAGATTGATTTCGCTCCAAGCTGACAGGGTCTGGTTATACCTATTTCCTGTTTCCTACTTCGGAAGTACTAAAAATAGTAGTCAAAACTCCAAAACGGATCTCCCTTCATTTTTTCACCTTTTTGATTTTATGTCAAATGTGTGCTATTAAAAACATGAAAATTGAGGTATGCGCACAGCAAAATCTAACCAAAGAAAATCTCACAGTACAATATTACTCCTATTTATTTCTAAATCTGAAAACAATTCGTCATAACAAAGGTTTAGTAGATAATCTATGTACTTCCAAATGTCATTATTCGGACGCGTTATATTCGTATAAAGACTGTCCCAAAAAGTATGAACGCAACCAAAAACCGTTGCCATTTCGCAATGGTTCAGAATCTGTCAATTTTTATGGCTGCGTCCTGTCGTTTACACTCTTCTCTAACCACTTATGCAGTTGTTTATTCGTTTTCTTTAGTTTGTTTCGGAATGCGTGAACTTTCAGCAGAACAACGTCGAAAAATTGTGTACAAATGGCGCACAGAACGCGGACTGTCACTAAGAAAGATAGCAAAAATGGAAGAGGTGAGTAAAAAAGCCGTGCAAAATGGAATCAGGAAGTTCGGTGAGGATAACAATTTGTAGCTGCGGTAAGATTTCGAAACACTTCATCACCACTGCTTTAATGAACAGCGAAATATACATCATGAAATGTTTACAAAAAACGAATTCTACCCATGATTCGAAGCCACAAGGATCCTGTTGTCTTCTGGTCAGATCTTCTTCTTGCCTCTACTCAAAATCTACAGTAGAATGGTATACTAACAAAAATGTCACTTTTGTCCCAAAAGACATGATTCCACCAAATTGCACAAATCTTCGACCAATTGAGGATGTTTGGGCATTAACGAAGGCACATCTTAGGAAACATGTCTCGGCAGCCGAAACCATTCAACAGTTCAAAAAAGATAGGACAAAAGTGTCAAAACTTGTCGCCAAGAAGTTTGTACGGAATTTAATGAGAAACGTTCGCAAGAAGGTGCGCCAGCTAGTCTACAATGGCTAAGTAACAAATGTTGAGAATAATATTCTGTTGTTGTAGTCTAATATTATCAGTATATCGAATAAAATTTGAATATCTAACACTTGTGAATTATTTACAGCGAAATCAAAGTGCGTCCATACTTTCAGTATATAACTGAATACAAGGAAGCTGTTTGAAGTCTGTTTTGCCATTTGTTTCATCATCCATAACCACACAGTCTAATGTTGTCCGCAATTCGTCATTAGCCTTACGCACTTTTATTTTCGAACTGGTTTCCTGTTTTTCGTTTCTGTGGGAATTTTTACCTTGCACGACCTATATCTTGTTACTTTCTTCATTTTTTGATTGAGAGAATACAATATTCTAGTTTTGCTAAATCAGCCACTGCATTTCGCTCTGATTTGAAGTTGTCGTTCCTCTTGTCGCCAGATCCCAGAAGCGATTTATATGTCATGATCGACGGTTTTGTCACACATTTGTGCAATATTTTTTCATGAACTTGTTCCTTTGATTCCATTAAAAAAATGTTTTTGTGTCAATAAATCGTTTGTAAAAGCGTTACACACACTGTTATTGCGTTAGCTGTTATAATTACATTTTTATATTGACAAATAAAAATAATGTGAACAGTGGCGTACCGAGAAAATTTGACGCCCGGGGCAATATAAGATTTGTCGCCCCCTTCTTTGTTTGAGGAGCAAAAAAAGCTCAACTTCTCCGGAAAGAAGATGCCTTGGACGAGCAACAAAAAAGGTCCCAAGGATTGATTTGCCCCCACCCCCTCAGATACGCCACTGAATGTGGCTATCAAACCATTGCTAGATATTACTGTGTGTATACCTAAAAATATGATCTGAGAAAATGCGTTTTGCATCACCGCGTTGCAACAGAAAGTATAGAATGCTTAAAATAAGGAGAGCGGGTGATTTCGCCGAATGCCATTTCACCGAACGAATCATTTCGTCGAAGAGGTCATTTCGCCAAAAGGCTTATTTCGCCGAAAGGGTCATTTCATCGAAAGGGTAATTTCGCCGAAAAGGTCATTTCGTTTACTTCACATAATGAATTAGGAAACTGCAAATTATGGTTATTCATCATAATTATCTATTTTTTATGATGGCCTCTTGCATACAAACCTTTAATCGCCTCGTTTGCCGGTCTATTAAAAGCTAGGTTTCTTTACTTCAGTTAGGTTCGACCGACCAGTAGCGAAGTCGGATAGCACACGAGCAAAACGATGTGGCGAAGCCGCATTCGATATTTTTTTCATTCGCACTCAGTTATCGGGAAATACCACAAACAATTACTTGGTAGATACTCTAATACTCTAACTCTCTGAAAATTATGAAAAAAAAATAAAATTAAAAAGAAAATAAATAAATCATTTAAGTCTTTCTGCATTATTTCAGAAGTACGATTGTAGTTCAACAAAAGGGGAGTAAACATTATCATCTTTATTTCAAATCAATTCCAATCACGATATGAAGACTATTGAAGAACTCAGCAAAATGACCCTTTCGACGAAACGGCATTCGGCGAAACGGCTTTCGGCGAAATGACCCTGATCCAAAATAAGAATCTACTGCAACTAAATAGTGCAATCCCAATCAAATTTAATCTTTGAAACTAGGCTTTCCTACGATGCTAGACGTTTCTCATAATGACACTAATGCTAAACTCTGTTAAATGACGAGCATCCTTTTAAACGTCATCCTCGTTCACGCTCAACGCCCACAATTCCAGAACAACACCGCACATGAAGAGAATGAAACCCCAGCCGCGGTAGACCTAAGTAATCATGCTTACCAAGCATCAGTTCTAGTCGGAAACGAGAAGGTCAGGTACAAACCCCGGCAGCCGCATGTTTAACGCGCATTTAACTGTCGACGAAGGATGGCAGCTGCTGTGGCAGCGGCATAATCATGTCTCAGGTTTTTTTTTCTTTTCTCCGCCATGTTCCTCTGTCTTGTACCGGTAGTCTACAAATTAATCTTGAAATAAAAATAGATTGTGGGGAAAATTGGCGCGGAAGTGTTTTATAATCTCCCATGGCGAGCGTAATGTTCATTTCCGCTTATCTTTTTTTTGCAGATTGGCAACTGGGAATCAGTTCATAGCGGACAGGACGAGAACATCTGGATAAAAAGTTTACCGCAAGAATGGATACCGGTGTCGGTAGCGAAATAAAGGTCAGATAAGTAAGAACAGTAGCTCATTCAAAGTGGGAGTGATTCGATTCTTTAAAAAAGGGCAAAGTACCATTTTTGCTTGAGGTGATCAAGTAACAGAAAGGCAAAGATGAGGTCAGATCTAGCAGATGATAAAAATATCCTGCAAATTGCTGCGGCTGAAATTGCCGAATCATCAGACACAAGCGGATTTTTCGAAATCACCAGCAATGGTTCCAATGGCCACAGCGGGCATCGATCCGATGATCTACTGCATTTATCTACTGGAGAATACCTGAACTACCCAAAAGCAACATCCCGACCGAAGAGATCAACCCGGCGCCTCCAAACGGTAAGAATTTGTGCCTTTCCGAATTAACTTTTCGCTTCTAGTAATTGTAGAAACAAACTAAGTTTGGTAATATGAAATCGAAACAAGAAATATGTTTGAATGAGAATTCAAAACCATCGTTATTCGCTTCAGAAACTATGGCTAAAGCCTTCTTTCTCTGTTTCATGACATTTTAATCTGCTAAAAACCACAACAATTTAACAATTTTTATTCGATTTACTCAAAGGAATCTGCGCTCGATCCGGACTTGACCGACTCCAGCTCCCAAAGTGACGACACTAGCTGCGGTAGTGGCAGTCGTGCTGGCAGCCGCGGTGGAAGCAGCAGCCGAAACACGTCCATGCAGACCAGTCAGCAAACGGCAACAGCAGCCGCAAGACGCCGGAAAGGTGTTCTAAATGCCAAAGAGCGCAATCTACGGCGACTGGAGTCCAACGAACGGGAACGTATGCGAATGCATAGTCTCAATGATGCATTTCAGGTAAGTAGAGTTCAATGACAATAAAGTTGAAAAGGTTATCGGATCAGCACTTACAGGTTGGATTCTCTCTCTCTCTCTCTTGCTACTCAATCAACGAGTGAATTGAGTGGAGTAGTAAGAATCTTTTAATTACGACGATGAAGTATTCAGTTTTAGATTACAGTAATTGATACCAATACAAATAATTAATCTTCTAATCTTATCACTACTTCTGCTTTTTCCCTCCCATTCTGCTAGTCGTTGAGAGAGGTAATACCACACGTCAAGAAAGAACGACGTCTGTCCAAGATTGAAACGCTTACGTTGGCCAAGAACTACATCACGGCTCTTACGGATGTTATCATTGTGATGCGTGGTGAGGGGGATGCTACGGGTGCTGCAACGAAAACAAAAACACCAGCAAGAACAGCCGCAGTAGTGGCGTTAACACCAACAGCAGTCCCAATAACTGGATCCAACGCAATGCAGAACCAGTGTATCGTGAAAGCGGAAGCTGATTCTCAGCAACAGCGCCATCAGCATCATCACAATCTTCTCCATCCTGATCATATTTCGTCCACCATATCCGTGCTTGACGTACTGAGCAGTAGCGGTATCAATCAACAGAACCTGCTCCATCCCATTAGCCTCATAGGTGGTAGTGACACCAATCATCACCACCACCACCATCATCATAATAACAACAATAACCTCAGTATCGCCAATTTCAACAACAACAACAACAATAATAATAGCATCAACCATAACAACAACAATAGTGCAAGCAGTATAGACATTGAAAACAGCTTCTACGAGGATCCATTTCAAATGATGTAAATCCTCCCTCACAATCCGGTAAGATGCATTTAACGGTGATGCGATCGGAATTTTTTATAAAGACAGAACATGGATCTAGCGAACACTTTTCGTTGTGTGGAATAGTAAAAAATAATTAGTTCCACTACCATTATCATTACACTTAACTACCCATGGATGGTATTATATAATTTTGAATAATTTACCTTCCTACGATTCACGTAAAACTAAAACGAAACGATTGAGATAAAACTAAAGCAGGTACCCTACCCTCTTATACTGCCTAGTTTCACTCATTTCGAATTCGTGGATTATTCTAAGTTTATCCTATGATATCTAGTCTTTTTGGTCACGAAATTCAGGAATTTATGTACTCCGCTGCAAATACCTTGTCAGATCATAGATTTATCGGCAAAGGCGAATTTGAATTTACTAGATACATCATTTGGCTCTATATAATTTTTCCCAAGTAGCACTTGAAACTTATTCACAGAAAATTGCATGGTAGACACAAAGGAAACAATGGTGACGATAGAGTCAACATAATGTTACTTATTCTCATCTCATCATATTAAATTACATTAAACTTCAACGGTAACCTTATTCTTACGACATGTTTTGAATTAACTGTATTCGGTTGCTAACTGGTCACCGGAACAAAATGTGACAGTGAAAACGCGATACACTACATAATAAAATTAAATAATGCTTACACAGCGGTTACCGGAAAACATTGAATACCATAAATTAATAAATAGTGGGAAATTACAGAATTCTTGAAAATTGAGTATAGTTGAGTCTTTGCTTATATATAAATGCTTTAAGAATGTTTGCCGATATTTGCGCGGAACAAACTTTATTGTTTTTTGCGAAGCATATTTTCTCTACCAGGGCATATATTGGCACGCGTTGTTACGGTAGTGTATGTTTAACAAAATTTATGTAAATAATTACCATTATGACCAGTAAATGAAATATACATTGATTACAAAAAAAGCATTCTTGTTCATTGCGTTTGGTTAAATGTTTAACCTTCAATATTTGAAAAACTAATGTTAATTACCAGAAAAATCTGTCCGAATACGGTTTGACTTCTTAGCTCCAAATTGCAGATGATGGGAACGATTTTTTTTTAATAAGTACAGTGATAAAGTTCACCATGAATATAGAATAGCATATGTAATTCGAAGAGATATTCTGTATTCTTTTCGGTAATCGGATGCCGATTTTCGTTTATAAATATTGCAAGTTTCATTTGCAATTCAAATATTCGTTCTTCATTAGTTTCAGCACATAATTGTTAGCGACATGTTCTGACACTTTTGACGTGAATACTTCTTACTTTATTATGTGTCGCCTTTTCAAAATTCACTCTGAACAAGAATGGGTAGAACTTGATCGCGAATATCTCTTATATTCAACTCATCAACAATTTTTTTCCCACATTATCGGATACATGGTATATGGTCAGCAATTTATGATGAACTGTTCAGTAGTATGAAATACCCAAAAAAAACTCAAAGTCAAAATTTTCTAAAATGTTTGGTATGAACTAGCATTAAGGTGAAATTCAGTGCCAACATATGGCGCACAAAATTCCAAACACATGAATTACAAATCGTGTATCGTGAAAAACCAACATATAGAAATAGTGATTGAGTGCAGTGTGCTCACGACATGTTTTGTTCGCTAGTAAAACATACACTAACTATGTATTATTATAAAACATGAGTATTTCTGATGTAAAAAACATGAGTATTTTAGAAATGAGTTTGACAAGTAAGTTACTAAGTCGCAATAAAGTTGACAGATACTCAATTATTGTGAATTGGTAGCAGTTGTCGATTGCATCCATATTTTCTGGTACAGTTTCTACTGTCCCGAAAAAAACGAAATCACAGAAAACAGATACCAGTGTACCTAGAGGGGGGGGGGGCGAAGGGGGCATACGCAACGAGCGCAACATTTGAAGGGGGCGGTAAAGTCATCTCGTCGAAGATCTTTGCGGATTTCCGGATTTTTGTTTTTTGCTCACTAATCCAACGATGGGGGTGGCAAAACTCTTAACAGATCGGCTGAAAAGTTCGTATCGTTTCTATGAGAGGACGCCACTAGAATTAAATCCAAACCATTTTCAGTTAGTACCAACCTTCAAAAGATACGTGTATAAATTTGACAGCTGTCTGATTATTAGTTTGTGAGATATTGCATTTTGAGTGAAGCTACTTTTGTTATTGTGAAAAAAAATGGAAAAAAAGGAATTTCGTGTGTTGATGAAACACTACTTTTTGATGAAAAAAGTGCCGCCGATACCAAAAAATGGCTTAATGAGTGTTATCCAGACTCTGCACCGGGCGGAGCAACAATTCGTAAGTGGTTTGCAAAATTTCGTACTGGTCATATGAGCACCGAAGACGATGAACGCAGTGGACGTCCAAAAGAGGCTGTTACCGATGAAAACGTGAAAAAAATCCACAAAATGATTTTCAATGACCGTAAAGTGAAGTTGATCGAGATAGCTGACACCCTAAATATATCAAAGGAACGTGTTGGACATATTATTCACGAATATTTGGATATGAGAAAGCTTTGTGCAAAATGGGTGCCGCGTGAGCTCACAATCGATCAAAAACAACAACGAATTGATGATTCTGAGCAGTGTTTGGAGCTGATATCGAAATAAAACCGATTTTTTTCGTCGATATATAACAATGGACGAAACATGGCTCCATCACTTCACTCCGGAGCCCAATCGACCGTCAGCTGAGTGGACTGCACGCGATGAACCGAACCCAAAGCGTGGAAAGACTCAACAATCGGCCGGTAAGGTTATGGCGTCTGTATTTTGGAATTCGCATGGTATAATTTTCATCGACTACCTTGAAAAGGGAAAAACCATCAACAGTGACTATTATATAGCGTTATTAGAGCGTTAGAAGGACGAAATTTCAAAAAAACCATGCTGAAATTGAACGAATTGGGCTTCGAATTGCTCCCTCATCCACCGTATTCTCCAGATTACGGCAGGCTTCAGCAAAACAAAACATTTCGCGTTTGGATAAAAATAATATGTGTGTGTGTCGGAGGACATGTATCCGGAAAATTAAGCATTCCATAGGAAATTTATTCTTACATTTATACATTGTAACTGAAAATTTAAGTGAAACGTTCAGTTTTTTTTCTGGATCTGACTGATTGATTGATTATCTGCTCCTTATAATTTTTTCATTTATTATTTATATGCTAATAGCTTACTCTCAAACTGTATTTTGGTTTACAGTAAAATTTACAGGAAATGTCTCGTACGAAACTAAACGTTGGGTAATAATTCCCATAATTTCAGAAAAAACAATCACATGTGGTAACAACCCGATCAGATGGTAATAACAGAATTATAACAACTGGAGTAATTTATTTCAGAAATATTTTGTAACAAATTTTGAAATATTTTTGCCTGGTAAGCTGTTAAAATAACAAAAATCATAACAAAAAAGACTCTAGCGGGAACAAAATCGCAACTGAAATTCTGATCATTATATTTCGATATGAAGCAACTGAAGAACTAATTTTTTCAATTAATGAACTTTATCATGAGTCTTGCAAATGAAAATAAAATCATAACTGATTTTGGTAATATATTGTTATCATAAGTTTTAACTTTCAACTGTTTTCATTTATAAAACATCTCAAAATAACACAAATTGTTATACATATCAACTGCTGATATACTTGTGTTATGATTTTGTTATGTGCATCTGATCGGGAATCGCTTCTTTAGGCATTCTTCACGACATATTTCCTGGTTTACCGTTCCGGTAGTGGTGAATCTTGCTCGAGTACAGCTGCATATTGCCTGCCAAACGACATATTTTTTGAGAAACTTGACCTATTTTTCTTCTTGAAATGCTCCTCTACGCAGGTCCATTGCATGGCAGTATAAAAAGACATACCGGGAAACTTCGTCAAATATTCGCAATACAAATTGCGAGTCTGGGTTTTAGATTCAATTTTCATTACGGTACACTTTTCACATCGAGCGACTTCATACCATGCCGGTGCACGAAAATTGGGGAAATTTTTATATTTCTTCTGGAATATTTGCTTCCCATTCGCGTCCTTCTGGTGGTTCGTGAGATCCGTTTTTGTTCCGTTCCCAGCCTTTCTGGCTGTTGTCAAGCATGTATCGGAAGATTTAAGAACATTATCGACAGTACTTGTACGAAAACCAAGCTTTTTTGCAAGTTGTCTTACTGGCAGATCCGGATTTTCATTGCGGCCGCACACAATTACTTTTCGCACTTGCTTATCTTTCAATGCCATCTTCGATCTGGAAGCTTGTAATATCACCAAAAATTCATTTTGAATAATGAACAGACATACGTTCATCAGTCTCACGCGTTGATAAAGTACACTGGGGTCTTTTTTGCGCGGTTTTTTTTCTACGCGGATTTCCGAAGTTACGCGAATTTCCGAACCTACGCTGTTTTTACGCGGGTTTCCGAAGTTACGCGGTCTCAAAGACCCAAAGTCGATTTTCACAAGAAAATTGTTTTTGAGATTACACCAGATCTGGACGTTTCATGCATTTTTAAGATATTCGGCATAAACATTTTTTTCTTTAGTTTTGGAGTTTTTTTTAACGCGATTTTTTGCGCGGTTTTCTTCTACGCGGTACGTATCCCCCGGGTAAAAAGAGACCTCAAATACGAGATACGAGATATACGTATTGAGGGGCTCAGATTTTTTAGAACTTTAAAAAAATACAAAATTCAAAAAAATATACAGCTTTTCTCACTTAATTAATATATAGAAATGCATGAATCATCCCTTGGAATTTAAAATAATTTATGAATAATTTCCTTTATTTCTTTTTTGATTATGAGATTATGCGATATGATATCTGCGACATCGTGTAACAAATTCAGTATATATTGCTAATATTTAACAACAATGGACCCAACGTCTTCGTTTGGTTCTTAACAAATCATGCGTGGTCTTTCAGATAATATTCACCTATACTGCCGTGCAATTGAAACTGCAGCTACTTATAATGCATTCGTTATGTATACAAACTGAGATGAAAAAAATGTGCGCAGTTTTATGAAACCATTTAAAAAGCAAAGGATACATTCCAGTGCGAAAATTGCCTTCAGACTTTGTAGCTGATTCATCAGTGTACCGGACAGTTGCATGAATAATATGTATCTACTGATAGCGAAAATCCTTCCAGGTCGAGACTCGAACATACGACAACTGACTTGTGAGAAACACCGACTCGGGCTGCATTTATATTTCAATAAATTTTCCATTCGGTGATCATCAGTAGCTAGTGCGAAAAAAAAATAAAAGTGGTAACTACAAAACAAATAGCTGAACCTGAATGATGTGAGTAGAGTTACAAAATCTCATGCGAATAATGCCCGAATCTAAATGCTAGCAACAAATTAAATTAACTGCAGACGACACAAATATTGACTCATTTACGAAGATCTTGGTTTTATTTCATTGAAACTTTTTTTTGTCAGAAATTAGTTCAATCCTAATATCAGTAAACTTCAATGTTTTGTATTGTAAAACAATCTTCGTTAAAGCTCACATGAGTACCGTCATGTTTGATGATTTGAGGATTACAAAGCGATTTGTGATGAGAAGCAAGAGCAAGTACAACTTACAATCACTATACATACACACACACATTCCAACCCAGGTTTCACAAATCACATAACTATCTCATTCCATTGCAGGCATGCACACAATGTTGCAGCCCACGACGTATGTTTACGATTCCTTTCTATCTGGTGAGTACAATTTTTGCTTCGGTTGGAGCTCTTGACTTATATGTGGTTCACGTACGAGCCCATAGGTCGTCTGACTTGACCGCATTCTTTCGGTCAGCTTCTAGTACACCGTCTACGTACTTCAGGCTGAACAGCAAGCTTGGTCCCTTCTGGATGTACTGATTACCTTACCAGGGAACTCGCCAATCGTAATAGCGTAGGCCTCTCGACAAAGCGGAAGCATTAAAAATCCATAAGCCTCAATTGATGATCGATGTTTTCCTCGCTTTCAAATTGCTTCTCCCTTTCGGGCTGCTTGCTACTAGCTGTAGGTTAATGGGTGATGAAAGTATGTATACGTGCCAATATATCATAAGAATAGATGCCAAAGTTCAATATCTTGCTTGATTATACAAACCTATATTCGAGAGTATTTCATACGTTAATATTGATTTTATATTCACGAATCGTTCGTTTGAAAAAGAATGTTCCATTAACGTAATTCCTTTGAATCAGATGTCACGTGAAAACTTTACATCTTTATTCCTACTGTAATATCTGTCTGTCGAATTCTTTGATAGTTAAGATAGTTAGCGATTTCCTAAGTAAAAAATAATAATAATAATAAACTCCAGCGTACACAATTTATATGCAAGAAGAAATCTCATACATTAATTCATAGGGTCTTACTAGTAAACAATATACCCAGTATAAATGATTGACAATCCATTCACGATATCACAGAATGGAGGTCAGATTACAATCAGATGAAATCGAAGTGTACCGCTCTGATTTACTTCTTCACTTCGCCTGTACCAAAACATAAACTCAAGTGGATCGAATAGCGCCAGCAGTAGAAGCCTTTTCCATCACATCGTTCGCAAACATTCTTCCGTAAACGAGAACGAAAACAGCTCAACTGTCGGCAAGCCGTCAACCTTGTGACCGAACTTTTGACTTCTCCGAAAAGTTTCGCGACGATCTCCCACATCCGTTTTGTACGAACAAAGGCCGATTCATGAACCAAAAATTTCCCAGAATCTTCGGTACGTCTTTTCTCCTACTGCCATCTACGAATGCGTGCTCAGGTAGCACGCGACAAATTAATGAACTTATTAATCATGCTAATCATGTGAATAATAAATAACTCTCCACTTCTCCTAGGCTTCTAGTTTATCTTCCGGACAGTTGTCAATGTGCAGTCATTTCGCAACAAGCAGTGGGTGAAATTTCGGAGAAATTATTTGTATTTTCTCCGACGAGGTAATGGCACCCCCAGAGCTTGTTTAGAATGAAATGAAAAGTTAACGTTTATTTCAGGTGGTTCAAATATTACAATAACAGTATCACCGCAATCATGCTTGTTTTAAAGAATAATAATCTGAACAACATTTCCAACAATTTCAAACAGTTTAATAATATATACTATTCACTCATAATTTCACGGTTTTATATTTATCCATCCAACGTACCTTCGGTAAACATATCCAAAATAAAAACTATACATGACATTAACTAGACCATGCCGAATTCTCCCATGCGATGGAAGAATACTGCAAATATGCGGATGTCTCTTTCGATTGCAACTTGAGCTTAGCGACACAAGTCAGCTAGCTTTTTTAAAACTTGTGGATGACTTTCGGTGACTAATCTACTATTTTCCTTTCACTTTTACTTTTTTTTGCTTCTCTCGTCACCAGTTTTTCAAAGGAAATTCAATGAAACAGAAAGTTAGCCTTACCAAGATACCGTTTGAGTGACAATGTTGGCACCATTGAGCAATGCCATAATCAAAATCTCAAAAATTTTGGTCTCGATTTTTTAAATTTTATTCATTCAAAATGGGGGTGTTCCTCATAGTCTTGAACTATGTATCAGTTTCCATTTACTGCAATTTCGGCCTCAAAAAGCTTGCGGATTGCACGGCAGGCCCTAATAATACCGGGAGAGAACTGATAAACCGGTCGGTTCTGGAATTTGATACGGGATCGACGGAAAATATGCTCTAGTCGGTGAACAAGATTACCAAGTTTTTTCTCTTAAAGAAATTCTAGATTATACATCACTCAACTCGTAGTTCACGGAGGCGGATGATAACTATGTGAGTTTTTTTTTCGCAGTGTGTAAAGTTGCAAATCCCGTGGTCTTTCGCCATTTTATTCATTGAACGTTCTGGATTCGCTCGTATTTTCCTTTTGATAGCAACGACCTGTGATCTTCTTTTGCAGATTGTTATCCTTTTTTACCTATTTTTATAAATATAAAAACTAGGTATAGAATTCACTCAAACTTTAGAAAAATCTCCCGAGGTTGGAAGGGCCGAGTGTCATATACCAATCGATCAGCTCGACGAACTGAGCGAATTTCCGTGTGTGTGTTAGTATGTGTGTTGTCAACATAGATATCGAAATCGCAGAGATGACAGGACCGATTTTGATCAAACTAGTCGCAGATGGAAGGTTTCCCCGTCGCCCTGAACGCTGTTTTTGAATGTTTTTGAGATCGGATGTTTACTTTTTAAGTTATAAGAAGTTTTATACCAACAATTTAAGTTTTATGCCGATACAAAAAAATCTCCAAAGTTGGGCTCAAATTTCAATTTATTCGTCATACTAATTCATGGACGTAGGAACTATTTTGCTGGTCTCTGAATACAGTTTTACTGAATGCTTAATCGATTGTCACACGTTTAGATTAAAAGGAATAATTTCAAGGTTTCATACAATTTTTATTTTCGATTGGTCTTGCAGTTTCTAAATTGCAAGGTAATGAGTGGTTGAAATTTCAAACTATCATTTAAAACGACGGTCATTAAAATAATTTCATGAAAACTTAAAACATCGATGATTATTCATGCAAAAACACATGCTGGTTGATAAAAAAAAGGTATCATTTCACTACTAGGTGGAATAAACACGTTTTATCTCAAAGAGCAAATTCAGCAGCTAGAAGTTCTATATGGAAGATCTATATTAACGCAGAAACGGGAACAAACGTATCCCCAGCAAGCCGTTCTAGTTTTATTTATTCGAGCAGTTCTTCCATCAAATTTAAAACTGGTCTACCATGCCGTTCTATATTTTTATATTCGAAACACGAGTAAAACACTGCCGGGGCTGCCAGTTTTTCTTGTTATCAAATTCAGATTTAAATTTTGTAACTGACATACATGATGCATCTAGAACTAAAACACTACTGAATATGCCCTAAGACACTTTTTAGGTCCATCGGGACACTCTAACGGCGATTGAAATGTCTTTTTGTAACATTTACTGCTACCTTGTCATAGTCTAATTGTCAAACTAATTAATTCTCACAGCCTAGCATGGTACGAGGCACACAGACAAAAATAATATCAAAGTTACATAAATTCCTGGTAATTCTTACGATTTTTTGTTGATTTATATTTTTTTAACTTCCACAAGGGTACGGCTTAGCCCCGTTCTCCCCTGCATCAATATTGCGCTCCAAAACAATAGGTACATCAATCTCCAATCGCAATGCATGCAGCGGAAAACTATAGAGTGTATTTGGTAGAGGTGGGAAAGATAATTGACAATATCATCATCTTTTGTTACAGTATCGAAAGATTTCCATGTAACGGAAATTCCTTCGATTCTATTCTGAATCATGTTGTTGATAGACTTTGCGGCTATATTTTTTGGTAGCCGCAATGTAGCTTCAATCAACGTTGATCTCTGAAAATGTATCATATATTGGAAACTTATTCAAAGAGCCCTCGACGAATTTGATGAAGTCTGTCGAAATATATCATAATCAGAAAGTCAGTAGCAACACTGCTACTGCTAATTTGTCCGATTATTTCGAAACACACGACTAAAAGGGTAGTCTGTTTGATATAAAAAGAGGCACACACATTTGTATCTTTATTCTTCTTCATCGAGCTCAATAACACAGATAAAAATATTTACATCTATGTTCATGCACATATTTGGAGCAGGAATTTGAATATATTTACATGTCGTGTAAATTTCATTATTTTTTTCTGTGAAGTTTAGCCTTTCTATATAGAAAGGTAATAGAATAGCAGAAAAAACCGACTTTTGATCGCAGCTTCAGAGATCCATAATGTTATATAACATTCGATTCAACTCGACGAGAACGGAAAATGTGTGTGTGTGTGTGTGTGTGTGTGTGTGTGTGTGTGTGTGTGTGTGTGTGTGTGTGTATGTGTGTGTGTTCATTTTCGTGTTTATTTCTATACGCTCACTTTTTCGGAGATGGCCTAACCGATTTCAACAAGCTTAGGCTTGTTTGTAAGCTACTATTGGGTCATTAATCAAGTTAAAAGAGCAACTGGCTATCAGTAACCGATAACAACAATTTTATGCTGTTTCGAGACTAAAATTGAGCTGCTAAATGTAAGCTTTTAAGATATAAGCGTACAAGATATAAGCGTCATTCACAGCTACCCATTAGCTTTATCTGCAGTGTAGTCATCTAACTCATCCATGATGATGGTCTTTCTTTTTAGAAATATCCAGTCGAGTTTCCGAAACAAATCACTTTTGCTTAACATACTGTCAACCAACCCGGAAGTTAGTACCAGTCTTCACGAAATGAAAATGAGACTTCATTGTTAAATTGTATCCGACACTCTTTACATTCGACTACTTCAACAAGTTCCAGCAGCCTTACGGTAGACCGTAGTTACAGTCTGTTTTCTGTTTGAGACACAAATAATCAAATTATTTTTAGGAGACCTATTTGCACTGGAGGCTTTCGATGTGCACTTTAAAACCTATAATTTCGATCAGATCTAATATACTGAGAAATTTGATTCCCGTGCTGTTCAAGTGCCTTTCATATTCATCAAAGTATACACGCACTTTGCGAAGACCTCAAATCACTGAGAGTAGAAGTAGAGGAGTTTTCAAAATATGACAGCGCATTGTTTCACAACATGTATGCTGATTAGCAACGAGGGTTGAACGATTTGGAACAAGGGGCGAATTGAAATGGTTTTACTTTAGAAAGTCGTTAGAAAATAACAAATATGCTTTCAATACTAAATTCTGATGATCGGACTGATAAAAAGTTTCACAATGACGAATTGAATGACTGCAAAACTTAACACCATTTAAAAACTCATTTACATAGCAGATAGTCATTATTGATCTAAGTATGGTTACGTTGAACTATTTATCAAACATCCATGAATATTGAATTGTCTGGAAGTCATTTTTAATATGTTCGAGCACCAGCAAGCCTTAACGAAGACCTCTATCCCCTCTATCCGATTAAACTGAATGATAGTTTCACTCGGGTCAGTTTGTTTTGTTTACATTTCCCAAGTCTCCAATATGCAGTAACCATGGTTATGGCAACTGTTATTTAAAATCAATAATCTATCAACTTGTGTTGCCAGTTTCAAAAGTTTTTCAGGCGATTTCGTTTTGACATTACCAGTTACTGAGGGGTAGTTAAATTTGCGATACAGTTTCGATAGACGAGTGGCAGGTCGTGTCGTCGGTACAACGCTGAAGTATGCTTTTACGAACTACCAGAATCGATCTGAATAAATTGGTGTCAAAAATGAGCCCAAATTAGTGTGAGAAACTATCTTATTAAAAATCTTGTTTTGATATTCTACCAAGACATATGAAAAGTTAAAAAACTATTGAATTTGAAAACTCCATTCAATTGTTATACTATGTTTATACCTGCAGAAAATAATATCTATTAACGATTGTAATATGAGGTTAAAACCGCACTATTCACACTAAAATTACGTTATACGCATGACATATTTTTTGTTGTTGAGTTTGCTTAGAAACAAGCTATAAAAATACCTACGTCCCAGGTAGAAAAGTAAAAAGTACGTTGACAACATCTGGAAAATAAGAAATAAGCCAGGTATTCCTCCTAGCTATTGATGATATTACCGTTTCACGCTTACTCCCAACGTTTCGAAGGTTTATTGCTTCAAAACGTTGGCCATTTAAGAGAAATGCATATTTTTGAGTAGCAAATGACCAAAAATGTCATCTCTTAATGCAAAAAACAAAAATGGTTTTACCAGTTTCCAGTTTTGTTTTATTATGATTACATGGCTACTTTGATGGAAAAACTGCTGTTGTTGAACAGCTTGTCAATTGACATAGTCGAAAAGTGACGGAAAATGCTAGCAGGGTTGTGCTTTATTAACAATTATATCATATTATTTAGGGAAAACATGTTTCAATTTGACGTTTCTGAATATGAAATAACCCAAAGTAATACATGTCATTTCGCTTGAAACATGAAATCAGATTAAAAATTCGTTTTAACTCATTGTGTGAACATAGTATTATAATATATAACTGTCAACGTCAAGCTTAAAATTTAGAAGATCAGTGATAGAAAAGAAAGAATATGAGATCATTGAATTCATATGGTTGCTTCTTTTACGCCTTCTACCCGCTAATAACAAAGATTAACTGTAAAGAATGCGATACTTGATCTGATTGCTTTTTCAAAAGTTTTTTTTTATTTTGTGGTTCTAAAACAGCAGTAAAGCAAAACCTTGAAACTATTTCTTTTACTAATATATCTTTTTCCTAAAAATTCCGAAAAGCAAACTTATCTATGATAGTTGAAGCTGTTTCCATAAATTTGTCATCTTTTTGTTGCCTCGAAACAGTACAATATAGTGTGCAAAACTCTTGTAACCCAGTGCTGTAAAAATATAGCTAGCGAAAGAAAGACTTTTTGTCGTTATACTTATTTTTGGGTTGAAAGAGACTTCTACACTGAGTATTTGTTGAATTTCTCATGGATATTAAATTTTAATTGTGAGTTAATCGAGTTAAGTTCAGTAATTAATATTGAAACGATTTTAAACATCCACCTTTATCAAAAATAATATTAAATAAGAGCCATTAGATATTTGGGAGTCTATTGCAAATCAAATAACAAAACTATATTTTCATTCTCTGACCTTCCTAGGGTACATGAGTCTACAATGAAAAAGTCAAAGAATTTAAGTAATACCCATGGATAATGGATAATAGTGCAGAAAAGCGAATTAGAATGACCGAAAATTCTGAAAGGCCGTCATTGAACACTCGAGCATATTTTTAAAAATTTGGGAAATCTGGCAAAAGATCTGGTTAGTTTGAGTGTCTGGCGAAAATCGGGAAAAATCTGGCATTTGTCAGACAAATCTGGCAACCTGGCAACGCTGGTCATAGTGTATTCTGCATTAATAGTCTGACTGTAATAACGTAATACTTTTTGATGGTTAATATTTCATTTTTGACTTTTACATATCTGAAAAAATATTGGACTATTGTAAAAATTTAATCCAAAAAGAATACTAATTCCTACTCGCTTCCAAGCTCGCTGAAGAGTTTTCTCAAGTCTTCTGAAGCAATACACAGTGTCCATGGAAACGGTACTTTTTGTTACTTCGGTTTTCAGAGCTTGTATTGGAAGTTTAAGAAAATACAATGACAAAACTTGTCCGCGAAAATTGATCAGAGTGTTCATTATTATTATTTATATTTACTAAGAGCAAATTCAGCAGCTGCAAGATTCATATGGGTGGTCTATAATATAACTGAAACTGAAACAAACGTATCCCCAGCAAGCCGTTTTAGTTTTTTTTATTCGAACAGTTCTATTGTCAAATTTAAAACTGGTATACGCTGCCATATTTAAAACACAGATAAAACGCTGCTGGGGATGCCAGTTTTTTGTTATAATTTCTAGATTTAAATTTTAAAACTAACATAAATTATACATCTAGAACTAGAACACTACTGAATATGCCCTAAACCTAAACCACTCTGAAGAAATCGGTCATTTTTCAGAAACCCTGTTCCAAGATAATCATCGTGGTTTACGATCAATCCATTTATTGACCATTAGAGCAAATTCAGCAGCTAGAATTTCTATATAGAAGATCTATATTAGAACTGCAACTGGAACAAACATATCCCCAGCAAGCCGTTCTAGTTTTATTTATTCGAACAGTTATTCTGTCAAAATTAAAACTGGCATACGCTCCCGTTCTATTTTTTTCTATATTTGAAAGAAGAGTAAAACACTGCTGGGGCTACCAGTTTTTCTTGTTATAAAATTCAGCTTTAAATTTTGTAACTGACATAAATTATGCATCTAGAACTAGAACACTACTACTACTGCAGAAAAGCATATGACATTTTAGTTCATATTTTCGTGTAAATATTATGAAAGTTAGCAATTATTCGCATAAGAATATTGCTTTTTCTTTAAAATCATGACCAATGAAAAGCAATGGTAAACAAAATTTTGTCAGCAAGAAAAAATGAAATTAATAGAACAAATTCAAACAATCAGCAAAAATACAAACACAATTCCGACTACCCAGTTTTAAGCTTCTATATGATGCAAATCGAAGCGGATAAATGGATATAGATTCTTCATAAGTGCATTCAATTATTACCCATGATTTATAATTTCCAAAAAAATTTCACAACAGAATCATTCACACGTCACGTAAATAGAATTTTCGAGATAATCCGATTGGCTTGGCACCCATTGGAGATTTATGTTTCTCAGCGGTAACAATAACACGAAAAAAAGCTCAAACACCAACATCAACTGTCAGCTTTGCACTTCGCCTTAACGCAGTTTCAATAAACAAGGAAACTAACTTTATTAAAAATATCCATTAAAACATATCATTAAATTTTCCGCTTTCTTTCTATCACTCTACACTCCGTCGTTGAGGCTCAGTCAGTGCCCTCGTTTGCTCGCTTTAGTTATTGTTATGATTATATGCTGCTAATGTGTTCATATTGCTGCCCACCGTACGCCAATAGTGCCATGCTGGTTCAAATCGTGTACATAGTCGAAGGCCACCACCCATAAACGCCCGCAAAAAGCTACTCCCTAGTCAGGACCATCACCACCTAAACAGCAAATCTTCTCAAGTCACTCACAAAGGAAGCATTGCCCTAGCTTCAATCGAGGACCTTCCGTAAACAGCAAGAACATGTTATCCTTACTGTTCATATAAGCTTTCATCTTTCTGTTATTCTGGCTTCTGCTGTCGTGAAGAAAAAAAAACCGAGCCGTGTTCCTCGTTGAAGTGACAATGATCACTTCCTTGCACGAGTAATGGAGGCTTATTTGGGGAAAATGACGCCTTTGCGGCGAAAGAATGCCGTTGGAATTAGCCTTCCAGAGTAACAAACCATAGCTCGCATACCTCTGGTGGTAGGGAACTATAAATCAATCGTCATTTGCCATACAAATCAGTTGATTTTTGTTTGGGAATGGTTTAAATGGACATTCTAATTCTGTAAACTTTTACCATTCTGATGAAATGATTCTTTCTTCAATTCTAACAAGCACATAAAAACCAACCTTACTTCGTTGTTTAAACATGCTGCTGTAGGACACACTCCGCTATTTAATTATTTGTTCATTTTTCTGTTCAAAACACAACGGCAGTCCTATGATTTCTTCTTCTATTTCCTAGAAAGCAAACTTATGATAGTGTTAAAAAATAGAACATAAACAAATTATGATTGCCCACTTTTGATCGCACGCACAGTCAGGTCATACATCATCACAAGTATATCGGTTTAATCCCACAACACTCGAGCTCTAGCGTATCGTATCGAAGTGCTAGTTACGCATCATAACATCCGAACCAACAAGTCACCCACGGCAACCCCGAAAAAAAAAGACGAACCTCTGAAGTAATGCCATCACTGAACGGTCGCCTTTTGTGCGCGTGCCAAGATAAACAGATAATTCAATCAACAACAAACCAGACTCGGTCCCACACAAAACAGCTCTAGTACGTGACAGCAAACCCGGTTTCGTCTAGAGGTGATGGAATGGGAACACGCACGATTTCACAGTACTTTTTATTTATTTAGCTGAATGGTGCGTGAATAGAACCTTCTTTCCGATTCCCCGGGAGCCGAGCTGGCCTGTGAGTTATTTAACGGTTAGAAGGCATATTTTTTTCGAGCCCGATAATAACATTACACGCAGATTTGCCTCTCTTTATAACAGGATCCCGAAACAGGAGGCTTCAGAGACGCGTGTGTTCGATGTAATATCATCTGGAAGAAATTTGATACGCCAGAAGCGTGACAAGATTGTTCTCAATATATGTTTTTTGCACCGAATTTCTATCCTGAACTGAAGGATTGAAGGCAAAGAAAAGCCATCAGTGAGTGTGGGTGGCATTGCGTGTAAGAGATAGATGGGAAACTGGTTGTTAATATTTTTTCCGTCCTGGTGACATTCGTTCCCCCTTTCAATAGGAAGATAAAGATGATTCAATATAATTGACGAGTTTACGAAATGTTCTGCCTCGCACATGCTAGCTTTCATAACCGAAGAAAGGGATTGCATCACACAATGCTCTAAACCAGTGATTCGCAAACCAGTAAAGCCCCCCACTGGGCCCTAGTTCATTCCAGAGTTCAGTAAACTGTAAACAGTTGGGCAATTAGACCTATGTAGTGAACATCGTCACTATTTAAAAAAAAACATGTTTAATTCCACCGTAAGCGTAATGATCTTTACCATATAATCTTTAATATGGAAAATTGATAAAAATTCTTTTTTATGGACAACTACCAAGATATATGTTTACACTTAGGTGTGTTTAAAAATAAAATGTAATTCAGGTAGAGTTTGAGCTGACGAGTCAAAGACGAGGCGTTGACTGACGAGTCAAAGACGAGGCGTAAAGGAAATAAGTTATATGTACATGGGGAAAATTTGTGTAAACCCCTTAAAAATAGCAAACTTACCTCGCCTTCCTCTTAACTTTGTATATAACTCCCTAATGCAGACCCTTTTTGCACTTTAGATTAATTTCATAACATAATACATCAAAAATATGTTTTGAAACATTAGCTTGGTAAAAATATTGTTACAGCCTGAAACTTCAGTATTAATCCAC
Source organism: Malaya genurostris (assembly GCF_030247185.1). Classification (NCBI taxonomy): domain Eukaryota; kingdom Metazoa; phylum Arthropoda; class Insecta; order Diptera; family Culicidae; genus Malaya; species Malaya genurostris. Next base: position 228,559,812 of record NC_080571.1, on the reverse strand, counting down.
CTGGTGGTGTGATGATGCCTTTCTCATATCACTCATATTTTCATGAATATCACTAGAAGATTTTTCAAATAATTTTATTTGAAGCTTGATTACTAATTAACTACAAATAATTTCATTTGAAACTTTTTTTTAAGTTTTTTTTTTGTATTTGGCTCTTTTGCACTCTTTTGACGCGGCCGTTTTACAATGAAAAAATAATTATTTTCTACTGGATCTTGTATTTTTTTCCTTGAAGGAGAGGCGCTTGAAGGAGAGGCGTTATCTAGCGAATGAAGGGGGAGCAGTGGTTCGCTATTCACGCTCCCGTCTATTGGTTCAGCATCACTGTTATTGGCGAAACAATCGTTACTTATTTTACAGGCGTTGGGTATGTTGCTAACTGCAGCTGGTGTACTTTGTTCTATAGGGGATACTGATGGTTTCGTTGAGGGGGATGCTTCATTGTTGTTGATGACTGTCACCGGTGTACTGGGGTTGCTTGGGGATGGTGTGAAGAAAGCACCGTTGTCCTTTGGTGTAGTTGTCTCCTTGTCCAGTTTATCACATGGCTAACCGTAGTGAACAGCTTCTTGGCAATATTGACATGGGGCCATCTGATTGTCATAGGTAACAAATGATTTGCAAGGAATTCTTGTATCCTGACCGAAAGTCACATAAGAAGGTATAGCCCTCTTCAAGTGCAAGAGTAACAAAAGTACGCCATTTAGAATATCGGGGAAAAAGTTCTTCCACTTTTCTTTTTCAATAGAGAGAATCTCTCCGTATTGGGACATAGTTTTGCGAATATAAGAATCGATGACGCTTGAGGGAAAATCATGTACACGCACTTCTATAGCACTATCTTCCATATATACTGGAATGTTGTACTTAATGTTTTCGTGCTCCACATAGTGCACATTGTTATTGTCTTTTGCGAATTGAAACTCTCTATAAAACTGAATGTAAACAACATTATTTGTCTTATTGCATTAAAGTAAACCCGTAAAAAAATAAACCATTGATTTCCAACGATTCAATATATTGTTTCTACGATTCTACAATTGCACACGTGGTGTTTCAAACAATATTTAAACTGTACATTTGATGGTTTTCCAAGAAAACAAGTATGATAAAATTTTATGATACAAATAGTTACGATACTTAACAATCTATAGTGTGTAACAATACATTAAAATATTTTTCAATGGTTAAAGAAAAATTGTGGCAGGTTTTGTAACAGCAAATCGTATTGTTTTTCTACAATATTTTTTATTGGGGAATGCACACGTTTAACGTCAAGATACATTTGCTCCTTAAGCAAACCTCCAACTTCTGGTATCGAAGGTCGAATTTTGCACTGCCTGGAGTCAACAATAATTGTATTCTTTCGTAGCGGCGGTAGCTTTTGTTCGTTTGGTTTACTCATTTCGAGATCGTTCTATTGTTCACTACACAATACTGTACAACTTGGTTTTTCCCGTCCCGTACGTAAGCGGTTTTGGTTTATCGACTGACTTGGATGAGATGTGGAAGCGAACTCGATTATTGGAAACTTGATTAAACTAACATAACCTTTTCAATTTGTCAACAGTTATAAGATAAATTAAGAAGAATTTTTCATGATTGTTTGGAATTTTCAACACACTTCACCCTCTAGTTCCGGAAGTTCCGTTCTTGATTTTTTGATCACTATAGCTTCGTTATATCCGGAACTGGAAACATGAAACCGATGTAGCAAAAATGCGTTCGTTTGATTAGCAAGTAACATTAAAAATATATAAATTGAAATAGTTTTGAGCCAAATTTAGAAAATTTCCTTCTCTTTTTACATCGTCGCTCTCAATGATGGTCTGCATCTTTAAACAGATTTCGCCCTATAGTTCCGGAAACGGAAGTCGGATCCGGATGAAACTCAATACCAACGTATGGGACCACACGACCTTTTATTTCAAGTTTGTGAAAATCGGTTTTATCATCTCTGAGAAAATCAAGTGAGTTTCGTTTTTGATCACTATTTCCGGTACACCCGAAATAAGAATCGGTATAACCGAAATCAGTTCGTGTGGCCAGCAACTAACATAACCTACACATTGCAATTATTCCGAGTCAAATTCATAAAAAATATTTCCGTTTTTTTATCCTCTCTCTAAATAACGGTTTGCTATTTTTAATACACATCATCCTATAGTTCTGGAACTGAAAGTCGGACCTTTCATTTGGGCCTAAGTTTTCGATATTGTCATCTCTGAGAAAAATGAGTGATAGTATTTGACACATACACACACATGAAACATTCTTTTACAAATCGTAGAAATTTCGAGCAAACATATTTTTGGAATTTTTCAATCAATCAGAATTTCCGCTAAACAAATTTTTCTTCATAATTAAAATTTTAATAATAAAATTTAGAAAAATGAAAATTATCATAATACCTAAGCTCTTGTAAGAAGAATGATTGGGTAATACATAGAATAAATCCGATCAGTAGAACTGGATATAATAAATTTCAAATACAAGGTATTTCTGCATTTTATCAGATATTACCAAAACTACAAAAAAAATAATTACGGGCGCTGGTCTTACAAGCCAGTTGTCTTATGTTCGAACCCCGATCTGGAAGGATTCTTAGTGTCGGCAGGATCGTAGTACTAGCCATGCAATGATTCTGTACGCTATGAATCGGCTGCGAAGTTTGTGAAACAGAAAGGCCGAATTCTACAAAAGAAATTTAATTCCAATACTTTGCTAGCCAACTCATCTCTAAACGCATTTACAAAGTTGGTCTAGCCCCTGTCTCCCTTAATAATTTCTTGAATTTCGACCCCTAAAACCCTCTCCTGTATACGCGCCTGCTATCGCAGTATGAGCAATGACTACCAGATAGACAAGAAAGATTTTTTTTAAAACAAAAATTGATGGTTGGGAGTGATAGTTTAGTAAAAAATAGTCTCCAGATTTTATCTGATAATTTATTATATAGAGACTCAAAATAACTTTTTATTCGATTTTGAATTGTGAATTGGTATACGGTTTGTAAATGAAACGTCCCACAATCATACACACACACGAACAAGTCGACGAATTACGACGAATCCTTAAGACTAAACAGAGCTGATTTATCTTATATGACAGTTTCTTTAGCATTCGAGGTGTTGGGGACTATCGGCTCACTAATCGCACCATCGCTCATTGATTCGCCGTCACTGGTGCTTTTTTCGTCGTTGTTGGAAGCATCGTTTAAAAGTTTATCGGGATTAATTTCGTGTTTATTTATTGGATTGTTAGTGTAGTTGTTAGCCGTGGCAAACGTTCCTTGTAGTAGTATTTTGTAGTTTGCAGTTTTGTCATAGAAGTGCGGGATGGTGTGGAGCCGATACAGAAAAATTTTAGATGTCCCTGGGTGTAGGTGATGTTTACTTCGATTTCTCGAAAGGCTTACCAGTGAGGAGGTTTTCGACAGTGCTCACATGTGACTGATTCTTGTATGTGATTAGTAATCCGTTTTGACCAAAAATCAAGTAAAAGAAGTATCATTCAAAATACGCACAAACAAAATTCGTTTCTACCCGATTCTCATGAATAGAAACAATTAAATTTATTTTGGCATCATTCTTTTTATATATTTCACCTTTATATCCGGTTGCGTGAGCCTTAGCCTTAACCCCAGCCATAGGGCTCTGCACGACAGTTTTTTGACATATTATTCCATGCCTTTTTCATTTTTCTACATTTTCGCTACTTTTGGATATTTTAGAAAAGTAAAAGCAATAGCTTGTTATTACATTCCCTTTGTTGACCCTAAGAATTCATCCCGGTCGGGGCTAGAACAAACGACAACTGAATTGTAAGACCATTGAACCCCCAGCCAGTACTCCTTCATAGTGACCCAGTACTTTGTTTCTATCACCGCACGGATGAAATTTAATGTACTGAGTTCAAACTGATGTTTCGCTCAAATACAATTGAATATTGTTGTTTGGGCTTGCAAATAAAAAAACGGTTGACCAATACTCCGCGTCAAGACTGATGGAGAAAGGAAAAGGATACTTTTGAAACAGATTTTATTTAATTCAATATGAAATTGTGTTTGGTATAGTAAAACTGTTAAAGTCTATTTTAAAGCCGAGTGATCAAACGTTTTCGTGAGAACAAAAAAATATGATCAAGCATCATCTCCCTTTGCTACTACTATGCATCAGCCGCATCAGTACTAATTTCATTTGGTTTAAGCAAAATATACGAAAACATATGTCGCCCTGTGAAAATGATCTACATGAAATTGCATTAAACATTGTTTATTCCTTCAATATTTTCCTTGAACATAAATTATTTGACTTGAACTATATAATAACACTTGCATCACAAATACTCCGATCGCATCACCCTGCGAATTGCATTATTTTCAAACTATTCCAGTCATTAAACCAAAGTAACAGATCAGTAATATATTGTACATGAAAAATGGATTATTGCAATATCACGCCTCACTAACATAAAATGGTAATAATATGCTGAAATATTATCGAAACCTTGGCGCGGAATGAAAGGTAATTTCGATTCACGCGTATATTTGCAACAGGACAGAACTGAGGTGATTTCTCTGGTGTGTACATAATTCCGTCGCTTGAAATGTAAAAGAAATAATGTTTGACCTACCTGTACATGAGTCGGTATTCCTGCCAATACCTAAGGTCTGTTGTTAATCTAAAACAGTTGACTAAACCATAACCAGAGTTGCAGAAAATGATGCTGTACACAATTATTATTCTGGTAATTATTTGTATAAAAATCCTTAAGGCGAAATCGACTTTATTCTTAGTGTAAAGACATCAACTGGAAAAATTGTGATGTTCATAGTATCTAAAATAACCGCTTTTTTACCTAAGTATGTATTTCAACATTTCTACAGTAAGCTAATAGTTTAAAACAGCAACATCAATAACACTTATATTTTATTGCAGATTTTGTTGTATTGTTTTAACGCCCTAAACATAATTGAACTCTTGGAATACTAGAAAATTTTGTTGTGTTAAAGTATTGTATGTGCGGATGTGTGTGTGCATGTGCGTGGGTGTGGTGCTTTCGAAGATTTATTCTATATGCTCGATTTTCTCGGGGATGGCTCAACCTATTTCAACAAGCTTAAGCTCATTTAAAAGCTACTATTAGATTGTGGATCAAATTCGAAGATCAAGTGGCTGACACTTTCGGTTCTGGAGATATGATCGTAAAAGAGACGTAACCGACAAACCGCACTTTTTATCTATACGCTCAGTTTTTTTTTGCCTAATCGATTTCAACGAGTTTAGACTCATTTGAAATTTTTTATTAATCAAGATCGATGATCATGTGACTAACTCCTCCGGTTTTGTAGATATTATCGTATAAGTGACGCAACCGACATAAACATTTTATTTTCTATCCGCACAATTTTATCAGATTTGACCAACCGAAGATTCAAGTGTATTATTTTCACTACATTTGGTTTGAGGAATGTTGCTGAATATGTAAGGTAAGCACTGAATCACATATTTGATATCTCCCCGAATCAATCTGAATGAAATTATATGAAATGAGCCCAAACTTGTGTTTGAATTTATCGTAATAAACAATAAAGGTTTGAATGAGGCAGTGTGAATGACAAAATGAAGGCATTATCACACCACTAGGTGGATTAAGAATAGGTTTTTTTTATGTAACAGGTTCTATCGGCTCATATACCATTTTAACATGTTTCTATCAAAATGACGTTTAATTTGATTGTTCTTATTTAGATATAGTTCTAATTCTTCGTATATGAACTTTGTAAATATATGATTCCTTGAGAATTACTAAATTTCGTAAATAAAAATTTGTTAAAACACCTAAATTAAAATAACTCGCTCCGCACCGACGAACTGTATTTTAACTGGTGTGATCACCAGTTTTCCGCTTTATTATTAAAAATGAATGAATTTAAAATATTTTACCATTACTTCTAATTTCGATTGCATAAATGGTGATGGCCATGAAAACTTAAACTGGTATGGAATGTTCTATAATCTAAGGCTTCGTTCTAATCCTTATGCGCATACTTAACCTCTAAGTACTAAATATAAAAAAGGTGGATTTACAATCGCTCATTAGTAACATTAACATGCTGTGTTTGGCTATAGCTTTGTTGAATCTTAAAACTGTACATAATACACATTTAGTCTATAAATTTGTAAATTTAAAACCCTCACAAACACCTGTATATAGCTGGGGGACGAACAAAACTACGTGCACGTTACCATAAATAAGTACAAATCACATACCAGTTTGATGAAACAACATCATGAGTATGATTTATTGACATAAGAGAAAGAAGAACTGCGAACTAAATCAAATTACATAGTAAACTACATCAATTGCTTGTCAAACGAAATTTACACTAGCGAAATGAGCAAAACTAGTTTTAGATCAGTCATTTAACAGTTATTTAATTTTAAGTATGTGAATAGTTAACTACTATCGATTTGATGATTAGAGAAAAGAAAACAACGTGCCAAATATGACTTGAAAAGAACATTTGTTATTAAGTACGCTGTAAAACATACACTTATACAAAAAAAACACACACATCCTTAATCTAAGGTTGTAGTATACAGGCCAAACTAGCTATCTCGATTACATAAAAGACGATATGCAATCCGAACCGTTCTATAAAAAATAAGCTATACTATTAATGAAACTGCATTTCAGTTATCTCTTTTGTGCTTCAATATAACAATGAAAAGTTTGTTTTCTCTATAACCAATATCTCATGCCTACAGAAATAAAAATAAATACCGTGCTATTCAACTAATGGCTAACTCACTGGTAAAACAACCGAAAGCATTTAAACACGCAAACGAACGAACGAAATAAAGTCAAACACCTTTTGTAACTCGTAGGCAGACTTGAATAAAAAAATTGGTATTTTATGTATTATTTATTATTCATTGAGTTAAATTTGAATTGTTAAGATTTCACAAGTGGTGACTTTCCAAACCTTTTGAATACATGATTAGGTTAAGACATCATTTTCTTCTTCTTCTTCTTCTTCTTCTTCTTTGTAGAAAAAAATGCAAACATACTGGTACTGTATAGTCTGAGAATGAAACTTATAAACTAACTTACAAAGAGCGAATCGATTCAACTGAAGATTGCATCGATTTTTGCAGAAAGGCTATAGCAGGATAAGCATGTGAAATCTGCCCCCAAAAAGAATTCATATTGTTTTTTTTTTTCAAAATTTTTGAAGATGTATTTCTTCCATTAAAAAATACTTGAAAATTTTGAAACATATTTTTCCAATACCAATTTTTGCACCACCCCGGATTTTTTAGTGATGAAAAAAAAATTTTTTGGGCATATTAAAGTGGTATGTTTTCATATTTGTAAAAATGTGGACGACCACAGTATTTGAATTTATCTAAAAAATAAATAACAGTTGACCATGCGTCCCCATCAAGTTCTATTAGAAGGAAACGCATGGTGCTTTGTTCTAGTAGTTTATGCAACTCAAGCGCAGGGCTTAGAAATCAAAGTAACGGAAAGGGGGAAATGAGTTTCAACCTTTGCATAATACATACATGATCATACTTCTGGTACAACCTAGAAAGCTACAAAGCAAGAACTTACTGGTATGTGGTTCATATATGAATGGTAGTAATATATGAACGTAGCGAGTTTCACACATATGAAATTCGGTTACGGCAGTCAAGAACTAGAGCGGGTGTCAGTTTTTACGTGTTGCTGATGAATGTAATGAAAGAATAATGAAAGAAAGAATGGAAATTTCATTACAGCGTAAAAAGTTAACATAAAGATATGTTATCGAGGAATGTCTATACTTTTCTGGAAAAATGTATGATAAAGGTAAAGTTTTAGTTGAAAACGTCTATCGAATATCTTTATGATGGTTTTCATGGTTTGTAGACTGAGAGCGCTATATGTTTTTATATTTATTCTAAAATTTGAAACAACAACAGGTATAAAAAAAGCGATGTGTTATTTTTAGTTTTTGAGTTATTACCTTTTGCATAATTTCAAGTCATGCCTTTATCAACCATGTCCATTAAAAAACTTGATTCGCTGAATCGATTTCTTTAATTTTTGGGTATATTGTGTAGAAAGGTCCGTACTTCCCAGAAAATATCTAAGAATACATAATGACGTCTCATGTACCAATCAACTCAGTAAGTCACAGTTCGGTTTTACATCTCATCCAAGTCAGTCGATAAAACAAAACCGCATACGTTCGGGATAGAAGAAACCAAGTACAAATTTTTATTTATCACGGGGTGGTGCAAAAATTGGAAGAAGGAAAAAAGGAAAATTTTCAAGTATTTGTTAGAACCGAATAGTAATTAGTTCGCGCAGTTCAATATAGGTGGAATGTCTGTTGGTCTGAGACTATAGATCACTCGTATGTTTTTATCTGTGGCTAATAAACTTGTATCGTCACAGTATAGAGATTTCTGACATTAAACGGGTCGATTCAGAAGATCAGAAGTGAAAATATACAAGATTATAGCTACACTCGAACTAGAGTGACTAAAACCAGAGTGACGAAAACTGTTCGTTTGGAATGACAGTTTTGTGCCAAACGAACAAAGGACCTTTCAAATACAATAGAAAGCTAACGAAACTGCCAACATTGCGGATTAAACGTTTTGGTTTGTTGCCCACATTATGGATAAGACGTCGTCACTCTGGTTATAGGCACACTAACTCGAACCTTGGGCAACATCTGCTCGTCCGGGTAGCAATTCAGATTTACAATTCCGATAGCTAACCACCAAAAATCAGACCGTTTCTGGAAAAAAATGAAATTTCCTTCAAATTCCACTATGAAGGCTTTTAACTATTTCATTATAATACTCACGTAATAGTGACAGACAGATACTAGACTTCTTAACTGATACACTGCGGGTAATAAAAATAGCATTCGAAATATTAGTATCTATCTATCACTATTACGTTAGTATTATAATGAAATAGTTAAAAATCTTCTTAGTAAGACCATACATCAGAATTTCGAATTTGCTTACTGTTTCGTAGTCACAGTTTAATTTATAAAATTTAATGACATGAGAAATTTTAGACATATTTTATTAGTAACATATTGGAAAACGTTGTTACGAATAGGTAGTATACAATTAATTTATCATTCTTCCATATCATCCGAGTCGTTCACTTTGAAGCAGATCGGGCGACAATCAAGAGTTCTTATATTCACTACGGCTACAGTACACGTTTCAGCGAATGATGGAATGCAGACTAGCCTCGTTTCCTGACCGCCGGATCCCTTCCATAAATCTGTTCGGAATTCTGTTGTATTACCTGCAAAATACACGTGTGGACATTCGCTGATTATGAACGGATCGTGCTGATAGTAGGGATAGCAAGGCAGTGTGTCGGGTGCGGTTGGTGCCATGTGACTCCACTCTAGAGTGCATTTAAGCGCTTCCAACGGATCATCAATCTTAGAATAACGCGATATATCATGCACGTTTTGACCAGATGTTCCAAGAATAGAACGACCAGCTATCTCGCAAGCGTATGGATTAGGAACCCCCAGGAAGCTTTTGTATACAGCTGCTTTCGGGAACATACATTGATGCATTGGTTGTTGCGGTAGCATGTGATTTGCAGGATCGAATTCACCTGGCATTAAATCTACGTTCACTGATTGGGATAAATTGTGCACGAAGGTGTCTACTGCTCTTACTGCATTCACCAGATCGTTGGAGCTCGTAGATGGACGACCGTGTAGATTGTTCTTAGGATTAACCGATGCTTTGATGGAATTTCCTGCAATTATTACCCGCACTACACTAGCTGCCTCCCAGTCACGATTTTGTTCGAATCCTTCCAGGTTCCCAAAAATCCATTGCTGAAGTAGTTCCATTGGGAGGGAGTAATCATTCGCCGAACCCTTGATGACAAACAATATTATGAGTTTAATATATTTTAAGTGAATAACTGATATTAACCTGATCCAACCCGGAGATAAATACAATCAACGGCGAATATTCCAATGACTTTAGTGATTTCTGCGGTCCACTTTCGTAAAAAAGGTATTCCTCAACTCGGAATCGACCATCACTATCCTCGTAACCTGAGGGAGTAAAATTATGTTTTATAAAACTATTTAAAAAACTTCATTTCTGTTGCAGGTCGCCTAGACCCTTAAGAGTTGATTGGCTTGAATACAATCTGGTTCAAGGCATATATGCTCGATTTCGAACAATTGGTTTATCCAGTTCCGAAATAAATGATTAGAATCTTCTGATAGAAAAGTGTAGCAAAACGATGTCAACACAAGATTCAGTTACAATCTACACACAAATTTATGATTTCATACAGGATTACTGTAAGAAGATGCTGACAACCAAAAATGTTATGTTTGGAGTTTTTTAAACAATTGATAGACAGATTAATTCAAAATGGTCTGATGTCGATGATTAATAATTATGCTTAATACTAAACGGTAATTACAACAAAGATACTGATGAAACATGAAAAATTTAAAACTCATTAATTACTTGTGAAAATTGTACATAAAATCAAATTAGTGTTCTAATTCTGAAAAACAAAAGGTTACTTTAATGTTAATGCGAAATTTACATCAGTGCAAAGCAACAAAAATGTGCTATAACATAATATTCTGAACAAGCTATAAGGCTGACTGTGTAGCGATTATTAACAGACACACCCAGAACCACTTACTGTCTTTTCCTGCACAGAGATTTTGCGTTTTCATTTTTCATTATTTTCGAGCATGCAAGGAAAGAAAATATTTATCATGTGAATTTTTTTTTCTTAGTACAGCTCTCTTAGCTTAAAATTTATCTTCCTGACAGTGCTTACCTAGTACAGCGCAGACTATACCGGTCACGACAGAATGCACATCTAATTTGCCTGTCAATCGTATACGCTGCAATGCGTCTTCCAGAATAAGAATATCGGCATCATCCGTGTAGTGCGATCGAGGCGGTTGAGGTGCTAATTGGTTCTCTTCGGAAATCTCCCGCAGAATACTTGGTTTAAGTTCCTGATGCTTGAACAGAGTTCCTATGATTATGCAGTGTTCAGGATTTTCCTCTTTTAGATCGGCCAATTGCTTGAGGGGATATTTATCACCTGTCGACAGTTATATGACGGTACATAGGACTAAACTCTATAAACTGAAACTTACCCCATTTTTGCATGGTCCGGTCTTTCAGAAGTTGGACCATTTCATTCAAACGAGATGCATAAATGTATGCAAATTGTTTGCTAAAATCTTTATACTTGAAATGAAACTTTTCCGCTTGATATGTGTATGGAACCTGTAGTCTTTTAAAGCCTTTGTCTGTTTGTGGTATCGCAAGATGTTTATCCTCTGGAAACAGCATTGTTCACAGCTACAAAACAACCCAATTAATTCATGCAATATAATTTTATCTTCAACTCTAGAAAACACTAGCTGTAAGATTAACGATAGAACGAACAAGGAGAATAAATCACAAATACAGGGCCGATTTCCTTCATCCTTAATCGAATTATTCTATCGTTTCAAGAAAAGTTTGCGCCAAATCTATCAAGGATGGCATTTGACTCTAGAACTGTCAAACAATAATTGCCAAAAGAAAAACTGTAGTACGCAAATATTTCAACCTATCAGTGAATATGCTATTATCAATAAAGTATCAACATATATATTTTTTGGGTAGTTTTCAAACTCACGATTTAAAAATATACAAGGAAACCTGGCATTCACCAAAGAATCTGCAACCGTGCGCTGAAAATGTTTATGAATGGGAATTATACAAAAATAGGAAACGAAAGCTTTAGAACGTCAAATAATTTACTTCCAATAAAATGTTGCCAGTAATATTGTACGTCTACACTGAGAAAAACGTTGTGGTGCAGAAAGTGGTTATTCTACAAACTTGTGTGAACAGGTTCTAGGATCCCTAGTCGAAACAGGAATACCTGTAAATAAATGATTATAGATTTACAGTAAAACAATATTTACAATCATATCTGATCCAATACAGTTTCGCTCATTTTGAAAGCAACGTTTTTTTGTTGTTTATTAGAAAACGTGAATTTTGTCTTTATTGCCCTACACGTTCATTAAAAATAACATTACTTAGCAGTAATGATACTACTGGTCCTCGTGTAATTTTTATTGTACAAATGCTGTTTTGGGAATTTTTTAAAATATACTTTCAAAATTCCCATAAAAAGCATACGTGATTTAATTTTGAGTGTAATAATGTAATATAATAACCTTTCATTAAAACCGCGATACTATTCAGCGGTCACACATACGAATAAGGTGCAATTGAAATATTCTCTTTTGGCCTACACAGATTTAACACCAAAAAGCTTATATATTTTTTTCTGCTAAGGCCTATATGGCATCACTAATGATAAACGAAATTTATTTTTAAACCAATGTTTTATTTAGCTTTATAAGCAGAACAACAAATTTACACAATTTTATATCGCTTTATATGATTATGCTCCAAGTTGCTTATAAAGCAAAGGCACATAATCATCCCATTGAGCTTGGTAAAAATTACCAGCAACCGGATTACCCAGTTTATATTTTTCAGCAAATTTTTTGATAGAAAATCCACCACGGTTGTCTCCACTACGATTGGTAAGTCGTGGCTCATCGAAACTCAACTTGCCTTGCTGTTTGTAAACCAGAAAAACGTAACGATGGAGGCCAGTACCTTCCGGAGGTCCCGATCCGACGTACTCCGACAGCGTCTCCCCTTTGGCTATATCAGCTCCAGGAATGTTGCCCACTAACCAGTGGTGCCACTCACGATAAGTTGGTTCTTTGCGACTTGGAGCGTCTGGATCGGTCATACAAAGGGTATAGAATGCCGATCCATCCGAATTCCATTCCACCTTAGGGATGTCTTTAACCTGGGTTGGTGTCAACTCGTTGCCTTCGCTCACAGCAACACCGGTTGCGTAAATAACCTTTGCCACTTCGGTGGGAGCTACCGGAATTACATCCGGAACAACCTGATGCTTTTCCATACTTTTAGCGACAGCAGAACTAAAAAGTCGAATTGAAGTTGAAAAAACGTTTCGAGTGAGCACCGAACACGATTGCAGCCGGCTAATTGACATCGTTGGAATGCGCAGCATATACTGCGTTGTTATAAATATGCGAGCTTTTATCAGTTTTCAAGGAGCTTGCGTAATTATGCATTGGTAGTATTAGGGTTGCCAGTTCATTATATTTAAAAATCAAATATTAAAAATTTTTATTGCTCCAGAAACATGTTTGTACATAGAAAATATACGCAGCATTGCATATCAACATTGTGTTAAAAATACAGTGAATAAATGCATTTTTTCATAAATCAGTGTATATTTCCTATTGACAATGAGGGCTGACATAATTTTTTTATTATATATGGTTATCTTATATAACTGAAAACATTATCATAAAATGCTAATATTTCCGATGGTATGAAGCAAAAATTTTGTTTTTGTCTCGATTTTTGTGTTAGGAATAACAAAAGATACTCATTCTACCAATTCTTGTACAAGATAGATTTCGAAAAGGTGGGAGGTTTATGGAACAAAAGTAAGGTGTATTCACGTCAAAGCCCCTGTTTGATTATACCTAGTTGTGTAAAGATACCTTTCTCATTCACCATTTCTTTTGAAATATACGAAAGTTTCATGTTGGAATTTTCGACTGAATGATAACCAGAGTGCGGGAGCCGTTAAAGCCGACGTACTTTTGGACGGCCATCAACTAACAAGACCTAAAAAATGGAATAGATAAAACATCAGTTTTATAAATTAAAAAAAAATAAATCGATGAAAGTTCCATTTCAGTGTCTTTTGACCAGTGGCGAACCGAGGAAATTTGGCGCCAAGGCAAAATAAGAGATTTGCCGCCCCCATCGTTGGTTTAGTAAGCAAGAAAAAAACAAAGCTGAACTCCATCTCCGGAAAGATGACTTGGGTGAGCAAAAAGGTCCCAAGGATTATCCACTGTCCATACAGAATCGGATCGCGAAACGAGAATAAGCGACCGTTTGTTGCTTCAAAGAGAATCATTCAGCAGCGAACTAACCTTTGATTCTCAGACAGGTCATTGAGAGAAATTCGCTCTCGCACTGGTGTCTATTTTATGTTAAATGAACCATGCCGGTTTTTTGTTGCTGCGATGATATCCGTCTCTCTTTGATGGCACTTATTGAATCGTGTGAAGAGTTGCGAGTGAGCGTTCTTTGATACGATAAAAGCCATCCTTGGTTTCAAGCAGGCCTCATGCACGCGCGCTCTTTATTTTGCGCTGAGACAAATTAATTCTCATTCTCATAAGACAACCACGCGCATGCGACGTACTTTTGCCGGTCTCAAGAGAACTCTTTGGCACATTTATGTACCGCACCAGAAACTGATGCACGCTTCGTTGTATAGTCTCATCGCATTCTGCCAAGAGCGAGGCTCAAGCGCTCTCGTCGCATGAGATAGGTTTGTACGTTATATTCATCCTATTCATCTTGAGGAAAGCATGTCGTAAAAAAAATCCCACCAAAAAAGGCTCCAATGTTTCACAGTAGCATACAAAACTCAAAAATTTCAACCGGATCCAACTTTCGGTTCCGGAATTACAAAACACGAAATATATTTCAAAACTGGGCTCAATTCAATTTCAATTGCTAGCAAATCGACCAAGCAAATCGACCAAGCAAATCGACTTCGGTTGTACCAGTCTCCGGACTTCAATGCTTCGTGATGTTTAGGAAATTTTTGTTTCCGGTATAAATATATGATAATGATAATAATAAAAATCCAATCACAAAGGATGTTTAATGTTGCTGGTTCAAAGGTATTACTCTATATAGTACAAGCACACACTAACAGACAGGACATTCAAATTAGATTCATTAATGATTTCGATAGTCCCACGACAAAAGGGCCTAACCGCAAATGAGAGCCTCTCTTCGTTTACTTTCTCTTTTGATTATTACGGAGCCATTATGGCAAATTATCTAAAGTTTCCAATATAAATCGAAAGCTTGTAGTTTTACCTTGAAAAGCGTCAAATATAAAATCAGTTCGGTAAATCGTGAAAGAAAAAGTAAACAAAGAGAAAGTGTCATTTGCAGTTAGGCCCTTCTGTCGTGGGACGGTCGATTTTAACGGTCATTTCGAATATTCCTTTAATTGGGACTGTAATCGCATATGTCATGATGGCGCCACGTTACCCTATCAAAAACATCTTGTCTGTCATCTAGACTGTGTTCATTTTTTACATTTACCAACAGCAAAGACATCATATTAACAAGATATCCAGCTCTCACATTTCTCGAACAAATCATTGGCAACATCCTTTTTTGCGAGCATGTCGCCCTCAGGTGAGTCCGCATCGAATCTCATACATATAAGTATGGAAGAGAAATGTCAAATTCGTGCGCGCCAAAATAGCAGCACTGCGCACCCATACAATTGACATGATATGTTGAATGTGATGCCGTGCGATGGCGTTGCTGAACTGAAAATTGATTTCGCTCCAAGCTGACAGGGTCTGCCAACAGTGTTGGTGTACAAAATTTTCTTTAAAGGACTGATTTGTTGACGTAAATGCGAATTTAATGCAGGATACAGATTCAATACATATAGCCAAAACTATATACAGAATTGTGCAATACAAAACCAAACCCGTTTGTTACAATATTTACTTGCTTCTGGTAATTAACGTTTTCCAATAATTTATTGGGACGATTCATTTTCATATATTATGATGAAATCAGCTATCCCTGCAAGCAGCTGATCGGTGTTGACAAACGAGAGGAAACCTACACTGAGCAAAATACCATAGTAACCGTAGCCTGTTTTCCATTGTCATTTCAACTATACCCTTAAATAGTAGCAATAATCATGATATATGACTATTCACCATCTGTATTGTATAAATTACTAGACAACAAAGACTACGACTTGACTAAACTATTTGTATTTATGACTTTTCTGGCATGGTCATCCTGACAATGGTAGTCATCTCAAATATAAGAACAAATAGTTAAAATCACAATTTATAGTAAGGTGAAATTGCTCTCGAGCCTTGATATATATGAGGAGCTAAATAGTTATTGCTACCATGTAAATATGTCCACAGTATAATAATGTTACCATAAATAGATATATGGTTTAAAAGAAATTATGAAGTTTGAAAACACTATTCATGTAGTCCATATCAACAGAATGTATGTAGTAAGCACATTATCGTATAGTGTTTTTAACCGACTATGTTTTTCATTTGAGCTGACTATACAAATTGTCAATGAGCGGGTGTACTGTTATTGTCACATAAAGTTACAATTTAACAGAAAATTTCGTACATGGGTAACACATCAGTGATGGATTAGAACAAAATATTTTATATTGTGACTGTGAACTTTGGTAGGTCTTGCAGGTAGGTAAAGTTTGTAGCCTTACTAGTTTCCTAGGTTGAAATTCAATTTTACAACAGTTTTTCCGGCAACTGTTATGTTTTCCAGTGAAATCAACATCTCGTATACGGTTTATTATTCATTATCGGTCGCTGTAGAAACAACATCAAGCAATTGATGAAAAGGAAGATTATCATTTGATTCCCGGATTCAATTCGCTCGAATCCCACGGAAAATCGCAGGTGGGTATCGAGGTTTGCATCTGGACTTGACTAATAATTTCTTTCCTGCTGCCAATTCCTGCTAAGCAATATTTCACCAGGTATATTATCATTTGATTTGATGCGAAAATAAAATAGAGTTTAATGAAATTATTTTGGTTTTCTTATTTTAGAATTTAAATTCATATAACTTTTCAACATTAGCTCATGTTTTGCTAATCTTCAGCATTGTTGAATCAACCACTGCTTTTAGTTTCAAAATAACTAGAAGTGAAATGTCAAAAATACCATGACTCTGGTTATAGAAAGAACTACAATGTAAAAAAAATATTCGGTCATGGTTAGGCTAACCATCTCAATCGTATTAGTTATTCATACAATACACTGTTCAATATTACTATTCTAGAGCCGATACCATTCATAGTAAACATGAACTTGACCATTGTTGAAATCATCTGATTTCATAGTCGGCTGAAAACCACTATACGCTCATGGTCAAGTTGGCCCTCTATATAGTAACAGTTACCATACTATTTTTCTGAGTGTACTTGTAAAAAAACATTTACGTAACACAAGGGGTGTACGGATAGTAAATAGTTCGCGCAGTACAATATAGGTGGAACTAGTGCATCACGAAAATTCATTTTTATGAGAATTTACTCATACTGTCTTGTCTGTTAATCTGTGGTACAAGTTCCATATATATTCCATACAAAAGTAACATGAGCGCATAATTTCGCTCGTTAAATTTTTTCAATCGTTATTAAACAACTTGAATCAAAACAAAGTCGTTGTCTCTATAATCAATATTCAGAATGGAATATTTTTGCCTTTTTCATATAGAAAGGATATGCAATCATTTTAAAAATCGACTTATACAATTTGTCGAGCTGAGTAATGCATGTGTATGTATGTGTCAAATAATCTCACTAGGTTTTTTTTCTGAGATGGCAGAGCCGATTTGGACAAAGTTAGGTTCAAATATTTATAATGTGTTCCAAAAAGGATCTCACTCACTTTTCTCAGCGATGGCTTGATTGATTTTGACAAACTTTGGATCAAATGAAAGACCTTGTGGTGCCATCTCCTTATTTCATCTGGATCCGACTTCCGGTGCCGGAATTATAGGGTAAAGTGTGTGAAAAATCTTGTAATGGCGAAACAAAATGCGTAAAAATTATTCTAAGATTGTAATCATATACTCAAAAATGAATCCCGCTAGAGATGGGCAAAACAGCTCATTTCAAATAACTGTTCACTGATGCATAGTTCTTTTGAAAGAACTAGTTCTCCTGAGCCGTTCGTTCGTTCTTTTCATATTTGTTTGTGCAAAGACTGAACAAAAACTTAGTTTTGTTAGATCAAGCAATTTAGTGAGCAATTATATAACCGTCCCACAAATTTGAACTTAACTTTCATGATGAAACTTTCGTATTACAGAAATAACGTTCTCGATAAAAAGTTATGCGAGCAAAAAAAAAGGTCCCTTCACTTCATCAGAGGAACTACCGTTCTCGAAAAAAGAACTATTGCTCATTCATTCTTTCACAAGAACTAGTTCTTTTGAACCGTTCGCGAACGAATTGCCCATCTCTAAATCCCGCACAATATTCACGAACCGACTTTTATTTTATCAATTCTCGTATTCTGGTTATGTTCAGTTCAACATTTTTCCATTTATTTGGTTTTACAAACAGAAATTAAATTTTCAAGTGATTTAGGCTTACCTATGCTGCCGTTCTACGCTTAATTGTCCCATATCTTATAGGATTTCCTATATATGGGACAGTTAGACTTAAAACGGCAGTATGCACCTTTATCACCTTACGCTCACTTTCAATTATAAGAAGTTTGGCTGGTTTTCATTTATTCCTCACTGCGTTTCTATTTTTAAAATGCCGTACTCGCTTATCCTTACGAAAACCTAAAGGTTAGATTTGCTAATAAAACTGTTAGGAGTCGTATTTTATGCCGAGTATTTCTCAAATTTTCTTCTCAATAAAAAACAGAAATCCGGAAAAATATAATGGAATTTATTCATTGGAATTTCTTCTTGTTTAAGAACTTGTATCAGTAAATGCATTTAACATCATCGTTGAGTACAGTAATGCATTAAAATTATATATTGAAGGTATACTTACAGTTCCCCGTGTAAGTTCCGTGTGCGGATAGAGATATTATTCCTTATTTTAGCTATGTAGGCATTTAGACTTGCCATGTTGCATTCAGTGGTGGAAATACAACCAATAGTTGATGATTGCAATGAAGACGCATAGAGCCTATATTACCTGAATTGATACGAGAAGGCATGGACCTACCTTATGTTATTGAACGAAACAACAGCAAACCATATTATTTTTTATAACTCGTTATCCATTTCTTTTTTTTACATCCTCTTAAATGCGCAGTCCTTGCATCGAGCGGGTCAATGTGTTTATATCCCAAATGACCAATTGTCCGTCCAAACCAGAAGTACTGATGCGTGAAGCGCTTCCCTTGTTGCCAGAATAGATGCAGACACATGCAATAGCATTTTGATGAATCGACTCTAAATTGGTATCGGAATTTTCTGTGCGTGAATTACGATCCAACGATTGAAAAATTCTCATAGCCGAAATTCCGCCCTGTTCCTTCTTAGTGGACTGATCCAATTTGGCAGACAGAACAATTTTATTTCCCTCAAAAGTGTAGATTAGCGGCACACAGCTGTGACCCGCCACTAGAATAGATTGAGCTGTTATCCACTCACAGCAAAGGAATGGAAGATATTCGGTTTTAAGCTTAATTGCCGTGTTTCCTCCGTTTGCTTCGGCAATGTTAATTGCACTATCGTGACCAACCCAACAAATGCGATTTCCATCCGACGAGAAGCTTACACTGTGCACCCATCCTCCACCAGTGGTCGAGTTCTTAAACTCAGCCAACATTTGGCCGAGAGGTTTTTTGGGTCCCCAGGCCGTGGGCTCCGGATGTTGCTCGATGTCTTTGATGAATGCTGAGAACACTCTTACCTTGTAGTCAGTAGAACCCGCAACGAGTAGCATATTATTTGGATGCCAATCCAACGAAGTAACCGTGGAACGAATTGGTTTCTTGATGTGCTTGGATACCCACCAGTCGTTCTCCGATTCAAAATAGCAAACCGAAATCAGCCGAGCACCAGAGCCAACAGCAAATTTATTCTCCAATGGAGACCAACGTACACATGTAGCCGCTCGGTTAATTCTAAGTAGAACCAATGTTGGCTTCCACTTATTATCATCCCCCTGGGTCCAGACATAAGCATTGCGATCCACCGCACAAGTAACAATTCGATTAGTGTTCGGCGCCCAGTCGATACCCATGACTCGCAAATCGTGCTGGTTCAGTACATCCAGCAGCTTCCATTCCGAGCCTTCACGCTTGTAGATGTGTACCTCATTGTTGTTCGGTGAAATTGCAATTTCTAAGTGAACCGCAAATCAATTATACATACACGATTTGTGGAATCTGATACTCACGTGTACGATCCTTATTCCATGCATGGCAAGTAATCGGACTCAAATTACCTCCGAAAGTATGGCGTTCAGTCATGTTTAGGAAAGTTGTTGTAGTTCCTTCGAAAAAGATGACTAATCAAACTAGTCACACCCTAATATTTTTCTTAATCGGTGCGAAAACCTATCATTTTTTGAAAAGCATAAGTAAATAATAGATTATATTAGTAGACACCAACTTTATACTTAATTCAAAAGGAGTTCCTGTGAAGTTCGCGGACTCTGGGCCGTCTACACGAATTTTCACTTATTTCACGAAGAGAGGACCGATTTTTCAGCACTTGAAACTGACATTGTTTGGTTACAGCGTATATGCTGTCAGTTGTCAGAATTTTTTGACAACATTAACACGCATTGCACTGATGAAAATCGACACTTTGAATGAAGTAATCGCACACATTCTCATTGAATATAACTCAAAATTGAGTGACACATCACTCAAATTCTTATAAAGTGCTCGTACTCTAAACTTGAGTTACCACCTATCTACTCATTTTTAAGTTAGGGGCGAAGCTTTTAAAATTTGAATTCTTTTACTCAAAACAATAGAAAACTCTATATATATTTTTTAAATTTGAGTGAGTTTAACTCAAAATTGGAGATCCTTGCATTCAAAGAAAAGAAATTTAAATGGGAAGAGCAAAAAAGCGATTCAAAACAGTTTCCTTTCGGCCGGTTTGGAGTCAAAATTGGACGATTTTGATATCCTTATGTAGGATCTCTCACTTAGCATAATTGAAACCACAAAATTACTATTGAACACATCTATGATTGATGATTCATGATTTCAAAAGCCAGATCTAAAAACGGTAATGAATAAAGGCGTATTCTTGCATTCCTAAATTCGATCAGAATATTCCGATAAAGAAAACGCACTGAACTGGTAGAAGTATTGTTTTTCACTCAAATGTTTGAAAACTCAACGCTTTCTCTAATGTATGAATAAATGCGAGAGAACTCATGGCCTTAGTAAATTTTACTCAAATCCATACTCAAATTTTGACCGAGGGGACGACAGATCCGGATTATACCAATAAAATGAAAAAAAAGTCGTCAAAATATAATGAAATTGCATTTATTTCTAATAAGACATCTAATTGTTCAAAAGCGTATCTAATTGTTCAGACGCGTGTCTAACCGTTAGTAAGAAAGTCGAAGCACAGACTAACAGACATGACAGTATGAGTAAATTCTTATAAAAATAATTTTTCGTGATGCACTAGTTCCACTTATGTTGTACTGCGCGAACAATTTACTATCGGTACACCCCTTGTGTTACGTAAAAGTTTTTTTACTAGTTGGTTTCCCCTCTTTGTTCAACACCGATCAGCTGCTTGCAGGGATGCCTGATTTCATAAATATATTTGATCATGAATCATCACAATAAATTATTGGATTACGTTGATAATATATTTAACTTTTTTAACGATGTTGGAAGGTAAACATTTATTTTTCTCACGTTGTTCATATAGACTTTTTTTGATTAGGTAAATTTCGTAATGTAATGTATTAACGTAATGTAATTTTCACCCGAAATTAAGTGGCGGCAGACCAGAAGCAAGTAAATATTGTAACAAAAAGGGGTCCATTTTGTATTGCGTTGGAGGATGAGAAGTAGGCACAATTCTGTATATAGTTTTGGAGATATGTATTAAATCTGTATCCTGCATGAAATTCGCATGGAGATATACAAATCAATACATTACAGGTAATTCTGTATGAATGGCAACTCGGTTGGTAAATGAAAAAATAAACATAGTCTAGATGACAGACAGGATGTTTTTGATAGGGTAACGTGGCGCCATGATCTCTTGAAGAGTTTTTTATATTTATTAGTGACATTAAACGAGTTGTCAAGGTGGATCAATAAATCAAGAAAAGTGATGATTGTAAATTATGTTTTTGATGTATTGTATTCATTAAGTGAATAGTATTCATAGAAGTGAATAATTTATTTGGCATGAATTCGGAACTGCACGATCTTTAGGGGCATAGGAAAACCTGATCATGAGCAAGGATCTATTAAAGAAATGGATTGGTTTTCTTTATTTAAAAACATGAAAAATCCGAAACATTTCTTTTGTCACATTTGGAGAGGTATTTTTGAGAAACGATAGTGGAAACTCGATAAAAAAAGAAAATATTTGCATACATGATTCTTTTATGAACTGCATCCATCCTTATCGAAAATTATTAATATTAATTACTATTTATTAATAAAATTATTAAATTATTGATATTTGTTTTGTATTACTTTTGTATCGCAACCATTATATTTTTGAGATCCACAGTATTTAATGAAAATGATTGAACATCAATCAATAGCTTCTTAGATCAATTTGTGGTATGAACATTCCCTTTTTATAAGATCTCTGTCACTGCTTCCTTAATTAGCAACGTTTTACAGATAAAGATAGATATAAATACGGCGACAAAAATGTTATTAGACATAAAAATAGTAATGCTTGAATTATTCACACAATAAAATTAGCATGTTTCGTGTAATTCAATTTTTTAACAATATAAGGACAGGCCAAAATGTTATTGTTGATGTACGTAGCATTTTCCAGGCATTGCTAGGGGCATTCATCCCTAGCACAACGTTTAAGGGGCGGCGAACCACTCCTTGGGACCTTTTGTTTTGCTCGTCCAAGTGATCTCTCCGGAGATGCAGCTCAGTCTCATTACACCAACGAAGGGGGCAGTAAAACCACAGACTAACAGACAGGACACTCAAATTTGATTCTTCAATCATTTTAACGGTCATTTCGAATATTCCATTATTTGGGACAGTACTCACATGTGTCATGATGGCGCCACGTTACCCTATCAAAAACATCATGTCTGTCATCTAGACTGTCTTTATTTTTTTCATTTACCAACAGAGTTGCCATTCATACAGAATTACCTGTAATGTATTGATTTGTATACGTCCATGCGAATTTCATTCAGGATACAGATTTAATACATATTGCCAAAGATAAACTGAAGATTACAATGTTCCATACGTTTCATTGAAAAATGTTGGGTCAGTAATCGTGAACCAGTTGGTTCAGTAATAATGTAATTTTATTGACCCTCCGTTAACAAGCGTCGACTAGTTCCGACAAAATGCCATGGAAACAATACAAGTTAGAAAGGAAGCACACATATGTTTACATTCAGCATATAATGATTTCTTGCCACAACTGATGCTTCATGGGATGAGGCTATAACAAACTAAATAAATTCTAGACAATGGTTCTAAGTAGTTTTCACTTTCTTATTCTAAGAATCACTGATATAAAGCGAAATTTCTCAATATCGTTCATACTGTAACTTGATATTTTTCCAAACATAAACAATCATTGTCATAGTTACGACGCATCTAGTGATCAGACACTTGTTGTTTTGCTTCAAAATACTCAAATTGACAGTGAACCGAGCTCATCGAGGGGTCCTATTCAAATGATACCTAAGAAATCGCAGACTACTCTATCTTGAGTTTATCTTTGATATTGCCTAAACTATATACATAATTGCGCCTACTTCTCATCCTCCAACTCAATAAAAAATCGAACCCGTTTTGTTACAATATTTACTTGCTTCTGGTCTGCCGCCACTTAATTTCGGGTGAAAACTACCAACACAATAAAAAATAGTCTAGATGAACAAATTTGAGTCGAATAAATGGTTACCCTCCAACATCAAGAAAAAGTTAAATATATTATCAACGTAATCCAATAAATCATTGTGACGATTCATTTTCAAATATTTTGATGAAATCAGGCATCCCTGCAAGCAGCTGATCGGTGTTGACAAACGAGGGGAAACCAACTAGTAAAAAAACTTTTACATAACACAAGGGGTGTACAGATAGTAAATAGTTCGCGCAGTACAATATAGGTGGAACTAGTGCATCACGAAAAATAATTTTTATTAGAATTTACTCATACTGTCATGTCTGTTAGTCTGTGGTAAAACTTATTTTGCCACGGGTGTCAAATTTCCTCGGTAACACACTGACTATAATAATTGCTATTTGGCTGAAAGTAAAAGCTTATTTACTTTTGAAATATCTCAACATCGAATACTTTTCGTGACTGTAATGAGAAAATAGTTATCGACATTCACGATTGTGAAAAAGAGGAATTACATCTCACGAGTGTGCTGTGTTGAACTTCCTAGAGCTGCGTTGATTTTTCTGTTGCGACAGGAACTGTTTTGGATGCTTCCGTATGTATTTAATATTTTCTAAATCCTCTAGAGAACTTTTACTTCAAAGACTGCTGGTTGACTAGAACACATAGTCAACATTATCGTAATTTGGAAATACACGATTTTCTTCTAGTTATAGTGTCAGTTTTATTTACATATCCAAATACTGGTATCAATAAGGTATAAAATCACCATGGTTATATTTTCAACCAGCAAAAACTCAGCAAAAGACGATCGATCCGTCTCCAACTATTACTATGTGTAGCAAAGATGAACAAGTGTCTGCAAGGATATGCACAACTGAAAATAGAGGAGAAATCCTTTCGGAACTGAATTGCATTTGTTAAGTGTCGTTCCCCTCGATTTTGACATATTGTTCCAGTTTATGAATTTGAGTAAACGCAACTCAAACCATGAGTTATGTTCAAAGAGCGTGTAGTGTATAGTATAAAACGTATAAAACGGATTAAAATTTTTTTCTGCACGCTGCCAAAAAAAACCCAACGGTTGACTTAAATTCACCTAACATGAAGTAATCAAGCATGTTTTTAATTGTTGGGTGAAAAGTACTGTATCGATTGAGTAGTTTTCACTCAACAGTGTAGTTTACTTCAATAAGTTGCTGTTGGGTGAAAAAATTTTGTGTGTTGCATCGCAGAAACTATCGGTCAGATTTGAAGTGAGTGAAATTATTGTGTAAAATTGCCGGTTTTGGGAGAATAATTCAATGATTGTCATCAATCGCAGTGTGAGTAGCTTTGTATAGTTTCTTTTATAAACAATAATTACACCGCAATATCATTTCAGGCGATGGAAGATATTGAGATGCGTTCGATCGCTCAACGGTGCAGTTCCAGCAGCTCAATAGAGCAGCCTTGGCAGTTCAATTATATAGTCTGTAGATTTAATACTGTTGCAGCTCCAATTGCAAAGTACAATGAATATGAATTCCCATAAGTGTGATTTAATTTTATTACCCATTCTGAATTTTGTAAATGTAACGGTAACAAACCATCTGAACATAATTACATTGTTGAAATATGTAAAAAGATATATATTAAATAAATAAAGTAATCATACACTCAGAAAAATATTATGGTAACAGTTACTATATAGAGGGTCAACCTGACCATGCCAGTATAGTGGTTTTCAGCCGACTATTAAATCAGATGATTTCAACAATAGTCAAGTTCATGTTTACTATAAATGTTATCGGCTCTAGAATAGTAATATTGAACAGTATATTGTATGAATAACTAATACGATTGAGATGGTTAGGCTAACCATGACCGAATCTTTATTTACATTGTAGTTTTCGCTATAACCAGAGCCATGGTATTTTTAACATTTCACTTCTAGTTATTTCGAAACTAAAGGCAGTGGTTGATTCAACAATGCTGAAGATCAGCAGAACATGAGCTAATGTTAAAAAGTTTTATGAATTTGAATTCTAGAACAAGAACAACAAAATAGTTTCATGGAATTTTATTTTATTTTCACATCATATTAAATGATGACATGCCTAGTGAAATGTTGAATAGCAACGTGGACACTGAGGAGCATTGTTTCGACGACACGACCTGCCACTCGCGAATCAAAACTGTATCGCAAATTTAACTACCCCTCAGTAACTGGTAATGTCAAAACGAAATTGCTTCAAAAAAGTTTGGAACTGGCAACACAAGTTGATAAATTGTTGATTTTGAATAATAGTTACTATAACCTTGGTTACTGTGTATTAAAGGCATGAGAAACGTACACAAAACAAATTTTGAATTGTTTTGCGAATCGCGGAAAATTAAATTTGGATTTATCAACTACCTCGAGTGGAAGTCTTTTCATGGTACTCTAGTCATGGGAACTGCGCTTATCATTGTCGGTTAATATGGAACCCGTTTGTGGCCACTCACTCTAAACCCACCGAAATCAGTGGTAGAATTTTCTGATAAATCGATTTTTAAACAGAAAGCTGGGGTGAATCAGGTTAGTTACAAATAAAGAATAATGTAATGCAAAAAAAAATACAAAGAAGTAATTCATTAAGTAGGTAATATTGACGGTATCGTATTGGGCGGAACTAATGAATCTTTGATTGCAACGAAATGTTTTAAGTTGGACCGAGATAGAGAATGCAAAATTTCGTGTTCGATCGAAATAATCCGACTCGAACGAAATACAGAATCGGGGTGAATATAAGAGAAGCGAGCGTCGCACCAGATAAATGTTCCACCGAAGTAAGTCTACAGCGATCGCTTATTCTGAGGACATATAAAGCATGAGGACATATAAAGCATGAGATGGCATGGGATTTCAAAGAACAACTTCGACAAATCGCTGTAGCTCAAAGGTTTAATGAAACTGGAGTCAATGAGTCAAAAAAGATTGTATTTATTGAAACCTGATTTTTTTGGGATGGCATTCCCATTAAAAAATAAAGATGTGTTTTTGAACTTGTACACCACGAACGTCTTCAGTTTAAAAAATATGTTGGGATACGACATGGCAGTACTTCTCATATATTTCCTACATCATAAATATATTTCCTTGTTACGACATAGAAACGTGAGACATTATAATACACACAAATATATTTTGCAATTTTGCTTTAAAAATTGTTTTTATTTCTCAACCATAAAATTAATTTGTTATAAAACTGTTATAATATACAATAAAAGGTTTCTCGCTACAGTAAACCATGGTCGTCGTCTGTAGTCCGTACGATTGGTTGAATATGCTCTCTAGCAGATGACGGTATCCGATGGGAAAGTCTATTTGCTTCAGTTTTTTCATCGCTTGGTAATTCGTTATATGTCAGAAGAGCACTGATGCAAAAATACAAAGAACAAATATTTTTGTACTATTTCTACTTTTTATTAATGTAATGTCGATTTATATTAAACAACGAAGTTTTTCACTTACCTTTTTTATGACTGCCGAAAATTGCGAAAGAAACCCAACGAAAACATTTTATTCTGATTGAAGAATAGTTTGTTTTTGTTTATTTGTGTTGCAAAATAGTTTCTTGGTAACGAGTTTGTAGCAACCAGAAAAGGGTTGCTGGAAATATTTTTTTCAATGATTAACAAGGGGTCGCTATATTTGTGGTAACTGGCGGTAAATCGCTCACAAACACTTTTTACTCTGATTTTTCTTCGGAGTGTCTGGTCGTGTCGTCGATTGTTTGGTAGCAGCAGTTGATCAAAGGCTCTGATGTCCGGTGGATTTTTTCCTGAAGCAGGAATGAGTAGCATGAAAGAAATTAATAGCCAAGTCCAGATGTAAACCTCGTTATCCACCTGCAATATGTTGGATGTTATTGCTACAGCGACCGATAATGAATAATAAATCGTATACGAGACGTTGATTTCACTGGAAAACGTAGCCGTTGCCGGAAAAATGGTTGAAAAATTGAATTTCAATGACGGAAACTATTAAGGCTCAAACTTTACTCACCTGCAAGACCTACCAAATTACACAAAGTCATCATATAAAATATTTTTTTCATATCAATCACTGATGTGTTACCCACGTACGAAATTTGCTGTTATATTGTAACTTTATGTGACAATAACATAGAACATTCGTTTATTGACAATTTGTATAGTCAGCACAAATGAAATACATAGTCGGTTAAAAAACAAAAAATACACGATAATGTGATTACTACATAAATTCTGTTGATATGGCCTACATGAATAGTGTTTTCAAACTTCATAATCGTATATCAAACCATGTATCTATTTATGGTAACATTATTATACTGTGAACATATTCACATGGTAGCAATAACTATTTCGCTTCTCATATATCAAGGCTCAAGAGCAATTTCACCTTACTAGAAATTGTGAGTTTAACTATTTGTTCTTATATTTGAGATGACTACCATTGTCAGTATGACCATGCCAGAAAAGTCATAAATACAAATAGTTTAGTCAAGTCGTAGTCTTTGTTGTCTAGTAATTTATACAATACAGATGGTGAATAGTCATATATCATGCTCTTTGCTACTATTTTAGCGTATAGTAGAAATGACAATGAAAAACAGTTTGCGGTTACTATGGTTCTTTTCTCAGTGTAGTTGACTTTATTGTTTGCGTTTTATTTTTCAAATCATCGAACGAAAACTGAAATCAAAGTACCCAATTTGATTTTTATATCGCTTGTGTAGTTTCTACCTAATCAGTACTATTGATGCTTTTACTCAAAAATAAGTAAAACCCATTTTACCCAAAATTGGCTTCCTGCACACAACCCCTCTATAGAGTGAAAAGTACTTAAAATTAGATAATTTTTTGGCAGCGTGTGGATTTGCTGAAAAATCTGGGTTCAGCATAAAGCAAAAATAGTATATTTTCCGGCAGCGTGTATGTATATTTATATACTTTTCTTTGTTTTCATCACTCTTTATATAAAGTGATATATAATATCCATAAAATCGTATTACAAACGTGATGACGATGCAATTGAGCACCGTATAGTTAGTTAATTCTATTGCACAGTCGATATATTTCGCAAGTGCTTGTTGTTTTATTCGTTCTAAGGTTAACGGAAACATTGACATTTGGAAAGGGTTCTTATTTTCTGTGTTATCTGGTCCTTATCAGAAAAGATTAATTTCGTCAATTGGTAAGTCTTGGTGCAATAGAATCCAGCTGATATCATCGGTTGTATCACTAATCCATGTACAGTTACTACTGAGCTGACCTTTGTACTAGATACTGCTCTTTTGTACCGATAAGTATATAGTAATGTATTATTCCACAGAATTTATTTCGTTAAATGTTGAACTTCTTTTCTCTTTAATTGATTTGAATAGGTCGTGCTGATCAATTAAGAAACATGCTACGTTTGCCACGCAGTCTTATTGTTTGTCATCGAACAAAATCAACGCATTCTGTCAGCAGCGATGAATATCAATATATGCAAAGAACTAGAATTCCAATGCTTCATTTTCAAGCTTCACTGCCGCGACTGCCCATTCCGAAGTTGGATAAAACATGTGAACGCTATCTTGCAGCCCAGAAACCATTATTGATAGATGAAGCCTACCGAAAGACAAAAGATAATACTGATCGTTTTTTGACAACGGACGGACCCAAACTTCAACAACTGTTAAAACAAAAGGATTCAAAAAACAAACATACCAGCTACATCTCCGAACCTTGGTTCGATATGTATTTACGAGACCGAGTTCCTTTGCCGATCAACTACAACCCTCTACTCATGATGAATCACGACCCTCGACCAGCCTACAACGATCAACTGTTGCGTACAACTAATTTAGTAATAAGCTCGCTAAGGTTCATGAAATCCCTGCGTTCCCAGCTACTAGAACCAGAGGTATTTCATTTGAATCCGGCCAAAAGTGATACTCATGCATTTCGAACAGTCACTTCGTTGGCTCCATCGCTCATCTCAACGTATGTCGCATATGCATTCAAAGCGTTCCCGTTGGATATGAGTCAATATCAAGGACTGTTCGGAGCAACGCGTATTCCCGAAACTGGGAAAGATAGAATCTATAGAAATGTTAAATCTAGACATCTACTGGTTATTCGTAATGGTCATATTTATTCGGTGACTGTTCTTGATCAAGCTGGTATCTATTGAAACTGCATTACAAACCAATCAACGATGAATTAACGTTTCTATATTTATATTTTAGGTAACATAGAACAACCGGCAACTTTATTAGCTCGTTTCAAGCACGTTCTAGATGATAACGTGCCGATTGCCGAAAACCCCATTGGTCTCCTTACAACCGAAAACCGCGACACCTGGGCTAAGATTCGTTATCATTTGAGTGAAATCGGAAACGAAAAAGCTCTTCGGGAGATCGATTCCGCTTTATTCTGTCTGTGTTTGGACGACGGAACAATCAATCCAGAGCATCCAATTCCAACAATTAAAGATTTTCTTTTTGGCAATGGAACAAATCGCTGGTTCGACAAATCATTTTCGCTAATCGTATCCAAAGATGGCACTGCAGGAATAAATTTTGAACACTCATGGGGAGATGGAGTGGCCGTTTTGCGATATTTTCAAGAAATTTACAAAGAAACTATTGCAGCACCTTTCGTGCATCCCGATACCTTACAGAAAGATACCAGTAGAAGTGTCGATGTGATAAAGCGAATAGAGTTTAATTTGGACGACCGGATCAAAGACGCGATCATAGCGGCCCAAAATCACCACAACTCCATTATTGATTCGCTAGATATGAACTATCTCAAGTATGATGGTATCAATAAAAACATCTGCAAGAAACAGAGAATAAGCCCCGATTCGATCATGCAATTAGGTTTCCAATTGGCATTCTACAAGCAACACAGCAAATTTGTACCTACCTATGAATCTTGTAGCACTGCGGCCTTTCGCCACGGTAGAACAGAAACGATGCGCCCATGCACCGTCGCAACTAAAGAGTTTTGCGAAGCGATCGAACGAAAGAGCAACCCCTTGTCATCGAACGAACTTCGCGCTATGATGGATAAGTGTTCCTCCCTGCATGGACAACTAACTAAGGACGCGGCTATGGGCCAAGGCTTCGATAGGCACCTTTTTGGGCTACGGCACATGGCGGAAACAAATGATATTCCTATGCCGTGTCTTTTCCAAGATCCTGCCTATGCAGCGATTAACCACAACATCCTGTCCACCAGCACGCTATCATCGCCGGCACTCCTAGCTGGCGGTTTCGGGCCAGTTGTCCAGGATGGCTACGGTATAGGATACAACATACAGGACGGCTTCCTCGGAAGCGTTGTCACTAGCTACAAATCGCATCGGAATGGCCGGGAGTTTGTAGATTGCCTTCGCAGTGCTTACGAGGACATCGCCAAAGTGCTGAATAATTCTACAATACCGTCTAAGTGAAGCTGTTATATTGGGTACCAGAAAAGTGATTCGCATTGGTTCGATAGGTTTATCTAAATTTATTTGTTATACAATCATATCAAGTAGTTATGTCAAAGCAATAATTGTATTATTTTTTTATGAAAGATTAAAATTGTGTTTTAGAAGTATTTTTTGCATTTGAACTGGTAGCATAATCTTTTTTTTATGTCGAAAGTCAATTATACGCATAAAAGCGTGAATGGCTTATACTTATTTATCTTACATAGCAGTCTTCAACTAACTCGGTCCCTTGCTGCTGGTCTCCAGGTACACAAGGCACTTTGAACGCGATTTGGCATCACTTGCTCAGCTCAAATGAGCATATGAACTTTTTTTTGAGTTACTTAATCTTCTATTGTTTTCCGTATCTATCACGCAATATAGGAACTTGACGATTTTTTGTACACGGTTACGCAAAGAAACCAAACAAGCAAGGGAGAAACCGAACACGGCATTGGAAAGTAGAAAAATATTTTTTTTTCATCTGGTAGTTTTCCATCATGGAACACTGGATTGTCGCTCGTCGCATTTTTAGCCTTTATGTTACTATAACCATCACGTCACTAACAGCCGGAGCCGGAGAGTCGTGTGTCACATACCAATCGATTCAACTCGACGAACTGAGCAAATGTCCGTGTGTGTATGTGTGTGTGTATGTGTGTTGTCAACTAAGCGGTCGAGATCTCAGAGATGGCTGGACCGATTATGATCAAACTAGTCGCAAATAAAATGTCTCCCCGTCACCCTGAACGCTATTGAATGGTTTTAAGATCAGATGTTTACTTTTTAAGTTTCAGTTTTATGATAATATCTGCACAATTGACCTTGAAAACAGAAAATGTTTTAGATTGATAAAATCCGTCCATTTTCAACGGAGATATCGACATTTTTGTATAAGCGACTTTTCGTCTGATTCCAGTAGTTGGAGTTTTGAGCGCTGTATGACAAAGCAATGCTTGGGAGCTACGTGAAAACGATTTTTTATACTGTTACATACAATTGTTTCTAAATACTAAAAAGAATGTGTACTTCATCCTTTTCCATGGCATTTTCCCGGACCGATTTTAGCACGGTTCGTTTTTGGCAACATAATCGTTCTAATATGTAAATTAGATGATGGCAGAATTTTCGAATTGAAAAAAATTGCATAATTATATTGATTCAAACTACTGACAGTAATGAATGCTGGAAGAACATAACACCCATATACCATTCGAATCAGTTCGTCAAGATCAGAAAATGCGTGTGTGACAAATAATTTCACTCAATTTTTTTAGATGACTCAACCGTTTTCTAAAAACTCAGATTCATATGAAAAGTCGTATACTCCCAAACAAGATTCTATAAAACATCTCGCTTTTTAGTCAGATCCAACTTTCGGCTCAGGGTTTACAGCACAATCGTTTTCTCGAAAAAGGCCATATCGAATTTCAAAAACAAAAATTCAAATTAAAGGATTTATGATCCCATGCAAAATTAATAAATTTTATCCGATTCTGGAATTACAGGGTGATGAGTTTTTAAAATTTAAGCCGATATAGAAGATGACAATTCCAAAAAGCTTCAAAGTTGGACTCAAACAGGGTGGCATGTGAATTAGCGATTTCAATTTCCCGGGTTTTTCCCGGTGCGCGAGACTAAAATTTCCCGGTTTTTTATATTTTGTAGTAAACAGATTCAATAATAGTGAGTGCTTTTTTCGAAAGACGCAACTTATTTGTATACATACTCAAAGAACTCGATTACTTTCATTTCTATTGAGAAGAATAGAGAGCTATCATTCTTCAATAAAGAACTCCAGTTCACTCAATCTTCGAGGAGAACTAGTTCTTTTGAACCGTTCGCGGACTAACCATCTCTAGTGTATTCCAATACTTTTTTAGCTTGATATAGTCTGGAAAAAGTATTAAGTTAAAAATTAAAAATGAATGAACTAAAGAACAACAATCCTCCCGCAAACCCGATTCCTTCTAACAACCAGTGGCGTCTCGTGACAAAATTTTCGGGTTGTGCACTGCTTATATGGTATGATATCAGAATCGTTTCGACGTTGCAACAGAGACAGCAATTTGTTTTCAACTGCCATAAGCATAAGCCACTGAAGCCTCACCTGAATGTGTGCATACAAATTCTCACAGAGCCTATTCGGCAAGTTGTGCAGTGCACGAGGTGCACATGATGGCGAGACGACATTGCTAACAACATATACGATATTCTTTCAGAGTTGGGTTTTGGCGAGAGAACAAAATACTTCTAGAATTCTTAAAATGTACGCTTGTCACATTGGAAAAACAACAATCTATTCCTCTAGTGACTGAGATGATATAAATTTGATTCTCCTATCATCGACAATCTTCGACTGCTCCTTCGTCCATATCAATATCCTCATCATAGCTGATAATCTTGTAATTGTAATTGTAATTTATCAGCCCACAACCTGGCAGACCGTGTCCGCCCATCTGCTTGAGTGAGGTTCACTTCAAGCTGGTTGTGAGCCTACTAAAGCCTGACCGTTGATATACACTAGACCGTATAGCACACCGGCTTCCTCCACCAGCAGGCGCTGCTCTGAGTCCCACTGGTTTCAGATACATTAGGTTAGGGATAGTGGAGATAAATAGGGAAATATAGCATTTAGAAGTTTACTAACTACTGTGTTTATGGCTGAAAATAAAGCGTACGGAACAATAATAATAATTATAATAATAACAATAATAATAATAATAATGACTTACCCCTCTCTCCCCACCTTACCTCAACTTACCAAAAGTCGAGTTATCACACAGAGTACCACCTTTTCGTCATTCTCTTGGGACGCCCCAGGGTTCTTCCTCCTAAAATTTCCTTGCTCTTAGGCCTTCGATGACAGTTTCTTATTTCAACATTCTCGTTTCATTGCGCCCCCACCATGTAAAATAAAATAAGATAAAATAAAGTCAGGTGCTAGTAAGTTTGTTGGACTATATGATGTAAGGTAAGGATGCGCATTCAACACCAGACTGTCCAGGGAAGCCACAGTATGTACACAATGGCATGATTGCTTAAAATGTCTTCACACCTGCCCGAATCAGTTTCGCCGTCAATGCAATTTGTATAACATCAGTACTGATATCGAACCGGATCGGAAAGGTTTGAAACTTCCTTAACGGTTCATAAGATGTCAATCCACTCTTATTCCTGATCAGAGATGCCAGAACTGCAGATATGTCTGTAAATCTGCAAATTTTACAGACTTTTGAAATTGTCGCGTCCTTTTTTTCCAAGTTCGTTTAGTTATACATCATAGAGAAATTTCTGCAATATTTGCTAACAGCAGATTTGTTTTCAGATATACAGACTTTTGCAACGCTGTCTGAAGATATTTGAAATTTTTATCTGGCATCTCTGTTCCTGATAATAATAAGTCCACTTTTTGAATTTAATTCACCTGTTCAGGACGAATGTGATATATAATTCACCCCCATTCTGCATCTCGATCGAATCGGACCCCGTCGAACGAATGTAAAAACCTGCACTCTGTAATTCGATCGAGTGATGCCTTTGTATGGAAAACTCGAACTCGATCGAGCTACAGAACGCAAAACTTCACAACCGATCGAAACAATCCGATTCGAACGAAATACAGAGCCGGGGTGAATAAGCATCCCAATTGCATCAGAAATGCCTGAAACCACCCAATGGCCCATTGTCAATCCCAAGCAGTATCAGTCATGTCAACTCCGTGATCAATACAGATGTTATAATAAATTCGTTTTACAGTTTTAAGCGAACGATCGATCTCGGTATGATCCGACTTGGCCAACACGAAGTGTAAATTGACTCCCACCCCCATCCGCCAAGCAGGGTACGCGCCCTGTAGTTCATCATCGTAAGCTCAGGGCAATAGGATAGTTACTATTAATAATATAAAATTTATTTTTTTTTAATAAAAGTTTACATGTTGCACACTTCCCACGTTGAGAATATTAGCAAGAGTCACAAAGTGGGTTGATAATCGAGACATCTATAGTAAGATGTTAGTTCCTTATCAACAGTTGCACTCTGTCCCACCGCTTGCTAATACTCCGCACCTCCTCATTCTGCTAAAAACAGGAGTCACCAGTCATCATTTGACACCGAGTAGGCATGAGGTCGGGGCTTGTGACGACCAGAGCTAAGTCGATCAAACTGCCGATACAAACAGTAAGATATGATATTTGTCGCTCCTTCCAGGATGTCGTGCACCTTTGACCCCCAATATCCTCATCATAGCTGATAATCTTCGAAAAAAAATTAACATAGATTTACCGAACAGGCTTTTACGAACTCTGAAAAACTAATTTCTGCTGTCAAAGAAGGAAATCAAACACTCCTTGCAAACGGTGGATAAAGTATTCTCACAATTTGACATTACTGAAACAAATTTTGGTGAAATTAGGGGAATCATTAGCTGACAACTAAAAACACGGTTCCTAAGAATTCTTAAAAAATATTAAGCATGTTACCTGAGTCGTCGACCTGATGCTACTTTTACCATTATGCATACTTATTCTGAAATTTGAAGACAAACACTGAAAAGGTCCTAAGTGCAAATGACAGTTTCTCTTTCTTTACCTTTTCTTTCGATTATTACGATCCTATCGGCAATCCTTCTATCTTACACTTTGCTGAGAATAACGACTGAAACTATCAACTTTCGATCTGCTGTTAAAAAAATGTTGGAAAATACAGGAATAAGCCGTAATAATTGAAAGAGAATATAAACAAAGAAAAACTGTCATATGCACTTGGAACCTTTTCTAATATTTGTCGAAATTTAATAGAAATCCAGCAGAAGCATCCAAATTATCCTTATTTTTCAGTATGAGCATTCATTGTGTTGTTATTGATGACAACTAAGAAAGCTCTTATTGCTTTAAAATTGCATACAAAAACCTTTAAGACACGAATTGTTGGCCCCATTTTCAATGGATTGTGCATCATTGAATCTGTGTGGGACAGTAAGATGTTTCAAAACTTGTACTGAACTTCTAGTTCAAACACAAAATTGCCTTCAACTTTTCATTTGTTGTATTAGGAAAATTATGATGCTGAAAATCGTTACTAAGACTCAGACATTGTGTAGTCCGAGTCTTAGTAACGATTTTCAGCATCATAATTTCCCGGATTTGCACTAAAATTCCTGAATTTCTCCCGGTGAAACCAAATTCCCGGTCACTTGCCACCATGCTCAAAACTATTGCAATTTCGTCATATTTATTTTTTGGCCATACGAATCGTTATGGGTATAACCGTAAACTCTAAACTGGAACTTACTTCGACATCTCATGGAATGTTCAATCAATTGTCACACGTTTAGATTCAAATTCGATCCGATTTTCAGCTTCGACATTAGTGTAGGGTAGTGGCCCGTATTACGGGTATCACTACACGGTGAAAACGAAGAGAAGTGATTTTTACCCTTATTATCGGTCTCACTTCACGGTGAAATTAAAGTGAGGGGAATGTAGGTCTTTATCGCGAAAGTTGCTTCAGAGAAAAAAATTAACTTAGATGAGCTTGTTATTATAATAAATATCAAATCACCAATTTTTTTTTGGAAAAATGAATTTCAGTGAAGTGGAAGTGAGAACGATAATAAGGGACAAAATATATAGAAGCGGTTATGTGCCCTATGCATAAAACTTGGCTAACCCCAATGACTAAATTTTATATTTTTACTCTACATAAATAGTAGCGCACTTGCATCATCACACCCACATGGCAAAGTTAGTGACTTGCCTTCTGAACAACACCAATGTTGTATCTTCAATCTTTGTTTTATAATTTCCTGATTTAAAAAATCGAGTTATATTGGACATTTCTCAACTAAATAATAGTCAAATACTTTAATTAATGTTTATCGTTTATTGATTTTGGCTTGTGCTGGTCGATCCATGAAGCAAGGTTCGTTCTAATCCGTTCTTAAAAAGATTCGATATTTGATGAAATTTATTAAACTTAATTATTTTTGATAAAAACTATTCAACGACAAATACAGAATAAAATTAAAATAAGAACGCTTATTAATAGGAAGAAAAGTAGAACAGAAGAGTTTCTTTCGTTTCAATCATCTACTCAATTCAGCATCGAGTTCACAGCCTCATGATCAAATTCCGAGGAATTTTTATCTTGCGAGTTTTGTGAGGAAAGGATTTAACTTATGATGGGAACGCCTACGGCGAGATAGGATCGTCTTGAGTAGCTTAGATGGGATTTTCGGGATGCGGATATTTCTGCTCACGGATGGATTGTGGAATATTGGAAAGCATTACTTATGCAGGCATCAGCATCGATCAGGCGTTGATCGTTTTTTGCTGGAAGCTCGCAGCAGCAACCTCATGCTATCAGAAACTTTCCCGTTCAGTGACCTATAAATCCCCAATAAACAAATATTACGACGCTGCTCCTAATGTTTCTTCAGTTCCATTTGTGCTTCATTGTGTCCGATGATGAAAAAAAAACACTGCCAAATGTTCCTAATAGTTCATATAACTGTAGTATTTACACCTAGTATGCACTTCACTGTTATTTAATATTTACAGATTTCAGATCCGTATGGTTGTTCCAACTGTTCCTATTTTTAACACTCTCCGTCAAGAATTTCAACGATTCCGCGCGCATTTATTATGTGAGATGCTTTGTCAAACAATCATTACTTGCCTTGTGGAGGGATCCTAGACTACCAAGTCGTTTGAAAGTTGATATTCCATTAGCTTGAATACAACTTGACGACGAAATACAATGCAATGCTGTACGCACTCGATAAGTAGTGAAACACATCTCAAAACTGGATGATGTGACTTTTGTTCCATACTCTGTCACGTATTAGCTATGTTTCTGCGAATAGCTTTAGCTTGACTAATCATCCATGAGTTTAAATAGATCATCCTTCATCCAACGACGATTCACTGCTTTCTTGTTTACTGTTGTTTGCAGTGAAATGACTGGTCATCAACGTGTCTCATTCGAAGCTTTCGATGATGGTCATCTTCGACCGACCCGCCTTATATACAGCTACTGATCCACCAAAGATCCTTGAGCATGGGACTGATCTTCCGTAGTTTGTTCGATCCAAGGACAAACTCCACAAGGCATAACGATCCGACACTATCCGTTGAAAATCTCCAATCACATTTTGTTTCTCAACAAACAAGTTTTTTACATTATCAATCACATACACATAAATACTCGAACTTTTTCGGAAAGAACTTATGCAGATCCTTATCCCACGTAGTCCGTTGGCCAGCTAGGCAAACTGTTTTCTCTTTCGAATCGTTAGCAGAATAATCACGATCATTTTGGCAGAACTGCTTCGAGAACCACTCAGGAAGACTTGTACGATGAGTGAATCAGTTAAGAAAATGAAACGGACGAAACCACCAACATCAAGGACTATTACACGTGGAATGGAAATACAGCGCCAATAAGTGGTGCTCAGAAATTCGTCACCACATTCATACTGGTCTTACAGTCGATCAATCTCTTCACTTTAGTCGTCATCGTCGTCGTCGTATCGGCAGTAGCGGCATCGGTACCGGAAGGCTCTTGCTTGGTTATGAAGGTCAGTTCGAACGTCGATAGCCAATCGAAACACGTGTCCTCATTCTCGAACGCCAACGTCCGACTGACATAATCCACCGGGCAATTGGGACGATAACTAAATATAATAAATGGTAAACAAATTATTGATGATCAAGTTGGCAATAAGCGCAAACAGGTTAATTATATTTGTTAATGGAAGATTGGAATGTTGAATCCTGTAGAGAAATCCACCTGAAATGAAAATTAGTAGTCCCAAACCCACCCCATGCAACCGATTGCATAAACTGCTCTCGTCTGATCATCGAATATATTGGCTGAAAAGGGGATACCAGATGCAACCTAAAACCTAAAAAACCTGAGACCTGGTTTGTCTTGTCACCACCCAAACTACACAACAGTGCAAGGTCGAGCAGGACAGCAAACAAACAACAGTAGGTCAAAACCGAAACGAATACGTACGCTTTAATTATGTTCTTCAGGGCAAACTTGCGTTCACGTTCTATGAACCAATCGATCAGATAGCCAGCCATCAGAGGGGCCGCACGGTACAGATTGAAGAACTTACTATAATGGCCTAGGGCCCAGGCGGAACGCAATTTGAGAGCAAAAATGATTACGTCGTGCTCGCGTTCCGTGGGCGTTAGCGCTTTTAAAATGGTGGTCAGATCTGCAAAAAAAAAATGCTATACAAAATGTGAGCCAACAAAAACTAGTAGCATTTACCTAGCGTATTTTTGGTGAAAATGTAATACAGTATCCGGTACGCAGTAAACTCCAATATATTCTCGCCTCCCACCTCGGAGTAGAGCATTTTGAGCTGTGTTTGGCACTGGTTGAACTCTTCGTGGTCGCCCTTCTCCATGGCAATGCGGGCATGCGTTTCGTAGACCTGGACCGTAAATTCATCTCGAATACCTTGAACCTAAAAAAAACAGAAACATGTTAAGTAAAATGCTGAACAAATGCACTTTCCCTATTCCATTGGACGCTTACCGTCAAATCCTGCCTGATCGACTTCAGTTGATCGCACGCGTAGTAGTAGTCCTGTTTCTCAACCCATTTATTCTTCACATTCTGCAGCGAATACCGAAGCACTTCTACGGGACGTACTTCCGATGGAGCTGGAGCCTTGGTGAGTCGAAGAAAACTTTTCTCTAAATCCCGACAGGTACCGACAATGTGCAGATCAAACAGATACAGTCCAGGTTCGTTGTCACCGGCAGTATCTTCAATGAAGGGACGAGACGGTGTCGGCATTTGGAGACGCTTCCTTATTGGTGACGCAAGGCTGGGAGGCGAGACTCTTCGTGAATTGGAGTTGTTGAAACGGGCGGCACGTTTTTTTAGCGCTTCCTGATCACCATCCACTGCCCCACCTATCTGACCGTGTTCTGAATAGAAACCAGATTTTTTCTGGTTTTTCACTGTACCGGAGTTTTTAGTTTTTTGATTTGCTTTCTGATTTTTGACTTTATATGCTTTGGAGGAGGTACGGCTATCTTCGCTACTATCCGAAGATCGACGTTTTCGTCGAGGAGAACGGGACTCGGCACTAGAAGATCGACTGCGACGATTGCGACTATACCGACTAGAGGGAGATCTAGAACGTGAATGGGAAGAACGGGATTTTTTCGATCCAGTTTTCATTCCAAGCCGAGATCCGAGTGAATAGGATATTCCCGCAGTTCCTCCCCCACTTTTGCGCGAGTAGTTCTGGTTGCTATTTCTCTGTCCGTAACCGTTGTTAGTGGGACTTTTACTTTTTCTAGTGTTTTGATATTGATTTATGCTTCCCGCAATACTCGCATTCTGGGATTTGTTCTTTGGGATGATTGTTTCTCGTTCACTGTGTACACTTGGTACTGGTTCATTGCCCCAATCCTTGGTCCACAGTTCGCCTTTATTCGCGGCAGCTGTAATACGTCCTTTAAGGCAGATATCGATCTGATCTTTATCAAAATCTGTCTTACACTTGGCATAACAGCGCGCGACAAAGTTATTCAAGCTTTCGGGCCAAGCATCAGTCGGGTTGTGAAAAGGATCTGGTTTCTTCATGGCTGGTGGTGGAGGAACGGATGTACTGATGGTGCCTCCAATAGACGAATGGCTAGGAATTGGTGGCGGCGGTCTGCTAAGATCTGGAACCTGCATCGCCACGGGAAAGTTCGTTCCCCCCGTAGTTCCTGATGCCACCATTGGAGCAATGGTTCCGGAATTATAAATGGGCTTATTCTGTGATTGGTTGACAGCATTGTTATTCGTGTTTTTATTTTTCTTTTTCTTTCGCTTGCTTGTCTGATTATTTTGATCGAAGTGTTGATTGTGATTAGCATGTTGCTGCGGCTGCTGTTGCTGTAAGCCATGATTCAATGGATTAGATTGAACTAACGGACTCACTCGTTGCGGTTGTTTGCTGATATTAAAACGAATCGGTCCAAACTGACTAGGAGCTTGCTTGAGACAGCCTTGCAAGTGTCCGTCCTGTTGTTGCTGAGGAGAGCTAAAAAATGTTGTCTTGTTCATTAAACTACCTGTAGAAGGCGACGCTGATGATGGCGATGTTTCGAAACTGTTCGGTACGTTGTCCTCATCTGTGGCAAAAACACTCTGATTTTTACCAACATTCGAATTCGTCGTTCCAGCAGTAGGAAGCGGAGGTGGTGGTACATTGATAGCAATTCCACCATTTGAACCAAATTGCAACTGCTGATAGTAGGCGTTACAATATTGAGCATATTGCTGGTAAGCCATTCCGAACGAATTGCTCCCGGAAAATCCGATCGATTGCGAATTAGATTTATCTTGGGAGTTCATATAACTACTAGGCAACACGGTACTTACAACAGTATTGCAATTTTCATATCACACCGAAACACCTTCAAACGGCTTGAGCACTGCAATTTCCTGTTCAACAAAAAATAAAGAGCGTAAAAATCAAGATGGCGGATGTTCAAGGCGAAAAGTGGAATTTTCAAATGCGATTTTCTATCAAAAACAACATTTTAACTAATGCAGTACAACAGTTATTACAATGTTTACCTGTACAACGACAAAATTAAACAAATTTCAATCCAAAATTAGATAAAATGTTGGAACAAATATCCACTT
Source organism: Malaya genurostris (assembly GCF_030247185.1). Taxonomy (NCBI): domain Eukaryota; kingdom Metazoa; phylum Arthropoda; class Insecta; order Diptera; family Culicidae; genus Malaya; species Malaya genurostris. The sequence continues at coordinate 228,517,878 of NC_080571.1, read as the reverse complement.
CAAAAAGCTGTAAAGTTGACGCAGTTCACTGGCACACTTTCTGATGATGAATGATTGCCTTGTTGGTGGAGAATGATAACCGTGTGGCCAGATTGTGTATTTTATAACCAAAGTTAGGTATGCAACAAAACCCTTAATGGGGTGTATCAGTGGGTAGTTATTTAGTTGAAAACAAATAAGATGGGCGAAGAAGTCCCACTTTTTTATAACAGCTAATGAATCGAATATTTACATAATATTCGAAAAGGGTTTTCGGATGATTCTCTCTTTTTAAGAGTTATTCAGAATGTAAAAAAAAAGTTTACATAGTATAGAAACATGTGTTTTTGGTTAGAAAATGCGTAAAGTGTAATGTTCATCACACACTGAAATAAAAATATTTTTTATATTCATTAGATTTGTCATATCTCGGTTAATTTTTCAAAAGGGCGTATAAGCAAGTGAAAGTTTCTCTTTGTTTACTTTCTCTTCTATTAATTACCAAGCGGTTTCCACGTTTATCACTTAACTCTTTGCATGAAATGATACCCGAAACTTTCGACTTTCAAACAGAATAGTGGTATCAAAGAAAATCTTTTTAATCTCATCACAATAATCGAAAGAGAGAATGATTAAAGAGAAACTGTCACTTGCTTATACGTCCTAATGAAAAATCAACCGAGATATAAATCGCATGCATCGTATAACTCATACCCACATTATCGAAATGACGGAATGAGCAATGAAATCTTACTCGACTGCATGATTTTTTAGTGCTCGATCGGTTCAGTGCTAGAATTTTCGCCTGAGTTGACTGCTCGATCAACCTGATTGACAGTGACATTATAAATGTCATTGAATATTCGCTCATTTTATGAATGTGTTAGTGTAAAATTTAGGCGACTTAAGCCATTTCACTACACTCCAGCTAGAGGAATGGATGATGCTGACTAAGGTAGGCCGTTTTGTTAATTTCCAGCGAATTTCAATAGTTTATGTTGGGATTCTAAGAAGAACTGGTTATTTACTAGTTCTGTATATCCGAAAAACATGAAGATTTAAACTTGTATATTCAGTTATATAATGTTTTCGTTTAAAAATAAACTGAAAATCAGCACGAAAACGTGCAAAATCAGGAAAGAAGAAGAAGACGAATTGACAATTCAGTCCGCATCTTCTCACTCAATTCCGAATGATTTCCGAATCAACCGGTTGTAGGCGAACCGGTTCATTCGGAATCGGTTGTTGCACTGGAGTTGGAATTGATTCGGAATCCATTATGATTTCCACATGAAATTCCGAATGAAAATTTCTCGCCGATTCGGAATTGATTCGGAATCCATTCGGATCTGATAATGTGGGTAGAAGTTGAAACTCATAATCTTTATTACGTAAAGTCTAGATCAGTCGTACACAGATGAGTCAGACGAAAATTCGATGAAATTTATTCCAATATAATTTTAAAATTTATTAGATTTCGCATGCTGATTGTATTTCGAAGAACCATTTGAAAACATAACCTTGTTGAAAGTGTGAATAAAACCTATTCACTGAAGAAAATAAGATACTTTTTTTAAGCTGAGTTAGCTGTTTTTACATGAGAATGGCCGCGAATCGTACTACTTGATTGTGGTTGTGTGTCCTCGATATCAGCTGCTCCAGGCAGTTCTTGATAGGTGATATGTTTAACTGTTTTAGCGTTGTTTAAAGACCACAATTAATTTTTCTCGACGTTGCTCAGTAAAAATGTACCTAAGAGTGCATAAAACCGATTATTGGTTTGTGGTATATACCCCGCTTGTGAGGAGTTCTGGCAACCGTCAGAAGGCTGGCTGCATTCCGGCTGCTGTCAAAATTGTCCAGGAGAAATTGCGTCATTATCTCGCCGTATGTGTCTTGTTTATTTCTCTCTTCCTTTTTTTCGACTTCATTTGATGTTCGACAATCCCGCATGTACATACAAAAAACAAATCTTGAGACGAGGTATATGAGATTAAAATATGTATGTTTGGTAGTGAGAAAGTAATGTTAACATATTCCATAATTAGTATATATGAAAAGCAATAACTTCTTGCCTTTCATATGTACTTTTTATTGAAAAAATAAAACCAAGACGCTAATAATGTAAAACCGATTCAAACCGATCTTGTATGGCAAAAATCCGACAGAAACAGAACCGTTAATAACCGCTAGGCGAAATTCTCTGCCAGAAACGATTGTTGCATTGTTGCCAGACTTTTGCCGGAATTCTGGCAGAATTCCGACAAAAATGTCTGGCAGGCATAGCCAGCCGTCGGGGGGGGGAATCTGCCCGCCGCGTTCAAGTGGGACATAGCTGTAATACTTTGATTCAGTTAGTTTTTCGCATGGAATGTTTGAAAAGTTCATTATCGGACCTGATGTAAAATGGACTTGTAGTCATCCAGGCTATTTTTTTATTGTGTTGGTATATTTCATGCGAAATTAAGTGGCGGCAGGCCATAAACAAATAGATACCGTAACAAAACTTGGGTTCGATTTTGTATTGCGTTGAAGGATGAGAAGTAGGCACAATTCGGTATTTAGTTTTGGCAATATGTATTAAATCTGTATCCTGCATGAAATCCGCAAGGACGTATACAAAAAAGTACATCTATCTATATATGTGTGTTGCTAATGTTCTCTGGTATGCATGGGTCGATTTTCAAATGATTTTTTTTTTGTTCGAAAGGTGACGTTTATGCGGAGGTTTTAGGCTATAGTACATAAGGAAAATCCTTCGAAAAAGTAGAGAAAAACTAGAAAATTGGTTCGTTTAGAATTGGTAATTTTCAATTCAATGCATGCTAGATCTCCAAAGATTGTTTGGCGCGTATCGAGTTATGCAATGCTGATGCACGCTGAAGAGCAATATATGAATACATTTTCCATTTTCCGATATATAAATTTGGGTTCAATACCATGAAGTCAAATTATAAAACGACCATTGTGCATTTTATAACTATTAATCGGGAACGGAATCAACGGAACGGAAGTACGGTGCACTTCTTACCTGAATGGTTGTTCGTGATGAAATGTGTGAAACAGTTCTTTTACAATGCGATTGACCTGTTGAAGTCGTACCCACCGCAATTTCTCATGGCATGCTATGCATTAATCATTATGAATTCGTTTGTACCCACACAACCATAGGATGATTAACGTTTTTTTTATGATTAGTTGTTTTCCTAAAATTACAGAAATGTGAATTGAATCTTCTTGATAGGTATAATTATTGTTCTCATATAGCACTGAGACAACAGGATCAGCACACCTCAGCTGCCACTTCAAATTAAGACCGTTAACTCAAACACCAAGACTGTTCGGCTCTCTACTTTTTGGAACTATTCCATTTGAATTAGAAGGATGTTTTCTGTTTTTTTTTCGGCTTAAATTTTTCATAAGCATTTTCCATGCTAAACCTTTGAAGGATTTTTTGAACGGGATTTTGTGTAAATTTTTCTCGAAACGACCTCCAAATTTCATTAATTGCTCCAAATTGAAAAGTTCGGTTATTTATTTGAATCCAAACGTCTTCAATTGGCCCAAACGCGATTCGAATTATATCAAAACAGAGTATTCCAAAATTTCAAATTATTTGAGTAACTATGAACTGTTTTGTCCAATGTACTCGAACCATCCCGTTTATATTCTGTTTTTAAATTACATCGATTGAACCGAGATTTGGGAACTCATCGACATGTTTTACCTATTCGAATGATTCATTCTCTTGCTCATAAACTGTCAAACTGATTTTGTTGTATTTTGCTTGAATCATTTGGGACTTTTAAGAGCAGGTAAAAACTGCTGTGTACGTGTGTACCTGTATTGGGGAAAAATGTTGAGATCGAATAAAAAACAATTGTCAGATGATTCATTTTTACAGAACACTCTACCATTCTACTTCACTAATCTCGACCAATCATGAGGGTCGTTCGATTATTCTAATTTAAGAGTATTCGAAATAATTTCCATACAAAGATAATTTTCGAGCTGTGAGAAATTCACAGGGACAGGTAAAATTAAGGAAGGTACAGGAACAAGTGCAGAAAGTACAAAACCAAGTACAGAAATGAGGGAAACAAGTAAAGGAAGTACTGGCACAATTGAGTGCAGAAAAAGGTACAGAATGAGTAGATGGTAGAGATACAGGGTGATTTTTTAAGAGCTTGAGAACTTTTTTAAACAATAAAACGCATAAAATTTGCAAAATCTCATCGGTTCTTTATTTTAAACGTTAGATTGGTACATGACATTTACTTTTTGAAGATAATTTCATTTAAATGTTGACCGCGGCTGCGTCTTAGGTGGTCCATTCGGAAAATCCGCTTTTTTATCGACAAATTTTGTTCAGCGATGAGGCTCATTTCTGGTTGAATGGCTACGTAAATAAGCAAAATTGCCGCATTTGGAGTGAAGAGCAACCAGAAGCCGTTCAAGAACTGCCCATGCATCCCGAAAAATGCACTGTTTGGTGTGGTTTGTACGCTGGTGGAATCATTGGACCGTATTTTTTCAAAGATGCTGTTGGACGCAACGTTACAGTGAATGGCGATCGCTATCGTTCGATGCTAACAAACTTTTTGTTGCCAAAAATGGAAGAACTGAACTTGGTTGACATGTGGTTTCAACAAGATGGCGCTACATGCCACACAGCTCGCGATTCTATGGCCATTTTGAGGGAAAACTTCGGAGAACAATTCATCTCAGGAAATGGACCGGTAAGTTGGCCACCAAGATCATGCGATTTGACGCCTTTAGACTATTTTTTGTGGGGCTACGTCAAGTCTAAAGTCTACAGAAATAAGCCAGTAACTATTCCAGCTTTGGAAGACAACATTTCCGAAGAAATTCGGGCTATTCCGGCCGAAATGCTCGAAAAAGTTGCCCAAAATTGGACTTTCCGAATGGACCACCTAAGACGCAGCCGCGGTCAACATTTAAATGAAATTATCTTCAAAAAGTAAATGTCATGTACCAATCTAACGTTTAAAATAAAGAACCGATGAGATTTTGCAAATTTTATGCGTTTTATTGTTTAAAAAAGTTCTCAAGCTCTTAAAAAATCACCCTTTATAAGTACAAAAGTTACAGCACCAAATACAGAAAATACTGGAGCAGGTATAGAACGTACAGGAACAAATTCTGAAACAAGCACAGAAAGTACAGGAAAAAAACACACAAATTACAAAAACAAGCATACAAAGTACAAAATAAAGTGCAGACAATAGAGGAACAAGTACAGAAAAAAATTAAAAGTTCAAAAGTTAATCGCAAATATTGTCGGGACAACAACTTTGAATGACTTTTCATTCCACGCATTCCAATGATGCGCCATTTCAATTTGAACATCATTTTCTCATCCGTTTAACTTTTCTATTACAGCCAATAACCGTTATGAGTCTGTGGCGTGAATATAGAGTTTTTTTCGGATGGTAAATTGTACGCTGCCTGTTTGCGTTTCGGTAAAGCATCGATTTTATATATTTTGTCCTGTTGTCCGCGATATAAAAAGGTTGGGGCCACTATCATAGAGCATTATAATGATATTCTTCAATAATCATTAAAATAGATAAGTAGTTTTGATTTTCTGCATCTAATCTAATATTATTACGCTACGAAGTGTGCAGGGGTCCGCTAGTTACAGATAATTTTGTATGAATGGCAACTCTGTTGGTAAATGAAAAAATTAAACTCAGTCTAGATGACAGACTATATGTTTTTGATAGGCTAACGTGGCGCCATCGTGATATATGCGAGTACTATCACAACTAAAGGAATATTCGAAATTACCGTTAAAATTATTAAAGAATCCAATTTGAGTGTCCTTTTTGTTAGTCTGTGGTATTTTTCCGAAAAATTATAATTCGATGTTAACATTTCACAAGGGCACATAAACCAATGAGAGTTTCTCTTTGTTTACTTTCTCTTTTGTGAATATCTCCTTAATTTTCACGTGTACATACAAAGTATTCGTGTAGAATAAAAAGACAATATCCCCATGATTCCAACAGTACCAAATATATAACGAATGTTTGTATACTAACGCAGATATAGTCGAAAGAGAAAATAAACAAAGAGAATCTGTCAATTGTTTTCAGGCCCTTTTGAAATGTTGACGTTGAATTCAGTTTTTCTAGCGATATCGCTACATAGTCCGTAAAATTTCGACTTTCGACTTTTACTTTATAACTACACACTGATGTTAACTTAAAAATAATGTTTTCGATTTGAATGTGTCTTTGCTCATATTAAGGAGCAAGACTCTTTGCGAGCGTATGAGTAATGCCAACAATGTGTGCGTAAAAACAAATTCCGGCGGTTCTTTTCCTGATTTTACTCAATAAATCTTCCATATGGTTGAAAAATAAACCAAACGGTTCATACTGCTTAAAATTGCAATTCAAGAAAAGCGAAAATCTTAGTCTAAAACTCTTCCATTTTCCTTAAAACTGCTCGAGAAAAATTATTTCAGTTTCAGCTTACTTCCACTGACACATTTGTTTATCTACAAACACATTCCTATATGGATTTCCTCTTGCAGAAATTATTGCGATATAAAGATTTACGTACCTTCTATAAGTAAACCCGCAAAAAAGAAACCTTTATTTTAACACGCGAAAGGCAATGGGTATGGAATGTTGTCGTAAAACTATTTATTTTTCCGGCAAACTGCTTTTGTAGCAGAAAATATTTAGTTTTGTTTATTTTGTGTAGCGCAATCTAATACGAATGCGTTAAAGCAGTGTTGCTAACTTTTTTTATTAGGGAATTAAAATCTACATTCATAAAATGTAAGCAATTTTCCATTAAACGTTGGTGAAAAATTTATCAAAACTGATATTTCATCCAAGATGTCAGGCTTACCATTCATTTGAGAATAAATTATTGTTAAAAAAGATTCTTTGAAACTCAATCGTGCAATCCACTTTGAAAAACTCGGTGCACTGCATATATGAATACACAGATCTATGGCATACGTACCAAATAAAATGTACGTAATACACAAATTACCAACACAAGTTAACTTGGTTTACTCTTGGTCCTTAAAATCAAATATATGATACACGCTATTGAAACGATGACAACAAACATCCATTGGGTTGTTCTGGCCATACTGTGTGCGATGATGTGAGCGACGAAGAAATTCCGTTCTTCGCAATGATCTTCCCGGAACGTTAAAATTAATTATTTCCAGTAATATGGGGCAATCGATGTTGTCATTTAGTAGGTCGAACACGAAAAGTTGCTGGAGGAGTACTCGTCTGTTTTGTTAGGTAGGTAGGTTCACCCCCCTGCTATGGAAGCTGGTTCCTGAAACCGACGCATTTTGTTTTGGTGGCGTTGTTGTCAACAATATGTTAAGCTACGTTAATACCATACAATCAAACCACACTGGTGTCAAAAGTTGATTTCTTCAAACCCAATATAAATATAACTCTTATCTAGTATTCTCTGCAAAACAAGTAATTTGACCTCTTTTTGAATAAGAAAAAAAGTGGTTTGATATAGTTTGATTATATTCCATCGAAATCATTTCCTTATCTTGGTGCAACCGCATGAAGAAAGATATGAACACTGCTTAAACACAGCATTTGACAGCGAACTAGAACCAAAAGAACCAAAAATTTCGGCTTCAAGCCAATTGTATGCAGATGACAATCGCACCACCCGGGTGGGTAGGTTGGTGAGAGCACAGAGATTCTCGTAATCAGGTAGTCGAAGACGATTTATCCAAAGTAGAGTGACATAATCAGAGTGGCGACAGCTGTTCGTTTGGAATGACAGCACCCATCTGACACCGGTATGTGAGCACCAGCCATATGAAAGTATACCGATTACGTTGAGCCCCTCGCGTTTCGAGCCCCAAACACTGCGATGTTTTGATACTCATCGCGACTCTCAAATTGTGAAAATTATCTCCACTTGATGTCCCAAAACACTGTCTGCTGTATTTTAGGTAAACCGACAAGTTTTTGTGAGAGAGTCGACCCAAAATTCACCAATTTTCGTGTACTAAACAAGGTAAACGCGTAAAACAAATGTATTACTGTTTGTTTGTTTACGTTGCAATCAGCTGATTTTGAAGTTCCTATTTTAATCTCATCAAGATGGCGTCGTGCCAGGGGGCCGAATGACAGCTACCAGTTCCAAACGAGCAAACGACCTGCCAATTCAATGTAAAGTTAATGGAATGTTTTGAATTGTTGCCAACATTACGGATGAGATGTCGTCACTCTGGTTATAGGCACTCTAATCCAAAGTAGTCTTCGAAGTGAGAATAAGTTATAAACATTTACGAATAAGAATGTCTTTATTTTTAATGCAAGGATTTGAAAAAAAAAATTTTTTTCCATATTTTTGAAAAAAAAAATATTTTTTCCATATTTTGAGTGAAAAATACTCAAATTTTGAAAGCTCCGTCGCTTAACTCAAAAATGAGTAGATAGGTGGTAACTCAAGTTTAGAGCAAATACAAATTATTATTATTTGTATTTGTTTAGAGTACGTGCACTTTTTGTGAATTTGAGTGGTGTGTAACTCAATTTTGAGTTATATTGAATGAGGGTGTAGGCTCCTTTTATTATTTTCAAAACACAATGAGTAAAACGATAGAAATGTATCCGTCGAATTCTGTCTAATGAATTATGATCTACAAAAAACCGATTTAGTGCGAAAAGCGAACGTTTTCTGTAAATGTACTAAAATCAATTATGCAAAGGTAAGCAATTATGATGTTCTTTCGTATCTTTGTGGCTTATGTATCTAAAGCATATATTTATTTCAGTGAAATGGAAGTTTGCCTTGCACGAGAGGAGATACTAAAAACAGAAGAACCAGAAAACAGTCCTGAAGCCTTTTCCTCATCATCCGCTCCAACAATCGATTCCCCAATAAAACTCGAATATGAGATTTGTGATGAGAAATTCACACAGAAAAGTGACCATGAAGACGTCTTAGTACCGAAGAAGGAACCGATTTATAGTTGCGAAATTTGCGGGAAACAATTTTCTTTGAAGAGTAATCTGAAGAAGCATACTTCGTTCATACTTTCATACTGAAGACAAACCATTAAAGTGTAATGTGTGTGGCAAAGGATTCCTGTATTATCAGAGATTAAAGGACCACAGCAATATTCACACTGGTGAACGTCCCTACAGTTGCACTGTATGCGAAAAAAAATTTTCCATGAAGGATTACCTAGCTAAACACATGTCTATTCACCAAAGTGAGTACAATTATAAGTGCAATGTGTGTGGCAAAGCCTTTAAAAATGGCGCTTACCTCGCGAGTCACCAACGCATTCATACGAACGAAAAGTTTAAATGCACCATTTGCGAGAAAGATTATTCCAATAAGTATTATCTCAGCATACACATGAAAATTCATGCGGATGGTTACGAGCATAAGTGTGATGTGTGCGGCAAAGGATTCATCTCAAAATCGTGTTTGAAAGACCACGAAAATAGTCACACGGGTGCACGGCCTTACAAATGCACTGTCTGTGGAAGGGACTTTCATCGTAAAACAAAACTTTCTATACACATGAAACTTCACAAAAGCGAACGACCGTTCAAATGTACCGTATGTGGCAAGGATTTCGTCTTTATGGCTCATTTATCCAAACACATGCTTCTTCACACGGATGATTATAAGCATAAGTGTGACATTTGTGGCAAAGGTTTTGTAACCAGAACACTCTTGGAAAATCATAAACGCCTTCATACAGGAGAGCGACCGTTCAAATGCACCGTATGTGGAAAAGAATTCGCCATTAAGGGTAAACTAACTAAACACATGTCTAGTCACCAAAGTGAGTACAAATATAAGTGCGAAGTGTGTGGCAAAGGCTTTTACGATGGTAATAACCTCGCGAGCCACACACGCATTCATACAAACGAAAAGTTTACATGCACCATTTGCGAGAAAGATTATTCCAATAAGTATTATCTCAGCACACACATGAAAATTCATGCGGATGGTTACGAACATAAGTGTGATGTGTGCGGCAAAGGATTCATCTTCAACTCACTTTTGAAAGACCACGAGTATAGTCACACAGGTGAACGACCTTACAAATGCGATGTATGTGGAAATGATTTCTCCACTCGGTACTTCCTATCCAGACATATGCTTATTCACACGGATGATTATAAGCATAAGTGTTACGTTTGTGGTAAAGGATTCATGACCAAAAAACGCTTGCAAGATCATGAACGCCTTCATACAGGAGAGCGACCGTATAAATGCACTGTGTGTGGAAAAGATTTCGCGACTAATTATTACCTATCCCGACACAGGATAATTCACGGAAGAGATTATAGGTACAAGTGTGAAGTGTGTGGCAAAGGCTTTCATGAGAGTTATAACCTTGCGAGACACATACACATTCATACAAACGAGATGCATGTGAATGATTACAAGAATAAGTATGCAGTGCGCGGTAAAGAAATCATTTCCAAATCACTTTTGGAAGACCACAAAAATAGTCACACAGGTGAACGGCCTTACAAATGCACTGTATGCGGAAAAGATTTTCAAGATAAAATAAATCTTTCTATACACATGCGACTTCACACAATCGAGCGACCGTACAAATGCACCGTATGTGAAAAAGAATACGCCGTTAAGGGTTACCTAACTAAACACATGTCTAGTCACCAAAGTGAGTACAAATATAAGTGCGAAGTGTGTGGCAAAGGCTTTTATGATAGTAATAACCTCGCGAGCCACATACGCATTCATACAACGTCATCATACGAAAAGTTTAAATGCACTATTTGCGAGAAAGATTATTCCAATAAGTATAATCTCAGCACACACATGAAAATTCACGTGGATGATTACGTGCATAAGTGTGATGTGTGCGGCAAAGGATTCACCTGCAAATCACTTTTGAAAGACCACGCACATAGTCACACAGGTGAACGGCCTTACAAATGCACCGTATGTGGGAAAGATTTTGCCGTGACGGCTTGCTTTACTAAACACATGCTTACTCACACGGATGATTATAAGCATAAGTGTGACTTTTGTGGCAAAGGTTTTGTGACCAGGAATCTACTGAAAGATCATAAACGCTGTCATACAGGAGAGCGACCGTACAAATGCACTGTATGTGGGAAAGCTTTCGCGTCTAAGACTTACCTATCCAGACACAGGTCTATCCACGAAAGGGATTTCAAGTACAAGTGTGATGTGTGTGGTAAAGGTATGAATGATAGTTCAGGCTTCGCAAAACACAATAGCCTTCATACGAACGAGAAGTAAATGCACCATTTGCGGAGAAGATTTTAGCTCTAAGATTGGCCAAGGATTCACAAAAGCAATCATTTAGAGATAGTTTGGAAAATTTATTGAGGTTTGTTTTTTGAATATCCGTTTGATTTGAGACTACAAAATGATTAACGTTTGAATCAGAGGTGGAAATAAACCCATTTTGCGCATGAAAAACCAAACACCGTGAATTAAAAAATTGGGTAACAAAACTAAAATTGCGACTATGTTTTAAATTGTGGGAAATGAAATTGAAGGCCTTTTTAAATTCTAAGTAGAACCAAAATAATCTAATCAAAAATCATTCAATCATTCATTCTAATATCTACAATAAATATGTGATATGAAAAGATAATACTGACTATTTTTATTTACTGTGAATCAAAAAAGATAATACTATTTTTATTTACTGTGAATCAAAAAACAAACACTCAAAAAATAAAAAAAAACTATCAAAAGGCTGTACGGGATTAATTTCTGGCATTCAGAAAAGCCAAATTATGTAATTCTCTAGAATAAAATTATCCTAGATTTGCACTTCACCGATGGTTTTAATTACCGATTTGCAAAGAAGCAATCTTTATAGTTCTTTAGATAACATTTGGAGCCATTAGAAGGGCTTATTTGGCATAATGTTCCCCATTGTTGTCCATTTTTCGTTGTGTATTCTTCTATCTTTCTTATTATCATTGCTGGCTGTTTTTCTGAACATAGATTCGGTTTCGTCTCGTTTCGAGAATCGATTCGATTCGTCTTCCATATCGAGTATAGAGAAAGCGATTGTAGTGGCAGTACATATTACTGTGAATATTCAGCTGGCGTTTAAAGTAAGCAGAACGGGAGTTGCAGTATTTGCGATGGATAGCAGATCGAGCGCGCTTGAATGCACGTAACCGACTATTAGACCAAGGTGGCTTCTGTGGATGTCGTTTAGGGGGACCAGCACAGGGAATAGCATACTCAAATGCTCCGCTGAAGTACTCTACAGCATCATTACCATCGGAAATTGCATCAAAAGCGTGCCAATTTGTGCGGGAGAGAGTAAATCGTTCAAAGCGTTGTAATCTGCTCGACGAAAATCTGGATCATGCAATACATAGCTTCAAGTTGTTTTGTTTTCAAAGACGACGGGTGTGGGTATTCTGAGTGAAACTTCGATTGCGGGATAGTCAGCGTCAAGGTCCGTAAGAGGTTTTGTAATTTATACTTAAAAATTGAGCTTTAAATATATCCCAAGCACTCTCTGTGGTCGATTCATCTATCGTTTCTGTTCATTACGTTTTTGTTTTCTTTTTTCGTCGCATTCTATAGTGTGCAAACGTCAACTCGACACTCGAAAGGAAACCTCCGATAATTAGGTAGTTTATCTAGAATAACTGCTGATTTATCGTTGCTGTCGTTATTAACTGAGCCACGCACAAATATAGGCCACCCTAGAGTGCTCGACGTTTTATGCATTTCTAAGACAAAACAAGAAAACCGCGTTACTAGGGTAATCTGCATAACTTCGAAAAACAGTGCGTAAAAAGAAACCCATCTATCACAGTCTACAAATTGAAACAGTTCTTCCATTTGAGAAAATCAAGTCAGTTCCGGTTTGTAGTTTTTTATCGCTATCTCCGGTACTTCCGGAACCGGATTCCGGGAGTCAGATTCGGAACACCGGCATGTTAGATGTGCGTTTGGGTGGTCTTCAACTTACAAGACCTGTTAATTAGAGGAATTAGTTTACTATTTTTGTAAAATTTGATCATTTTCACATCCTCTATAAAGATATTTGTTAGAATTTGCAGTATTCTCACTCATCAACCTGTAATTCCGGAACCGGAAGTAAGATCCCTATGAAAATTGAAAAATTTCACATGTGACAGTAGTGCCTTTGATTTGCGCTTAAGTTTGTTAAAATCGGTTCAGCCATTTCGGAGAAAAGTGAATGCAAATTTTTCTCGCATACACACAAAAATTTTGCGTACTCGACGAACTGAGTCGACTGGTATATGACACTCGGCCCTCCGAGCCTTAGTTCAAAGGTCGGTATTCGCATTGATTGCATGCCTTTCTCTATGTGAAAAGCAAAACGAGATTTGTTTTTAATTTTAGGGTGTGAGACATGGTCCATGATCACAATCCGATGCAGAAACCCCGTTTCGTTTTTTGCCGCAATTTCAATTGCTGTCTATCATTCAGCTCATGAGGAACGAATTTTCCCATCTTCTGAACCTTTTCAATGACGTACCATAAATGGTTTGACGATACGTCATCTTCAAATTGATCGGCTTTACCTGTGCATTATTTGTCTTTTACACTGAAAAAAACTTTAAAATCGTTTAAACCAACGTTCACCAGTCGCAACCGATAGAGCCTGCTCCTCGTCAGCTTCAACAAGAATTCGATTAAATACGGCAATTCTTTTTCATAACAAAGTAATGTAATCAATAATACCTGTGCAAGTGCTGTTTTCTTGGCTAAAACTTCGACATGTTCGCTTCACTAAATATATATACTACTCTAGGCAAAAATTAGTAAAACTTTTGAATTTTTTTTTGCACGGAAATCTTACTCGTCGATTTTTTTTTCATGTTGGTATGGCTGTCAGTGACATCTGTGTCAAGTGTCACGTCAAAATATTGATTAGTGTTTAGCTTTCTGAAATATTAAAAGTGCACTCGGCGACTTTTACAATGAGTGAAATTATTGTACAAAGAAGTTCCTTTGAATTTTGTGTGCGGAATCAAATTGATAAAATTGACTAGCTTGAGAATACCTGGAGTAGAAGTCTTGAAGAATTTTCCCTCTATATTATAAGACAAAATTGTGAAATACGTTTATAATCCTTATGCCTGAAAGTTTTAATTCGTTCTAATGACTTTCGAAGACAATTTTGCCACACCATGAGAGATGATACAGATATGTACTCTTATTCTTGTTTACGACCGTATACGATACGTTCGAAAGTATATCAAATTCGTATTCCCGCTTACGTTCGAATCAATAAAATTTTAAACATCGTACATGCATAAAAACAACTTTGAACTATCAGTTCTGGTACAGATTTGAGTTATAAATAAAAATCTTTGATATCATTTGTTATTTGACTTGTTTTTTTATCGTTGATTTAATATCATTATTCTTGCATACATCCGTATCGACTATTCGACGAACACATACTTTCGAACGAATGCCAAGAAGTCTTTCTTGTTTTCACTCGAGTGTGTACGAACGCGATTCCTGTACAAAAGAAGGATCGGCACATGTATTTTTTTTCTAGGAAGATTCCAAGCATCAAGGAAATGACGAATGCTACATAATAAATAAATATCGTACTCAGGACCAATTTTATTCAAATCGGTAGATGAAAATGTTTTAAACTTCGTGCAAACACGTATCGTTTGAAGCTAAACTGGCATATATTCTAGCGTTTCGCATATGGTTAATCACAAGAATTGGACTGATTTCTTCAAGGCTTAGCATTTATTTGAAGAAGTTTACTGATATTTGAATATTTTGTGGCGAACGAGTCGCGTTCGAGTGAAAACAAGAATGGCTTATTCGTATTCGTTCGAAAGTACCCGTTCGTCGTATTGCCGATACGGACGTAAACAAGAATGAGGGTGATGGTATACACTAAAAATAATTTGCACGCTTGCATCATGTGCAACGCATTTGAACTATCACTACTTATAGAACTATCACTACTTATAGAAACCCCCCTAGAAAATGAAAGAAGCAGATCAAATTTTACTCATGAAACGCGTACAAACTTTTTCCGCGGGAGACAAAAATGCTGTGGTTTATACGCGCGAGAAATTGTTCTGGTTTATATGAAATGGTAACTAACATGGTTCATATAAACAGTAAACTCAGTTGTATCATCACACAAATAACATCGTAGATAAATTGAACCAAGTTTTTTCTTGATAGAAAGGTATAGCAGGATTGAGTCAACGAGGACATTGCCGATAACATTAACTCAATTTTGGTTGACATGTAAAAAATAGTCAGTTTATTTCAACAATAAACTCAGCCGGAACAAATATATTTTTGGTTTGGTTAGACTAAAATTTGTATTCAAATCAAACAGAAATCGTTGTTTTTGCTGAAGGGAGAAATTGGCTTGCAACAATCATATTCCAGCTTGAAAAGAATATAAATCAAATTTAAAAATCTACTAACTGTTTTGTTATTTTAAACATGCTCAATTTCTCTGCGTGTGCACTTGTATGAACACAAAGCATCACTCAAATAAAAATTCACGTTCGATTCACTTGAAAAATCACGTAAACTGGTTTCAGATGTCAAATTGAATAGTTTACGTGACGAAATTGAATGTTACACGAACATCCCCGAAAATGAACAGAGTCATCACATAAGATTTACGTGAATTGACCAAACGTCAAACACTGGGTTTTTGCGAGAAATGTCATTTAATTACAATTTTTTACTACATCGACCGGACCATTCCGGTATAAAGTTTACATGTGTTCGACTGGACCGAGTGCCTGCGTGAGTCCGGAAGTGTGCCCGCTCCTGTCGAATTCTTGGTCCACAGAAAAACGAGTTCAGAATCGGTATGAAGCTAGAGAAGTAAGTAGTGTTGTGGGAGTTCTCGTATCTCGACTTCAGCTTCGGTTGGATGGCAGTGACAACAAAACGATTTCTGGAGGCTTGTCGATTCAAGCTCCCACGACGTTATTAGTTGCTTTTTATTTTCAGCCGTTAAAATTCTATGCTAATTTTCTGAAATAAATGTTTTATTTTTCATGGCATTTTTCACTTCTTAGATTTATATAAAAATCTGAAATCTCCCGTTTGACTACAACCAGTATATAAAATTGTAATTCTCTGGTATCTAAATTTTATATGAACTGATAGGTAAAAGTGATATGAGCAGTACATTATATTTTACCTATGAAACACGTAGCTTTTACTGGATTATGCGTTAAACAGTTTTTAAATGTCAGTCCATTAAAACCTACGTGAAAAATAGGGTGGAAAATATTCACATAACTTTTCACGTAACTATAACATGATTATTATTTTGAGTGCAGGGTTGCTCAACTATGCAAAGTACACGGAGAAGAATGATTAGATCAAAATCCACAAAACATTGTTATTTGCAATATTTTCAGTTTAACTTATATACAAATTACTTTTTCTTTATATTCGCTCATCGCATCCAAAACAAAAACACCTCGAATGAATTTGCTAGCAATTGAAGTATCGCCCTGTTTGTTGGCATGGAATACGAAGGGCGAAATTTACGTAAATAAAGGGAATGACAGTTTCGCCGTGTCGTTCTAAAGGTTGTAATATTACACGAATAGATGCATAATTTCAATTTAATAATTTAATCATAATGAGACAATTTGAATTGTAAAAAAAGCATTATCATACCACTAGGTGGATTAGGAAGGGTTTTTTTTTTAATTTAAGACTACTGCGCGAGTAGCTATCTCCCAAGTTCTTGTTGCATTATCGGATTATATATCATTTACAGTACTGATCAGAATTTTTGTTACGGACATCCAATCAGATCCTGTTAGCTTAGAAAGAAATCAGTTTACAGTTCAGCTACGTCATCGCACGGCATCACATTGAACATATCATGTGAATTGTATGGATGCGCAGTGCTGCTATTTTGGCTCGCACGAATTTGACATTTATCTCGCCGCCGTAAGTTAATTATTTCGCTCTTCCTTCTTTTTTTTGTTCGACTTCATTTGATTAAAATTTGGGTATATTAGGTAGTGAGAAAGCAATGTTATTGGTAATAACACTTTTCATAAGTATATATGAGGGGCAAAAACTTAATACCTTTGAAAAAATTAAACCAAGGCGCAATAATCTGCTCGCCGTGTGTACGAATAAATACTACAAAATCCTACAATTTTTCCTAAGAAATCGGATTCTTCAAAAATCTCAATCTCAGTAATACAAAAAACTAAAAAGGGCCAACAAATAGGACGGACTGATAAAAGTTGGCATAATCGATTCATATGTAGATAGTACTTCAATTCAATATGCTTTTTTCATTTCAATATATAACCAAAGAGGCAATGATGCGCATGTCAAATAAATGTGTGTTGTGTTTTCATGAGCGGAACAATGATTTTCATTATTTTAGATGGTTTCCTAACTTTTTACTACTGCAAATAGTACATGATAACATACCCGCAGATTTGTCTTAGTTGAGGAAACCTGACAATTCCACGAAAAATGGACAGGGTGTAACTTCATTATTCACACATGAAGCAAAGAAGTAAACAAACCGAAAAAGGGCGAAACTCTATTTATGTTAATTTATTCAGTGAATGTAGAAGAAAAATGGAAAATTGCATACTTTTTAAAGATAACCAAAAGTTCATCGAATGATCGAAAATTTAACTGAGAATATAAAAAAATTTCTAAATAAGAAATAAAGCACAGCCCTCCTTTAAAACACAGTTCAATTGACATGATAACAGATCGGCTGAAAAGTTCGTATCGTTTCTATGAGAGGGCGCCACTAGAATTAAATCCATACCATTTTCAGTTAGTACCAACCTTCAAAAGATACGTGTATAAATTTGACAGCTGTCTGATTATTAGTTTGTGAGATATTGCATTTTGAGTGAAGCTACTTTTGTTATTGTGAAAAAAATGGAAAAAAATGAATTTCGTGTGTTGATGAAACACTACTTTTTGATGAAAAAAAGTGCCGCCGATACCAAAAAATGGCTTGATGAGTGTTATCCAGACTCTGCACCGGGCGAAGCAACAATTCGTAAGTGGTTTGCAAAATTTCGTACTGGTCATATGAGCATCGAAGACGATGAACGCAGTGGACGTCCAAAAGAGGCTGTTACCGATGAAAACGTGAAAAAAATCCACAAAATGATTTTCAATGACCGTAAAGTGAAGTTGATCGAGATAGATGACACCCTAAAGATATCAAAGGAACGTATTGGACATATTATTCACGAATATTTGGATATGAGAAAGCTTTGTGCAAAATGGGTGCCGCGTGAGCTCACAATCGATCAAAAACAACAACGAATTGATGATTCTGAGCAGTGTTTGGAGCTGTTATATCGAAATAAAACCGATTTTTTTCGTCGATATATAACAATGGACGAAACATGGCTCCATCACTTCACTCCGGAGTCCAATCGACAGTCAGCTGAGTGGACTGCACGCGATGAACCGAACCCAAAGCGTGGAAAGACTCAACAATCGGCCGGTAAGGTTATGGCGTCTGTATTTTGGAATTCGCACGGTATAATTTTCATCGACTACCTTGGAAAGGGAAAAACCATCAACAGTGACTATTATATAGCGTTATTAGAGCGTTTGAAGGATGAAATTTCAAAAAACGGCCTCATTTGAAGAAGAAAAAAGTTTTGTTTCATCAAGACAATGGACCGTGTCACAAGTCGATGAAAACCATGCTGAAATTGAACGAATTGGGCTTCGAATTGCTCCCTCATCCACCGTATTCTCCAGATTTGGCCCCCAGTGACTTTTTTCTGTTCTCAGACCTCAAGAGAATGCTCGCTGGTGAAAAATTTAGAAGCAATGAAGAGGTAATCGCTGAAACTGAGGCCTATTTTGAGGCAAAGGACAAATCGTACTACAAAAATGGCATGTTTCTATTAAACGATGCGAACTTTTCAGCCGAACTGTTATGTTCAATGTGTACGGGTAAAATAAAATATGCATTTGTAAGTACCACGAATACTATTTTTTACTTCAATTCGAGTTGTCAAAAGTAGAGTACTTTTTGACATATGAAACTGGGTGAAATACTACCCGTATCCATAGTACTGGTCAACGAAATAAATGGGTTAAATAACATGTATAAGTGGCTGAAAATCTCTTGAGTGATTTTATTTATTGATTTCTTCAAGCAAATTTAGACTACACATAAATGGTTTACAATATTTACTTAGATACTACGCACGACATACCTAGGTCAAGATGTTCGCAATATTGATTGTAGTGGCGCATTATTCGATTGATTGGGCTATATTTTGCATAATTTGTTCTACTGTTTCTTTCTAAAAATAATTTCCTGGTTCGTAATTGACGGCTAGGTGTATAAAAATTTAATTGCGATAATAAAGAAGGTGATAGAATGCGTTGAGAAATAATGTCGCTGATAAAATAAAGCATTGCAAGGTCGCGGCGTTCTTTAAGTGTTTGAACATTGATGAGCATGCAGCGTGCTTCATATGGTGGTAAAGGAAATGCTGTCCAGTTGAATTTACAAAGTGCATATAAAAGAAATTGTTTTTAAATAGATTCAATGCGTTCTTCGTGAATAATATTGTATGGATTCCATACTAGGCTGCAATATTCAAAAATAGGTCTGACATATGTACTGTATCATAGTTTAATTGTGTATGGGTCCTGAAAGTTATGACTGAAGCGTTTAATAAAGCTCAGCATGCTATTTGCTTTTTTGATTATGGTATTGTAGTGTTCCACAAAAGTGAGCTTGGAGTCTAAGATTACGCTTAAAATTTTACATTTTTCTACAAGTTGATTTCATAGATGTATGTTTACAGATATAGTTTCATTTTTCCTACTGAAAGCTATTGAGTTACATTTTTTTTACATTGAGTTGGAGTAGACTTTTGCAGCACCAAATGTGGAATAGATTAATTTCATTCTAGAATAGTACAGCGTCGTTGATATTTTTAATTTCTATGAAGAGTTTCATGTCGTCTGCATATATAAGCACTTTCAGATTTTTGAGTATGAAGGAAATGTCGTTTATATGTAAAATGAAAAGGAGAGGCCCTAAGTGAGAACCCTGAGGTACGCCAGAAGTTACATTAATTGGTTCTGACAGTATGTTTTGGAAGCGGACTACCTGTACACGATTCGTTAAGTATGATTTGAGCCATTCCAGAAGAGTATGTTTTATGCCATATTTTTGTAGTTTGTGTAGTAGTAATGGTATGTCAATACGGACGAAAGCTTTGCTAAAGTCAGTGTAAAAAGTTTCTACGTGGTTTCCAGCGTCCATTGCATTCAGAGTGAATGTCATAAATTCTAAGAGATTTGTTGTAGTTGAGCAGCCTTTAAAAAAGTTTGTTAGTTATTACATTTTTAAGTTGATGTAAAAGTTTTTCGTTAACAATTTTTTCAAAAATTTTTGGAATGCATGAGTTAATGGCTATTCCACGGTAGTTCCGATTGTGAGATTTTGCAGCAGATTTAAATATTGGTACAAGAAAAGAAGATTTTTTTTTACTATTTTTTACTTCAATTCGAGTTGTCAAAAGTAGAGTACTTTTTGACATATGAAACTGGGTGAAATACTACCCGTATCCATATTACTGGTCGACGAAATAAATGGGATAAATAATATGTATAAGTGGCTGAAAATCTCTTGAGTGATTTTAGGAAGCGTGAGAACGGGTTTCAAGAATCATCAGAATTAGTGCATGGTCGAGCGTATAGCTTGCCTATTTGTTCAGTTTCAGTCATTTTTAACATTATTTTATTTAGGTTTCGATTTGTTCTGTTTAATTCTTTTTTCAGGAGTTCACTTATTTTCTCAAAGAGGAGTAGGCCTCAACAGTTCTATCAAATTTAGCATGTTTGTCATCATCTTATGTCATCATCTTATATAATATACGTGAATAATCCAATAAAATTCTCAAATAACTTTAATTCATTTGGCTATTTATCAGCAATCCGAAAATAAATCATATTTGATTTCTTAATCAATATGAAAACGGGCAATTTTCTACCCATTCTCACTCCGTTCCTTCATACAAAACTGGGTAATCTATGACTATGACCTAATTTATGACATATATTTGCTTTACCCATTATTGAGAAAATGATATTTCTCTGAAATATTTTTGTCGAAGTTTATCATTTCATTGTTGTATTCCTTTGATCAATTTGTTTTTCTCGTTGGGAACTGATAAAAAAGATCGACCGCATGAACAAATCCATCTGGATTGTACAGCTATTCTACAAGCGATTCTCGTTGAGCACATGTTCAAGTTAATGGTAAAATAAATAAAAATCACTGTTTCTATTACCCTATTCAATTTTTTCTAGTTTCTACATTGGACTTACACCGATGTACGATAGAAAATGATGCCTTGATTACAATTATATTCCAGCTTGTGTAGTCGGAACTACACCGGTGTAGCGGAGTATAGTAAACAGAAAAAGCCATCAATACATTACTCATAAAATTGACATCTGAAAAGTACCGTCTGATAATTTTACATTGACGGCGATTTTTTTGTCTAGCACTGTAGGCACGTGTATTTGGCTACCCGTTGCGCAATTCGTAATTAACTTCAAATTTACTACATTACTGTAATACATGCTATACAAATCCGAGAGAAGGGCATGATTATAATTTAGCAAATTGAATTGTACTCAATTAAATGCATTTTGGCGTGTGCTTGATGTTAAGTAAATAAAGTGTTTTGAGTTGTGTAAGAAATCACTCAATTGAGAAGCAAATGCTTTACTTGGCGTTCCACCTAAGCTTCATTATTTTGATATGTACAAGGTTTATAACTAATCTTACTGTTTATTGTTTATACTTTGCTTATAAAATTTATATGTGAAATACAAATGGATTTCAAAGTATAATAAGTTGAAAAATATCGGAATCATTAACAGCTCTGTCTAGTAACCAGTATTTATTTATTTGTAGACATCGCTACGGTACTAATGAAAATTGTTCAGATAAAGGTTTTCTCCTTAATATCGAACTCTAGATGAGCAAACCTAAAGCACAGAAAGCACCGATTGAACGGTCAAAGACAATTGTTTCTGTGGTTTCAGAAAGAGCAACATTCGATCGCGAAATTAAATACTCGTTGAAGAAAAAAGTAAAAGTCAAATATTGAGAAACTGTTTCGATTGATTTCATTGGTATTTTCCGATAAGATACTAAAGATATGAAATTTGAAGATGGTTAGATGGCGTTTATTAGCGGATTTAACCCCCTTCGAGTCGTTCGCCTCACATGATAGATGTTTCATATAGTGTCAGTTATAAATCTCGGAAAAACTAAACTAAGCGCTCTCATATAAGCTTTCTAATTTAAAAATAGGTGAAACTTATTTTACCTTCTACTCAAAGGGTTCGAGTTCAAAATTCGAGTCCCTGAGCAACACATAAAAAGCACATGTTGGGCTCAATTTGGCAAAGATAAGCATCGTTCAATTGCATGAAGCAAAATAGCATTGTGATTGCCATAATGTATGTTAGATACATTGTAGTAATATCAAATCAAATAAATGGCATTTCCATTTGTCGGAGATGTAATGGTATAAGACAACAAACCGCACTTTTTGGCTTTCTCATATACTACCCATACGGTTCTGGCCACTTTTGAGTTAGCCCGAAGGATAACCCCCGGTCTATTTTTACTCTACTTTTAAAAATTGCAAACATAATTTGGGGTTAGTTTAGTATCAAGTCGGGTCAGTCCCATATTGAAAGTACTCGCATATCTGTCATTAAAAATCAGGTTGCATTAATATATTTTTCTGTCCACTGTTCCAATATTTAGCGCTGGCAGTGCATGCAGAAATTTAGATAATGTAAGATAAAATATCTTTGAATCGATCTTTGGATATAGCCGGTACGATAATTCTTTTTTTTTATTTAAAAGATAGTTTTATTCCGGCCTATATACGTACAAGCTGTACGTGGCCGATTAAGCCGATTTTTTAAATAAAAGATTTTTTTGTATTGGATCTCGATATCACCCTTTTTTTAGGGGAAAAGGAGCTTCCATTTCCCTCCTGCGAGGATTGAGGGGCACTTTGTTCGCGGCTCGTCTCGTCATCCATTGCTTCATCGGTGGTTTTGTTCGCAGTCTTGAGTTCGTTGCAAGTTGCTGTTGATGCGCCTTGTTGTACATTGGTTGCAAATGCTGGTTGGTTGGAGGGTAAGTTTTTAACTGCAGCTGGTGTACTTTGTTCTATAGGGGATACAGATGGTTTCGTTGAACAAGATGCTTCATTGTTGTTGGTGGCTGTCACAGGTGTACTGGGTTTGCTTGGGGTTGGTGTGAAGGAAGCACCGTTGTCCTTTGGTGTAGTTGTCTCCTTGTTCAGTTTATCACATGGCTTTCCGTAGTGAACAGCTTTTTGGAAATATTGACATGTGGCCATCTGATTGTCATAGATAACAAGTGATTTGCACAAGATTCTTGTATCCTGACCGAAAGTCACATAAGAAGGTATAGGCCTCCTCAAGGGCATGCGTAACAAACGTACGTCATTTAGAATACCGGGGAAAAAGTTCCACTTTTCTTTTTCAATAGAGAGAATCTATCCGTATTGGGACATAGTTTTGCGAATATAAGGATCGATTACGCTTGAGGGAAGATCATGCACACGCACTTCTATAGCACTATCTTCCATATATACTGGAATGTTGTACTTAATGTTTTCGTGCTCCACGTAGTGCACATTGTTATTGTTTTTCGCGAATTGAATTGCATCCAACTCTTTATAAAACTGAATGTAAACAACATTATTTGTCTTATTGCATTGAAGTAAATGTACACGTTTAATATCAAGATGCATTTGCTTCTTAAGCAAATTCTTCCAGTTCTCGTACCGAAGGTCGAATTTTGCACTGCCTGAAGTCAACAATAATTGTACTCTTTCGTGTCGGCGGTAGCTTTTGTTCGTTTGGTTCACTCATTTCGAGGTCGTTCTATTGTTCACTACACAATACTGTACTTGATTTCTTCCGTCCCGGACGTAAGCGGTTCTGCTTTATCGACTGACTTGGATGAGATGAGAAAGTGGACTGGGCCTTGTCGTGTTAAAGACTGTTTTCCAGACTTTGCCCTTCATAATCGCTCAGCGGTTTTTTATAGAGTGAAGTTCAGATTTGCCTCTTTCGGAACCAAAATACTCCAACAATGGTTTCGGGTAACGGTACGATAATTCTTCTTGAATGTTTTGCATTCCGATCTCAGTTCCTCGTATAAATAGCTTCCTTCAGAATCAAACGTATTGTTCTTATTTATACTCACAATTTCATCCTCCTAAGCAACAACTTTAGGAAAAGATTAAGCACTTTTGCCATAACTTTGACCAAAATCAGATGTCGGTATATGCGAATATTTCAAATTAGAATTATCTCTAAAGTACTGTGCTGAACGAGAGATTTCAGAATATTTCTCTCGGGTGTTAGTGGTATTGAAGTCACTGTTTGAGCTGTCTTCCGTCAGACCCGGTCAGCTTGGAGTGAAATCAATTTTCAGTTCAGCAACGCCATCGCACGGCATCACATTCAACATATCATACTTCTAAGCACGAGATTGAAAGCGGACTCGCCTGAGGGCGTCATGCTCGCAAAAAAGGATGTTGACAATAATCTGTTCGGGAAATGTGAGAGCTGGATATCTTGTTAATATGATGTCTTTGCTTCCATGGAAGAGTCTGAAAATCTGACATCTCGTGCGAGAGAAGCATATCGGTATGCGAGTATCTTTTCGTTCGTTAACCAAAGTACTCGCATATGGCTCCCATCTTGTTGCAGAACAGATTTTAAATAAACGAATTATAATGTTTAAGTTTATAATGTAATCCATGTATGTGATTCAAAAGTATCACGAAACAATCATCATACTTGCGGAAAAGGGTATAAATTTCGTTGAGAAAAATATCAATCCACCAAATTGCCCTCAGCTTCGACCCATCGAACGTTACTGGGCAATCGTGAAGAGGGTCTTCAAGAAGACTGGTAAGGTAGCTGGGAACATACAGGAGTTCAAAAAAATTTGGGCTCAAGCGTCCAAAAAATGCGATGTTTAGTTTGAATAAAATAAAATAAAAATTTTATCATAATTTGGAAGAAAATTTTGTGGATAGCTTATTTTTATTACACTCCTTATTTTTTCATAATGTGAACAATTTTGGATTTTGGCCCATAAAGTGATAGTTTGCGGAAAGAACTATTATAGTTTTGTTTTTATTTGATGAAAAGTGCTGCAAAATCGCATTGAATGCTTGTTGAGGCATATGGTGATCATGCTCTATCAGAAGCAACATTCAAAAGATTGTTCAAACGGTTCAGAGATAATGATTTCGAATTACGAATTACGAGCAATAATAGATGAAGAACTTCAACGATCATCGTTCGCTTTCCTTCACTTTTGTTCGATAATCGCTCTGGTATTCCGACTTGTTCGTATATTCGGGACCGAACGATGCCGAGGCTGCATCGCTGCTGACATGACATGAAGGCATCGAACAAACCCCCGAATAACTTAACGCGAATGTGGAACGAGTGCGGTGAATAGTTCAACGTTATTTTCGCACTGAAGATGGATGAATAAACTATTTACACGAAGATTATGGGCAACATTGGTAATGATAAATGCTGCACAACAAACAATTTCTGACCGTTTCAAAGCTATGAGAAATGTTCAACACAAAAAAAATGGGTGCCACGTGAATTGAATGAAAGACACATAGAAAACCGAAATAACAGTTGTGAAATTTTGATTCAAAGATACGAAAGAAAATCAGTTTGACATCGAATTGTTACTGGCGTTGAAAAATGTATTTATTTCTAGAATGCTAAACGGAAAGAAATCAGAGATAATCCGGGACAACCATGAACATCGACTCCAAAACCAGATCAATTCGGCAAGAAGGCTCTGTGTTTGGTGGGATCAGAAAAGTGGGGAGCACAGAAAAAAATTATGAATTTTACAGGAGACATAATTATACAAACAATACTATTCTTTATGAATTTAACTCTTAAAATGGCACAATATTCCATTCGTGCAGAATTTTACTGGCTTCTAGTGTAATTTGCACTAGGCTAGCAAGTAACACTGTATGGGTTTATATGTATCAATTATTTATTTAGCAGATATGTACTTCTGTGGCTCAGTCAATCAACTGGAGTGCTTTGTGATCTGATGGTTCTTGATTCAAGTTGCGCTGTTGTTATCGATCTTTTGTTTTTTATTTCATTCGATTTCAAATCATGTGATTCTCAAATCACTCAATTTTCCATTTGTGTGCATCTTATGAGACGTAAAATCACAAGATTATTTCGATCTGTGCGTATCATGAGCTTCTAAAACCTAATGAAATAGTTAATACTAATCGCTACAGATAAAAAATGATCAATTTGAACCATAAATTGATCGAAAAATAACCAGAATGGGTTAGAAGACACGGAAGAGTATGTTTGATGCACGACAACGCATCTGCACATAATGCAAAACCAGATTCTGGAGCTGCTACCCTACCCACCGTGTTTATCAGACTTGGCTCCTTCCGACTACCATTTTTTTCATCGATGGCTGCGCATTGGCTGAGTAGCACTTCGATTCCAACGAAGAAGTCGAACATTTCTATTGCGGTGGTACCTATAAATTGCCAGGAAGGTAATTAAGATAGAAGTTTTTTTGAATGCAAAAATCGGATAAAAAGATAAAAACAAACAGACCGGAGACGAATATGAAAGGGACCGTCATAAACCACGTGGACCAAAATCAGGTATTTTTCAACCCCCCGTCCCCCCTGGTAGACTTTCGTAGACTGATTGATAATTTTCTTACAAAATTTTATTCTATTGAGAATTGAGAGAAGGATATTAAATTTTTCCATTATCTCGATTCAGTTGGCTATGCGCAGTACTGTAATAAAGTCAACCAAGAGTTACATGGATTTGAACTGACGAACTTCAATTTTAATTAAATTTTGGGGAATTTTAATACCATACCAGCTGTTTTCTAGTAATGATAATCTCGCTATTATAAACCGTTGTCATAAAGTCGCAGTTATTTAAAAGGTGAAGATATACAAGAAAATCTCAAGCGGCTTTACTGGATGAAAGATAAGAAAGAAAATGTGTTTCCTTGTAAAGTGATTAAAATGAACAATTTTAAGGGTGGAAATAGTTAACAGGTTCGATTTCAACCTCTAAGGTATTAGCAAATGTTTACTTTTCCAATTACAATCATTTCGGTTTTTGAAATCTGCTTTTCGTTGGGTGAAATACACTGATAACGGCATCACGCCAGAATTTTTTAATTGTGATCGGCTATGCATGAGCGATAAATCCTGTTCATTTTCTCACTCTACTAGCATTGGTCCTGTGACACTTGTGAACCAGACCAGTTTTTTAATGTTTTTTTTAATCAATCGAAGGAAACGCGCGGACGGTTAACTAAGCTAATCTAAATGTCTTGAAAAATTTTACAAATACTTATGAGACTACGTGGACTTCAGTTGAATTTTGCTATTTTTACATAGTGGAAATTCTATGATGAATTCAGTTTGAGACAAAAGCAAAGATCAGGGTTGATAAATTAATAAAAAATTACCAGAAACATGAGTAATCTACCCAAACGCAAAACAGAACCGGTTGTATCTTGCGGTAAATTACTGCTCGATCTTGCATCAAAACAACGCACAAGTGCAAGGTCATCTCCGAATTGGCACTATCACCGGTAGTGGCAAGCCCCCATAGGCGGAACAGCATAAAGCGATTATTGACAGCACGCGATTTTTTATATACATGAGCTATAATTTTTTTACGTTGTTGAATGAGTTTTTATTAATGAAGTTCGGTCAATGTATGATAGCTACAATCGAAGACCATGCCGAAGCGGAGAGATCCATGTTCTCACCTTAAACTCCGAAGGCACATAAATTATAGCAATACTCACGAGAGATATTTCACATATTGCTACTGATAACCAAATAAACTTGCTCAGTCGAGGTACGATTGCCGATCGTACTCTCTACCGACATCGCTTCGTAACGTTGCCGTTACCTTCGGGGCTTTTGTTGATATGCAATAATTACCCAACGGTTTTCGTTGACGGATTTCGATTCGTTTATTAGACTAGAACTTGCACATTATCTCTCGGGGGCAGCGCACGACCGATCGCAGCCGGATTGATATATAAAAGCACCCTCGATGCTGCGAACAATTTAGTTTTAGTTCGTTTACGTCGAACAAGACCAGCCAAGTAGCCTTCGAACGGCTAGAGGTGCTTCTGATTCTCTAGAAGTTCAAGTTCTCAGAGTAAAGGAAGCTATTAACCATTGGCCCCAATAGTTCAGTGATTTGTTGTAGAAGTGTTCAGAAGTGTAATAATTTCGACAGTGTTAGAGCGAACAAGAACCTGTACTCCAAAATGCCTTCCACGGGAATATTAGAAGTCGCTCTTCAGGTCGTCGAAGATTCCAGCATATCTAGTGGATCGGACAGCGCTGGTGTGTCTGAAGACGAGGATGTTCAATTGTTTTCTACTATTGGGAATACCGTAACATCCACACCTTTGAAAAAATCCTCGTTGAAAAGCAAAGATGACGAACACATCAAAACCTTTAAGACCAATTCGAAGCGTTATGCGAGTCTTCCAAATCGTGACCAGCATCAGAAGTTCCTGACGGATTTTCTATCTGAAGTTTTGAACAATGCTGTCTTCAATGCTACTGATCGCGCCAACAAAGTGCTCAACTGGGTAGATCCCGAAGAGCTAAAGCGAACGCTTGACTTAGAGCTGAAAGATGAGCCCGATTCCGACGAAAAACTGCTAGAGTTAGCCAAAGCTACCATCAAACATTCAGTCAAAACTGGCCATCCTTACTTCATGAATCAGCTGTTTTCGTCTGTTGACCCGTACGGATTTGCTGGACAAGTTCTAACGGATGCGCTGAATCCAAGCGTCTACACCTTCGAGGTATCTCCGGTGTTTGTCCTGATGGAAGAGATTGTGCTCAAAGAAATGCGGAGTATTGTGGGATTTCCCAATGGTTTCGGAGACGGCATATTTTGTCCCGGTGGATCAATGGCGAACGGTTATGCTATTAGCTGTGCACGTTATAAGTTCATGCCGGATATCAAGGTGCGTAGTTTTACTATAGACTGGAACGATATTAGATATTTAGAAACAATTGGACCATAGTGCGTTTAATGCTCGACTTTCAATCTAAAGTGACTTTATCGAACTTAAATGCGGTAACATTGTACACAACCAGTCCTGAGAACTTAACTCAATTTCAAAACAGAGTAAAATATGTATAACAAGTATATTTATTTCCAAATTGACAACATCGAAAAAAGATTGATCAGTTAATATATCGTCCATCATACAGGTTTTTTTTAAATAACTATTTATTGGAATATGAGTTAAAATTAAATTATTAAGATTTACATTGGGTGTTCAGCCAAAAATGGTGACTTTTCAGCCCTACATATACATGATTTGGTTATTATCATGAAGACATCATTTGCTTCCGCAATTCTGAGATTTTTGTGTAGGGAAAATTCTAAACCTCCTTGTATTGTGTAATGGGGAAGAGGAACTTATATATTAACTTACTAACTAGTACAGATAGCGAATCGATTCAATTGAAGATTGCATCGATTTTTGTCGGAATTTGCCTATAATATTATGTGACATTACATCTAATGGTTCTATATTTGTGAGTCTGTGTAACTCATTTGTACTAAACCGGGGAGGATGCTTCAAAATCATTTTCAGAATGGAAATGGAACAACAACTTGACCAAATTGGTACTGCATAAAGCATGGCTGGTCTGAAAATTTGTTTATAAATTAACAATTTGTTTTTTAGACAGAGCTTAGAATTTCTGTTTATAAGAGGATATAAACATTTAATATATTTATTACACTTTGCCTGGATTCCTTCAATGTGAACCTTGAAAGTGAGTTTGTCCATCATACAGGTAAAAATTTGCATTACAAAGTGTTAAATTAAAATCGTAAAACTTTACTTGAACTTATGTTTATAAAGACTTCAAAGTCACAGTATAAAAGGTAAAGTTGCGTATATACTCCTCACTAAGAATCCTTCCCGGTTGTGGTTCAAACATACGTCGTCTGGCTTACAACAACAATACTTTGCATTCAAAATACTGTTAAAACGTCCAAAGAGGTTTTTAGTGTGCAAAAAGACTAATAAGACAATTTCTCCAAAAGCTCGTGAATATAAATTTTATTTTCAATTTACTACAAAGGAGAATGAAATAACTTTTTAAACCTAAAATTTAATTGTTATTATATGGACGAGGATCCATTTTATATCAAAACGAGTATATTTGTGGACAATGGAAGTCCAAAACTTGGCCGTGAAAAAGGACTAGTAGCAACATCGTTCTACAAATGTTGAAGTCAGTTGTGTTTGATAGTGACTTCAAATCATTGTTGTACTATCATGTGATTAAAGGATCGTTTTTTTTTCACTGAGAGCCAATGCAATCTTGGTTGAAGAGTGTATCTTTATCACTTAAATCAGCATTTACCAAAGAATGCTGTCGTTCAGCTTTTACTGCAATCATTCTGCGGTTGTAGATGACCTTCAAACGGCGTTGCAAGCGTAGTAAATTGCAACTCTATATACAAATGTATAAAATCGTTACAATTGAAATCAAATGGCCTTTTTCAAACACGTCATGGCACAGCTACGTCCCGCATACGCATGGCTGCCAGACGGCTGACTAAACGCTGCCAGCTGGAAAAATATAGCTGGCAGACATTCTGGTGACCGACTGCCTCACCGCTGGCAGTTATACAACTCAAACGATACAACCGTATCCACCAGGATTTTTCCACATTGAAATCTTTGACATTTTCAGCGAAGGTGAGAAGATAAAAACGCTCGGCTAACTTAGCTACAGGCGACATTGTTTTGTCAAATAGGATTTGACAACCGTCACTGAATCAATTTTGGTAGCCGTCTGGTGGCCATGGCTGCCCAGGTAGCCAAAACGCTATGCGGGGTAATGTTACTATCACTAGCTTTACGCGCGCTTCCTCGTTGCAGTTTCAAACGTCTCACTGACTGAACGCCAGTTGTCCGGCAGTTTGGCAGTTCAATGTCAAGCGCTTCTATATTGTTTGGTTAGCGAACACATTAGGTTTCCATAGCGGAACACCATCCATATTTGGAAACCGGTTCCTTTTTCACTGAACAGTTGCAAATAAATAAAAGCGGAACAGATTAATCAAGCATAGCGAATTTTGAAAGGTGCTTCAGTGTGAACCGGAAAGATGAAAAATCCTGTTTTATGTGTGGAGTAGTTCAATGACTGGTATATTAGTCATGACTGCTAATAAATCTGATTTGCATATTGATAAAGTTTAATTCTTTCAATGCCTTATTATTTTTCGTTCTTCATTACTTAAACCGAGTGCTTCAGTTTATTTTTCAGAAGAATAATCACTTTAAAAATTTCTTTTCCTAATATTTTGTATTGTTGATTAATATCGTTAACTGAAACTTTGACTACATGTTCTGCTCTAATATATGATTTTTTTTTGTTTTTCGACAGTTTAAATTAAAATAAAAAAAATCATCGAATTGTATTTACTTCTGACGCAAATGATCACAGTAGGCATAAAAGATCTCAAATTCCAAACGATCAAAAATAATTTAGTTGTGCTAGTAAACAAACAAAAAAATATCTCGGATAGTTGACGAAAGCATGCCTCAGTATGTCGCGCATGGACCTACACTGATAAAAATTTGCACGATCGATTCATATGTGGATAGCACTTCAACTTAATTTTCATTTCACTACATAACCAAAGCGATTTATTTTAAGATTCCACGTGCAAATTCACTAAGATGCCAGATTAGATTATTTTTCAATTAGCTTAGATGTGGTTTCCTTTGGATGTGATGTGTTTTGCTATTGAATCGAACAATATGTGTTATAGTTTATGAAACTCATATAAAATCTAGAGGTAACGATATATCTTATCGTTTCCATGTGCATTTCACATTAATGTAGCATGATTTCCACTAAATACCAACAGTTTTTATTCTCATTTAATGAGTTAAGGGTAAGCTTTCATGAATTTCATGTGTTCTACATGTAGTGATAGTTCAAATGATTTGTACATGATGCTAGCGTGCTAATTGTTTCCAGTGTATGGAATGAAAATGAAAGTGTTATTATTGCAAAATGCGGTCAATTCCTAAATATCTAGCATGTGAGTTGTGAAGGTAGATAAAAAGATAAATGTGTATAATTGTAAATAGTGTCTGCGTTGAAAGGCTACAGAGCAGGCATGACATAATAAAAACGGTACGTAGAATTATTAGTAGATCAAGGAAGACAAACTATAAACAGCTACTAAAAATAATTCCACAGTATTGCACTGTATTTTCGACCCAAGTATTGTGTACTGCTTTTTCCTGTTAAATGTACTGTATTTTTTCACATCGAAAAATAAATACAAAATTTTAGGTCTTTGACGCATTGAATTTCGATTCGCCGCAACACATAACTTAAGGGAGAACAATGAAAGCATGTAACGCAAATAAATACATGCCAACAGAAAACGGCGAGTTGTCAATGACAACAGGGCGTCAAACAGATTTCTCTCTTTCTTTCCTTTTCATCATTTTTTATTCAATCTTGTTAAAAATTTTCCAAGTCGAAAATAGCAATTTCTCAAAAAAAAAAAAAAACAAATGAAGTTACACCAAAATGTGGTGGATTTTTTTTCCATTTGTTCCATATTTTTCAGTTTTTATTCAACTATAAAACACCTATTTCCAGCGAAAAAAAAAACTATCGAAACGAAAATATATCATCTGTTTCATTATTTTCATTTGTTTTTACAATTTTTAAATGAAATTCAGTGAGTAAAAATGTACTGGTTTTTCCAAAGTCGATTGTACTTTCACGATTTTTCTGCAAAATGTACTGTTTTTTGCCATGAAAAATATACGAGCGTTCAACGACAAGTTTATTTAAACTATCTGTAACAAGTTTATTTGACTAACAAAGTGAGTAGAAAACGACAGTGTATAAAGTGTAGTGGAATTTAAAGGAAAACACTATTCGATGTTCTGCTTACACTTTTTTTTTAATCTTGACTGTTATATTTGCTTGACGAAAACATAACTGAAAAAAAACTTTTAAAAGTGGGGATAATTCCCAATATATAATGAATTGAAGTAAAGCACAAGTTTGTGAAATTATAAGTTTGTGAAATGGAAGTTTCGGAATCATATTTTCATTTCTCATGTTCATCTGGCTAATTCTACTCGAAGAAAGACTGATTGCAAATCGTAACAGTTCGGCTGAAAAGTTCGTATCGTTTAATAGAAACACACATTTTTTTGCCAAAATTCGTTTTTATTATTCAACATAATTGTCATCAGCGGCGATACAGCGATTATAGCGATCTTCCAACTTTTCGATACCATTTTTGTAGTACGATTTGTCCTTTTCCTCAAAATAGGCCTCAGTTTCAGCGATTACCTCTTCATTGCTTCTAAATTTTTTACCAGCGAGCATTCTCTTGAGGTCTGAGAACAGGAAAAAATCACTGGGGGCCAAATCTGGAGAATACGGTGGATGAGGGAGCAATTCGAAGCCCAATTCGTTCAATTTCAGCATGGTTTTCATCGACTTGTGACACGGTGCATTGTCTTGATGATACAAAACTTTTTTCTTTTTCAAATGAGGCCGTTTTTTTGAAATTTCGTCCTTCAAACGCTCTAATAAAGCTATATAATAGTCACTGTTGATGGTTTTTCCCTTTTCTGACTGTCGATTGGACTCCGGAGTGAAGTGATGGAGCCATGTTTCGTCCATTGTTATATATCGACGAAAAAAATCGGTTTTATTTCGATATAACAGCTCCAAACACTGCTCAGAATCATCAATTCGTTGTTGTTTTTGATCGATTGTGAGCTCACGTGGCACCCATTTTGCACAAAGCTTTCTCATTTCCAAATATTCGTGAATAATATATCCAACACGTTCCTTTGATATCTTTAGGGTGTCAGCTATCTCGATCAACTTCACTTTACGGTCATTGAAAATCATTTTCGGATTTTTTCCACGTTTTCATCGGTAACAGCCTCTTTTGGACGTCCACTGCGTTCATCGTCTTCGGTGCTCATATGACCAGTACGAAATTTTGCAAACCACTTACGAATTGTTGCTTCGCCCGGTGCAGAGTCTGGATAACACTCATCAAGCCATTTTTGGTATCGGCGGCACTTTTTTTCATCAAAAAATAGTGTTTCATCAACACACGAAATTCCTTTTTTTCCTCACTCACTATGCGGTACGGCTCAAGCTTAGTTTAGCTTAGTTGACCGCCCGTGACTTTTTCGTGATTGATCAAAAACCAGTTGAAATTAATATTTCCAACCAGTGATAGCATTTCACTAGAGTGATACAGCTGCGTGTAAGTGTAAGTTTTATGTTACAAAAAGGAATGTGCACTTGTGTTCAGTGTCGAACAGACAGATTATGGGTGTGCGCTTGCGGCTAAACAATTCGGTGCGAGAGAATCATATTCTCTTCGCATGAATCGCTCCTACGCTCCTCTCGCCTAAATACACCCATGTGTGCACCGGGGCTTGCACTGGTGAGCAAACACTTCTGCGAATAATTTATAGAAAGTAGAGCTGGCTTTGCTATGGAAATATTAATTGCAGTAGGGAAAAATAAAATTCAACGATAAATTGTATTTTTGCCGAATGGACACCAACAAAAAATGACAAGGCATGGTAATCACTATCACATTACAGTTATAAGTTATAAGTCTCTCCATTTCACTTATAAGTTATAAATTTAGCTCAAAACTGTTTCAATTGGTGTATAAAGTTAGCTGCTCACCAGAAAAAAAATTTTTTTTTGTTTTCATCAAGAGTCATTGAAAAGTACTTTGATGAATCTGATAGTAATATTTATGAGAAAATGAATGTTATAAGAAGAACATCATTACACCACTTGACGAATTAAAACAGGTTTCTATTCAATCGTTTTACGTTTCGCCTTCGGCTCATCAGTACATTAGAAGATTATGTCGAACAACTAATGCCACCTCGCGGATCAACATAATCCGTTAGGCAGACTGCAATTCACTGAGAGGTTTTTACCATTTTATACCATTCACTAAAATGTTTTTAAAATGTATTAAATCTTTTCAAAATTTGCCTAGTCTTTTGTTATTGATAGTTGAAAAAAACTTAGGAGAACTGTAACCCTCATGCGAACTTTTGTACGACAATTTCCCATCACGTGTAACAAACGCATAGAACAATGAAATTGAATACCAATAAACGGTGGACAGCCAGACGATCACCTGCTTATTGAGTGATCATCGCTGATCGAGATAGTAAACAAACATACAACTCAATACGGTCAAGTTCAGTGAAATCAAGTTTCGCTTATGTATACTAACTGTCGAAACATCAACCTTATCTTGCTTATGAAATGCATCTACTGAGGCATGAATATACTCTGATAGCAATCAGGGCACGTCACATCATTATAAATTGTTTAATGTTTTATTGATTTGAATCGTCGCGCTTTTTTTCTGCAATGCTTACTGATGATAGTGTTGATTGTTTTCTGCGAACAAGTGCTTATTAATTTTTCATTCTTTGTTCTCATTCACCACTTCTTATTTGTATCTCTTTTTTCACAGACAAAAGGATTGCAGTCACTTCCGCGCTTAGCAATCTTCACATCAGAGGACGCTCACTATTCGGTGAAAAAATTGGCCTCTTTCATGGGCATCGGATCAGATAACGTGTATCCAATCCGTACAAATTCCATTGGCAAAATGAGAGTGGACTGCTTGGGTAATGATTTTCACAACAAACACATACTACACGATTGAATTCTGATTGGTAAATATTCTAACTTGACTCACAGAGGCTGAAATTTTACGTGCTATATCGGAAGGAGCTCTACCATTCATGGTATCTGCAACCGCTGGAACTACGGTGATCGGAGCATTCGATCCTCTGGAGCAGATCGCTGACTTGTGTCAAAAGTACAAACTGTGGCTGCACGTAGATGCGGCCTGGGGTGGCGGTGCACTTATGTCCAAGAAATACCGAGGTCTATTAAAAGGAATTGAACGGTGAGTCGTTTTATTATTCTGCTCTTTGTTACCAGGAACGCTAATAACCGCTTTTATTTATAATTAATTGCTATTCTAAAAAGAGTTGTCATTTTTTGTTCTTGTTAAATTATTCATTAATTAGGTCTGGTAATCAACGACATTAGACTTCTACGGATACGCGAGAGAAGAGATTGTAGCTTGACTATCTGAAATGAGATGAAAAATGATTATCTTCTGCCTCAGAAAGGCTGGCTCCTGCATAGAGATAAGGCTTAGAACGCACGACTCGTACTCTTTTCTTACATGGAACTTATTCTAAATTCGTCTCATCTTTGTATTTCTCTTACCTGATAGAGTCACTAAGCTATAATTGTTATATTACTTAGCTCTGTTCAATGTTGCGTCAGATATTATACTATAAAAGATTTAGAAAGATACTCCATTACTAGATTCATTATAGGTAAACTATAGGAAAATCATTGGACTATAGACAAGCTCATTCTACATGGTCTGCCGCCTAATTTTTATTATTTGAGTCGGTCGGGCGATTGCGACTACTTTATCGATTGATTAGTACGCATAAAATTGTGTTTGCGTCGAATTACCATTTATACCGAAATATGTTATATAAATTTTAATACATACCGAGGTGATTTAATGAGCTTCAGTAAACATTCCCGATTTTCTTTTTAATTCAACAATAGTAGGGGAGTAGCTTTCAAATAAGCCTAAGCTTGTTGAAATCGATTAAACCATATCCGAAAAATTAAGCGTATAGAATAAATCTTCAAACGGTGCAAATTTTGAAGAATTCGGTAATTTTTTACCGAACTTTCAACAGCTGAACGGTAATCAGATCGGTAATTGGATTGATTACTGATCGTTCGGTAATAAAGATTATGCTGAACTGTCAAACAACTACCGAACAGTTCTGTAAACCAAATGGAATCATCTAACGATTAGTTCGGTAATTATTTTGTTTTTGTTATCATTTTTGATAAAATTCTAAATTTGAATGGATTTTCGGATTTAAAAAAACAACACAAATTTTCAACTTACGATTGTGTTTTCCGGATTTGGATATTTTTCACAGAAACGAGTGAAGCAAATTAGAACCAGTGGCTACGGTTTTATTGCCCTACATATGCACGAAAAAAGAAAAACATAGTTTATCAGTGGCAGCTGGTAAAATTGAGAAAAAATTGCGACTAAATATTCCGGTTGGTCGGAATTATGAGTGGCTTCCAGAATACCGCACAATCGAGTCCACCAGAAGTTACCTTCGAACGATATATGTTGGCAGCAAGTGGACATAATCATATGAAATTACTTTCCGCCTATAAGTAAAAAAATAGCTTTGAGGAGTTCTGTTTTGAGAAAATGTGTACCGGTACCTCAATTCGTTCTACGAGCACATCAAGATTTTTTTGTTTGGTTAATAAAAATACACTTACTGAAAATTTCAATAACTGTTTGACAGCTAGTTTCCATGACAATCAGTATTTATAGGAGTTCGGTAATTGGTAGACAATTTTACCATACGGACAGTATTATTTTTACCGTACTCGGCGAAAATTTCATAATTTTTGTAAAATGATAATCTTGTACCGAAACATTGGCTATTTCTAATGATTTAATAAGTTTTCGTCAAAAAATTACCGAACAACGGAATCAAATCCTAGTGTGCATACACACATACAAAAGTTGTACCTTTCTATAGAGAATGGCAAATACAATACTTGGCTTTGTGGGCCAACTTGATCTGTGTTTTAAAAAAAACAAGAAGAGAAAAAATATTTTGAGTTTTGCCTTTCTCAAAGAGAAAATGAAGAAAATGCACTCGATTTTTTCAGTGACCGCTGAAAAAATGCACTCTTCAGAGCAGTTAGAGGCCTTAAACTTAGATTCAAATTATAGGCTCTATAGTCTTAATGCCAGATATTGAGTTTTATCCGGATCCGACTTCCGGTTCCGGAATAGCGGCGTAAAATGTGCAGAAATTGAAAAAAGTGTACACGAATATCTCAGAGACCGCTTGACCAATTTTCAAAAACTTAGATTCAAATGAAGTGGATGACCAAACACATTAAGTTCGGGCATACCGACAAGCCGGAAATCATTTCAGTTTCTCAGAAATGAGAGGTATCATGGTCCCGAATCCGGAATTGCAGGGTGAAGTGTATTTGAAACTACTGTCATTTGGAGTGACAGTGCAAAATAAGGAAATCCTTCTGAATTTTGTTCAAAATTGTTTCAATTTGTAGGTTATGCTAGTGGCTGACCAAACGAATCAATTTCAGGTATACCCGTTCCCGACTCTGGAAATACTGGAAATAGTGGTAAAAAAACGGAACTCACGTCATTTTCTTAGAGAGATGACTCAATCGATTTGCACAAGCCGTAAACTCAAATGAAAGGTCTTTGGAATCACAATCTGCTATCGAGCTTCGTCCGACTTCCGGTTCCGAGACTTTGGAGAGATATGTGTCTGCAATCTCGAACCGTAATTTAGAGTGACGATGCAAATGATAGGAGAAAGGCAGCATTACTCCACTAGATGGAATCAAACAGTTTTTTTTCGGTGTTATGAGTACCGTAACAGCTAATTACGTACAATTTCTGTTTCGTCGATTCCAATCAGGAAGTTGTGATGTTGAAGGGGTCAATCTATGAAACGCTAGAAAAATGTTCCTTGTTTATTGTTCCATTGTACAGGAACAAAAAAAGTCGTGTAAATTTGTTCTAGACTATCTATAGATGCAAGCTTGAGTAAAGCGAAAAAAAAAACAAATACAAACATTGAAACAGGCTGACATGTTGACTATTTCCCGGAGCTGGTTGTATAAAAGTCGTTTTCCCGATGTTCTCTGAAATCGGGATCATATAGATAATATATCAAATTAATCAAGAGACTCAGCTCAAGTGCATGAAATCCAAATACTTATGTCGTTTTCGCTTGAAAAAACTAAAACTGACCCAGGGTAGTTTCATCAAACGAACACTTTCCACGAAACTGTGTTGATTTCGCACTTAGCAACGGGAGTTTGAGCAAACCTGATATGAAAACCCGGTTCGAAACTGACTCGATTTTCAGTTCAACCACGTTGAAACTAGGTTCAAAACTGGCTTCAAACAAACGGTTTGACAGCAGTTAGAGTGGAAACTGGGTTAGGTTTGGCATCAAGCGAAAACGACATTAATGAACATATATTGACATATCACAGATAACAGATATACAGGCTCGCATATAAACTGTGTGTAAAATTTTGAATGAGAAATTGTTGTAGTTGGAAAGTTTCTCAAATGGACAAACGAATTTTGTCATCGTTCCAGTACGATGGCTGTTCTTAATTCCAATAATTCATAGCAAGTTTAAAATTTACAGAGGTTTTTTAAAAAAAAAATAGTTCGAGCTTGCATATTTTGTAAAGTAAGGTCAAGTCAGGATTATTTTAGTTCTAGATGCATAGTTTATATCAGTTTTAAAATTTATATTTGGAAATTATAACAAAAAAATATGGCATCCCTAGCCGCGTTCTTTTCGTGTTTCATATATAGAAAAAAATAGGTCAGTAGAACTGTTCGAATAAATAAAACTAAAACGACTGGCTGGGGATACGTTTGCTTCAGTTCTATTATAGATCTCCCATATATAACTTCCAGCTGTTTAATTGGCTCTAAAGGTACTCCCATGCATCTCGTGTACTAAAATTATTAGTTATAGTAAGATCTGCTATCACTGTTCAGTGCAATGTCACAAAGGGTTACACGGAACCGTAAAACAACATCATTTTAAACACATTCCTCCCAATTTGGGGGTTCCGTTCAATAACCTAATTATAAGTAAAGTGGCTCTAGGTAGTTTCCGTTAGGCGCAGTACAAAAAAATACTTAAAGATAAGTTAAATCTACTCAATGGAAAGTTATATGTACTCTACAGTTCAGTCTTATTGACTCAATTTAGGGTTGATACGGTTTACTTAATTTTAGCTTATTGATCGAAACTCACACTGCTGGGTGGTTTTGCTTTTTTTATTATGAAAACAATGGAAGGAGCTAATGAAAGAAAAATTTTCAAAAGAACCCAAAATTAAGTAGAAAGAAGTCAAATAATTGATAGTTTTTATTTGCCGTGTAGATTATAATTGGTATAATTGCTTCTAATTTTTACGTCGATATAACAACAGTACTGCTCATTTGTCAAACTAATTTTCAGTGATATTTCTTCATAGAACTGAAGCCAAAATATTGGATTCGATTTTTTACAACACGTTGATTGGCAGTCGAGTAATTTGTAAAATATGAGAACAATGGAGTTTTCATATAGTCAAACATTAAATGCCAACAAATGGACCGTTTAAAGTTATCGATGGACCAAAAACGTCCACCACGGGTTCGTCAGAAACTCCGGGAGCTTGGTTAGGAAGTGTTACCGCGAACACCTTATAGTCCGGTCCTGGCTCGAATTGATTACCTTCTTTATCTTGCATTGCAAAATTTTGTTGGTTAACAAATATTAACATTAAAAGAGGACAGTGAAAATCAAACAGCTTTGCGTCAATTCTATTGCCGTTTTTCATTGAAAAACACAGCGTGGATTGCTCTGGTTTTGCACTTTCGAGCAGAAATCGCAATGAAACACCGTCAGAATGTTGCATTTCTGCTCGAAAGTGCAAAATCAGAGCAATCCACGCCACCAGTCACCAGCCACCAATGAAAAACGACATATGAGAGATTCATTATAAAGTTACTTTTAAAATGACAACATATTTTAGAACAAAACGATATTAATCCCAAATCGGATAATTCGAAACATGTGTAATTAAATCTTGAAATTTCTTTTTCTCCAACTCGATACAATGTAGACCAGATTGCAAACCTTTTCACTTCTGGTCGGTATCCTCATTCTTCAAGGATTTAGCTTCGTTTAACCACATCGCAAATTAAATTATCAATATACAGAATTGAACAACGGTATGGATTGAAATATCTTGCTTGACTAATGTGACATTTATAGGCAGGTTCGCAGAATAAATCACTTCCGCCACTATCTGCACAGGGACAAATAAATAAAACATATAAGGTTGGACACTGAACTGGTTGAATTGTAGGATGTAATATCTAAATTAGCCGCAATTCTTGTGTACAGTAAAACAATATAAGAGAACAAACCGGTTATAATACAACCGATGTGAAACCACCGGCAGTGCTGCTGAGCAATACTTTGCTCAAAAATTACGTACCACCTGTTGTGCGATAAAATCCATTTTGATTAAAAGATACAGTAGTTCCAGTTGTAACTGTCAGGATTTATTTCTTGAATGGGAATGGGCATGAAATCATATCTATAGTTCAACAAAGCGCGTTGCTTAAGTTCGACATTGTTCGCATTATCATTCCATTCATTATATCGTTGGCTTGACATCGCCCTATATTTTGTTTGGATTTTTATCATAATAGGTAATAGTATAATAGACGAGACCAGTAACTTTTGAAACCATTACTATCAAAATGAGGAAGAATGTTTATTTCAATTATTTATTAAAAATGAACGTCCTTCATATCACTACACTGATTTCAATTATGACAAAATCAAAATCTTTGAATTTCTTAAAATATTTATTCCCACAGCTGACGGAATGTTTGATTCCAAATCAAATTCAAACGATTTCATCTCATTGGTGGGAAACAGGAAAATTTTCATTCATGAATGGCACCCTCGTGCTCAATTTGAGCTGCAATCACGCAACTATGCAAATGAGTGACCGATACTATGCATGATAAGCACCAGTAATTAATCGTCTGTCAGTTCTAATTTCATTTCAAATCTGATTTGGGATAACCACGTTATTACAGGAAATCAACCAACTTTATGCATTTTTACAAATGCATCTATTTGTTCGATCAACCATTCAGCCGATGGTTTTTAATGAGCCTGAGAATCTATAGGTACTCCATCCGTTTTGCACGAAGTTTTTTTTCCTATGTAATAAGATGAGGTGTTGTTATATAGCTCTAATTACTGGCCATTTGTAGCGGTCATGCCTCAACCGACCGGCACGGTTTCGTGGTTGTGCCCTGACATTGGCACTGAAGTGGTTTATTTGATACAATCACCCGCTACTATTTCGATGTAGGTAACGCATTTTGCGCCAACGTCAATGTCAATAGCAGAATCAGTGCACATAGGAGAAAAATAGTGAATTCGCAAAGCGACTGGTTTACCAACTTCAAGGACAGCGACTGCAGAAGCCAATGTTTTATATGCAACAGTACTGTTTCCTCGGTTTCACAAATGCATCAAGTAATGAAAACTAATTAATTAAAAAAATTTAGAATATTGTCTCGTTGGATCAAGATATATGACTACACTTAGCGATATCCCAACGATTCGTTCCCCCGACGTCTCAGTTAATAGTTTTCACTACGGTAATTTGCTGAACAAGGATAGACCAAAATCAGCTTTTTGGCGAAAGTTATGGTAGATTTTCTGTATTTAGAGCAAGTTTATATAGGAGTGGAATAATAGAGCTGAAATCGGAACAAACGTATCCCTAGTAAGGACATATTTAGTAGTGTTCTAGTTTTAGATACATAATTTATGTCAGTTTTGAAATTTAAATCTGGATTTTATAACAAGAAAAACTGGCAGCCCCAGTAGTGTTTTACTCGTGTTTCAAATATAGAACAAAATAGAACGGCAGCGTATGCCAGTTTCAAATTTCACAGACGAAATATTCGAATAAATAAAACTAGAACAGCTTGCTGGGGATACGTTTGTTCCAGCTTCAGTTCTATTATAGAACTCCAATATAAAACTTCCAGCTGCTGAAATTTAATTGAAAAGCAAAGTCTTGGCATTACATTCCTTGTGGAATTTGGCCTTTCTGTTTTAACAGACTTCGCAGCCGACTCTTAGCGTACAGAATCATTGAATGGCTAGTACTACGATCCTACTGACACTATGAATTCTTCCAGGTCGGGGCTCGAACATATGACAACTGGTTTGTAAGACTAGCGCCGTATGCATTGAACCGCCAATCCGGGTCAGCTACTGAATTTACTCAAAGCGTTTTAGTTTTATTTATTCGAATAGTTCTAATGTCAAATTTCAAACTTATATGCTGAAGTTGCCAGTTTTTTTTTGTTTTAATTACCAGATTCATATTTAACAGGAATCAGAACTAATTGGCTCAAGTGGCACGTTTCCCATCTGTTTCGAACCATTATTTAAAGTTAATTGAAGATTTGTACAAATCGCTCCTGAACATGCCTTTGTCCGAATTCGAACATCGGACGAATCGTGCACGAAAGCCTATAATTGCCTTCATTTTCAGTGAGCCAAAAAACCGGTCTCACCACCTATCGTATAGAGGCCAAAACCGTGAAGATCTGGTGAGATCTGACAAAATCTGGGAAAATTAGTGAAATCTGATAAAATTGGTAAAATCTGGCAAAAGATCTGGTTCGTTAGAGTGTCTGGCGAAGTGATAAAAATCTGGCATTTGCCAGATAAATCTGGCAACCTGGCAACGCTGGATGCCCGATACTCATAAGGTTATTAGGTTTTGCACGATGACGACACAAATGAACTGCCGATGAATCGAGTTCATCTTTGACAGTTGTCGTG
Organism: Malaya genurostris; assembly: GCF_030247185.1. Taxonomy (NCBI): domain Eukaryota; kingdom Metazoa; phylum Arthropoda; class Insecta; order Diptera; family Culicidae; genus Malaya; species Malaya genurostris. The sequence continues at coordinate 228,474,107 of NC_080571.1, read as the reverse complement.
TACTTGTTTTGTTTTGCGACTGCAAGTTAAAAATTGAAAAATGACGAAAAAGTGCCTGTTAAAAACGGAATCCACAGTGAAAATAACTAAAAAGATTGCCCTGTATGTGTTTCCAGCATCAAGGAGCGATATATGTATGAATCTGTTGAGTGTGAGGCGACTTGCAATTTTTACATTCGAACGATCAACTTTTAAGCTGTAAACAAGTACACGTCGACTGTCAAAAAAAGTTCATTCTGTTCATTTTTGTGAGGTTATGTCATGTTCGTGCAAAACCTAATAGCGGGGTTCGATTTCCAACCCCGAACATAGGGTCAGAATTTTTCTGGCCCGAAGCTGACGCGGTTGACGCAAATGGCGCAGAATTGTCCGATGACGCCCCGATCGAAGCGCTACGATCGGACCGATGTCGTGCTCAATCACCGATGATCGGACCGGAGGGGTTCGACAAACTTCACTGGGATACTGCAATATTCGTTCGACGAAGTTATTTATGTTCATTTGAACAAGACAATATTTCATTATAAATTATTCAATGATTTTCGGTATTAGCATTGGCATTAGCATTAGCATTAGAGACCGCCCGTGTGTTGCTACTCCGTTATTGATTGTTTGAAGTAACATGTTTCCACTGCCGACCACCCGTTGAAGACTAGATCTCCCAAAGCTCATATGATGTGAAAATAAAAAAAAAAATCTAGTTTAAGTAGTTTAAACATATGCCCTCGGCATCTTATAGCTTAACGCAATGTGCCTTAAAATATGTTATTAAATAAAAAAAAAAGTAACATGTTTGGGAATAACACATTGTTTCACACTGTGCAAACTGTATTGAACCATGCATGCTGATCAATACCGACGCCGGCCACGTCCGAATGCAGATCTACTTGGGAGGGAAAGGATTGTTAGTTCGATGCATGTTGCTACTAAGAACCGAGGAATCCTCTGCATTCCCACATGCATCACGGGAGAGGATACTTTGTTAGTAAATGTTTTAATAATGTTATCATGTGTTTATTGCTCTGGGTAGCCGGCTACCAAGAATGTTTTAAAGTATTATCGTTTTATGTGTTACTTTGTGCTGGCAATATAATGCACGAAACAGTCACTTTCCGAAATTGACAAAACTCCGGACAGCTGGCTGTCGAGTATGCAGTCACTCGTTTATGCATCTACCTTTCGCATTTTTTTAGTCATGCAAAAAAACACATTCGGATTGACAAAAAAAGGTATCATCTCACTGCTAGGTGGATTAAGCACGTTTTTATAAATGAAACTACGTGATACAAAATAAACGAGCGAATAGGATTTAGACAAAAAAGTTGATTCATTGCATTGAAATATTCTAAACAGTTATTATAAAATCATTTTAAATCACCAAACAAAGGTCAACAGATTTCACACGCGTCTTGATTCTTTATTATTTCCGCTTTATTATTTTAATTATTTATTAATATTATTAATTGGTTATATTAGTTGATCTGGGCAGCCGGCTACCGAGAAAAATATTAATTTACTGTTTGAAATATTAATATCAAGTGTTTTTTACTATGTATTCAATATACCGATACATGTCATCTCTGTTATTAACTTTGTAATATAAACGGATTTGCGCAATGGTTGAATTTTATCATTCATTTTATAATCCTGAAAGACAATCAACAACATGGAAGAAGAAATCATTCCTAATAAAACTTTTCTCCGAAGCTAGACGAAAATTGATAGGCTGAATAAAGAGATGATTTAGTAAAATAGAGTAATCAGAAGTAAAACATTGAAAATATCTGATAACTGAAAGGAAAAAGAAACTGCTGCAATTGTCGCCTTTTTTCGACTTGGAAGCAGGAACCCAGTGGATCTATTCTTGGTTCATTTTTTTCCGCCGGATTCCACACGGCATCTAGGCTGGTACAGTCCGGAGAGAGCTAATAGGTACTATCAATCTCCTAGTGGACCCCAGCCTCTAATTATTGAATGATTTTCGGTATACATGAAAAGAGAAATAATCTGTTTAATGCGACAGAAAATGTTCATGAAAAAAATCACTTCCGTGCGGTAGATATTCAAACGGTACCCATACTTAAAGGACGATTCCAAATAAATTTCATTTTTTCAAACGGGATATGTGCATAGAAGGAAAACGAAATAATTATTTGCTTGATTTAATTTGGGGGCCCTGAAAAGATGAAGAGAACTACAGGGTGCTCCATCTTTTATGTCGGTATGTAAACATTGAATAACTTTAAGAAAAAACAACCGATTTCTATAAGTGTTGTATTTTTATTCAGTTTGGTTGCTTACAATTTTTGGATAAGTTTTTTAAAACAATATCTTTTAAGTGGCCACTTTTATTAGCGTTTGCCATGACATTTTCGAGCATCTAGGATGTTAAGCGTCGATTCCAAAACAAATGTTTGCCTTGCGCTCGTCAATAGTTTGACCCCACAAAAAAAAGTCCGGAGGCGTTAAATCAATAGTGTTGTCAGATGGTGCCTTTTTGTCATGATATTTTTTCCGATATGCACTTTGAGTTAACACAATGGAACGACTATTTTCGATGTAAAGTGTCACTATTTCAGCGTATTGTTTCGGTGTGAAGCGATCCGTGGCAAAAATGGAAACTGAATTGACGTTTACAAAAATATCTGATACAATCGCTCGGTTGGTAAATGTGAAAGTTATTCAGTTTACATACCGACATAAAAGATGGAGCACCCTGTAGATGATTTGTCTTTGACCATAATGAAGCACGCATCCCAAGTAACATTTTTAATATTAATAAATACTTGTAGCTATCTTCAATGCTACATAATAAATCTTACATTAAAACTTTAAACTCCACGAAAGCCTACTGAAAACCTCTATAAGAGCATGTTCCTGCCAAGTGGACCATTCTTCATAAGGTTTATAAAGCAAAGTGAAGAATCAGCATAAAGCTGCGTTAAAACTTCAAATTCAAGAAAATTTTGAAACCAGCTTTACGATCAACATTAAATTTATTTGGATGGAATGAATTCCGCTATGAATAAACTGTCGTTTTGATAATATATTTCTTGACTATATGTGTCATGTCTGCGTTGAATGCAATCAGTAAGAATTCATTGGATTTTATTTACAAGTTTGAGGCTTTAACCGAACGTAAAAACTTCATGCGCTTTTATTTTTATCGTGAATGTATGGATAAAAAAAAGAATTATAACTAATCGCCTTAAAATAAATACGGTTTTTGCAAAAGTCTCCATAATTTATGAAAATTATTTTCTGTGATTCATCGTCTTTTCTGTATAAAACTATTTCGTGGCGGTAAAACTTGTGCATACGTTCTGAACATGAATTATAAAAGTCCATCATACTTCGAAGTTTTTGCATTTCGAAGTTTATTTGATGTCAATAAAGGCTACGGCAAAGAACATCATAATGACGGCCTTAATTTCTTTAATGCAAATTACACCTAATCTAAGAAGCAATGAATCAAATAGCCCACAACAAGAGTGTCATAAATGTACTTTAGAACCCTCAAATTTGCTCTGAGTGGAACTGTCATTAAATGAACACGCACACACACAAAACTAGATTTATGAATGAATTTAACTGACAATAATGTTTTAAAGAAAATTTTTTAAAGCTATATTAAGAGCGTTTGCATGGTTTTATTCTAGTACAAATTGATTTATTCTTAGTCCAGTTGTTAGTATAGGTAAAAGGTTTTATAGAAGCTTTAAAAACTATGATATTACTTGTCAAAAGCGACACTTATTATAGTTGTTATAAAACAAGTAGTGATTGAACAAGCAATTACAAAACTCCTATAAATTATAATCAAAACCATAAGGCATTCGAATTGTTACTTGGGATGTCGGCATTCCAAACTATCTTACGAAACAGCAATCACAGCAGTACTCCGGAAAAGTGAACAACTGTTGGAGTCTACACTTTTTCCACTTCTCGTTGTGCGTCTGTTTCGAACCATTATTTAAATACAACAATAAATAGCCGAACTGTATTCTTCTAAAATTATGGAATAAAAATTGCACGTGTTTGTTTTAAGAATTTTTTATTGACACCCAGCACACAAACAGAAATAGATATTCCTTTAGGAATGCAGAATGCCTAAAGCAGATATGATGTTTTTTTAATCGCCTTTCGGTTGATTATTTCAGTCCAGCATTTGTACCAGGATTCTTTCAAAAGGGGGAAATTTTCTAATGCGTTTAGGATTCTTTCAGAAGTGCAAAATCTTCTGTAAATTTTGTACCGCCTTTCCTAACGCAAATTTTCGATGAACAGAGACGTGCCCTACTAAATCATTATGTGGTGATTGCTAATTTCGACAAAATCTATAGTATTCAACCATTTACTAAAATTTCAATTGGCATACTACTCATCCGTAAGTTAGCAGTTCATATTTAAATACTGGCACAATTTAGTAGTTCGATCACCAAGCCGACTGAAAAGTTCACTCTATTGAGGAATGTGCACTAATGTGCCAATGGGATGTAGGGATAATGGATGACCATCAAATTTCAACAAACGATAGCAGTTCAATTCAACATGCGTAAGTGGTGTCAGCTAGCGGTAAAGTTAGAAAGCTTACAGCTAACGAAAAAGGGGGAGAGGAGGGGTCTGGTTGAGACTAGGATTTCTGTTTGTTACGTGAATACGTATGTTTATGTTACGTATGTTTGAACAAATATGCGACTGGAGTTACAAAAAATAACACCAGATCTCGATGTTTCATGCTAAGGCATCAAAACAAAATTTTCTATCTCGGACCTTCCGAAATATATGAAACAAATTGTAGCAGTGAATCAATCTCCTTAATGAACCTACTAAATGCTACCTAAGCTTTATAATTAAGGTCAAGTTTCTCCATAAAACGTGTTTTATTTAAGTTTCATTTATTGCTTAAAAATGTTTCAAAACATTTTTTTTTACGGTTAAAAGTAAGAATATTAAACAAAGTAATTTTATTTTCGATATGAAACAACCGAGAACAGCTACTTAAACTCGTTTTTATTTTTTGGTGGGTTTCATCATTTCTTGGAAACGAATCACCTGAAGACCAAAAGTTTCCTATTTTGAACCGAAATGACGGAATTTCTTAATTTTCAACACTTGATTTTCACCTTTAATTTTTTATAACTTTTTGTAAAATAACAGTGAATATTTTTGGTAGTAGTATGGGCCATAGAGAGACATGTAGAGAGTAGAATACCGTTTGGTTCATGTTGATAAGTGTAATAGTTTTGGAATATGACGGACAATCGAAAAAACGTTGTTTCGAGAAAAAGTCAAGCCTCTATCCGGGACTAATTTTTTAAAACTATTTACTTGCAAATTATGGGAAAATAAATTCCGATTTTTTGAAAATTGTTTGGAGGAACCCGGCCTTAGACGGTCATGTAATCAAAAGTCGTATAATTAATCATGACATTAGAATTATGTACTAATCACTGTGTGTACTATTTTTTCCAGATCTGACTCGGTCACTTGGAACCCACATAAACTGCTGGCAGCTCCACAGCAATGTTCGACATTTCTAACCCGCCATGAAGGCATTCTATCCGATTGTCACTCAACGAATGCGACATATTTGTTCCAGAAGGACAAGTTTTACGACACCCGGTATGACACCGGCGACAAACACATCCAGTGCGGACGCCGGGCCGATGTACTAAAGTTTTGGTTCATGTGGCGCGCCAAAGGTACTACGGGTCTTGAACAACACATCGACAAGGTGTTTGAAAACGCCGAATATTTTACCAACAGTATTAAGTCCCGCGAAGGTTTCGAAATGGTGGTGGAGAACCCGGAATGTACCAACATCTGCTTCTGGTACATACCGCCGAGTTTGCGAGACATTTCACGGAGCAGTGCTGAGTTCTCCGAAAAATTACACAAAGTTGCACCCAAAGTAAAGGAGCGCATGATGCGCGAAGGTTCGATGATGATTACGTATCAACCGATTCATGATAAACCCAACTTCTTCCGATTGGTTCTGCAAAACTCATCGTTGGATAAATCAGATATGAATTACATCATTGATGAGATTGAACGGCTTGGCAGCGATTTATAAAGCGGACCGAGAGAATACACCATGTTCCTTTCAAACGATAGACGTCATGCTATTTGATTTTGTGTAATTCATATTTGTATGCTGTAAACGATAAATTTGTATTTATTTGATACATTACTTTAATGACAGGAAAAAAGCGAAACATGAAACTTAGTGTAGTCCTTTCAATTGGACTTATCTGCGAAACAGTTGTGATCATATTAGAATAGGCTACAGAACAATTGATGTTAATTTATATGCATGTACAAAAAATGTAAACAGTAATAAAATGGTTTAAATTAACTACAACGGATTTATGGAAACAACGAAATGATGTTATATTAATCATACATTGAAATTAACATTATGTTAACGCTAGATGAATGATGATTTTGGTCCAGTGATACCACAGTTGTAAGCATTTCATAAGGTCACTCTAGCTTTAAAAGGTTTTATTTGCCTGTTTTTTTTTGTCGTGAAAACTACTTACTTTACTATCGGGTGCCTTTTCAAATTTTTTTCCTTCATATCATCGGAAATATGATGAGCAATTTATGATAAAATTTTCAGTAGTTGAGATAAACACAAATAACTTAAAATTGAAGTTTTCTTAAATGTTTGGTATGAACAAGCATATGGGTGAGTGCCAAAACTTCAACTGCATGAATTGTACGAATCATCGCACAAATTGTATCGTGCAAAACCGACACATAGAAATACGGTATATTTTCAGTGATTCAGTGCCTACTGCACTCACGACATGTTTCATTCACAGTTAAACAGACACTAACTATGTTCAATTTATAACCAAAATTCTCTTATAATAATTTTTCGCCTATATCGAAATTGTTCATTGCTACAGATCAAAACCTTTGGCATGGTGACAATAATTCATCTAACTGATTCCAACTATGTACCATTTTATAAAAGGACTGAATATTCAAATAAGATCTTTGTGAAGTGCACATCATATCAGTATATATGAGAATAATATAACAATATATTTTCTCACAACTTTTAAAGGAATTTTAGGTACTTTTATAAACACCTGAATTCGATTTGAGGATATTATTTCAAATCGCTATACAGTTTACATTTTTGAGACGGGTTTTACAAGTAAGTTATTGAAATTTATGTCATATTAACTCCCAATTTAAATTTATAAATCCTAGATGGCTAAAAACAATTGGTTGTAGATTGTTCAATTTATGAATGAATTTGAACATTGCATTTTGGATTGAATCGTTTTTACTTTTTTTTATATATATAAAAAATAGGTATAGAATTCGCTCAAACTTTAGAAAAATTTTCTAAGGCCCGGAGGGCCGAATGTCATATACCAATCGATTTAGCTCGACGAACTGAACAAATGTCCGTGTGTGTGTCTGTATGTGTGTGTGTCTGTATGTGTGTTGTCAACTAAGAGGTCGAGATCTCAGAACTAAGAGGTCGAGATCTGGACCGATTTTGATCAAACTAGTCGCAAATGAAAGGTCTCCCCGTCACCCAGAACGCTATTGAATGGTTTTGAGATCGGATGTTTACTTTTTGAGTTATAAATATACATGTACATATACTTCTATACTTAGATTCCACACGATAATACCTATCCAACAAGCCATAGATTGTTAAAATCCATCCATTTTCAACTGAGATATCGACATTTTTGTATAAGCGACTTTTCCCCCTATTCCAGCAGTAGGAGTTTTGAGCGCTATATAATAAATAGTATTATATACTATATTCTTTCCTTATATGCGAGTCTCATACGAGCCGTACACCAGAGTGCACAGCGACGTGTACACTTCAGTGCAAACATCTGTGTTCACTTTAGAGGATTTGAAAGCTCTTTTTTAACCGATTTTCATGAACTTAGATTCAAATGAAAGGTCTTGTGATCCCATAAAAAGTCAAAGGGAAATGGAAAAAATTCCACACCTAGATATTTTCCACGTGTGGAGTTCAATACACTCCCAATAGGGCTTCCGCCGCCCGTGATCGGAACTGCACTCCGATTTCTCGTAGATGCCTAAGCGGATATTCATAAACTTAGATGAAAGGTGAATGAAATGTCTACTGAATTATTATCTGGCTATGGGTTCCGGAACTACAATATGATAAGAGCTTAAACTTCCAAACCGTTGATTAAAGCGACGACACAACAACATAAAAAGTTCAAAGTTGGGCTCAAAACTAATCCAACTTGAACTGAATTCCGCTAGTAGTCCTTGTTTTCCTGCTCCGGAAGTAAATGAAAATAATAATTTTGGTCAAAATTTCGATTCGAAAGGTATAAGAATTTTGTCATAAATTGTTGCTGATCATATTTCCAGTCGCATGGAGGACGAAAAATGTTATGTTTGGTATAACTAGAAATATTAGCAATCAAAAACTCACTCACTCTCCCTCTTTCAATAGCGTCCCATAATGAAGTACACCCAAAGAAAAAAAACTAAATATAGTGACTAAAGCAAACCTGTTTTGACATTGAAATTGCTGTTGCTTAAAACTACAAAACAAAATGATTGTTGTACATGGAGGATTTGTTTCAATCAATATTTTGATAAACATAAAAGACATTTTATAAGTGCGTTCTTGTCAAATTCTTGACAAAAAAATTATTTGAAAATCAATTTGAACTGAACAATAATTTGATAACATTAATATTTTATATACCTTAAACATTTTAATTTAAATAAATTATATTGATTATTTATTTCAATTTACGTTTTCGTTTATTCAAATCGTACATCTTTGCTTTGTTTTTTTCCAATGTCATAAAAGTAGTTAAAAACTTTTATTTCGATTTATATTCATTTTCAAATTATCCAATGCTTCCAATAGCAGTTAGGACATTTTGTCGAGGTACGATCGAGTTATTCATATACCACAATCAAATCCTGGTATATAAATTTTTAGATTTTGCATCAAAAAGTTTCTGTAGAAAACGTGTTACGGAATTTTACGCCGTTTTTAGTAATATTATTTTTTATCCATACATACATACGAAAGAAGCATATGAATTTCCCCTTTAAAATACGTGCAATCTTTTTTGATTATCCACGGGAGAGAAAACTCATCTGGGTTATAAAAAAACGAATACGTTTCATTCAAACAATAATTTTAGTTTAATTATCACACAATTAAGATCTAATCAACAAATACATTGTCAATAATATCAACTCATGTTGAGTTTACGAATATTTATTTCAATAATAAAATCAGTCGAAACATAATTTTTTTCATTAGCCTAGGTCAGAATTTGGCCTCAAATCGAACAGATATAGTTGTTGATGCTAAAGGGAGAAATTGGTTCAAAACAGTCATATTTTAGCTTAAAATGAACAGAAATCAGATTTAAAAATCTACTGACAGTTTTGTCATTTCGAACCAGCTCCATATCTCAGCATGTGCGACGTATCCACGTTAAAAACAATCAATTGCTTATTTATAGACTTTGGTACTTCATGGGGACCGGTTTGTGAAAAGTGCACATGACTATTTCAATTATTTTTACGTTTCCTCTTGGATTCGTCAGTGCGTTACCAGTCTTATGTAGAAAAACTGCCAATGCAACTTTGTGGTTCAACATCATTTGCAGACCGTGTTTCAGAGAGAAATTACCTGACTTGAATCCCGTCAACATATAGTCTGCAATCCGTCTGGTGCTAGAATTGCGCAAGCGGATCATGACTACACGGAACATCGGTATTTACGAAGCATCGGTCAGGTTCGTCTTTAGAAGAGTTAACAACAGAGAGCAAGAATATAGTTGGCCAAGCCCTGTCTACATGTCCTGGAGTCGGATGAATCAAAGTACAAAAAATTAGAATTCTTGAAATTAGAATACAAGTATCCGAAAATATTATTCTTGGAAACATTCGGACCCGGAAATTTGAAAACTAACAGTTGAAACGAAGCGCTTAGATATAATCCAATATCAAGTTTGTTTTTGAATGCTATAATAGATTAGGAGCGAAATGCGTTTGGTTCAAACTGGGCTAAGCTCACAATTTTGATGCCGCTAAATCAAATTGGATCCATGTGACTATCACTAACATAAGACTAACACCTCTAGTGAGGTGTCTACACCCCCCAAAAAAATAAAATGCATAGAATGGTCAGTATATTTAGATTTAATACGAATTCTTGTTTACATGATTTCATTATTTACATAAAATTCATAAACTTTTATGAACTTCCCTTGAATCTAGTAATATGCAAATCAAAAAAGGCAATACATACCTTGCATTTACATCTTAGTGGAGTAAACGCGACAGTTCCCAGTAACATTTCAGATCTTATTCCAATCACCAAAGCTTTGATTAATTGATATCTTTTAAAATTGTGCTCCACAGTTTGTACATCTACGATTTTTCATTGCCAAACAGCATAAAATGCCAACTGGGAAAAAGGCAATTGCACATAAGATACCGCAACAAGTGTAATCGTCTTCCAGCATGCCAATTCGACAGGCAGGACAACCTCCAACTACGATAATTTCCTGAGGTATCACGACAGTTGTGGTACCAGCCATTCCAGTTCCTCCGGACGCAGCACCATGCGGAATTACGATTGGGCCTGTAGCTGAGGGTATTTTAGTAACAGTAGAATCTATCGAGCCATAATTCGTCATTGAATGGGCAGGTAGTGTAGGATATGGATAACTCTGCTGTGGAGCATATGGTGCAGAAGGTGTCACAGTAACTACCGCTGGTATATCTGTCGAGAATGAAAAAGTTGGAATGACTCATTCTTTTTTACGAATCTAGAACATACCTTGTAATATTTGAGAATGATTTCCAGACATTACTTGATCATATGTAGGAGGATTTCTAGAATCGGCCATCATAAATGCGCGAGTAAACTTTTCAACCAGAACAGAGTATCAGATTATTGTAATATTAATCAAATCGTTCGTCTATTAGCACTTACAACGAATTTACACAGGATCCAAATTTTCCATTATACTGATCGAATGTCAAAATATTTACACTCTCGAGAAATTGTGAACTAGTGTAAAGTTTATTCGTGTTTTAAGTAACTATCACATACACTGAGGGAAAATACATAATAGTTGATATATACTAAACATAAAAATTTTTGTAAAATCGCTATTGCCTACTTGTACGCGGCGGGCAGATTTCCCCCCAGACGCTGGCTATGTCTGCGTGCCGATTTCGTGCGTTGCAACAATGCAACAACCGTTCCCGGCAGAGAATTTCGCTTAGCGGTAATTATCGGTTCTGTTTCTGTCGGATTCTTGCCATACAAGAATGGCAGAACCGTTTTGAATCGGTTCTACATTTTTAGCATCTTGGTTTTATTTTTTCAATAAAAAGTACATATGAAAGACAACCAGTTATTGCCCTTCATATATACTAATTATATAAAATGTTATTGCCAATAACATTGCTTTCTCACTACCAAACATACCCATATTTCAATCTCATTTACCTCGTCTCAAGATTCGTTTTTTTGTATGGACATGCGGGATTTACGAATATCAAATGAAGTCGAATAAAAAAAAAAAAAAGAAAAAAGAAGGAAGAGAGAAATAAACAAGACACTTGCGGCGAGGTAATGACGTAATTTCGTCTGGACAATGTTGACAGCTGCCGAAATGCAGCCAGCCTTCTGACGGTTGCCAGAATTCCTCACAAGCGAGTGTGTTGTGAATTTTAGAACTCTAACGCTAAAATGTTTGACAGAAACTTTGTTCTCGCACACTAATATTAGTACTCATACCACTAACCTCATGCCGTTCGCATCAGGGATGTCAGGTCAAAATTTAAATCAAATTACTTCAATGTTTTTTTCAAGAAGATCATAGGTGAATTTTAGAATTTTTATTGGTTCTTTTTTTTCAGAGAATATAAACTCTTAAACTTCTTTACAGAAAAATAGCTGTTTTTATCAATTTAAATCTATTTTGTTTTCATTTAAAAGCACTTTGTCATTGTTAAAATCAATGAATGCTCATATTAGGATAAAAGTTTTTACTTTTCATGTAAATAGAGCATGATTTGATATTATCAGCTAATTTTTGGTATGCAAAAAGCAAAATGACTTGCGTAGCTAATTTATTTAAAAAAGTACACCGAAGTGTATCGTTCTTACCGATGTGACGAAGGTTAATCAGTTTCACCTCATAGTATGTTCACATTAGCGCTGATATCAAGTGATATACGGATATACTTGATATCCGATGATATCATGTGCAATATCACATGATATCCCATACAATTTGATGTCAACGCGTATCACCATTTTGACATGATATCCGGGATATCATGTACGATATCATGTCGAATTGTCAAAAATCGCAACTAGCAACACGGATAATGGCATTGAACGCACTCATTTATGAACGTCACTTCGAGAGTGATAATAAACAATCATTATAATTTCGAATTTTTCAACGAATACTAGCGTTCGGAGACCATTAAATGAAAGACTTCAATTATTGATTGAATTGTAGGAGAGAAAAGCAATATTATTGATCTTACTCCTAATGGGAACATTCAATATGACAACTTGATTGTCAAACGATATCATTTCGATCATATGTGAATACTTCCACGTGATATGCATATCATCTCGGTATATCAAGTGATATAAGCGCTAATGTGAACATGGTATTACTGACCGATTCAGTTTGTGGTTATATTTGGATCAATCTAGTATGAGTTATGGGAAGAACATAACCAAATTTATTAGAAAATTCTTACGTAGTGAACATCAAATGCAACATTTTTATGTTAATGAGATATTTTGCAGATAAATTAAAAGTTATTACTTCGAAACAACCTATTGAGGGGGGTTTCGAAGTAATAACTTTTAATTTATTTAGTTAGGGGAAGAACATAACCAAATTTATTAGAAAATTCTTACGTATTGAACATCAAATGCAACATTTTTATGTTAATGAGATATTTTGCAGATAAATTAAAAGTTATTACTTCGAAACAACCTATTGAGTGTATCACGTTTGCTTTTAATTATGTTTAATTTTGTACAGTTTTGATTTCCAGTTACACACTTAAAAAAATTCGCCAAATTTGATAATTTTTGACCGAGTTTTCAATAGCTCAACGATACGACCTGCAACTCGTCTATTAAAACTGTATCGCAAATTAATCTACCGAAAATATATCCGAACAAAGGAATCAAATCTTAGTGTACACACAACAAATCATATTCACGGATATCGTAAAATCGCTGATTATTCAGTAATCAGGTCAGTAAAAGTTTCATTTGTTGAACTATCGGAAACGTTTCTCTGAACATCCTCCCGTCAAAATTATACTGACTCTTTCGTCATTCATTACCGACGTTCGATTAAATTCAATAATAATCCGTAAATTAACGAACATTATGGACTGTTACTGTTTTTTGGTAAATTTCAGTGAGACTCGTGAAATTGAGGGACACCTAAATTAAAATAAAATAACTTATGTAAAATTTTCTTCCAACATGGTAATTCTTTTATTATCGCTAGATTAAATAACGATTTATACTAATATTATGATTACGATGCAATCATTGATAATAGTTATTTTTATTTAATAATAAAAGTTTGAAGGCACACTGCTTAGGCTCTAAGATTTTGAAAATAGTTGATGGTAGTTTAAAGTATGTGATCACCAGCCATTTTGATAGAGTGTTGAAATATAAACTTTAGGTTCCATTATAAGTTCATATACTGAATATCTTGCTTACCATCAGGAAATTACAGGAATTATGAAGCAATGAGTGTTTCTCGTACAATTTTTTTTTGGTTAGGTGAAGATTTTACTTTTTCGCTTCCGAAAATAAATCAATTTGATAAATAGGGTAACAGAAGTATTCTAGCTACTTAATATATTTTGGCCCACCTAACACACTTTATGGATTTAATCGATGTTAAGTAACCCATGTTGCATGAATTTGAAGCTAATCACATTAAATTATCTATTGCAGAAGGGTTTTTCGAAGATATTACAACATTTGGTGGATGTTTTTACAAAGTGGGCCAAAATAAAATCATATTTTTACAAAGTGGGCCAAAATACCTCTGTTACCCTAAGATTCTCAACGAAGTAGTCAGTAATGTTCACTGAAGTTCTGCATCATTGTCAATTGAGTCACCGAAATTTGGCCAATTTTTTACTGAATTAGCGAAATCGAATGACATTCCGAAATTAACAGATCATGTCAGTGAAATAAAACTGAATATTCCGCCATATTTTTGTTGAATTCACCGATGTTAATTTAAAATAAAACGAAAAATTCCGCATTCTATTTTCAAATTGTTTGTTAATACTGGGGCTCCTTGGTAACTAGATCGTAACAGCTCAAACAGTGTTTGAGAAGACTATTCTTTCATTATCAAGGGGTTAATTTCGTATCGTCGGCTGAACGTTCAGTAATTGAATTTATTACCAATCATTTGGTAATTTTTTTTTGCTGGATTGTCAAACAACGACCGTCAAACTAAATGGATCTAAATGTATTATACTCCGTAAATTGTAAATGTAAATTGAATGTATTATACTCTAAGTTCGCACAGCCGTTTTTTTCATAATTTTCAAATATATTTTTTCTTGCGGGTAATGTTTACTTATTATTGTTTTAGTAGTTAGTTTTTAAAGTGTTATGTTGCGGGCATATTTTAACTCAGCTGGCATCAAAGAATCAATCAGCTGTTCTTCGTTTATAAGCTGTCAAACTGCACAATAATACAACACATTCAAGACGTTGATGCATCAATGCACCACTACATCGCACACACTTATGTTTCTTTCGTTTCTTTTCGTGGATCTGTCAGTTTAATTCATGCTTTCATGAGTCAATTCGTTTTCATTTCGCTTCTACACTCGTTGATTACTATAGAAGCAATTCTGTTCGTGAAAACTGATGAAAGAATTGAATGCGCAATTATATTAGCTAAGTTACAAAATTTCTACGTAATCTATCGGAATTCGATCCAGTTATTCACAGAATAGTATATTGTTACGTAATTACATCGAGATAGGCGTGAAATTCCATGTGTGTTTCCGAAGATCCGCGGACCAAAACTCGTGAAAACTGAATCCACTCGACTGTAAATATAATAATCACCCTAGGACAGTCAAATTCTGCTAATAATACTCAAAGTATCTCGTTCCAACTGGATATCTGAATGCCAAACAATCAAATATAATGCTACGGGAGTTGATTGCCTGGGTGCTGAACAATTACCTTGGAAAATATGTGGAAAATCTCAATACTGCCCAGTTAACAATTGCGTTGCTGTCTGGTAAGCATACTATTCATAATGATGTTATTTGTAGAAGTAATTGGTAGAACGAAGTATTTACAAGAGCTTTGGAGTATTGCATTTAAAAAAATGCTTTCAAATCAATTATATACACATACTTGTGACTACTCCGTAGCAAGAATGACATCATTTCGCTACGGCGCACAAGGCGCAAACAGGTGAGGGACAAAGGTAACAAAAGAGAAAATGTTTACTTATCCGGTTTGGAAAGTAAAAATTGTACTTGAAGGCGGAATGAGGAAATATTTTATTTTATATACGAAATCAGATGAGAAAATGCTATGTTTTAAATTCAATTTTAATCACAAAAATATTACACATAATTGGACAAAAACCTCGATTCCTTCGGATCATTCTAATAAACCTAAGAAGCGTAAACAAAGTTTCAATCGTTGGTTCGATATATCGGTTTACAGTTCAATTTTAGAACAATGAACTAAGAAATAATGTGAAATAATTTTCTAGGTCAGGTTGAACTCGAGAATCTGCCGTTGCGCAAGGATGCATTACGCTATTCGGGACTTTCTCTCAAAATCATCAGTGGAACTATCGGTAAAGTAAAACTAACTGTTCCAGTGCGGCAGTTTCGAACAGCGTCCTGGTGTCTGAACATCGACAATGTGAACGTAGTGTGTGGTCCGATCGATTTGAATGAGTGGAATCAAGAAATCGAACAACAAACCGAGCTTGACTTCAAAATTGCCGCGCTAGACAGACTGGAAGCCAAATGGCGTGCTCAACGGGAAACGCCAGTTACGGAAGGCAGTTATTACGCTTCCTCCTATTCAGGATGGCTCAGTTATGGTACGTCGTTAATGACAAATATTGTCGAGAACTTACAACTGAAGGTCAACGGAATTCACATCCGTTATGAGGATGCCATAACAATTCCCAACCAAAGGTTTGCGTGTGGAATCACAATTGATGCTCTGTCTGCGCAAAGTTGCGATGCCAATTGGATCCCCGGACAGACATCGAACTGGGCTCAACAGCAAGCAACATTCAAGCTGGTAGAATTAACTAACTTTGCAATCTATTGGGATCCGTTGGCTCGAGAGGAGCAAGTGTACATTATAAATCCTATTAGCGCCAAGGCACAATTGAAACGTGATCGTAGTGACACACCACTACGAACACGCAGTCGGCCGCGTTTGATATGCGATTTGATATGGGATGAGATAAAAATTACGCTCAGTGATGTAAGTATACGGTATGATAGATGTTATTGTTATCAGTCATTCGAAAACAACGAAATTGTTTCAGATCCAGTACAACCAAATGATGCAATGTGTTCGTGGATTAGATGATATCGCCCGATATCGGCGTTTTAAGTTGAACAGACCGAATTGTACAGTTTTTGAAGATGCAAAGGCCTGGTGGCGGTACGCAGTTCGATGTCATGGTTTCGTAAGACGTACCGAATTTGATCCATTCGAGAAAGCCAAAGAAAACTTGCGCTATATCAAAATCTATGCTCGAGTTATTACGAATCCAAATGAAGTGTTGTCAAGTGAGAACAAATCTTTCAAAGATCGCATCGAGCGGCAGCGAAATTTCGAAGAGCTGCGTCTGCTGAGAGATATTTGCATGATGCAGATGCCATCACTTGATACAATCGCCCAAATGAATCAAGGAAAAAGCATGTTGGTCCACTTTTTCCCACAATGGTGGGGTTGGTACAGCAGTAGTGATGCAAATAGTGTGGAAGATTCAACTCCCCCGGAGGATCAAATCGCAGATGAGTTCGAAGATAACTGGGGTCAAAATCAGGATCTCAGTCCGGTTAGCAGCTTTGAAGATGAAATTTTAAATGCTCTAGCAGATTCGGTTGATACCAATTCTCTCTTGAAACGGGATGCTGTCTTCGGTAAATTTAACTTTGTGCTGAAACGCGGAACCATTGATTTTTGCAGCGCTCTCGAAATGACACCTATGTTGCAATTTCAGTTTCAAAATCTTAAGCTGGACTTAGAAACGAGACCACGAAGTGGTTCGCACTATCTAAGCCTTTCGCTAGGGTCTATTTTAATCAAAGATCGTATCACACCAAACTCACAGTTTCCGGACTTGGTGAAACCTCAAGCCAAAGAAGAGTTACCAATTAATCCAAAAATGGCTCCTGCTAGATCGAGAAGCCAATCGTTTCAGCTGCAATCATCTCAACCAATTTTCGAGATGCAATACGAAAGAAAGCCACTTGCGTACGACACAGACTATCGACTAATGGTGAAATCCCAGTCACTAGATATTGTTTACAATACCGATGCCGTCAAGTGGTTGTTAGATTTTCTCACCAAACCTCATCAGCAGTACGACACCCGGCGGAAGCTGGAAGACATGAAAAACAAAACAAAGATGGAGCTTATGCGGAACTGGAAGAATATTCTAGAAGGACATTTGAATACTAGGAAAACCTGGACATTAGAGTTCGACATATCCGCCCCTCAGATAATATTTGTAGATAACTTTTCCGACCGTCAAAACAGTACGATAGTTGTCGTAGACTTCGGTCGGTTACAGCTTACCAACGGTAATAGACCATTGTCGGATACAGTGCAGAGCAAAAAAACTAATAATACAGATGTTTCTCCCGAATCGAAAACTGAGAACGACGAAGATGACGCATTTATGACTCCTTGTTCTACTCCGCCGGGTTCAGAAGCCAGTACAACCAATTCTCCGACGCTTGAAACCGCCTTTTCTGAATTACCTGAACTTGGCACAGTAAACGCTGACGCTTTGGATGAACATACCCTCTACAAAAAATTGTATGATCGATATCAACTTCATTTGACTGACCTCCAGGTGCTGGTATGTCGTGGAAAGGAACGGTGGAACTTCGCAAGCACCAAGGGCACTTCCACACTACACGTTCTGGATCGTTTCAGTATATCGCTACAAGTAGAACGACGGGTAGTTTATACAAGCGATCCACAATACCCAAGTTTGACTATGTCCGGTATTCTACCGAAGCTAAATGCGCATATAAACGAGTACAAGTTGTCAACATTGTTTACTCTTGTAAATACGCTTTCTAAAGTGACACAAGTCCGAGGAGCTGATGCTCCCGAGGGCCATGATGAACTTCATCCCAACAGTAAAGATAGTTCAGTTCTTCCACCGAGTGATGAAAACAGTATCACTGAAAATAGTTCGGCCTGCCGGAAAGAATCTTCAAACGTAATAGTGTTTCAATTTACCATCGATCAGCTCTCGTTGGAAGTACAATCCAGGGGAAGAAGCATTGCAGAACTTCAGGTTTCAGGAGTAAAAGCCGGCTATAGCAAGCGACCGGAGGACATAACGTTAACGTTATCCGTACATGGCCTCTTGCTAGCCGATGCAATGCAGTCGTTCGGACCGGATTTCGAGCTCCTGATAGCCAGCCATCGGCATGTGGGGTCAGTTACAGTGAAACTGCAGTATATTGGAGAGGTAGTTTGATTGTAGCTTTCTTCTTCTTTTCTTTCTTTGTAGCATGGATAGTTTATCCGGAAGTCTACGTCAAAGTGAACCCTGCTCACCGTGTTCCCCGGGGTCCCCGGATCCAAATGTTGAAAGTGGCCGACCAACTAGTCCATTAACAATTTCGAAAGCACTGAATAATCTGCAAAGGGGTAAGTTTCGATACATGATGCACGTCTCGTAAGAACACTCAGAAATATAATATGGTAGCCATTTGTGGTTTTCAATCGAATACGCCATTAGATGATCTCCACAACCCGCATGGTTGAAAAAATCTAATGTCTAGGTTTGCATTTGAACGGTGTTTTTAAAATCTTGAGTAAACCTTGACGAACACTTGTCGTCAAACTTTTGTTTTATTGTAGTTTAATGATGATGGCGATTTCACTCAAAGTTTGATGTACTGCTTCAAATCAAAGCTCACTGCACAATTCACTTATTTGTGACATGACACATTGTGGAATTACTGTAATAATAATTTCTTATAATATTTAAAAAGGAATGCTGGTATTTGACTGTGTGACATTAAAATTAAATTCGGCTGATATTCGATTCAACGATCGCTGCATGTCTTGTAACACCAACAGTACCTTTAGATACCTAAAGTACCTTTATCGAAAGAATTATATTCCGAGCTCATCATTCTATTTTGAGACTACCAGTGAAACAGCCTTTTTAAATCTATCTGAAAATCAGACATTTTCATACATACCTACTTTAAATATGCATCGGCCATTCCTGAAAGGCAGCATACCTAATACCAGAAATACGGTAAGAATTCTCCTGTTCTTCTTGTCCCAGTCGGATTAGATTCTAGAAACATTTTCACAGAACTGTCGTCCGACATCCTTATGGCATGCCCAGTCCATCGTAGACGTCTGATTTGGATCTTCTGGGTGGTTCTCCTAGCAACTGTTGCAATACGTGATTCATTCGCCGTCTTCACGTTCCGTCTTCCTTCTACACCCCGCCGTAGATGGTCCTTAATACCTATCTTCCGAAAAAAACTAAGGGTCGTTGGCCCTTTTCCAGATTTCGTGGCCATAGAGAACAACCGGTCTAATGAGCGTTTTGTAGATGGTCAATATTGTGCGGTGGCGTAGTTTTCTCGATCGAAGGGTTTCTGAGTCCAAAGTACGCACAATTTCCGTCAAAATACACCTCTGAATTTCTCTGCTGGTATCATCGGCGGCCACCAGTGAGCCCAAAAACACGAACTCGATAACCACCACGATATCGTCACCGTCTATCAATATTCGTGCTGGGAGGCGTTGTGTTTCTTCTCTAGAGCCTCTTCTTCTCATGTATTTTGTTTTCGACGCATTTATGGCCAGTCCGATACGCCTAGCTTCAGCTTTCAGTCCGATGTAGGTTTCCGTCATCTTCTCAATGTTACGTGTCACAATATCAATATCGTCAGCGAAGCCAAAAAGTTGTACGGACTTTCGAAAGATCGTGCCACTCGTGTCGATTCTCGCTCTTCGAATCACACCTTCCAGGGCAATATTGAACAAGATACAAGAAAGTCCATCACCTTGACGTAGCCCTCTCCGAGATTCGAAGGGACTCGAGAGCGTCCCAGATACTCGGACGTAGCAGATCACTCTATCCATAGTTGCTTTGACCAATCGCGTCAATTTATCCGGGAAACCGTATTCGTGCATTATCTTCCATAGCTGTTCTCGATTGTGTCGTATGCCGCTTTGAAGTCAATGAATAGGTGATGCGTGGGTACGTTGTATTCACGACACTTCTGAAGTACTTGTCTTATCGCGAATATGTGATCCGTAGTGGCGCGGGCTCCAGTAAATCTCGCTTGGTACGGCCCTACGAATTCCTTAGCTATTGGTGATAGACGACGGCAAAGGATTTGGGAAAGTACCTTGTAGGCAGCGTTCAGCAATGTGATTGCGCGGTAATTGCAACAGTGTAGCTTATCGCCCTTTTTGTAGACGGGACATACCACTCCATCCATCCATTCCTGCGGTAGAATCTCCTCTTCCCAAATCTTAGAAATCATCCAGTGCAGCGCTTTAGCCAGTGCCTCTCCTCCATGTTTGAGCAGCTGGCCTGGCAACTGGTCATTGCCCGCGGATTTATTGTTCCTCAGCTTGCCGATCTCCTCACTTATCTCCGTCAGATCAGGTGCTGGGAATCTGTCGTCGGCTAAGCGTGCACCCAGATTGATTCCTGTGTCGTTCTCTGTATCTTGTGCTTCGCCATTCAGATGCTCGTCATAGTACTGCTTCCACCTGTCGATCACCTCACGTTCGTTCGTGAGAAGGTTACCACTGGTATATCTGCACATTTCGGCCTGTGGTGTGTAGCCTCTACGTGAGCGGCTCACCTTCTCATAGAACCTCCGTGTGTCATTTGCGCGGTACAGCTGTTCCATCGCTTCGCGATCTTGGTCTTCCTGGTGGCGCTTTTTCTTCCGGAAAACCGTGTTCTGTCTGTTCCGCGCCTGTCTGTATCATTCCTCGTTCACTCTAGAGCGGTGTTGTAGCGTCATGGCCCTTGCTGCATTCTTCTCTTCGACCAACTGCTGACATTCGCCGTTAAATCAGTCATTTCCTCGATTCGATAACCTCGTTCCTAGAACGGTTGCAGCAGTGCTACTCACGACGGACCTTATGTTCCTCCAGCCGTCTTCAAGAGTCGCCGCGTCAAGCTGCTCTTCCGTTGGTAGCACTAGCTCCAGTAGTTGCGCGTATTCCTCTGCAGTACGAATGCTACGTAGCTGCTCGAGATTGAGTCCCGGCGTTCCTGTGCACCGTCGATAGTTTTGAGCGCATACAAACCACGACAAGGTAGTGGTCAGAATCAATATTGACACTGCGGTAAGTGCGGACATTGATGACGTCGGAGAAGAATCGCCCGTCGATGAGAACGTGGTCGATTTGATTTTCCGTATGTTGAGCAGGTGATCTCCAGGTGGCTTTGTGGATATCTTTGCGGGGGAAGAAGGTGCTTCGAACTACCGTTCCTCGGGAGGCTGCAAAGTTTACGCATCGTTGACCGTTGTCGTTTGTTACCGCGTGCAGGCTCTCCAGCCCGATCACGGGCCTGTACATTGCCTCCCTGAGGCCTGAGCATTCATGTCGCCGATGACGAGTTTTACATCCCGCCGTGGACAGCTGTCGTAGATTCGTTCCAGCTGCGCGTAGAATGCTTCCTTCTCGTCATCGGGTCTCGTCTCATGTGGGCAGTGCACGTTGATGATGCTGTAATTGAAGAAACGGTCCTTGATCTTCAATACGCATATTCTATCACTGATTGGCTGCCACCCAATCACGCGCTGGCGCATCTTGCCCAACACTACAAATCCCGCTCCTAACATGGAGAACAGACGCTGTTTCGAGCCGCCCCATCATGGGGAACAGACGCCCGGGTAGGCTCGCTTCTCTGTAAAGAGAAGACAAGCCCCCCCCCCCCTTCGCTGTCAGCATGCGACCAAGGTCCCACCGGGGTTGGTTACCCGATCTTTCCTATTGTTACTCGTACCCGGCATCGCGGGGAAGTAGGGATAGGAGTTACTGAACAAGAGACTAAGAACCACATTGGGGCCTGAATTGTGCATTGTCCAGTCGTTTACCAACCAAAGACATTGTCAATTTTTTGAAAATTTATTCTTGGTTATTCTTTATAAGTAGAATAAACTTTTCTTTCTAAAGTATATGGTGTTATGTTCTTCAGTTATTCATTTTCTTCATAATGAGTTGTTCATTTTCTTTTCTATTATGACATATATTTTGTATTGTTTTTAATTATTATGTTTTTCCTCATTTCTGTTCCGGTTTTGTTTTATTGTAAAATATATGGATTTTGCAACATTTCTCTGGTTCGACAACGACTTTAGAAGTAACTTCTCCCACATGGAATGCTGCCCAACTTGCGGATCTAGACGCACTCATCACCGTGGAGTTCATATTTGTCAACAGTGAGAAAGTCGGTGATAATCTGCAGGTGGCGAACATACAGTTCAATAACTTAGACATCATAGGTAGGAATTGAGTACACACTTGATGAACATTGACTTACTAAGAGCTTGATATTCTTTTCTAGCCAATCAAGAGACGATAGTGGAATTGCTTGGGTTCATCAAGCGGGTCGTGCCCAAAGCTCCTCCGAAGCCACCCGATCAAAACGGGCCCATACCAAAGCCGGAAGACAATCTGGAAGTATCTAATGGATCGATTGCTCCAGCACCCGTTGACAGTGCAGACTCCGGCAAGCCTGGTCGAACAGAGATTACATTTGATTTCCATCGTCTGAATGTTCTTATTCTCAGAGCATTAATGAGAGATAATTACTTGGTAGGGCGAAAAGTTGGAACATTCACGATGTCCGAAGCTAGGATTCACGCATCGCTCGGATCAAACATGACTGTAGAAGGATCTCTCGGCGGTCTGCAGGTATTGGATCTTACTCCAGAAGGCATTAACCATCAGAGGATACTATCGGTTGGTAAAGATCCTCTGACTGATCCTCCCGATATGCGTCGAGTACCGGATTTGATGACTTCGTTGGCCCAGGAGGTTTATGGAATGCAGCAAAAAGATACAATGGATGGATTGCGGGAAGAGCGGCAGGCATTATCATTCTGCGTATCGAAAGATGTGAATGCAGTCGTTGATGTACGCGTCAAAATGGCTTCTGTGTGGTTTATACATTGCGCCCGCTTCATTCAGGAGCTAAGTTGGTGCGCATCCGAATTCAAACACTACCTGAAAAATTTGGCCCGATCTATAAGAGATAAGGCAACTGATATGGCACTTGGTCTCGTGCAATCCCGCAGTGATCTTTCAAGCAGCAGACCTGAAAGCATTTATAATTCACCGCGAAAAATTCGACGACACCATACAGTTTCTTTCTCAAAAACTCAAGAGGTTTTGCTAAATGCTGAATACACATTAAAAGTTAACATTACCCTGGAGACCCCGGTACTGATACTGCCGAGATCGAGCAGCAGCACACAGGTTTTGGTTGCTCATCTGGGGAAAATTTCCGTAAGCAATGTTCACCAGTTGGAAGACAGTCCTGCTAATTCTAGTCAAAATGATATAACTACTACTATAATTGACGAAGAAAACGTGTTTGATGAAAACAGCACCTACAATCTAAGTGACATGGATAATGTACTGGAGGGTTCGGTTGAAAGAAAGAATTTCAAAGAAATTCGCTTTGCCAAAGACGATTCGACCGAATTTATTGATCAGTCGATGCAAAATTTCGACCTTTACAAAATTGATATTAAAAATATCAATCTTTACTCGTTGGATACAACTAACAGAAAAGGGTTTCGATTTTCGGCATTACCTCGAGCGGAAGAATTTTACTCTTGTAAAGAAAATGCCGTCCCTATCATTCATGACACGATATTCTCGTTGGAAATTTCTCGAGACAACACTGATATCGACAGTGACGGGTTTAAAATTTTCGGCTGTGTTGTAAAACCACTGAGGCTATCGTTGAAGCGACAACAGTATGAACAACTACTAGAAACCCTGGACAATATGTTTAAAATTCCCAGAGATTTAGTACGACCACCGTCGGATTCCACCGCCCACGAAAGGCATCCTGATATAGTTGAAGAATCAACCTTCAATGCATACCCAATCACTGACAAGGTCCGGCGTGGTTTGATGTACCAAAACAGTTTCGAAGAACGGCCATCTTCTCTAAACTTGAAAGTGAATTTTGAATTGCCAGCATTCATTGTTCAACTGAACGATTCCAGTAATGTGCCTCAGATTCAGATATCTCTGAGAGATTTTTCCGTGGCCTTTGAGAAACGCAATTTCTACGAGACTCACGTGAAAATCTCACTTCGCTCGATCATGATGGAAGACTTACTACAGCCGGATACGGCCAAAAATCGATACATGGTCATATCGTCTTCGCAAAGCGAGCAGTACTGTCGCCCCGCTTCCTCCTTTGCCTCGCATTCTTGTCCAAACTTGGTCGGCTTATTAGAAGACATGGGGGAACTACCGAATTCTCTCCCAAACAATCTCGACGATAAAGCTGGTTTTTACTTTTTGACTGCGAATAAATCGTTATGCCCGGATACACCTCCACCTTCTCCCTCGGTGCAACGGCAGAACAGAGCAGCGACAAACAGTGATGAACAAGCAAATCTTGTTATCTACACCTCACTAATGATCGACCCTGCGTGTCCAACATTTGCTTCTCAGTTCAATTCACTTCAACAGTCTAGTTCAATCGATTTCAATAGTCTAGACTTGATCGTATCAGTAGAAAGTTGGTTCGTGCTGCTCAACTTCTTCGGACTGCTAAACGACGGCGATTCATCGGGCAGTATGCAAAAACCTTCGTCCGAGCAAACAACACGCGAAGACACACTGTCCACGGGTCATTCCAAATTGCATATTTCGGTACACTCGCTGTCCCTAGTTTTAGCTAAACCGGACTATGAAATAGCGAAAGCGAATGTTTCCAACGCACAATTTACAGTGTCCAAAAGGAATGAAGCCAAACAAGTGGAAGGTAAACTGGGCTCGATAACGCTCAGTGATTTGACGTCGCATGGATTCATCTACCGGGAAAAGTTTACGACTACAGGCAACGAGGCACTAAATTTTGTCTACATCCGAGACGAAGCGAAGTCATACGCAAGAAATTTGCAGAAGGATGCTTTATTGAAAATTCAAATGTCTTCGGTGCGATTTGTGCATACGAAGCGGTTTATTGCTGAGATACAACTGTTCTTCAAAGAATTTTCTCAATTACAAACGGTAAGTAAAATTTTATTTTTGAAGTTTCATTGAGCAATTTAATGCGTCATTCGTTAAATTTACAGCCTGTGATGCGTAAGATCAAACCAACAGACTTGAAAGTGCATTTAAATCAGCGACCAACACAGCTAGGGTTAGAAATCAATGCAGGAGCCCCAATCCTAATTTTTCCCATGGCTTTTAACAGTGATCAAGTGATTGTGGCGGATTTGGGAGAGTTCACACTGAAAAATGAATTTCGCATGAGTGATGATCCCGATGTTATCAGTGTATCCAGTAACAGTAGCGCCAAAGAAGTACTGGACGTGATGCATGTCAATTTGTTCCACACTAACATATTTGCTGCTCGCCGGATAGTTAAACCCGAGATACAAATGGAAACAATGCAATTCAACGATGCGACAGTAGATATGAAGAACTACTGGTTAGTGAAGCAAGGTCCTAGTTTCTTGAAGGAGACATGTCACCTGAAACTACAAGTCGAACGGAACATGGACTCGTGGAATAGTCATTTCGGTAAGTAGAAAAGCTAGACTAACGATGGTGTTAATGGGCTTCGCGATGCAAAGGATCATCGATACAAAACACTCTGAAGTAAAATTTTGATTCTCAACAAAATTCTCAACTATCCAGTTTCATTTTGAGAAGAAATTAGAATTGTCAACTATTGATTACTTGCCTTAAAATTCAGAGAAATTTTATCATAGACAATCCAGAGTATCCATTCCGTTGCTTCCTATCAATAGCTACTACACTGAAGTCTTTTTTTATGCAAGTTTACGTACCGCATAACTCTGAAAATTCGCATAAAAAAACCGCATAACTCTGAAAATTCGCATAAAAAACCGCATAACTCTGAAACTTCGTATAAAAAAAGTCGCATAAATAAAAACCGCATAAAAAAGACCATAGTGTATTGGACCATTGACCAAGTTCGAAGATTAAATGGCTTTCACTTACGGTTCTGGAAATACAATGATAAAAGTGACGAAAACGACTCATTTTTACCCCTTTTTACTGATCGCTTAAATTTTTCGAAGATGGCCGAGCCAATTTTAATAAGCCTAGGCATGTTTGAAAGCTACCTTTGAATTGTGGATCAAGCTTGAAGAACAAATGGCTGTCACTTCCGGCTCCGCAGATATAATGGTGTAAGTGACGTAAACGACAAAACGTACATTTTTTCTCCATTCAATTTTCCCAGACTAAACCGATTTCCATAAGCTTGAACTTGTTTTAAAACTACTATTTGACTTACCTTACCTTACCTAACAGCTATAGGCCTAGGGTGTCCTTTGCTATATCAAGAATACGTCTCCACATAACTCGATCCATGGCTGCTCGTCGCCAGCCACTCAAGGCACGGATGCTTCTGAGATCACCCATTTGGATGGTCAATTTCGTGCGGTTGCGTACTTTTCTCGATCGGAGGGTTTTTCTCTGCTGGTGTCATTATCGGCGGTCACCAGTGAGCCCAAATACACGAACTCGTCAACCACCTCGATATCGTCACCGTCTATCAATATTCGTGGTGGGAGGCGTAGTGTTTCTTCTCTAGAGCCTCTTCATCTCATGTATTTTGCTTTCGACGCATTTATGGCCAGTCCGATACGCCTAGCTTCAGCTTTCAGTCCGATGTAGGTTTCCGTCATCTTCTCAAGGTTACGTGTTACAATATCAATATCGTCAGCGAAGCCAAAAAGTTGTACGGACTCTACGAGATTCGAAAGGACTCGAGAGCGTCCCAGATACTCGGACGTAGCACATCACTCTATCCATCGTTGCTTTGACCAATCGCGTCAGTTTATCCGGGAAACCGTATTCGTGCATGATCTGCCATAGCTGTTCTCGATCGATTGTGTCGTATGCCGCTTTGAAGTCAATGAATAGGTGATGCGTGGGTACGTTGTATTCACGACACTTCTGGAGTACTTGTCTTATCGCGAATATGTGATCCGTAGTGGCGCGGGCTCCAGTAATTCCCGCTTGGTACGGCCCTACGATCTCCTTAGCTATTGGTGATAGACGACGGCAAAGGATTTGGGAGAGTACCTTGTAGGCGACGTTCAGCAATGTGATTGCGTGGTAATTGCAACAATCTAGCTTATCGCCCTTTTTGTAGACGAGACATACAACTCCATTCATCCATTCCTACGGTAGAATCTCTTCCTCCCAAATCTTAGAAATCATCCAGTGCAGCGCTCTAGCCAGTGCCTCTCCTCCATGTTTGAGCAGCTCGCCTGATAACTGGTCATTGCCCGCGGCTTTGTTGCTCCTCAGCTTGCCGATCTTCTCACGTATCTCTGTCAGATCAGGTGCTGGGAATCTGTCGTCGGCTGAGCGTGCACCCAGATTGATTCCTGTGTCGTTCTCTGTATCCTGTGCTTCGCCATCCAGATGCTCGTCATAGCACTGCTTCCACCTGTCAATCACCTCACGTTCGTTCGTGAGAAGGTTACCACTGGTATCTCTGCACATTTCGGCCTGTGGCGTGAAGCCTCTACGTGAGCGGTTCAACTTCTCATAGAATTTCCGTGTATCATTTGCGCGGAAAAGCAGTTCCATCGCTTCGCGATCTTGGTCTTCCTGGTGGCGCTTTTCCTCCGGAAAACCGTGTTCTGTCTGTTCCGTGCCTACCTGTATTGTTCCTCGTTCGCTCTAGTGCTGTGTTGCAGCATCCTCGCCCTTGGTGCATTCTTCTCTTCGACCAACTGCTGGCATTCGCCGTCAAACGAGTCATTTCCTCGATTCGATAATCTCGTAGCTAGTACGGTTGAAGCAGTGCTACTTACGGCTGATCTTATATTCCTCCAGCCGTCTTCAAGAGTCGCCGCGCCAAGCTGCTCTTCCGTTGGTAGCACTTGCTCCAGTTGTTGCGCGTATTTCTTTGCAGTACGAACGCTACATAGCTACTCGAGATTGAATCCCGGCGTTTCTGTGCGACGAGTGTTGTGCACCGTCGATAGTTTTGAGCGCATACAAACTGCAACAAGGTAGTGGTCAGAATCAATGTTGGCACTGCGGTAGGTGCGGACATTGATGACGTCGGAGAAGAATCGCCCGTCGATGAGAACGTGGTCGATTTGATTTTCCGTATGTTGATCAGGTGATCTCCAGGTGGCTTTGTGGATATCTTTGCAGGGGAAGAAGGTGCTTCGAGCTACCATTCCTCGGGAGGCTGCATGTTCACGCATCGTTGGCCGTTGTCGTTTGTTACCTCGTGCAGGCTCTCCAGCCCGATCACAGGTCTGTACATTGCCTCCCGGCCAAACCTGAGCATTCATGTCGCCGATGACAAGTTTTACATCCCGCCGTGGACAGCTGTCGTAGGTTCGTTCCAGCTGCGCGTAAAATACTTCCTTCTCGTCATCGGGTCTCGTCTCATGTGGGCAGTGCACGTTGATGATGCTGTAATTGAAGAAACGGCCCTTGATCTTCAATACGCAAATCCCGTTCCTAGACCGTTGGTTGTGCCACAGCTCTGGTAGAAGTTAGCCGCTCGATGCCCACTTTACCACACCTTCTGTCCCGTCCAACAAAGTTCCTGCAGTGCTACGACATCGAAGCCGCGGATAAGAAGCTCATCTTGCAGCATTCGGTCTTATCCTGGGAAGCCAAGCGATATGCAGTTCCATGTGCCAAGCTTCCAATCGTAGTCCTTTGTTCGTTGCGTAGGTCTTTGCCGATTATTCCGAGTCGTATTTCCTTCTTGATCGTACGTAACATATGTTTTCCGGGCGGCTTGTTAGCCCTGTACCAACATCCTGTCTCGCCGGAGGGCCATCGTGTCAGCACTGTTTAGAGTCCCACGCTGACACAAGGACGGTAATCAGCCGCTGTTTCGAGCCGCCCCAACCTGGGGAACAGACGCTGGGGTAGGCTTGCTCTCTATAAAGAGAAAGCAAGCCCCCCTTCCCTGTCAGCATACGACCAAGGTCCCACCGGGGTTGGTTACCCGATCTTTCCTATGGTTACTCGCAACCCAGCCGCGGGGAGGTAGGGATAGGAGTTACAGGACAAGAGACTATGAACCACATTGGGGCCTGAATTGCGCATTGTCCAATCGTTTACCAAACTACTATTTGAACAATGATCAAGTTTGAAGATCAAATGGCTGTCATTTCTGGTTCCGCTCTTTTCACATTTCGCTATAGAAAGACAATAGACCCGACAACCGACTTTCGATCGGAGTTCCGGATACACAGAGTGTTATATACAATTTGTATGTGTGTGTGTGTATATTTGTGCACTTTTCAAATGGAAATCATTTTCGTTAAATTTTCTCGAAGATGGTTGAACCGATTCCAATGAGCGTAGACTCGTTTGAAAGCTACTATTGGACAATTAATAAATTTTGAAGATCAAATGGCAGTCACTTTTGGTTCATATAATGACATAAGTGACGTAACCGACAAAATGAGTTGTTTTTACCGCTCAATTTTCTCAGAGGTGATGAGCCGATTTTGACTCATTTGATAGCTACTGTTGAATTGTGGATCAAGTTCGAATATCGAATGACCGTCACTTCTGGTTCCGCAGATAAGTGGCATAACCGACAAAACGCGTGTTGTTTTTTGAACTGCCCTATTTTCTCAGCCGAGCCGATTTTAACACACGTTTGAAAGCTACTATTGAATTGTGTATCTAGTTCAAATATAAAATGGCTTTCACGTCTGGTTCCGAAGATATAATGATATAACTGACGTCACCGATAAAATGCATTTATTTATCGCTCAATTTTCTCTGACATGGCAGAGTCGATTTCTACAAGTCTTGTTTGAAAAGCAGTCTTGGCATTACATTCCTTTTGTAGAATTTGGCCTTTCTGTTCCAACAGAGTTTGAGGCGATTCTTATTGTACAGAATCATTGCATGGCTAGTACTATGAACCCGACTGACGCTGAGTCCTTCCAGGTCGGTGCTCGAACATACGACAACTGGCTTGTAAGACCAGCGTCCTATGCATTGAACCGCCAACCCGGGCTCGTTTGAAAGCTACTATTAAATTGTGGATGAAGATCGAAAAGCAAATGAATGTCCCTTCCGATTCCGAAGATATAATAGTATAAGTGACTTAACCGACTATCCACACATTTTTCATTGTTTGATTTTCCTCGAATATGACTCAACAAATTTAGATAAACTTATAGTATGTTCACATTAAAGCTGATATCAAGTGATATTGGGATATACTTGATATCCGATGATATCAAGTGCGATATCACTTGATATCCCATACAATTTGATGTCAACGCGTATCACCATTTTAGCATGATATCCGGGATATCATGTACGATATCATGTCAAGTTGTCAAAAATCCCAACTAGCAACACGGAAAATGGCATTGAACGCACTCATTTATGAACGTCACTTTGAGAGTGACAATAAACAATCATTATAATTTTGATTTTATCAACGAATATTGGCGCTCGGAGACCGATAAATGCGCGACTTCAATTATTGATTGAATTTTAGGAGAGAAAAACAATATTATTTATCTTACTTCTAATGGGAACATTCTATATGACAACTTGATCATTTCGATCATATGTGAACACTTCGACATGATTTGCATATCATCTCGGTATATCAAGTGATATCAACGCAAATGTGAACATGGTATTAGGTTTATCTGAAAGCTAACAATGTCAATCAAATTTTAAGGGTTATGGGTCCGGTTCGAGAGGTACACTCGCCTTTATTCTGAATAACGACGTATTGATTTTTCGATCGAATATGGTTCGATCGAATCCTAGCTACCTTTGATTTTGCTAGCGTTATTGAGAATACAAATGAAATACGATCGTAGAATTGATACGACGTTATTCTGAATAAGGGCGAATTTTATATGTGACCAAGGGTGGCAAAAACTCACTCATAAGATTCGATTTTTTCTATTCATCAGCTCACCTCATGATCTACGATGCAATCCGTACAATGATGGTAAAGATGAAAATCATCGCTGATCTAAACAAACACACTCACCTATAAAGAGCACCGCTGACATCAAATTATGATGGTATTGATGGTTCTCAGTTTTGATTTCATAGCATTTAACTCTCATTCCTAGTTTTAAAAAGTGAGTACTGAGTTTGGCATCACCGTACCGAGCTACACCGGTGAGTGTATGCTTAAACCACAGAGCTGCCAACACAATCCAGATTTTCGGTTTTGTTTTTGCTGGTACTCAAAACGAACACGAGCATTAATGTACGAAAACAAATGTCGAACCGTAGCGTGTTGTATATCATAAGCGATTGAATTTCATGTCTCGAGCTAAACACAACTGGCTACTGAACCGAATGCGTTTTCCAGCATACGAGAAAATGTCTTGAGAATTGGAATGAAATGGCATCGATTCGAACGTTGGCCGCCCATGGCAACTCTGGTGGATGAGGAATACAAAAGAGACAGTGTCATAAGAATCTGATTCAATGTGTTGATGTACAAACACATCAAACCGCAACTCACAAATCGTCTCTCAGTGGGTTCTAATATTTGATGTGCACTCAGCGCTCATCTGCTGATTGCTTGACACTATGATGTTGAGACGATGTTTTCTCTACACAAATGGTTACTCAGTTACTCAACTCGTTCAGCGATGCTTTTGAAACCGATTTGCAGGTGAGCTGAACTCGGTGATGATAAAGTACTGAGTTGATTATTGCCAGCCCTGTATGTGACATAAGAAGACAAATATCAGTGTTTTTCAATGCCCCAAAATTTTTCGAAAATGAAACAATCGATTACGAAAGACATAGACTCATTTGAAAGTTACTATTAAGTTATTTGATAAGCTCACAACTCTAATGACCGAGGATAGAGTCTTAAAAATGTTTTGATGAGGCTATTTAATTGGCAAGAGAAAGGCCCCTTCCTTTGGTTGGTGGGCTTGACGATATTGCAAACATCATCACATACAATCAATTAGCGTTACAATTTGATAAAGATATGCGTTACAGTTTTTAGTTTCATAATTGAATTAAATGAATAATATATGGAACGACTTGAATAAGATGTTGATTGCATTACGGTACGGTACCCCCATTCATCTCAAATCCATTAGTCATTTCATGTACGAAAACCATTAGTTAGAGTGAGATCTGTTATCTCTGTTTGATAGATTAATTTCAAGAATAACATGAAATCTGGAGCATTTTTTTTTTGTTCGTTAAAACAGCAGTATTGAATCATTTCTGAACTACTTTTATGTTCCATTGCTTCTTACAGACGAGGCAAAGATTTTGTATTCGATTTTATCTCAATAAATTTATTGAAAGTCGAGTAATCGGTAAAATAACATGGTGACTCTACTAATGAGATGACTATTGGCACACAAATTTTAGTTAGAATCTATTAGAATAGAAATAGTAACTCAATGTTGTGATGCTTGCTTGTGGAATACATGTAGGTATGTATGCATGTGTGTATGCGTATGTGCCTGTGTGTATGTATGTGTTTTTGTGTGTACAACATACATTATACCGTTCCCTCGGGTGTGTTGTATCAAATTGGTTGTGACACATTTCGATTGCGAGTCAGTACCAGATGTTCAAAAGTGCCTGAGCGGATGGTAATATACTGTCAAGAATCAACCGAAGATAACGAAATGTGAACATGCTGTAGCAATACTATTAAACCCAAGTGTTATTATCATTTAAATAAAAACGCATGTCCTCAGTTCTTATCCGTCAAACCATGATGAGCTGCTCTACAAAGATCAATGAAACACTATTTTTTTTTTTTTTTTTTTTTTGGAAACGGATGACTGGATGAGGAACAAGAAATACGAAAATGCTGAAAGAATTAGAAAGGAATATTGGTAAGAATATAAACACCATTGCATACAACTAACTTTTACATTTAAGGAAGCAACATAACATGCCAGCAAAAGTACGGAGTGAAAAATGACAACAAAAGACACGAATCACAGCTGAATAGAACACTGGAATTAAGGTAAAACAGAATACAAACTATGAACAAAGGTAAGAAAACCAACATGAAGAAATAATAGAAACTGCTGGGTAACAATGTAATTTCCTCATATTGAAAGAGGCGTTTATATGGCGCGCATGCGCTAATTCGGCCTGATACAAAATAACGGGGAGGGCAATACATTTTGGACAGGGCTGTAAAAAGCTGATTGGAACCCTTTCCCCACCAAAATGTAATATAAGGATAAGGATAAGGAAGCTATTTAATTGGCAAGAGAAAGGCATTATCACACCACTAGGTGTGTGAGAAGTGTTTTTTTAAGCGCTCACTTTTTTCAGTATTATTAGATAACCACGAATAACTCAAATTTAAAGTTTTCTAAAATGTTTTATATAAACGAGCATCAAAGAGGAAAAGTCATGATGCCTGTGTTTTGCCACATTGGTGAGCTTATTGTCACTTCTGATTTGACAGAAACTTAGTTTTATCCTTCCGCTGAACGAAAATGGTTGTGCATACGCTTGAGGAACGCTCCGACTGGGCTTGCGATCAGCTTGAAGAAGACGCCGATTTTTGCCAAAAAATCATCTTCTCGGATGAGGCACATTTTCATTTCGGTGGGTATGTTAAAAAGCAAAATTTTCGCATCTGGGGGACGGAAAACCCGCACGTTATCATGGAGAAGCCGATGCATACTCAGAGAGTGACGGTTTGGCGCGGATTTTGGTCTGGCGGCATCATTGGGCAGGAGCCGCCGCCACGGTCAATGGCGAGCGCTACCGCGCCATGATTAGCGATTGGTTCTTCCCGTTACTTGAAGAGGAAGACTTGGACACCATTTGGTTCCAACAAGACGGCGCTCCGTGCCACACAGTCAACGCTACGATCGATCTTCTGCGCACAGTCTTCGAAGGTTGGATTATCAGTCGAAATTCGGATGTCGTTTGGCCGCCTCGGTGCTGTGACTTGACGCCGTTAGACTATTATCTTTGGGGGGCTGTCGAAGATAAGTGTTATGTGGACAAGCCAGAGACAATTCAAGCCTTGAAGGACAACATTAGTGCAGCCATAGCTGAAATAAAGCTGCATACAAACGAAAATGTACTAAAAAACCGGACCGCCCGTATGGCGTACTGCAAGGCCAGCCGAGGCAGTCATTTGAATGAAATTATATTTCACAATTAACCGGAAGGATTGTACTTTAATATGAAAAAATAAATTTTGAAATTGGATGAACCGTTTGTGTTGTATTGCATGTTTAAAAAAAGTTACATGGCGGACCCTGTATTGCAACGTAGTTTTAATTTTTTTTTACACCATAGAATCGGTTCGATTTGACCCGAGCCAACCATAGCATGCCATAAAGATGTCATCCTCTTTACTCCTCCAAGGGTTTTGACCGTTGATTCACATCTCGTATTTCATTCGATAGCAATTCAGCGTTTCATTCAGTAGCAGTTCTGTCGGTCTAAGAAGGTTTTGGGTCATGCATAAAAAAATTCCGCACCGTTCTGCACACTATGATCTTTCGCACACACTGTGGCAGGCACACGCCATGTTTGTACTGAGATTAAACGTAGGGAGCATTTTACTTGGAATCGCCAACTTTCCGTTTCATTGATTTTGTTTTCCTTGTCTGACTTACACAAAAATATAACCGACCCGTACCCGATTAAAAATAGAAACATTTTACCCGTACCCGACCTGAACCCGAGATTAATTTTTCTTCCAAACCCGAACTCGACCCGTACTCGATGGATAAATTAAAATCTTCACCCGTACCCGACCCGAACCCGAAAAAAAAAGTTCCCAAACCCGAGACCCGACCAAATTTTCTAACCCATACCCGTTGAAAATGAACAAATCGGCACCCGTGCTCGACCCAAACCCGACAAACATATCCTTTTCTTTACCCGAATCTGACCAATACCCGTACAAAAATGATGGCAATTTTTCCTTAGGCAGCTGGGATTCTCACAATTTCTGTGTATCCTTGTCCAATCGCTTTGCGATTAAATTTACCAGCATCATCTCTGCCAAGCCATTGACAGGTAGATTGAGGTTGTTAAGTGCGTCGACGTTCTTGGAACATGTGTCGATCAACTTTCGCAGGTTTCACACGCCAATTTCGGCAAATTGATTAACTCTCTCTTTTTACGCGATTTTTTTTAATGTGCTTTCTTTTTACGCGGATTTCCGAAGTTACGAGGTTTTTTTTACGCGGATTTCCAAAATTACGCGATTATTTTTGGGCATCGAAACAAAATTTTCGATTTTGGAAGTCTCAAAATTGGTCTGTCCCTAAGTCGATTTTCACAAAAAAATTTTTTTTAAGATTACACCAGATCTGGACGTTAAATGCATTTCTAAGATATTTGGCATCGAACTTTTGGAGTTAGGAGGTTTTTTTACACAGATTTCCGAAGTTGCGCGGTTTTTTTACGCGGTACGTATTCCCCGCGTGAAAAGAAACCTCAGTGTACAACCAAATACAAATAATAATAGCCCTCCTATAATCCTATACAAACAGACCATCAATGTTTGTTAGCCTGACATGTGCTTCTATTCGTCTTTGACAAGTTGAAATCACCGAAAATGTGACTAACTTGGTTAATGTTGTTATAGTTACACTATCTTTATTATTTGCATATAAACAATCTCCTATATTTAAACCATCGGAATATTTTGTTTTATAGACCTCCGGATAAGTTGGTTTAGATTTTTTCTTAAACCTTATAAAATAGTGATTGAGTATTTGGTACAACTTGATCACTGGTGATCCATTCGGATTGCAGGTTCAACCAATGTACATTCACAATATCTTCATTCATTCCTTCGCGAATTCCCAGTAGTTTTTGTAATAGCAAATCGCGCCGATCCACAACATTCCAATATCTGCGCCAATTTTCTGTCGTTCTCTCGTTTTACTTGTTCCGCCTTTTGAAGCGCTACCGAACTCGTTGGGGTTGAGTGCGTTCTAGTAGATTCAACACGTCTAGTAGATTCTTCGGTTTTATGTTTCATGGAATTTTTGGGGTTTCCCATTCAACGTTTTTTCACTTATAAAGACTGTCCCAGAAAGTATGGACGCACTTTGATTTCGCTGTAAATAATTCACAAGTGTTCAAATTTTATTCGATATACTGATAATATTAGACTACAACAACAGAATATTATTCTCAACATTTGCTACTTAGCCATTGTAGACTATCTGGCGCACCTTCTTGTGAACGTTCCTCATTAAATTCCGTACAGACTTCTTGGCGACAAGTTTTGACACTTTTTTCCAATCTTTTTCGAACTGTTGAATGATTTCGGCTGCCGAGACATATTTTCTAAGATGTGCCTTCGTTAATGCCCAAAATACCTCAATTGGTCATTCATGTCTTTTGGGACGAAAGTGACATTTTTGGTAGTATACCATTCTACCGTTGATTTCGAGTAGTGGCAAGAAGCAAGATCTGGCCAGAAGACAACAGGATCCTTGTGGCTTCGAATCATGGGTAGAAGTCGTTACAAATTGCTTGCCAGACCATAGCTTTCTTACCAAATTTTTCGACTTCAATCGATGTCTCGGACTGGTTTAACACTTGCCCTTCTCGCACCGTATAATATTGTGGTCCCGGTAAGGATTTGTAATCGAGTTTCACGTAGGTTCCGTCATTCATGATTTTGAAGTTCAAATTTCCAGCAAGAATCGTATTGTACAGCTTTCGAACCCTGGGCCTGATCGATGCTTCTTGTTTCGGACTACATTTTGGTTGTTTCTGCTTATAGGTTCGAAGATTCAAACGTTCTTTAGCACGATGAACATTTGATTTCGAAGTGCCCACTTTTTTGGCCACATCCCGAACTAAAACCTTCTTCCTTTGCTCGAACGCCTTCAGTATACGTTTACCCAACTGAGGGTTAGCAGGACCTTTTTTTCGACCCGTTTTCGGTTTATCCTCAAAGGTGTTATCCTCACCGAACTTCCTGATTGCATTTCGCAAGGCTTTTTCACTTACTCCTTCCATTTTTGCTATCTTTCTCAGTGACAGTCCGCGTTCTGTGCATCATTTGTACACAATTTTTCGACGTTGTTCTGCTGAAAGTCCACGCATTTTGAAACAAACTAATTAAAACGAATAAACAACTGCACAAGTGGTTAGAGAAGAGTGTAAACAACAGAACGCAGCCATAAAAATTGACAGATTCTGAATCATTGCGAAATGGCAGCGGTTTTTGGTTGCGTCCATACTTTCTGGGTCAGTCTTTAGTTTTTGATAAGTTAGCAAAATTCGTTCACAATGCAAGTTTCTCTGTTTTTCGCGCAAAACCAGCACAATAACCAACACGACGGAAAATATCCGGTTCGAAGGACCACTTTGTTGATCAGATAGTTCAGGAATCGTATTGAGTGATATAGTTGTCCAATATTTTCAAATCAATGCCGTATTTCCTGATTTTCAAAGCATCGCTCAGAAATTGTCGGTGACACCTATTAATCTTCGTAATTTTTTTCAGTTCCAGATATCAGCGTGCACGGAACACTATCCAAGTTGGAAGCTGTGCTAGACCTACAACAGTACCGACTAGTGAGAGGATTTCTTTCGTACAATTTAGGCGAAGCGTTGGATGAATTGTACCTTCGGCCGATGTACATTCCAAGTAGTACTTTAAGTTTGAATACCGACACGGATCCGATCGAAGAAGTTTGGAAAAATCTTTCCATCCACTTGGAACTGCAGGATGTGTCCGTTCGCTTGGAAACGTTTGATAGTGAACGAAAACCTACACCTTTAGCGTGTATCAATTTCATTAAATCTAAGCTCCTGGTGGATTCTTTAAGTGATGGAGCGCAAGATATCGACTTGGTCTCGCAGGAAATACTGATCAAAGATACGAGGTTTGATAGGCACTGTTCGCAGGATGAAGTAAGGAATGTGTTTCCTGACATCCTTCAGCCAATAGTAAGCGATCCTGCCAACGGGCTAGTCCAAGCTGAAATACATAGTAGACGACGAAAAGATTTGACAAAATTCACTATCCTCCTTAACAATATGCGATTGATGGCTATTCTGGACTGGTTGGAAAATGCCAAGGATTTTATCCTGCAACAGGAAGATCAACCTCAAATTGGATTAGAGCTCAGATCAAACGAGCGAACAGCTTCCACCGATGCGAGTAAACGGGCTCCCACGCCCACGGACGATAATCGTATGGAGTTAAAACTCAACATCACCGATTCTGAATTGTTATTGGTGGAAAAAACGGATCAGCATGACACTAATGCTGTCATTCTAAAGGTAGGCGTTCATTTAAGAAGATTCTGTACGTACTAATACTATTTTTCTTTTTCTTCGATCCAGAGTACAACCGTTGTGTCATACCGACCATTTGAGTCCAATAAAACCATGTCGATAAATTTGAACCACTTGGAAGTGTTTTCATGCGTCCTCGGATCCGAAGATGGGACAGCCCTGTCGATAATTGACCCAGTAACAATTAACATGGATCTTCGGCAGGGCGTACTAGATATCCAGATGCAAAAGCAGCTCTGCATACGATTGTCCTATCACGACGTAAAAATGTTCCAACGTATGCTAGAATCGCTTCCGGGTCAGACAAAGCATGCACGCGATAGTAAGCAAACGAGTGTGGAAGAGAGTCAGGAGGCAAATACGGCTGTGGAAAAACTGGTACTGCTAGGTTTCAATAGAGGCGATTGTCTCAAGGCTCTGGAGAAATGCAATAATCAAATAGACGAAGCAGCTCTATGGCTAACACAGAACTCTGAACCGCAAAGTTATTTGTCAGACAATCGAAAGGTTATTGAAGCAGTTGAGCTGAAAGCTCCATGTGTATCGATTTGTGTGATCGACGACTGTCGTGATGCAGATGTTCCATTCGTAGAGCTTTCGTTGAGTAAACTGGATCTAAGACAGGAACTTGGCCGGTGTTCGATCATTGCTAATGGAGATGACGGAGATCCCACTAATGCAATAGAAGCGTTTTCGACTACGTTCGCCGGCTTCAAGGCAGGCCGAATGTCGGGAGTGTTTGCTAGTGACTATTACAATCGAGCTTTGAGTGGTTGGGAACCATTGATTGAACCGTGGAAAGTTGAAGCCGAATGGGGCTACAGTTTAGGACAGACCGGTACTAACAGAAACCGGTTGAACTTAAAAATTGAAAGCAACGATACTTTAAGACTGAATATTACTAGTACGTCGATTGATTTGTATAAACTTGTCAAAGAAAATTGGACACAAGACTATTATAATTCCACAAATTCATCATGTAAAAGTCCGGTCAACTATCGAAGGAGAACACCGTTTGTTCCGTTCGCAATAAAAAATGACACAGGTGTGAAACTTTGGTACACAACTATTGTGTCAACGGAAA
Organism: Malaya genurostris; assembly: GCF_030247185.1. Lineage (NCBI taxonomy): Eukaryota > Metazoa > Arthropoda > Insecta > Diptera > Culicidae > Malaya > Malaya genurostris. The sequence continues at coordinate 228,434,205 of NC_080571.1, read as the reverse complement.
TATCGAGATCTAATGTAATGACCGATCCTGACACTCAGTGGACCCTTGTCGATCCTGGAGGAGTTACAACATTCTCCTATTCTACGAAAAGCAAACAACGGCACAGAGATACACACAAGTTCAATTTACATCAAATAGCTGTGCGAATAGATGGTTGGCAAGAAGTAGGACCAATTTCCGTGGATCGTGTTGGAACATTCTTTCGACACGCCCGATCCGATCTAGTAGACGACTACTCGCAGATACCGCGAGCAAGAATAGTGTTTGGAGTATCGTTGGAAGGCTCCGCTCAGAAGCTAATCACTATACAGTCTGCCTTAAGATTGATTAACAAACTTGAAAATCCGGTTCTGGTGAAAATGGAACACCTCTATGGACATCTGAACATACGAAACTGGCCGGATACGAAAACTCAAATTCTTCACTCCAACGAAGTACTTAATGTCCCGTTAACTCACGTACATGCCATCCTGTATTTTAGACCTTTGCCGACCAATGTTTCCGTTCCCGATGACGTCAGTGCAAATCAATCTCATTCGGAGGAAGTAAGCAATTCCAGTGAAGGGTGGACCTTGCTGCAAAAATTCGATATTCACAAATCCTTCAATAGCAACAACAACGGTTTTCAGTTTACCGACAAAGGTGTCCGATGGAATGAAGCGATTGAAACCGGAGAGATCTACCAGGAGCTGAGAACGTGTCGAGGGCTACGTGAGCGATCCTACAAAATGTTGGTGTCCATTCGCAAAGAAAGCTATCCCGCAAGAGATGTTATTTTGCTACCTGGACATACGATCACGCTGTGGCCCCCGATGAGAATTCATAACCTGCTTCCGTGCGATTTATTGTACAAACTACCATCGGGAACTCATGGCAGAATATCAGCATCACAAACAGCTAGGATAACGGAAGTAGACATGGAACAGCAGGTGATGTTGACCATTACCTTGGATAGCTATCCAGAAGCAGGACAGATCAGTATTCCTGCAAGTTTCTATGGTTCTACGGAGTTGGATGTGAGACTGTTCGATACCAAAGCTAGAATGTTAAAATTAAGAGCCGTCATCCATATCGCGAAAGGCCGTGGCATACAGATATCAATCAGTGCACCATTCTGGTTGGTCAATAGGACCGGTATACCGTTAGTGTTCCGCCAGGATGATTTGGATAGTGAGAGCTCTGGACAGTTTTCCGAAAACGAACAAGCCAGAATGATTTCTCCCTTTATGTTTGCATTTTCGGATCCCTCGAGTTCGGGCTGTTTGACAATGCGACTTGGTAGACGCTTCGGACAAGGATTAAACTGGTGCCAACCATTCAAGCTAGAGCAGGGCACTAAACACAGACAATTGGTCAGCGGGAACGAGTCATTTATTATAGGAATCGAGGTACGTCGAGCACGGGGTCGATACAACCAGACATCGATAGTTACGTTCTCGCCCAGATATCAACTGTACAATCGAAGCTCCTACAAACTACAAGTGCTACAGAAATGCTTCACAGAAACGGTGTATGATCCCGCAGTGAAATCGGCGTTCATTGAAGCCGTTCCTGGCTGTCATATAGCATTTCATTGGCCTCGGTTGGATAAAGAACAAGAACTGTGCGTTCGTTTACCCGAGGTACCCGAATGCCTGTGGTCTGCCGGAATTCCCATCTATGAAACGCAAAGTCTTTACATCAATTTGCGAACAGTGAATGGAGCGATGCAATTTTTACGGTTGGAAACTATCCTGCATGGGGCGACCTATTTCATGATTTTCAGCGATGCCCAATCGTTGCCACCACCCATCCGGTTGGATAACTACTCGGAAGTGCCTATACGATTCCATCAGGCAGCAGCCAAACATCAATTCAAGACAACGGTAAAACCACGAAGCTCGATTGCGTATGTTCTCGACGATCCGTTGGGAAATAAATATTTACAGCTAGAAGCGCCAGGGGGTGATTTTGAAAACTGTTCGCTCAACGGATTCGAGAATTTCAGATTGACTTACGAGAACTTCATCTATATTGCGTTCAGCCAAACATTTGAGGCAACTCCATCGTTCGATTTTGGTAGCCCCAATGATTGGGATGTTAAAACGCAACAGCTAGTGCTGGGAGTGGTGGATAGTCGGGTGGTTCTGGTTCGAAAGCAGGCAGGCGATCGTTCTCAGCTGTGGAGAATGAATCACGAGAAACAGTTGGAACATGAAGGTTCGTCACCACCAAGTGAACCAGGCAAAAAGTTGGCAAGGTTTGTGCTAGATTTAGAAAGACCACCACAACCGATGCAGTTCATCAACCTGGTTGTAAGACCGGCCAACCGACAACGAAAGTCGACGCAAACGTGGCGATTCACCGAAGAAGGTCGACTGATGTGTGAACACTCGAACATGAGCGTTCAAGCGAAGGGTGGTATATTTGGACTACAGGCTGGATCCGAAGCAGTATTAGGAATGTGTGTTTCAGAAACAAAGGCATTGAATCGGTATGGTGTTCCGTACGACCAAGCCATTGAACGGCAAAAGCTACGACCCGGCTCAGGCTGTTTGTCCGTAAGCTATCGTATGGATGGACCAATTAAATGTATTCAAATAAAGGATGTTAAAAATCTGTCTGGTGGAGCTTTGGCATACGACATGTCGTGGAAGCACGTATCTCACATCCTCAGTGAACAACCAGGACGGAAATCATTCAATGAACACGTTCAGAACATCCACGTACAACAGGAATATTACGTGGTTCTAAATCTGCGAAAGGGGTTCGGATTGTCACTCATCTCGAACAAACCTTGCGAAGAGTTGGCTTACATCACCCTGGAGGACATCAACATGGAACTTATCTCAACTCCTACAGTTATGTCACTGGACTTTAGCGTAGGAGATATGCAAATCGACAATCAACTTTTTGAAACTACCTGTCCAATAACTTTGTACACGATCAATCCACCGTCATTTAATGAATCGCCAAACCGATCGGCTCTATCATCGTTGCAACTGAATGTAAAATTATTACCTAGTCCCAACACCAACGCAATTATTTTCGAACACTTTATATTGAGTATTCGTCCAGTATCCGTATACTTAGAAGAACGCCTGATTCTGCGACTAATCAAGTTTACCGGTTTAGCAAAAAGTCCAGTTGATCCGACTGCTCTTCCAGATGAATCCGACTACGAAGCACAAAAAATTGTCTACAAAGTTCTTGATGCTAACGTGAAACGCTTCTATTTTGGAGATCTGCAGATCGTCCCAAGCCAGATAAGACTGAGTTTTATAACCGCTTCTAAGCTCGCACCGGAATTTGCAGAAGTGAAGCGAAATCTCGGATTTACCTTTATCAAGTTCGAGGATGCGATCATCAACTTCGAGAAGTTTACGCACAAATGTCACTTTGAAACTATGGATGCATACTTAAATGCAATTAAATTGCACTATAAACAGGAGCTGAAATGGCAAGCAGCATCCATACTGGGATCAGTGGATTTCCTGGGGAATCCACTTGGTTTCGCTAATGATCTAACCGAGGGAGTTTCTGGTTTGCTGTTAGAAGGTTCGATATCATCACTAGTCAAGAACGTAACACACGGAATATCTAACTCAACAGCTAAGCTCACAGAAACGATTTCCGACGGGTTGGGCAAGGTGGTGTTCGATGATGAACATGTTGAAGCTCGTCAGAAGATTTTAGATGTGTCGGGAGGCAGTGGAAGCACAACTGGGGATCACTTAGTAGCCGGTTTCAAAGGATTTACTTTTGGTTTGCTGGGTGGTGTGACGAGTGTAGTGAAGCATACGTATCACGGAACAGTAAACGATGGGTTTTCCGGTTTCATAACAGGCCTTGGGAAGGGTTTGGTAGGAACCGTTACCAAACCAGTGATTGGGGTACTAGATCTCGCATCAGAGACGGCAAACGCGGTTCGTGAACAAAGCAAAAGCTCTAGTCGTATTCTACCGGAACGGAAACGACATCCAAGAGTTGTGACGGGTGGCCCTGGTGGATTACTTCCACCGTACTCAAGCCTGCAAAGTAAAGGTCAGCAGTATCTGTTTTTGATAAACAAACGTAACTTCACCGAACATTTTATGGCATATGAACCGTGCCTGTTGGATACCAAAGAATCGAAAATGAGACTTCTCGTTTCCGCTGAAAACGTGTGGGGTTTTTCAAAGAATGAAGACACGACAACAATCGTTTTTCATTACCGGCTCAGTGAGATCATATCCTGTCAGCCGGTGATCATTCCTCCCCCTACCGCATCAGATCCCAATCCGCGGGCCAAAAAGATTACATACATTGAGTTCTGTCTAATGTTGCCCTCTAAGTCTCTTACTCCTAGCGCACCGGAAATGGTTAAAAGGCCCCGCGTACGTTGTCAGAACGAAGAAATCGCCAAAAAGATATGTCACCATGTAAGTCATACAATTATTGTTCCCAATTTTTAACAATTATTACATGAAAATCTTGTTCCAGATCAATTTTGCTAAATGTATCTACGACGAAGGTGAGCAAACTCTTAACTCGAACTCTGTGATTGAACCGTGAAGCGAAACAAGATTTCTTGTTATTCGTTACATAATGTTACTCGTACTGAATTGTTTTGGTTAATGCAATAAAAATAAATTATTCGTACATTATTTGAGACGATGTTGATTGAATTAACATGATGTCAGTTGTAGCTTTGATTTAAGACAATATCATTTTTTGTTATTTTTAAAGTCCCGAACAAAAAGTATGTTGAAATAAATATTTTACAAGAACAATAATGTGTTTTCTTCCGTTTATCCTAACTAGTCTGTTGATTCCATTCTAATATTATACATATAATTCCTATATATCACAGCAAGACTCATCAAAACTACCAATTAAAAAAAGTTAGGAACTGGAAGTCTGTTCCAGATGAAATTCTGCATTTGTATGAGATCAAAAAGCCTTTCATTTGGATTTAAGTTTGAGAAAATTGGTTCAAACATCTCGGAGAGAATCTAATATTGTCAGTTGTCACACACAGACTTTAACTGATCTCGACGAACTGATTCGAATAGTATGATACGGCTCTTGGTTCAAAGTTGGTTTTTCTATATGAGTAAAAATACTATTGAAATTGACATTTTCATGCTAATCACCCTGTGATTCCGGAACCGGAAGCCAGAGACCATAAGACTCTTCATTTGAATCTAAGTTTATGAAAATTGCTTCAGCCATCTCCGAGAAATTTGATTGACAATATTTGTCACACACAAACCTATCTCGACGAGCTTTTTCGGCCTTCGGTTCAAAATAACTGTAATTGTCTGGTTTAACGGGTTTGGAAAAGTTTAGGAGAGAATGTGTGAGATTAGCAGGTGTTAGCAAGTCTAGGAGGGATTGTGCGAGATTAAAAAAGTGGGTGGGTGATGTCAGAGCCATAACTGGATGACGTGGACAGGAATAAAATTTCACATTTCACGGTTGATTTTTCAATAGGGCGTATAAGCAAGTGACAGTTTCTCTTTGTTTACTTTCTCTTCTATTAATTACCAAGCGGTTTCCACGTTTATCACTTAACTCTTTGCATAAAATGATACCCGAAACTTTCGACTTTCAAACAGAATAGTGATATCAAAGAAAATATTTTTAATCACGTCACAATAATCGAAAGAGAGAGTGATTAAAGAGAAACTGTCACTTGCTTATTCGCCCTAATGAAAATCAATTATTCAATATCAATTCGATAGTCCTACGACAAAAGGGCCTAACTGCAAATGAGAGCCTATCTTTGTTTACTTTCTCTTTTGATTATTACGGAGCCATTATTGCAAATTCTCTAAAGTTTCCAATATAAATCGAAAGCTTGTAGTATTACCTTGAAAGTTTTGCGAATTATAACGCGTCAAATATAAAATCAGTTCGGTAAATCGTGAAAGAAAAAGTAAACAAAGAGAAACTGTCATTTGCAGTTAGGCCTTTTTGTCGTGGGATGGTCGAATTGTGTGATTTGTGCAAGGTTTTTTATTCGTATACGATATTCTTGTGTCTAAAAACCATACGATATCATTATGGAATTCCTTATATTTTTTGTCTGAGTGCATATAATATAACTGCACCTTATAGGCTGTTCGCAATGCTGAGATGGATATCTGTTCTAAAATGACAGACTGTCGTATAATTTGAAACTGTCAAAAATAAAACTGTTTTACATGTGTTGGTGTTATATAAACTCACTGTGATGTTTCAAATCAGAGTGCTTACAGTGCTTTAAAATGATAATGTATTATTTAGTACAAAACATTTCCTGCTTATATTGACAATTTCTGGTATGTCCTTCGAAGCTTTGACATTTCGCCTGTCAGATTTCGCTACCAACACTCACGTAATAAATTTAAAACAGTGTTCTAATCATGTTTCAAATTTTAATTAATTTGAAACAAATTCATCGAGCAGTTTTAAATCTGTTTCAAATTTGACATGGTTTAATCGACGACACGACCTGCCACTCGTCTATTAAAACTGTATCACAAATTTAATGACCCCTCAGTAGAGTGCCTATAACCAGAGTGACGACATCTCATCCGTAATTTTGGCAACAATTCCAAACATTCCATTGAGCAATTTGACGTATCTGTTACTCACACCGATGCAGAGTGCGCAGATTTATTCATATATGAAATTACAATGTGTGCGAGCCGAAGTCAAAGTTTGTTGTGGGTTCAATTTTACACTGAGGTAAAATATTTTTGACTCATAATCATACACTGCGAAAAATGCATATAGAATTTCGTAAGCTATGAACTAATGAACCAAGTAGAAGACAGTTGCATTACGTGATGTAGAGTTTCATGAACGATTTTATGTCTTTCTCAACTGTTCTCTTGGCATTGCAGTATTTTTTATTGCATATATGTCTTCAATAATTGGCATGATGCGGCTCGACAAAATTCACTGGGTAATTTCGACATACTCACACTAGCATTAATCTTTCAACTGCTGAGAATAGCCACACCAACACATTCGCACGTGGATTGGACTATTCTCGATGAACATTAGAAAAGGTCCCAAGTGCAAGTGACAGTTTCTCTTGGTTTACTTTCTCTTTCAATTATTACGGCAAATTCCAGTAATTTCCAACAAATTCTACAGTGCATATCGAAAGTTGATGGTTTTTGCTATAATCCTATGTGAAGTGTTAGATGGAAAGATTGCTGATTGGACCGTTATACTCGAAAGAGAAAGTAAACAAAGAGAAACTGTCATTTGCACTTAGGACCTTTTCACGTGTTTGTCTTCTATTAGCTTTACATTGAATTGACAGGTCGTTTGCTCGTTTGGAACTGGGAGCTGTCATTCCAAACGAACAGCTGTCGCCACTCTGATTATAGTCACTCTACCCCTCAGTAACTCGTAATGTCAAAATGAAGTCGTTCGAAAAATATATGTTACTGGCAACCAAGACTAAACTGTTGTTTTCGAATAACAGTTACCTTCACCGTGGCTACCGGTTTCGGTAATAAAAACAAATAAATTTCGTATAAATTTGTAGAATACAATTTGTGAGAAAAAACACGGTTTTTTCTGTATGTAAACCAATAAAATGAGAAGATTGTGTAAATATCGATCTGCTCATGATTGTTATGACCGATACTAGCCGGTAGGGAGGTGATATTTTCTACTAGAAACTATACGAGGTGTATGATTCAACCGACGACACGACCTGCCACTCGCCTATCGAAACTGTATCGCAAATTTAACTACCCCTCAGTAACTCAAAATGTCAAAACTAAATTGTACGAAAAATTATTCAAACTGGCAACAAAGGCAAAAGTTGTTGATTTAGAATAACAGTTACTTTAGTTACCACTGTTATTTTGTTGGTAAATAAAAATAGTCTTAAAAGGAATCAAAGCGTGACTGTGTTTACTAGAAAAATGACTTCGTCAGAAAAGTTTCAGGTAAGGTATTTCTAAAATATTCGCAAACGAAAGATTTTTCAAATCCTTTATTTTGCAGGATGCCCGTTGCAAAGCCGAGCAACAAGTATCTGCCAAGCTGAGCTGCAAGTTCCTAGTATTATTACAAGAAATTGAGCTTTGTTTACGATGTGGAACTATTCGCCCTTATTATGAATAACGACGTATTGATTTTTCGGGGGTAAGGTAGTAAATTGTTCCAGAAAGCGAACTGGAAATGCCAGCACCAATTCAGCAGCATTCAAGAACTGATAATGATTTTAGGCAAATGGCATCGAGTCGGATTCGGATCTCGTCGGAGCGGTAGGAAATTATTCATGTGATCAATGTTGTATAAAAAATAAAGCATCCCTAATGAAATCAGTTCAACATTTTATTTCTTGTAGTAATAAAAATCCGAGTTAAAATCATTAGGTTATCATTAACTTTTCAGTGCATTAGTCAAAAGATATGACGCGAACGTTGGTTTGTCAGGTGTATCGAAAATGAGTGTGATAATCCAGAGGACAGTGATAAACAAAACGTCCTTAGCATATCGGTAGTAAAATGTGATTAGGGCATATCGCACGATAGGCCCTTGCGAATGTTACAAAATATAATGCTCATTGCTCGGCTCTACAACCTTGGACGTCGATAGAAGTCCAATCTAATTGTGCGCAATATGCTTGAATTTTATGTTTAAAACTTGAGTAATGAGCATTATTTTTCGTAACTTTCGAAAGGGCATATTGCATGATATGCCCTGATCACATGTTAGTACCGATATGTGGATTATGTATCTGATTTTCAAGATAAGTGTATTAAACCCTTGAGAAAGTCGGTCGGTTTTCCATTACGCCATTTAGCTTACAATATCTCATTGCATCGGAATTTTCCGACTGTGTCAACTATTTGAATCCGTTTGGTAATTTTTTTAGCAATGGGAAACCTGAAACCGACCTTCTACTTTACTCCATCGAATCAGCCAACGACATAGAAATGTTTGATTAACACACCAAATCTATCAGGCGGTAATGTTTCCTTTTTCGGCGGAAATGTTCCAAGCTAGTGATGTCGTTCATGTCAGCCATCTAAGGCTGGAGGTCATATTCGACATTTTTTCTGGATGAAGTCTTTATTGATAAGATTTTCCGTGAATTTGCAGAGATTGGACACCGACTTTGCTCTGAAAGAAAGTGAGCCAGGTCCGATTTTTCGCTAGTATAATTCATTGAATTATTTACCTGCAGCAAACCCCCGTTTATTCCGGTGGCATACTATTTGTTTATTTGTATTGGGACTCCTTGGAAACTAGCTCGTAGCAACTAAACAGTGTTGCTCGATAAGATAATTTTTATCAAATACGAGGGATCGCTCAATTTTTGGTAACTGATGGTAAATCATTACCGGACATTTTTCAAGCCGATTTTTCTTTAGAGTGCCTGGTCGTGTCGTCGATTTAACAGTCAACTGTAAACTCTATTTGTCTTCAACTCCCCACATTATCGAAATGACGGAATGAGCAATGAAATCTTACTCGACTGCATGATTTTTTAGTGCTCGATCGGTTCAGTGCTAGAATTTTCGCCTGAGTTGACTGCTCGATCAACCTGATTGACAGTGACATTTTAAATGTCATTGAATATTCGCTCATTTTATGAATGTGTTAGTGTGAAATTTATGCGACTTAAGCCATTTCACTACACTCCAGCTAGAGGAATGGATGATGCTGACTAAGGTAGGCCGTTTTATTAATTTCCAGCGAATTTCAATAGTTTATGTTGGGATTCTAAGAAGAACTGGTTATTTACTAGTTCTGTATATCCGAAAAACATGAAGATTTAAACTTGTATATTCAGTTATATGTTTTCGTTTAAAAATAAACTGAAAATCAGCACGAAAACGTGCAAAATCAGGAAAGAAGAAGAAGAAGACGAATTGACAATTCAGTCCGCATCTTCTCACTCAATTCCGAATGATTTCCGAATCAACCGGTTGTAGGCGAACCGGTTCATTCGGAATCGGTTGTTGCACTGGAGTTGGAATTGATTCGGAATCCATTATGATTTCCACATGAAATTCCGAATGAAAATTTCTCGCCGATTCGGAATTGATTCGGAATCCATTCGGAATTCATTCGGATCTGATAATGTGGGTCTGAACGCTGAGCCAGCAGCTGTTCATTCAGGGCTGTAGTGCCGGGTGGTCACCACAGTTCTTCCCCCTTCAGTTCAAACACATATAAACGAAAATGGCGAAACTTCACTGCCATAAAATTCAAAAACGGCAAAACTAAACTGCCGCAAACTAAACTTCCAAAACGGCCAAACTTCACTGCCGTGGAAACTTATTTAAACTAAGTTTTAAAAGTATCAATAAAACACAAAATCGGGATCTTTCCGAGGACGCTTCGATCTCCTCGAACGACGTAAACTGACGGACTGATGACTCGAACTTTCCGCCGAACTCGTTTGTTTCGATCGCGACCACTGCCGCGTAGACGTGCCTTCTTGAGGATCAACCTCCTCAAGCGGTAAACTACTGCTACCCGAACCACCACCATCCGAATCACAAACCATTGGTTGATCGTCAGGTGTGTCTCGGTAAATAAACGAATCCGCTGCGAAACCGAGAAAGTCGCTAGCATCGTCGTCAAAGCTCTCGTCGTTATCGTCTTCCCTACTTCGTTTACGTGCTGGACTGCTCTCCTTTCCCCTCGCAAAAATCAAACCACACCTTTTCTAGTTAGTGCCAAACACCTTGAGTTGATTGCGGTGCGCCAGATACACCCGACCTCCAACGGAAACCTGAAATGTATTTAAAGAAACACGTCTTAGAAACTTGGCTTCAAGCCATCGTCGAATATCGGTAGGTCTAAAATATTTAAAATAAATTAATTCTCCTGGGCGCAAAGAGTCAATCCAGTCACGAAATCGGTGTTTATCTTTGGTATGTTTGTTATTTACAGGTACATCCACAACTTCACGCTTCGTCAAATGATTCCTAAAACTATTTCTAGGATGGATTATATCCAACAACGTCTTGGGCTTAAAACTAAACAGCCTCTCGGAAGGAAACGAACGACCATCTTCCAAACATGTATTCCTATAGCTAAACAAAAAGTACGAAACCAAATCATCTGTACTTAAACTTGCCATTTCCGGATCCAACAAAAACTTCTTTAAACCATCTTTCACCAATCTTACCATACGTTCTGCTTGCCCATTGCTCGATGGATTATACGGTGGACTCTTCATCGCCTTTATGTTGTGTTTCTGTAAAAAATCAATAAATTCTTTGGAATTAAACGGTGGTCCGCCGTCCGTAACTACTACGTCCGGTAACCCAAACCTTGCAAAAACGCTGATAAACTTCGACTTGACACTCCTGGCATCAGTACTAAACTTCATGTACTCAACCTCGAGCCATTTTGAGAAACTGTCAACAATGACCAGGAAAACTTTCTTGTCGAAATGAAAGAAGTCCGCATGAATGCGGGTAAACGGTTTTGTTGTTGGAATCCAGTTAGAGTACGGAGCTTGCTTCGGAACAACATTCATTTGGCAACACACTCTGCATGATTTGACGAAACTTTCAATGTCACTATTCATGCCGTACCAATAAACTGTCCTTCTTGCCATTTGCTTAATCTTGGTTATTCCGGAATGGCTTTTATGCAACAATTTCAGGATCTGCTTTTGTAAACTTGCAGGTATTATGACACGATCCTGATACAGTAAACATTCTTCTACTTGTTCTAAATCTTGGTGCTGTGCATAAACATCCAAAAACATTCGATCCAACTTCTGCGGCCAACCATGCTTCATGTAATAAACTATTTGTTGCAAAAACTTGTCTTTCTTTGTCTCAATTGCAATCAAAGCATGATCTATCGGAAACTCATTCGAAACATTTAAACTCTTGATAAACTCTCTTTGTAAAGAAACTGGTACATTTTCTGGCAAAGGAAACCTTGAGCAAAAATCTGCATTGCCCATTTTTGTTGACGGTCTATAAACAATGTCGAAATCGTAAATACTCAGTTCAAGTACATATCTTTGTAAACGCGTCACAAACAAAGTATTCTTGCCTTCTTTACCGAAAATGCCAATCAACGGCTTATGATCAGTATACACAGTAAACTTCTTTCCAAACAAGAATTTGTGGAACTTCTTAATGGTGCTCACAACTGCTAAAGCTTCTAAGTGCAAAATTGGGTAGGATTTTTGTGCATTCGTTAAACTGAAAGAGGTGAAACTAATGGGCCTCTCTTCTCCATTGATTTGATGTGCTATTACTCCACCTAACCCATAACTACAAGCATCTGTTACAACGACAACAGGCTTATTCGGATCAGAAAACTCTAAAAGCTTTGAGCTCAACAACGCTTGCTTACAGCTTTCAAAAACTCGACTACACTCAGCATTCCAGACAAACTTAACGTCTTTCTTTAATAAACGATACAGACAGCTAAGGCGTGCGGACAAATTGGGTAGAAATTTACCATAGTAATTTACTAAACCCAAAAATGCCTTAAGCTCAGAGACGTTATTCGGAATACTAGCACTCCGAATAGTCTCGACCTTTTCTGGACTAGGCAACAATCCTCTGTCGCTCAAAACATGTCCTAGAAACGGCAAACTCGAAACAAACTACTTGCATTTCTGCAAATTGACTTTTATGTTGGCTTTAGACAAACGTTCTAAAACCACATTAAGCCTTCGCGCACAGTCTTCTTTGTCCTTGCCTGCTATCAAAACATCATCTAAGTAAACGTAAACTCCGTCGATATTTTTCAAAATTTGATCCATGATCCGTTGGAATATAGCTGCACTAGAAGAAGCACCTTGTGGCAAACGATTATACGTAAACAAACCTTTGATTGTATTTATCACCATTATTTTCCTAGACTTTTTAGATAATAATAACTGTGTATACGCGCCAGCCAGATCAAGAGAACAGAAAACTTTAGCGCCAGCCAACGAGGCAAACAAATCCTGAGTTAATGGTAACGGATATGTATTAGGGATCAAAACTTTGTTGATTGAAACTTTACAATCAATGACCATCCTAATACCATTGTCTTTTTTCACCACAACTATCACCGGAGATGCCCATTCACTTGCATCTATTGGTGTTATGACGCCATCTTTTTCTAAACTACTTAAATGTTCTAAAACTTTATCTTTTAATCTGAATGGAACGTCATAAGCACGCTTAAACACCGGTGTGTGATCTTTTAATACTAGATCAGCCTCAAACCCTTTTATTGGCGTAGATAAAGATTTATCAAAAATATTGGCAAACTTACTCTGTATCTCAGCAACGGTCTGGTCTGTCGAAATTGCCAGTTGATTGATGTTGCTTCCAAACGCTCTTCTCCAATCAGGAACAAACAAATCCAGCCAATCTCGACCAAGCAAAGGCGTGAAACAATTGTCGCTTCGCAAAACAATCAGATAAACATCCTTTTTCTGATTATTAAACTCGACATAAACTTGAATCTGTCCTTCAACCTTTAAACGACTCCCATTGATCACTGCTAACTTCTTGTCGCATTTTTGCAATGGAATATGATCGAAATCTCCCTCGTACATCTCAAAACTGATGACGGAAACTGCAGCGCCACAATCGACTTCCATTTTTAACCGCAAGCCGTCAACGTAAACGTTACGGAAACACGGTTCGTTGATTCTGTTGACTGAAGAAATCAACAAACAGTCCATTTCATCATCCGAAACGGAACGATTCAAACGACGTCTTAAACTTTTCTGATACTCAGTCATTTTGGGCTTTTCTGCTGGAGAATCGACAAACTTTACTTTTTTTGCTTTGTTCTTCAGGTCATAACAAAAACGACGTACATGACCTTTTCTACGACAGAAGTTGCAAAACAAACTTTGAGTCCTGGATGAAGAACGATTCCTGCGATCAAAAGAAACTGAACGGCTTCGACTTCTCCTTCTGCTTGGTTCTCGACTCCTTCCTCGTGAGCGATCTCGAGAAACTACACGACTGTCACGCTTCCCAAGTCTGTTCAAAACGCTAACACGAGTCGAATCAACAGAGATCAACTTAGCTCTTGCTCCTGCTAACTCTGTTCACAATGAGCTTCTCCGCTTTGGCCAGAGTTAAATCCTCCTCATCAAACAAACGCTGCTGCAATTCCTTGTTGCTGATACCACAAACCAGTTTATCACGAATGGCCATGTCCTTAAACTCTCCGAAATCACACATTTCTGCCTGGAGCTTGACAGCAAGAATAAAATCCTCTGCACTTTCATTCGGACCTTGGACACGTTGGTAAAACTTGTACCGCTGGATCAAATCACTTTCAGTCTTATCGTATCGCTTCTTCAGAGCATCCGTAATCTCTTTGAAAGACACGGTCTTTAAATCCTTTCCGGGAAAAAGAAGCTTCAGCTCACTATAAACTTCTCTACTACAAGTAGCCAAAAACGACACTTTTTGTTCCTCCGGACTTGTCACTTTATGATGCGCAAACACCCAATCTAACTGCTCCAAAAACTGCGCGAACGGGATCGTGCCGGGAATAAACGGTTCTATTTAATTCACCAACGGCATAGTGATCATGGACCAAACCTACGGCAAACAAACCAAAACAAAGTAGATGTATAGAAATACACGGGTCTTTCTTCCTTCCTTCCTTCTGGAGTTGGATGTTTGAAATCCAAACAGAAACTGTCAGTAAAACTAGCGGGTTATCCTTCCGCTAAAACACCTCACAAAACCAAGCCACCAACAACGGGATAAACTAAAACTTCTTCCACCGTTGAAACACTTGGCGGGTTAAACAGTTTTTCTACCGCTTTTGCTTGCGGGACTTTCACTCTACCGGATGCCGGAAAAAAACACTAACAGTAACCGTAAACGGCCTCTGGTAAACTTAACACCAGAAATAAACACTGCTGAAATCACTTTTTAACGCGAAAAAAAACTATTTTTCCTCGTCGCCACTGTTATGACTGATACTAGCCGGTAGGGAGGTGATATTTTCTACTAGAAACTATACGAGGTGTATGATTCAACCACAGACTAACAGACAGGACACTCAAATTAGATTCTTCAATCATTTTAACGGTCATTTCGAATATTCCTTTATTTGGGACAGTACTCACATGTGTCATGATGGCGCCACGTTGCCCTATCAAAAACATCCTGTCTGCCATCTATACTGTGTTTTTTTTTTCATTTACCAACAGAGTTGCCATTCATGCAGAATTACCTGTAATGTATTGATTTGTATACGTCCATGCGAATTTCATGCAGGATACAAATTTAATACATATTGCCAAAACTATATACAGAATTATGCCTACTTCTCATCCTCCAACGCAATACAAAATCGAACCCGTTTTGTTACAATATTTACTTGCTTCTGGTCTGCCGTCACTTAATTTCGGGTGAAAACTACCAACACAATAAAAAATAGTCTAGATGAACAACGTTGAGTCAAATAAATGGTTACCTTCCAACATCGCGAAAAAGTTAAATATATTATCAATAGAGTTACTATAATCAGAGTGGCGACAGCTGTTCGTTTGGAATGACAGCTACCAGTTCCAAACGAGCAAACGACCTGTCAATTCAATGTAAAGCTAATGGAATGTTTTTAATTGTTGCCAGCATTACGGATGAGATGTCGTCACTCTGGTTATAGGCACTCTAATTATCAACGTAATCAAAAAATTTATTGTGACGATTCATTTTCAAAAATTTGATGAAATCAGGCATCCCTGCAAGCAGCTGATCGGTGTTGACAAACGAGGGGAAACCAACTAGTAAAACAACTTTTACGTAACACAAGGGGTGTACCGATAGTAAATAGTTCGCGCAGTACAATATAGGTGGAACTAGTGCATCACGAAAAATTATTTTTATAAGAATTTACTCATACTGTCATGTCTGTTAGTCTGTGATTCAACAGTCAACTGTAAACTCTATTTGTCTTCAACTCTGAACGCTGAGCCAGCAGCTGTTCATTCAGGGCTGTAGTGCCGGGTGGTCACCACAATGATGTTTCATGAAATGTGGAATTCTTCTAATACATACATTCACCACGAGCCAGTATTTTGATCGAATCAGAAATCAGAGTGAATATATGTATTAAAAAAATACATTGCATGAAAAATAATTTACAGATCGTTATTGTATGTCTGATAATCATCTTCCGTTTATTAAAGAACCGTTCCAGAAAATTTATTGTTAAGGAGTTTGTGTCCATATCTCAATTACTGCACATATTTGTTGGTTTTATCAAAAACAATTTTGTATGAAACATTTATAATAATAACAGTAATAACAGTATTTTAATTCAATATCTTAATTTATATCATTAATCTTCATCCAATATTATTTAAATGTGATATCATGTTGTCAAGAGAAAAGCTCTCGTCTCATATGAAAAATCGGTATTAGACGAATATCCATTTCG
Source organism: Malaya genurostris (assembly GCF_030247185.1). NCBI lineage: Eukaryota > Metazoa > Arthropoda > Insecta > Diptera > Culicidae > Malaya > Malaya genurostris. The sequence continues at coordinate 228,417,837 of NC_080571.1, read as the reverse complement.
AACTGATATGCGGAAATTCTTGAAGAGCAACAATCAGTATTTAATTTTGCCATCTTTTTAATTGATCCTTTAAAGCTTATTTTGCGAAAAAAAATAACGCAAACCAGATAATTTGGATTACTTTAAAATCCGAGATTCATCTGAAGTTGCCTAGAAAGTTTTAAAAAGAAATTATACGTTTGAATAATGTTGATGTTTGAAGCTTTTACCTTCGGGTAATTGAAGTACCGGATTCTGGTTTTTCGGATGTAACGCACGTCCCCGAAAGGTCCGTTAATGGAATATCACTATAGTCACCGATGGGATCGAAACTGCTAAGTTGTTGAGTTATCCAACTGGATGACGATCCCTATCGAATTTGAATCTTCCTCAATAGAGGAAGCAGTCGGTTGAATTTGAATGAAAATTGAAAAATTCTTCTCGTTACTTGTTTAAGTTGTTTATGTTTATTTGAACTTTTGAAGAGCCTTGGTAACAAGCTCGTAGCAACCAGAGCAGTGTTGCTCCAGAAGATTATTTTTATCATAACCAGGGGGTTGCTCAATTTATGGTAACTGAAGGTGAATTGTTAACAGACACTTTTAATATCATTCCTTTCGTGACCGTCGTATCGATCGGATGGTAGTTTGCATTAGAGCAGCTGTGCGTTAATCCATTCTAATCCGTTTCAAGATCATTTGCTATCAAATCTTTTGTATTCGCGAGCTTGTGCAGTAGATCAATACAGTATAAACAATAAATACAGTTAGACAATGCCGGGTGCTATTGTGTTAAAACAATACGAACAGTGAACGGACGTTTAGTGTGGTGCCGTGAACCGGTGCTGTGTGCATATTAATTCTCAGAGGCCGTTGTAACTAACGCTTGGCCTCAGCGGCCGAGTTGCTACGGATCATTAGCTAAGTATTATATTTTTTTCCTTCGTGTCCCTTTATCGTCTTATATTTTGACTCCCCCTATAATTTGCGCGGAACCTCAACCGCGCTATGGCAAGTCCATTAAATTCTACCCTGCCCCCCGAAGATAAAATGGAAACAGATTCTAAATCTGCTCCAAATAGTAAGACTCACCGGGTTAAACAGTATCCCGAAGAGCCTTCACCCTCGGCCGGCCTTTATGTGGTTTATTTTCGGACCAAAGAGAAGAATAAACCGCTTAATATTTTGAAAATATCTAATGACTTGACGTCGAAATATCCAACATTGAAATTTATCTCAAAAATTCGTCCCGATAAGCTCAGGGTCTCGTTGACCAGTCTGAAACATGCTAATGAGATCGCTCGAAACGATCACTTTACGCGGGACTACCGCGTTTATATACCAGCTCGCGAAGTCGAGATAGACGGAGTGATCACGGATCCCAGTCTGACATGCGAGGACATTCTCAAACATGGGGTCGGATGTTTTAAAGATCCCTTGCTTAAGAATGTCAAGATACTGGACTGCAAACGTTTGCATTCAGTATCGATCGCCGCGGATGGGACAAAGTCTTATCCCCACTCGGACTCGTACCGGGTGACCTTCTCCGGCTCGGCTTTGCCGAAATTCGTTCTCCTGGACAGGGTTCGTCTACCTGTACGACTTTTCGTACCACGGGTAATGAATTGCACTAGTTGTCAACAACTAAGACACACAGCTTCCCATTGTGGAAATCGGCCCCGCTGCTCGAAGTGTGGAGAGAGTCATGCGGATGGCGTTTGCGACAGAGACATTGAAAAGTGTCTTTACTGTGTAGCGGCCCCGCATGACCTCACAGCATGTTCTGCGTATAAATTGCGTGGAGATCATTTGAAACGATCTCTCAAGCAACGATCAAACCGCTCGTTCGCAGAAATGCTGAAAATCGCCACACCACCTGAACAGAACCCCTACACCTGTTTGTCTGCGGACGATTGCGACTCTGACGATCCTCAAGAAGGTACATCTTCAACTGTCCCTCGTAGTTTTAGGAAGACGAAAAATATATCATCTCCTAAACTCCCTAGAAAGGGTTCGAAGATATCTCTTGAAGGCCCTCCAAAAGTAACAGCAGAAGGAAGTGTTGGTAAAAAAAACGAAAAGAAGAAGCCAAAAGCTCCTAGTTCCGGAGACTTGAAATCGGAGAAAGAATATCAAACACTTCCGGGGACACCCAAAACCCCGAAAGTCCCCAAGGAACCAGAAAACACATCAAGTGCTGGACTTGTAAAATTCAGTGACATTGTGGACTTTATATTTTCCGTCTTCAACATTTCTGACCCCCTAAAAGGTATTTTGATGACTTTCCTGCCAAAAGTTAAAATGTTTTTGATGCAGCTGACTGCAAAATGGCCCCTCCTCTCAGCAATCGTTTCCTTCGATGGCTAATTTTTCGAACGAGGTCAAGGATTCGATCACTGTTTTACAGTGGAACTGTAGAAGTATCATCCCGAAAATAGATCCTTTTAAATACTTAGTAAATAATCTGAAATGTGACGCATTTGCATTGTGCGAAACTTGGTTAACTTTGATGTTTGAAGCTTTTACCTTCGGGTAATTGAAGTACCGGATTCTGGTTTTTCGGATGTAACGCACGTCCCCGAAAGGTCCGTTAATGGAATATCACTATAGTCACCGATGGGATCGAAACTGCTAATTTGTTGAGTTATCCAACTGGATGACGATCCCTATCGAATTTGAATCTTCCTCAATAGAGGAAGCAGTCGGTTGAATTTGAATGAAAATTGAAAAATTCTTCTCGTTACTTGTTTAAGTTGTTTATGTTTATTTGAACTTTTGAAGAGCCTTGGTAACAAGCTCGTAGCAACCAGAGCAGTGTTGCTCCAGAAGATTATTTTTATCATAACCAGGGGGTTGCTCAATTTATGGTAACTGAAGGTGAATTGTTAACAGACACTTTTAATATCATTCCTTTCGTGACCGTCGTATCGATCGGATGGTAGTTTGCATTAGAGCAGCTGTGCGTTAATCCATTCTAATCCGTTTCAAGATCATTTGCTATCAAATCTTTTGTATTCGCGAGCTTGTGCAGTAGATCAATACAGTATAAACAATAAATACAGTTAGACAATGCCGGGTGCTATTGTGTTAAAACAATACGAACAGTGAACGGACGTTTAGTGTGGTGCCGTGAACCGGTGCTGTGTGCATATTAATTCTCAGAGGCCGTTGTAACTAACGCTTGGCCTCAGCGGCCGAGTTGCTACGGATCATTAGCTAAGTATTATTTTTTTTTTCCTTCGTGTCCCTTTATCGTCTTATATTTTGACTCCCCCTATAATTTGCGCGGAACCTCAACCGCGCTATGGCAAGTCCATTAAATTCTACCCTGCCCCCCGAAGATAAAATGGAAACAGATTCTAAATCTGCTCCAAATAGTAAGACTCACCGGGTTAAACAGTATCCCGAAGAGCCTTCACCCTCGGCCGGCCTTTATGTGGTTTATTTTCGGACCAAAGAGAAGAATAAACCGCTTAATATTTTGAAAATATCTAATGACTTGACGTCGAAATATCCAACATTGAAATTTATCTCAAAAATTCGTCCCGATAAGCTCAGGGTCTCGTTGACCAGTCTGAAACATGCTAATGAGATCGCTCGAAACGATCACTTTACGCGGGACTACCGCGTTTATATACCAGCTCGCGAAGTCGAGATAGACGGAGTGATCACGGATCCCAGTCTGACATGCGAGGACATTCTCAAACATGGGGTCGGATGTTTTAAAGATCCCTTGCTTAAGAATGTCAAGATACTGGACTGCAAACGTTTGCATTCAGTATCGATCGCCGCGGATGGGACAAAGTCTTATCCCCACTCGGACTCGTACCGGGTGACCTTCTCCGGCTCGGCTTTGCCGAAATTCGTTCTCCTGGACAGGGTTCGTCTACCTGTACGACTTTTCGTACCACGGGTAATGAATTGCACTAGTTGTCAACAACTAAGACACACAGCTTCCCATTGTGGAAATCGGCCCCGCTGCTCGAAGTGTGGAGAGAGTCATGCGGATGGCGTTTGCGACAGAGACATTGAAAAGTGTCTTTACTGTGTAGCGGCCCCGCATGACCTCACAGCATGTTCTGCGTATAAATTGCGTGGAGATCATTTGAAACGATCTCTCAAGCAACGATCAAACCGCTCGTTCGCAGAAATGCTGAAAATCGCCACACCACCTGAACAGAACCCCTACACCTGTTTGTCTGCGGACGATTGCGACTCTGACGATCCTCAAGAAGGTACATCTTCAACTGTCCCTCGTAGTTTTAGGAAGACGAAAAATATATCATCTCCTAAACTCCCTAGAAAGGGTTCGAAGATATCTCTTGAAGGCCCTCCAAAAGTAACAGCAGAAGGAAGTGTTGGTAAAAAAAACGAAAAGAAGAAGCCAAAAGCTCCTAGTTCCGGAGACTTGAAATCGGAGAAAGAATATCAAACACTTCCGGGGACACCCAAAACCCCGAAAGTCCCCAAGGAACCAGAAAACACATCAAGTGCTGGACTTGTAAAATTCAGTGACATTGTGGACTTTATATTTTCCGTCTTCAACATTTCTGACCCCCTAAAAGGTATTTTGATGACTTTCCTGCCAAAAGTTAAAATGTTTTTGATGCAGCTGACTGCAAAATGGCCCCTCCTCTCAGCAATCGTTTCCTTCGATGGCTAATTTTTCGAACGAGGTCAAGGATTCGATCACTGTTTTACAGTGGAACTGTAGAAGTATCATCCCGAAAATAGATCCTTTTAAATACTTAGTAAATAATCTGAAATGTGACGCATTTGCATTGTGCGAAACTTGGTTAACTTCTGATGTATCACTAAACTTCCACGATTTTAACATTATTCGCCTGGATCGAGATAATCCCTACGGAGGAGTACTTTTGGGGATAAAAAAGTGCTATTCCTTCTTTCGAATTAACCTCCCCTCGATATCAGGTATTGAAGTTGTCGCATGTCATGTCACAATTAAAGGCAAGGACCTTTGTATTGCTTCCATCTATATTCCCCCTAGAGCCTCAGTTGGGTACCACTGGCTCAGCAGTATCATGCAACTTCTTCCCGCACCGACGTTAGTTCTAGGAGACTTTAACTCTCACGGTACGGGATGGGGTTGTCTTCATGATGATAACAGATCAGCTATGATCCATGATATTTGCGACAACTTCAATATGACAATCTTGAATACGGGAGAAATGACACGAATTCCCGCACCACCAGCAAGACCAAGTGCGCTGGACTTATCCCTTTGCTCGACATCGCTACGGTTGGATTGCACGTGGAAGGTAATCCCTGATCCCCACGGTAGCGATCATCTGCCTATCGTAATTTCAATCGCCAGCGGATTAAGACCATCGGATACAATCAATGTTTTGTATGACCTCACACGAAATATTGATTGGAAATGCTACGCAATATCGATATCTGAGAAACTAGAAACAACACAAGAACTTCCTCCGGAGGAAGAGTATACGTTTATGGCTGGCTTGATTCTCGACACTGCGATTCAAGCTCAGACGAAACGTGTACCCGGCGCGAATACCAACATTCGTCCTCCCAACCCGTGGTGGGACAAAGAGTGCTCATCACTGAACGCGGAAAGATCTTTAGCATTCAAAAAGTTCAGAAAATATGGAACACTTGATAATTATAGAAATTACGCAGCACTAGATAAGCAAATGAAGAACTTAGTTAAAGCAAAGAAACTAGGTTACTGGCGACGGTTTGTTGACGGATTAACAAAAGAAACATCGATGAGCACTCTTTGGAACACAGCCCGACGAATGCGCAACCAAAACACAACGAACGAAAGCGAGGAATATTCTAACCGCTGGATATTCGATTTCGCTAAAAAAGTATGTCCTGATTCTGTTCCGGAACAGAAGATATCCCGCGCCGCGACTTCGAATACAAACGAAACACCGTTTTCGATGGTAGAGTTCTCACTTGCGCTCTTGTCGTGTAACAATAAAGCCCCGGGGTTAGACAGAATTAAATTCAACTTGTTGAAAAATCTTCCTGACTCTGCCAAAAGGCGCTTGCTGAATTTATTTAACAAGTTCCTCGAGGGTAATATTGTTCCACACGACTGGAGACAAGTGAGAGTTATCGCCATTCAAAAACCTGGGAAACCAGCTTCCGATCACAATTCGTATCGGCCGATTGCTATGCTTTCCTGTATCCGGAAGTTGTTCGAAAAAATGATTCTCTTCGATCTAGACAATTGGGTCGAGACTAATGGTTTACTTTCAGATACACAATTCGGCTTCCGCAGGGGTAAAGGAACGAACGATTGTCTTGCGTTGCTCTCAACCGAAATTCAAATGGCATTTGCTCGTAAAGAACAAATGGCATCAGTATTTCTAGATATCAAGGGGGCTTTTGATTCAGTTTCTATAAATATCCTATCTAAGAAGCTGCACCAGCATGGTCTTTCGCCGGTTTTGAACACCTTTTTATATAATCTATTGTCCGAGAAACACATGTATTTTGCACATGGTGATTTGTCGACAATACGATTCAGTTACATGGGTCTTCCTCAGGGCTCATGCTTAAGCCCCCTTTTATACCATTTTTACGTAAACAACATTGATGAATGTATCAACACATCTTGCACGCTAAGACAACTTGCCGACGACAGCGTTGTGTCCATTATAGGACCCAAAGCTGCCGATCTCCAAGGACCATTACAAGATACCCTCGACAACTTGTCGACGTGGGCTCTTCAAATGGGTATCGAGTTCTCTACGGAGAAAACTGAGCTAGTCGTATTTTCAAGAAAGCGAGAACCAGCACAATTACAGCTTCAACTAGGGGGTGAAACCATAGCTCAGGTCTTCACATTTAAATATCTCGGGGTCTGGTTCGACTCCAAAGGCACCTGGGGATGTCACATTAGGTATCTGAAACAAAAATGCCAACAGAGAATCAATTTTCTTCGTACAATAACCGGATCATGGTGGGGTGCCCACCCAGGAGACCTGATCAGGTTATACCAAACAACGATATTGTCCGTGATGGAATACGGATGCTTTTGCTTCCGATCCGCGGCGAACACTCATTTCATCAAGCTGGAAAGAATTCAGTATCGTTGTTTGCGTATTGCCTTAGGTTGCATGCAGTCGACTCATACGATGAGTCTCGAAGTGCTCGCGGGCGTCCTACCGTTGAAAAATCGATTCTGGGATCTCTCATATCGATTGCTAATCCGATGCGATATCTTGAATCCAATGGTGATTGAAAACTTCGAAAGGCTTATCGAGCTTAATTCTCAGACCCGTTTTATGTCCTTGTATTTTGATTACATGGCTCAGAATATTAATCCTTCTTCGTTTGTTTTCAACCGTGTTCATTTCTTGGATACTTCTGATTCTACTGTGTTTTTCGACACATCCATGAGAGAAGAAATTCGTGGAATCCCGGATCACGTACGCCCTCAAGTGGCCCCAAATATTTTTTATAATAAATTCAGAACAGTCAACTGTGAAAAGATGTTTTACACTGACGGATCAAACATCAACAGGTCCACAGGCTTCGGAATCTTCAATCAGAACATCACCGCTTCGTACAAACTCAGTGATCCGGCTTCAGTCTACGTCGCAGAATTAGCTGCTATTCAGTACACCCTTGAGATCATTGAAACCTTGCCCAAAGACCATTACTTCATTGTCACGGACAGTCTAAGTTCAATAGAAGCTCTCCGCGCAGTGAAGCCAGGAAAGTATCCCCCATATTTCTTGGGGAAAATACGGGAACACTTGCGAACTTTATCTGAACGGTCTTATTTAATATCGTTAGTCTGGGTCCCTTCGCATTGTTCCATTCCGGGCAATGAAAAGGCAGACTCATTGGCTAAGGTGGGCGCATTAGAAGGTGATATTTACGAAAGACCAATCTGCTTAAATGAATTTTTCAGTATCTCTCGTCAGAAAACTCTCGAAAGTTGGCAAACTTCATGGAGCAATGGCGAACTGGGACGATGGCTGCATTCCATTATCCCTAGGGTATCGACGAAACCTTGGTTCAGGGGGATGAACGTGAGTCGTGACTTCATTCGTGTGATGTCTCGGCTCATGTCAAACCATTACACATTCAACGCGCATCTCCGGCGTATTGGAATCGTGGAGAGCGGTCTCTGCGCTTGTGGTGACGGTTATCAGGACATCGAGCATGTCGTATGGACGTGTACGGAGTATCGTGACGCCAGGTCTTTATTAAAGGACTCCCTAAGGGCCCGAGGTAGACCACCTGAAGTTCCGGTCCGAGATGTGTTGGCTAGTCGGGATATCTCTTATATGCTTCTTATATACCAGTACCTCAAACACATTAATATCCAAGTGTAATCTGTTATACCTCGCTCAGAAAGTATAATCTCCACCTACAGGTTCGACACTAACATCCGCCCGATTCTCTCGATCACCGTCCCTGTCCACCATCTTCATTGGAACTAACAAGATCTTTTTTTGTCACTAACTTTTCGTTCCCCCTTCCCCCGTCTCTTCACCATCTCGATGGCAACTAATTAGATCTCTGTAGTTTTCAGACATTTTGTTTCCATACCCCCTATTTACCTCGGTTTCCACAATATTTACTTTTTTTATTTTTTCATCTCTTCGTAACATCACCATCACCGCCTACGGTCCTACGCTCCAGTCGATGACCAGCATGCGGGCCACCCGCCGGGCCTTCGTAGCCTGGGGGTGTTTCCCACGGACCCACACGAACTGAAAGGAAGCGGCCATAGATAGCACCAACTGAAAGTCATGCAATATTCAATTCACCGACCACTGCCGAACGCCAGCTAAAAGCTTTTTCCAAAAATTCTAGACGACATAATCTAATGATACTATTCTAGTTTTAAGTTAGTCGTTAATTAAGATTAGGAAATACCCTTGGCATCTTAGAGCTTAAGCAGTGTGCCTAAAAATATATATTATACTATTGAATAAAAAAAAAAGACACTTTTAATACTGATTTTTCTTTGGAGTGTCTGGTCGTGTCGTCGGTTTAATCGTCGATCTGAAATAGATCAACCCATACGTAATAAAACAGCGTTGCGAACAACCTTAGAGCACAGATTGGTTTACGTGGGTCATTATTTTGAATTGTAAATCTTTTGAAAAAGTTATGTACACAAATATGTGAAAAATGCTTTTTGTTTATTCGTGAAAATATATGAAAATGCTGCTTGATATAACATTATTCTAGAACTCTCTTTCGATTTTTGTTTGCTCCTGTATCGTTAAAAGGTCGAGAGCGTTATTTTTTTTATTTCTTATTCAATTTCGTTCACGGCAAGGCATAGCGATCTTATTAAACAGTGTGTGCAACCCGAATTGTTCGGTTTGTTATACTAAAAGTATGTGCTTTTTTGTTTATTTTTTAATGATTTAATTATATATTTAGTCACTTTAGTGTTCACATAGTACACAGTAGATTTTTTTTAATTTGTTCGAAAATATATCATAACGGGTTTTCACCACGAAACTGATTTCCCAAGTAACCACGACGCATTATAATTTTACATTAATTCAGCTTTTAAAATTCACGTAAAATTTGATTAAATGCAGCGGAGTTGCACATGTTTTTACAATGCTATTATGAAGCAGAAAAGGGCGTTTATTAGACTCTTATAGGATTATTACTCTTATAGTTATTATTAAAGTTTCGTTGCTCCAAAATATAGCATTGAATGTCGATATATAGCACGGCGGAAGGTTGATGTAAAATTATGATCAGTTACATTTTGAATGCAAATTTAATGCACATTGCTTTAAAGTATGTAGAATTAGTGTAATTATACATTAACAATGTAAAACTAGAGTTGTAAATGTGCAGTGATATAATGCACATGGTTACTTGGGTTTGTTCTGGAATGAATGATTTTGGAGAATGGTTTTTAGCACATAAAATATGTTTCCATTGAAATCAAAATAACGTCATCTTGAAATATAATGAATCATTCTGACAGACCTAGATAACAAAATTTTTGTTATGCTCGAGAACAATTCCCACATTATCGAAATGACGGAATGCGTAATGAATTCTTACTCGACTGCATGATTTTTCAGTGCTCGATCGGTTCAGTGCTAGAATTTTCGCCTGAGTTGGCTGCTCGATCAACCTGATTGACAGTGACATTATAAATGTCATTGAATATTCGCTCATTTTATGAATGTGTTAGTGTAAAATTTAGGCGACTTAAGCCATTTCATTACACTCCAGCTAGAGGAATGGATGATGCTGACTAAGATAGGCCGTTTTGTTAATTTCCAGCGAATTTCAACAGTTTATGTTGGAATTCTAAGAAGAACTGGTTATTTACTAGTTCTGTATATCCGAAAAACATGAAGATTTCAATGTGTGTAATCAGTTATGTAATGTTTTCATTTGAAAATAAACTGAAAGTCAGCACGAAAACGTGCAAAATCGGGAAAGAAGAAGAAGAAGACAAATTGACAATTCAGTCCGCATCTTCTCACTAAATTCCGACTGATTTCCGAATCAACCGGTTGTAGGCGAAATTCATTCGGAATCGGTTGTTGCACTGGAGTTGGAATTGATTCGGAATTCATTATGATTTCCACATGAAATTCCGAATGAAAATTTCTCGCCGATTCGGATCTGATAATGTGGGTTGGAGCTACCAAGTTGTTTCCCGGTTGGTTAAACCTTCAAATTTTAAATTGCAGGCTGCCAGGCTTGCAGGCTGTCGAAAACTCTACCATGAGGGTTCAATTCCAATTTCGCCATATTCTTAATACTGGGTTTGACTGCTACAGCTTTTTACAGGAATGCCAAGTGCTAAAAAAATCCGCATTTTTTCCGACGAAAAAGTCTGACAAAATCTGGTATCATTCATGTGAGAAAAACTAAGCTCCATTTGTATCTTGTCCGTACATTATGATTTTGTGCATATGAACTTAAAGCCCTGCACAGACGTAAAGTTAAACTCTACTTGAGCGAACTTTGTAATTAAATCCTATAGCATTTGCCAGATAAATCTGGAATATTGGCAACTCTGGGTGTGTAGACGTACACGCTCATTCAATGTTACTCTCAAGTGAGCTATTTGTACTCACTTTTGTTTATTTAGTGCAAATGTCAAAAAGTGAGTAATATTGATGTACAAGACTGAGTAACTTTTACTCAGTTTCTAAATTGACAACAAGTTTTACTCACATGACTTTGAAAACGTTGCGTGAAAATTTACGTTCAATGATTTTTGAAGAAAGGAAATTTGAAAAAAAATGGAGCAGGTTGGAGCCAAGGTAAATTAATACTATCGAAAATTAAAAGGTAATATTATTGTACCTCCTAATCCTTATAATGATTGAAGTTTTTCGTTGCCACATTTGTGGAATCTTCGTTCCAGGATACGTGAGGGAATTTAGAGAACATTTTCAACTTTCTATGAAAAAACTACAAAATGTAAATGAGGGAATTGAGAAAATATTTAAAAAATGTTGCATTTTTTTATTTTACACGCAGTATCGATTATAATAAAGAATTCTTTAGATAATTCGAATGATAGTGTTTAACATTTACTCACCCGAGCTAATTTTCCCATTTATAGCACTGAGTAAATGTTACTCAGATTTTGACAACTACAGTATTCACTCAAAAGTGAGTAAAGAAGCTTCACTCACTATAGAGTAGTTCCACTATTAACGAAAGTGAGTGAAATTGTACTCACTTTAGAGTAACATTGAACGAGCGTGTATTGTAGCGATTGTACACGCTCGTTCAATGTTACTCTAAAGTGAGTACAATTTCACTCACTTTCGTTAATAGTGGAACTACTCTATAGTGAGTGAAGCTTCTTTACTCACTTTTGAGTGAATACTGTAGTTGTCAAAATCTGAGTAACATTTACTCAGTGCTATAAATGGGAAAATTAGCTCGGGTGAGTAAATGTTAAACACTATCATTCGAATTATCTAATGAATTCTTTATTATAATCGATACTGCGTGTAAAATAAAAAAATGCAACATTTTTTAAATATTTTCTCAATTCCCTCATTTACATTTTGTAGTTTTTTCATAGAAAGTTGAAAATGTTCTCTAAATTCCCTCACGTATCCTGGAACGAAGATTCCACAAATGTGGCAACGAAAAACTTCAATCATTATAAGGATTAGGAGGTACAATAATATTACCTTTTAATTTTCGATAGTATTAATTTACCTTGGCTCCAACCTGCTCCATTTTTTTTCAAATTTCCTTTCTTCAAAAATCATTGAACGTAAATTTTCACGCAACGTTTTCAAAGTCATGTGAGTAAAACTTGTTGTCAATTTAGAAACTGAGTAAAAGTTACTCAGTCTTGTACATCAATATTACTCACTTTTTGACATTTGCACTAAATAAACAAAAGTGAGTACAAATAGCTCACTTGAGAGTAACATTGAATGAGCGTGTAGTATTATACTTGTTTACAATCAATTTATTATACCTAATAAACCTAACCTTAGCGGTAGTAGCCGAGACAAACATACGTTCCTTTTCAATTCTCACGTGAGAATGATTTTCTATCAGTGAACACGCAGCAATTTATTAATAGTTAAATCAGTATCGTAGAACATTTTTCTATAATGGATTACACTAAAAAATTGAGCATGATAGAGATGTTCCATGAACCGCCCGATTACCGTCCTCCCGGGACCGCGGAAGAACTATCGGCAAGCCTTCAATATCCCAATCTGAATTCACAGCAATATCGAATGACGCGGAAATCTCCAGCTAACGTTTTACATCCTTGTTTGGATCATATTACGCACAATTCCAACGGCCAAGTAGTGCTTGCTGGTAATGATTTACTCGGACGTCGTTGGGGATCCAGTTTTTATGGTTGGAATGATGCGAACAGCGTGTTAGATGAATCGAAAATATGCTTCAAAAAGCAGTGCACGTTTTCGATTACTGCTTTGAAATTTACGAATGATCCTAATGTAGTAAGTAGTTCGAATAAGGTATGTTTTTTTTAAATTTAATTGGGAAAAATATAGTTCGTTCTGGGAAACGACAAAGGCTCGGTTGAATTATGGTCCACACAGAATCCAGCACGTGGCGAGGGATATTCGTTGTATCAAGTTGATAAACAAACTGAGCACATTGAAGGCATATCTGCAATGGATCTACTTAAAGGTGATGAAAATAAACTAGTCACGGGTTCAAATGACGGTTGTTTGAAAATTTGGAACTATGGAGCAGATCTACATTCAATCTCTACACTGACATTTGCGCACACTGACGAAATTACCGGATTGTCAGCCAATGAAGAAAACGGTTCGCTTTTCGCATCATCCTCGCTTGATCGATCCGCTCTCATGTGGGATTTGAGAAAACCTAGACCAGCTTCAGCAATTTTCGATGGTCATGAATATGCTTTTACGGCTTTATACTGGACGTCTACAAGCGAGGCTAATCAGATTGTTGGACTTGGCGATGAAGCAGGGAATGTTCATTTTGTAGATACACGACAACCGAATATTTTTCTGCAATCCGTCCAAGTTTTTAGCAGGAAAATTCACAAGATCTCGTTTAATGGGTAGGAACCATACATTATTATGTTTTATCTTTATTATATTTTTTTTATTCCAGCACCAAATTTATTGTTATTGGCAATACCAACAAAGCCAAATTTTATGATGAAAAACTAAATCTTCTGCACGAAAGCATACCTGCTCCAAATTATTTACGAGATGTTCTCTGGACTGAAGAATGTGAATCTACGAGTGTAGGCGCATGTTGGTTGGTTGGATGGAACTCGTTTTTCAAACGGGAAAAATTTTGAAGTTTAAGACTGTATGCCGAATAAAATTTAAGACATAATGAATCACATGTAAAAAAAACTGTTCTGAAAACTAAAAAATCGATTTTTACAATCATTTGATATGTACACAAACTCGTTGCTCTTGCTTTGTTCGACGCTAAGTATTTTTCTCTTGAATTAAAGGACAAAAATTGGTTTATTGAATTAATCTTAGCAAAAAAAAAAAAACATGAGCTTTTCCATCATGTACGATCCAATAAGAAACCTGTTTCTCAGAGTTACTTTTTTATCTCCTTAAGACTGCGTGAAGCCTTTGGCTGCACCAAGTGTTGTCTTGCATAATCTCGGTCAATGGTAAATCGAACAAGTCTGCATTTCGATCGAATGTGAAATTTTGCATTCCGATTTCGGTTTTTATATTTCGATGCTTTTGTGTGGATAACCCGATACAAGATACAGAATGCAATATTTGGAAAAAGCCCCATTGAACAAAAAAACGAGCATGTTCAACTGTGCACTTGCACCATACAGTTCAATCGCAAAACATGTCTTTGAACATCATACCAATCTTGTTCAATGGCCTGATAGTGGCTTTCAAACGAGCCTAACATTGCCTCAATTGGTTCAACCGTATCCGAGAAAATCGAGCGGATAGAAATAAAATGTATTTCGTCTGTTCCGTTACTTATTATTTGGTCAATGACATAATAGTAGTTCCAAAACGAGCCCAAGAATGTCTATATCGGCAAAGTGATTCCCGAGAAAATTGAGCGGATAGTAAAAACTACGATCGGTCGGATAACTTATTATATCTCCGGAACCATTTGGTCTTGATTAATGACTCAATAGTAGTGTTAAAACGAGCTTAGGATTGTTGAAATCGATTGGGACATTTTCGAGAAAATTGATCGTATAGATAGAACCAGCACGGTGGCAAGGATAGGGCGTTCCAGCAAGTGCTATCGTTGCCAACATCTGGGGCATTTGGTGGGCAATCAAAGCGCTCAGAGTATGGTAAACAAACATCCGAGCATTTCAAATCGAGTAAAATCTTAATTTCCTTATCGTAGTGATGATATTCCGATCGATAATTGGCGGGGAAGTGCGGTAAAGAGTACTGAATAAACAAGTAGTTTGTAATATCCAATTTTTTGTTAGCCATTCTTCTTCATTGTTTTGGTTTTTGCAGAATGATGCTGGCCACAGTTTCATGACGTCATAGCAGGGGGCTGGATAGAACGTAGAATCCTTGTGTTATTTATAACTAGATCTCGTTGCTACCTTTTTCCAAAGGGAGATGTGATTTCGTTGCTTTTTAGAATGGGCATAGGCTCACTATTCATGATCTTGTCCATTAGTTCGGTGTCTTTATTTCATGATAGATATTTCTTTTGATTGTGAAATTTCAAAAATTGGCTTACCAACAGCTGAGATGTAGACTGTCGAAGTAAAAGCAAAGCCTTGGTTGTAAAATTTGACCTTCTGTTTCAACAGACTTCGCAGATTCATAGCGTACAGAACCATTGCATGGCTGGTGCTGCGATCAGGCCCGTACCCAGGATTTCGTTTCGGGAGGGGCCTCAGCTAAATAAATAATGTTACTGAAGATTACTTATGTACCTAATTCTCGGTGTGCCTTTAATAGGCACTTTGAACTTTTCAACTGGAACTGTCATTATGGAGTATTCAAATAAAATTTGGGACTGTGCCCGAGAGTAGGTTATTGTATTATATTTCTTTACGTTAACTGCCATGTTATTTCTGTAACACATGTCTAAGACCTTCTAAATATCCATTCAGTACAACAATCCACAAGACTTGTGATGATGCGATATATTTTGAGATCATTTACATTCCTACTTTGAATAACAATTCACTGCATAGAGTAGCACAGCAGATTCGTGGAGAACAGAAAACATCTTCTCAATTTATAGGTCATATTAGTAGATGGTCATACAAATTTACTTTGGCTATACTGGTTTCGGATTTAGGTTCCGGAAGTAGTGGTCTGAATTCCAAAACAAAACTCACATACATTTCTCAAGAGATCAATTAACGTTTGAGTACAGATAACCCCTATTCTGTACGTCGATCGATTCGAAATATTCCGATCGAATGTTCAATTTCCATTCTGCATTCCGTTCGAGTTGGGTATGAAAACGAATATCATTCGTTCGAGTTGTTCAATTTTCGAACATTACTCGATCGACTAGCGTACCAATTACTTCTGTTCGATTTATATCCTTCTAATTTGTTTATACAAGTGTGACGGTTTCGTTTACTAAGAAATGAATAATATAAATAGCGGCCCTTACACGAGCATTAAAAATGTCATTTTAAATGATGTCATTTAAATGATGTAATTCAAATTTGTTAGAAATTTCGTCATTAGTGCACCACTACACGTTCATTAGCGGCCCTTACACGAGCATTAAAAATGTCATTTTAAATGATGACTAACTAATGATGTAATTCAAATTTGTTTGAAATTTCGTCATTAGTGCACCATTACACGTTCATTAAAATGATATTATTTTTTATTAATGACATTTTTAATGACTCGTATAAGGGCTATTAAAATGATATTTTTTTTACTAATGACATTTTTAATGACTCGTGTAAGGGCCGCTAATAATATAGAATGTGTAAGCAGTGTTGACAGCTTTGATGGTTAGTGTTCGAAATTTCAAGTGTTCCCGAACGAGAGTCGATCGAATCATACAATTCGAACGGAATAAAGAATGCAAAATTCGAACTCGAACGAAGGTGTAGATTCGTTCGTATCACAAATCCGTCGGATTGCAGTATCGGGGTGAATAGAACGAGCAAGCCAAATCAGGTGAACGAGAATTATGTCCAAGTAATTGAAACCTAAACCGTTGATTATTATCATGGTAGCGATGCTTATGTGATTCATGTAAGGCCATTTCACAGCGATTTCGGTCTTCAATCGCTTCATTAATGCACGTTAATACTGGCTTTTTTCTGATTTGAGGTAGTCCTCCAGCCGATCCCAGAAAACCGACACTGTGATCTTTCCGTCCCATTGAGGCGCCCTTCGAGGTACTAGTGCTGCTTCGAAACACTCGTGCTGACTTCCGTCTATTGTCGGGTATGTTATATCATTCTGTCCTCTGGCGTATAATAATGGATTCAGCCAAACATGTACTCGAAGTGCACTTGCGTTCATATTTCTATCCCTTAATAAGTATTTGCGGGATCCAGCGGTAAGATATCGTTGATATCACTCTCATCTGCAGAATCTTACTTAACTAAGGCATGAATACTCCCATTTCAAGAAAAGAACTAATGATTCCTTAAGAATAGAACAATTCATTCACTTGAATAATATACATGCTGATTTTCCTTCAAAATTAGATACAAGTTTTCGTTTCGATAAGATATGTCATTGTGCTAATTTTGATCAGTCTATTCCATGTCGTTATGGGATAATTTCTAATCATTTCATAATTTTGACATTTCTAGTAGATTTTGCTAATAAGTGACTCTTCAATATGTTAAAATTGGGATGCCAAAACTCTTGTAACGCTTTTTAATACCTAATACCTTTATACCTTTCTAACACACAAAACTTACAAAAAATTAACAGATGTAACGCCTCGTTACGCTTGTACCTTTTAAAAATGTAACACATGCGCTATAACTATAACTCGCCTATAACTCACAAAAGTGTAACTCATGTAATGCTTCGTAACACCTAAAACTTATTTAAAGTAATCAATGTAACGCTTCGTAACGCCATTAACTTACTAAGCAGTAACGCTCTGTAACATCTATAACTTACTAAAAAGTAACGTTTCGTAACGCCTATTACTTACAAAAAAGTAATGCATGAAACGCCTATAACTTAAAAAGTAGCACATGTAACGCTTCACAACGTCTGTACATTTCAAAATATAACGCTTCGTTACGCCTATAACTTATAAAAGTAACACATGTAACGCTTTTAACTTACTGAAAAGTAACGATTCGTAACGCTCCGTAACGCCTATAACTTATAAAAGTAATGCTTCTAACTTACAAAAAAGTAACGCTTCGTAACGCTCTGTAACACCTATAACTTACTAATAAGTAACGCATGTAACGCTGCGTAACGCCTTTAACTTGCAAAGCAGTTAAGCTCCGTGACATCTATAACTTACTACAAACGCATGCAACGCTTCGTAACGTCTATGATTAACAAAAAAGAAACGCATGTAACGCTTCGTAACGTCTATAACCTACAAAACAGTAACGTTTATAACGCTTTGGAATGCCTGTAACTTACTAAAAAGTAACACTTCGTAACGCCTATAACTTACAAAAAAGTATCGCAAGTAACGCTTCGTAACGTAACGTGTCTTTAACTTTTCCGGGCCCGGACTTTTTCAGGGTGCCCGAAAATTCGAAGATTTAAAATTGTTAATTCTTCATAAAAAAATTAAGCATAAATATACATATGATAAGTGAATTATTTTGTGCAATAACTCATTTAAAAATCAAATTTTCATTGTTCGTGCTCTTATCAAGAGCGTGTTCTAGGATTAGCTACTCTTTGTATTGTAAGCACCTTTGACAAAACAGTTAAATTTTGATGTTCCCAAATGAAATTTCGCTATGAAAAAAAACACTACATGCCCACCAGATGCATTTTTTTATTCTCAAGTATAGGGGTCCGTAATATTGCAGTCCCTCCGGGCCCGAACTTTCTCTCGACAACCCTGGTCGCAATATAAAGATCGTGAGGGCAAAATTTGTTTACTTTATGATAATTCAAAGCTTCGAAAGTCATAAACACTTATTTGAACGCTGAAAAGGGAAGGGCTGTTCTATTCACCATAATCGCCGGACAAAGCTCCAACCGATTACCATATGTTTGGATCCACGGTGCATGGCTTGTCAGAGCAACTTTACCAGAAATATGGTAAGATTAGTGGATAACGAAATCAAAGTGAAATGCATACACTCTTAACTTATCGCTTTCTCTCAGTGAAATGTTAAATTTCTGATGAGAAAATTCATGAGGTTATTAAAGAAATTTCATATTTTTTTCCAAACAATGTTATCATCAAGATATCTGCACCTTTACCCAATCCCATAGTTCAATGACATATTTGTATGTGTATTTGTATGAAGCGGAGTAGAAACGTTTCATTTTCTGTTTACGTAATTGTGACAGAGCAAAAAAATCGTTTTCTATTATTAACTTTCATTCCAAATAGTAAGGAGTAACATAAATTTGTTCGTACTAATTGATACTAAATCATTGCACCCGGTTAATGACAATAATTCCGTTGCTGGAAATATGAAAATATGTTACATTACTATTACAAAATTAGACTGGTGATAGTGTCGATGATATGACGAACTATGTTATTCTCATAAACACAGCCTCCACAGTCCACAGACGATGTATTGACAAACCATTCCCTTTCGTCAATGTCAACGTCATCGAACGAGCAGTCGAGGAGGCATAAACAAATTATCGCGACTTCCCTCATACCCGGTTTACACATCATCATACTGCAAGGTCATTAGAAAGAATATTTCACACGCTAACTGCTGCGCAGCGCTCCGCTTGTGTGCATCAAGGTCTAAATGATAACAAACAGAGTTATAAATGTATAGTTCAATGTATTGCTACTGTTCTTTTTTGATAGAATGGTCATAGAATTAGTTACGAATGGGTACAACGATTCTTGTTCGAAGCCTTCCATGTTATTTAACAAAAATGAAAATTACACATGACGTAAATCCAAGCATGCCACGTTCTCGTGTTATGTAACTTTTGACCACAGTAAATTTTTCAAGTCTCAGGAGATTTTTCCAAAACTTCGTGGTCTTTCGTTTTACGTATTGGTATACTCTACTACAGTATGAGAATTTGAAAAACTGTTCCGAAGCGCAATTTTTTTTTCTGACATTTCGGTCGTCGTCTTAGACTGAAATGCTTATAATGAATTGTTTAATTGTGCAACGTTACAAGTTCAACAAGAACCGCTAAGCAGACTTAAAGTTAACGCTACCTGCGAGATGAGTTCACTGATGACCCGAACGTAAACAAGTAACGACTTTCTGGTTCTTATAAAAAGATTTTGCTGAAATAATGGGGGTAATTTTATGAATTTCTTAATTTAATCCAAACTGCAGCTGCATTAGCCTACTGCCTAAATTTTAAAAGGTAAAATAACATTCCGCAAACCATTTACAAATGAAGTATTTAATAGCAGACATCAATCATTCAAAGTATGGAATAATTCTTTTTTGCATCGCGTGTTGAACTACGAATAGGGATTCGATTGTTTAATTACTGTTTGACTACCGTTCATAACCCCTTTAACTTAGAGTGCCTATAACCAGAGTGACGACAGCTGTTCGTTTGGAATGACAGCTTCCAGTTCCAAACGAGCAAACGACCTGTCAATTACAATGTATAGTTAACGACACTGCATACATTTCGGATTAAATACTTTGAATTGTTGCCTACATTACGGATGAGAAGTCGTCACTCTGGTTATAGGCACTCTACTTTAATCCGCGGATCCCCACAGTAAAAATAAATTTTGGGCATTGGACAAATTTCTACACTCTATTTCGAAAATTACATAACATTAACGGAATATATGATACACAATTTAGGGAAAACGACAACATGATTATATTGTTTTAAAATCATTATTATAGTGAATATGAAGCAACACAGAAACACGTACTGTTATATAAACCATTTGTTGACAGAAAAAATTGTTCATGATAATGATTCGCGACCCTCGAAAACTGCCCTCAGGTGTCCGCGAACCATTAGTAGGGAATAGCTGGTTTAGATGGTTGGACGGAAGTAGGGATTTTAAGAAATTTACTTCATTTGTCGTCTCTCTCGGTTTGTTTCTCATTGGAAGTGATGATAAGTATAAACAAGCTATTTTTCAAAGGATGGCAAAACTAACATTGACAGTAATAAAAACAGCAATGTTTTATGTTTTTAAAACGTATGCTAATTGTTCTTTTTTCCTTATATTTCCGCCGGAAAAATCAAGAAAATAACAGTTTCGCCCTTTTTCGATTTGTTTACTTATGAAACTGGCTAGTTTTCGTGCGGATTAAAAAATTTGGATTGAAAGTTTTGGAAATCATCTAGAACTATGAAAAGATAATAGTTTCGCACTTTCTTTTTTTCGCAGAATCAAAATTTCAAGACTAAATTGTTTTATTTGAAAGGAATCTATAGGAAAGAATAACTTTTTGTTTACTTTTGTAAGATTCTCCCTTGATTTAAAAATGAAGCTTAGATTAAAGCGAATACATATTAACAAGATATCCAGCTCTCACATTTCCCGAACAAATCATTGGCTACATCCTTTATAGAGAGCATGGCGCCCTCAGGTGAGTCCGCATCGAATCTCGTGCATAGAAGTAAGGGAGATAAATGTCAAATTCGAACACGCCAAAATAGCAGCACAGGGCACCCATACAATGACATGATATGTTGAATGGGATGCCGTTGCTGAACAAAAGATTGATTTCGTTCTAAGCTGATAGGGTCTGATTAAAGACCCCTTCTAGCACAAATACTTAAATAAATCGAGAAAAATCTTACACATTTAGAAACTTCGCTGAACTCAGTAAATTTTGACCGATTTTCTGATTTAAAATGATAAGTCAAAACCTACCGATCCGTGCGGTAGTTTCAATAAAATAAACTAACGACAGCCAGACACTTGATGAAAGATTTATATGATTTTATTGCTAATCGAGTCGAAAACATTGAATTTAAACAAGTATTGCAACGTCGTTCTAGTATTTCGATAGTACATTATAGAAAATGGGGCTTGAATTGATGCATTTTTTATGCGCCAATCACAGCATGCCGTAATGATGTCATCCTTTTGATTGCTCTAACACAGTCGACGGTTTTGATCGCATTTAATTCAGTAGAAGTTTTGCTTCGGTCGACGTAGGGAGGCTTCGCGTTATGAATATATAATCTGTCATATTTTTCTGCTCAGCCAATGCCTGCCTTCATGCAGAGCGGATGAGTGAAATATTCGTTTAGTCATCCGCTCGATGAACTCTTCTGCGATCGCTGCACTGCTCTAGGGGTAACGGCACATCTTTCTTCTGTAACTGCTTGATCTTATCAACTGCACATGAAATATATTTGAATCTTCAAAATTATCATCGTATGACAAGTAGTGTTCATTAATTGTCAAATTTACTGATAAAATAAGTTAATTTTACCATTTATTCGGTCCTTTTTTGTATTGTACTCTACGTTTTTTATATGCAGATTTACCCTACACGTATTTTTATTTTCAGAGTTTTGTAAAACTTGATTCGTATCCATCGGTTGTAATCCGCATAATATCTTTGAAATAAAAGGCATTTATTAAAAGTCATAATTTCTGTGAAATTACTAAAATCAGTTTCTTCTTGTGTTTACCATTTAGTTTCTGTAAAAAACATTACGGAGCTGAAAAACCAAATCTTAATGTGTAGGTCAATTTATTGGATGTCATTATACTTCAACGTTTTCGGTGACATTCACGGAACCAAGAGTATTAGCAATATCACATTTGATTTGGACAGTTGAACCCTATCTGAGAAAAGAGAAGCGGATAGAAAAAATAGGGCTTGACGGTTACGTCACTCATACGATTATATTTTTGGAACATAAAGTGTTTGTCATGAGCATTGCGAACTTAATCGCTTTTAAAGAAAATAAATTACTCTTTATTATATTATATTATATATATATATATATATATATATATATATATATATATATATATATATAGATATATATATATATATATATATATATATATATATATATATATATATATATATATATATATATATATATATATATAGATATATATATATATATATATATATATATATATATATATATATATATATATATATATATATATATATATATATATATATATATATGTATATATATATATATATATATATATATATATATATATATATATATATATATATATATATATATATATATATATATATGTATATATATATATATATATATATATATATATATATATATATATATATATATATATATATATATATATATATATATATATATATATATATATATATATATCAGTTTTTTAAAAATTATAATGTTGGGATGTTGAGTTTATTGAAAAAAGTATTTATTTAAACATAAAAATATTTCTGGCTCTAGGTAATAATATCTAAACCAAATAATTGTTGAGTTTAAATGCATTACTTTTAATCACAAGTTTTTACTCTCGACATTTCATTCACTTTTTCACGTTCTTACAGCTCATAGAAAACATCTTCTCTATTTTCCATTTATCAGTTTGTTTTATCAATTTTCTTGATGTTTAATTTTCGCGATAGCTAGAACGTATATGAGCGTGTGTTTGTGTTCACTTATTCAAAAGATTCGGGGTTATGCAATTTCGACTGATCAAATGCCGGCTAGTTACATAACACACTGGAAGACTTAATTGAATCGGACGATCTCGATCACAGAGAAAATATTTTACGACTCATACTCCTTCCTTAGGACCTTAGCAATGGTGCTTAGCTGCATGTTGGTAGTGCCCTCGTAAATAGCACCGATTTTACAATCACGGTAGAATTTCTCCTGCACGAAGTCCTTGGTAAATCCAACTCCTCCCATCCAATCGATACACTTGACCGTGGCACGCTGAGCCACCTCCGAGGCGTAGGTCTTGGCCATGGCTGCTTGCTTCAGGAACGGAACTTTGGCTTCTTGCAGACGAGCTGCGTTGTAAACTAATAAACGTGCAGCTTCAATTTCCATTGCAATTGTAGCGATTTGGTGTTGCATACTCTGGAACGAATAAATATCCGAACCGAACTGTTTGCGCTCTAGCAAATACGGTATGGTTGCATCAAAACAACCCTGAGCACATCCAAGCATCTGAGCACCGATACCAATACGACCTTCGTTCAGGAAACCTGCAGCATACTGATACCCTTTACCGAACTCACCAAGAATGTTTTCCTCGGGAACACGAACATTGTCCAAATGCAACTGACAAGTTCCCGATGCGCATATTCCCAATTTATTCTCTTTCTTGCCAACCGTGAACCCTTCGGTGTCCCGATCAACGATAAAGGTTGTTATGCCACGATAGCCTGCGGAAGGGTTTGCGTTGGCCATGATGAGGAACATTCCAGACATATCGGAGTTGGATATCCACATTTTGCTTCCGTTAAGGATATAATGATTGCCGTCTTTCTTGGCCGTAGTTTTGAGAGAAAATGCATCTGATCCTGCAGACGGTTCCGAAAGTGCAAAACTGCCACTATACTCCTGTGATAGCTTAGGTAGATATTTTTTCTTCTGCTCTTCTGTTCCAAGCTTGATCATCAACGAGTTGACCAATGTGTTGTGAATATCAACTAACGCAGCCACTGCCGGATCAACCTTAGCCAATTCCTCCACAACCAGCATCATCGTCATAAAGTTACATCTACTTCCTCCGTATTCTTCGGATACTTCCACGCCCATTAAACCGTTATCAAACACGGCCTTGATCACACTGGGATCAAACTGATGTTCATCATCCATTTTTTTGACCAGTGGGGCAATCTGTTCCTGTGCCAGCTTGGCAACGGTCTCCTTCATGACCATCTCGTCTTCGGTCAAGAAAGTCAACGGAGCCGTTGGACCTTGTGTCGTACCGAACGAAGATGAGGACAGCTTGGCCGCTGGTTGGTAGAACATTTTCCGACAGACGGCCGCCGAACGGAGTGTACTTTTCACCAAATTCTGAATCATGATGGGGTGATCGGACGGTTGAAAAAAAAATGCTGCAACAAACTGTAAACGATCTGCGAACTGATCACAGCCAGGCTCGTAAATCAACTAAATTGAACAAACTGGAAACGAGGAACCAGTTAGCGACCAGTTATGTGTGCTGACCTCAGCTTGTAGATTCTAAGCGCGTACGTTGTCTAAAGTATTGGTACGAAAAGGCGGAGCACAAATGTTAAGTTACTAACAGAAAACCGTTTCTTGGTGAATGTTACATCACCTGTATGCGATACCTATTTTCTGTGATATAGGATCATTAAAATTATTATCAGCATATGCATAGAACACATTTTTTTCAAACATGTTGAGAGCTATCTACACTGTCATATTGCAATGATAATAATAAGTAACGTGTTCAGAACGCATACTATTACTCGGTCGTGAGCGAATTCAGCGCGTGATTTGGAATTATACCGTGTAGCGGGGTGACTGTTATCAGTAGAGATTTATTTCTGTAACGATCCAATTACTTATCAGACGAGCCCCAGTCCAGGATGTTAGATTTTTGTTGCTATTGAAAAAAATCAGCAAGTGTAAGACTAACATTAAAGCGTTAGTGCGATGTTTAAAAATTGTGTAGAGAGACCGTATTGGTATTTTCATTCCAGTGTTAACTTGCAGCGACTACACTTTTAAGTCATTTAAGTAATGTCACGTAGATAACTGGAGTACAAATAAAACTGACATGCTTCTAAAGTAGGACTTATTGAAGATAAACA
Organism: Malaya genurostris; assembly: GCF_030247185.1. Classification (NCBI taxonomy): domain Eukaryota; kingdom Metazoa; phylum Arthropoda; class Insecta; order Diptera; family Culicidae; genus Malaya; species Malaya genurostris. Next base: position 228,392,526 of record NC_080571.1, on the reverse strand, counting down.
TTTTCTACCATACATTTAAATAGAATGGAATAAATGAGAGTAAAAAACACAATAAACAATGTTGTAGTTTTATTATAGACTTAAATACTCAGTGGAGGAAAACTTCGCATAATCCTTTGAAAAAAATTTAATGGCTCTTTTTAGATTTGGGGAAATTATTCAATGTTTACAAAAGCTGAGTCTATTTTACTATCATCCAATTTAATTTTCGAATTCCGAAACTGGATTCAAGAAATCGGGTCATAAATTTATAGTTTTAGAATCATGGAACTGAACTCATTTTCAGAATACTGATGGTTCTGAATTTAGTTCTAGAACTGAATTCTAAACTTGAGTTCCGAAACTTAACTAAGGATCTGAGTTCAATTCCAAAATCTAGCTCCAGAATCCATGTTCCGAATTTAGTTCCAGCATACACGTTCTGAATTCAGGAATAGAATTATGAAACTGAGTTCAGAAATTAAATTACGGCTCGGAAGTCAGTTCCAAAATTCAAGTTTCGAGTTTAGATCGGACGTTTCGTTCGAGAATGCAGATATAAAATGCATGTCCAGAATTTTGTTTCAGAATTCTTAAGTTGAAACCTTCGAATGGCGAAAATAAATTAAGGAGCTAAATTCAGTTCCAAAAGTTAAGAAAACTAGTTCCATAATCAAATATTGGTATTCAGTTCCAGAGTAATAGTTTCTAATTCTGGGACTGTAATCTGAAACTTAATTCTGAAACTTAATTCTGAAACTTAATTCTAAAACAACATTTTCAACATGAAATTCAAGTGGACCTGAATTCAATTCCAGAATCCAACTTAAAATTCAGCTTCCAAATCCAGATTCAGTATTCAGAAGCTGAATGCGATTACTGATAATCTGATGTTCCTGCTGAGAGTTACGCCGTCTAGCAAGACTTATTAACATAAAAAAAAACTTAGATATTGGATGGAGATCCGACCCGACCAGTGAAAAGTAAGAATCAAACCATACTGTAAAATAGTTACATAATCTTTGAAAAATCAAACCCAAAAAATAAACTGAACTTCTTAGATATGCTTAGATATACATTCTAATCCTTTGTAATACACTATCTTCTTTCTGATTATTATTCGAAATTTATTTCTAATTGGACACTCTTACAGTGAGGCCTTGATAATCCATTTGTTAGTTTGTGATTTCTTGAGAATCCATTTGTTAGTCACATTTGCGAAACAGAATGTCGCTTGATAATTTCCCATTGGAATCGTATTCAGAGCAAGGATCAAAGTTACTGCTCTTAACGGTATACATCAACCACCACAAATTAAAATTCTCGTAGTGGGCGAAACAAAAACTGTCGGATGATGTGATTCTAACGAGCCCCTCTTGCTGATAATGTGTGTAGAGATAAAACGGCTGTCGGCGTTGCGTGATGTGAACACGCGTCTCATACATACATTTTTCGTAGTTACAGACATTCATTTCGAATCTTTTTTGGTTCACACTCATTGGTATTTGAGTGATAAGGTAATAAAAAATCGTCTTGGTGCATATTAGGGTCCAATCATAACTCAGGAAACAATCGTATCCATTGGCGTCCATTTCCTAACATAGTACATATTAACTTTTTTTTTTCATAAATACGTTTATTTCTTAAGGCAGTTTACATAAGTTTTTCTTCGCCGTAGCATCATTTTTACATAATATTCTTATCCTAATTTAATTCTAACATAGTCACAACGTTTTGCATTTATTAAAACATATTCTCTTATTACTTAAATATCATCTTAGGTAACTCGTCATTAATTATGAAATCTACTCGGAAATATTATTTGAACCAAACGATTAACTTCTATAAATTATAAAATAAGCTGTTATTTTCAGACATTTTGTTAATAATTTCATAAACTGTTTCGAGTTTGTTTGTATAATTACATTATTTTTATTCTAATTTAGCTATTGGTTGAACTCATGGACGCAGCTGGGATCAGAACTAAGTCTTGAAAGGGGCCTTTATTAAATTGAAACTCCAGTTTTCTTTATGAAATGATAAATAAGTTTCATGTATGAAAGGTCACGACAAGCAAGAATGTCTCGAACTGGGACATTGGATAGTCTACCTTGGGTACGCAAAGAATTTATTAGTTGAGATCTGACATCACGATACTCCACGCATGTCCAAACGACATGATCAATATCCCGATAACCTTCTCCGCAAGCACAATGATTAGTCTCGGAGAGCCCAATTCGAAGGAGATGTGCATCTAACGTGTAGTGATTGGACATGAGTCTGGACATCACACGAATGAAATCTCTACTCACATCCAGTCCCCTGAACCATGCCTTTGTCGATATTTTCGGAATAATTGAGTGCATCCACCGACCCAGATCATCTTTATCCCAAGAAGCTTGCCAGCTGGCAAGTGTTCTTTGGCGAGACGAGTTATAGAATTCGTTGAAAGCAATTGGTCTCTCATAAATTTCACCCTCAATAGCACCACGTTTGGCTAAAATATCGGCTCTTTCATTGCCAGGAATGGAGCAATGAGCCGGGACCCAGACTATAGTGATTAGATAATTATTGTTCAATATGTCGTTCAGGCACTGTTTTATTTTGCCCAGGAAAAACGGTTCAGTCTTGCCAGTCATGTTTGAGCGAATGGCTTCAATTGCACTCAGACTATCTGTGAAGAGGAAATAATGGTTTGGAGATAATGTGACGATTACACTCAAACTATAATGAACTGCTGCTAGCTCTGCTATATAAACAGATGCAGGTTCTTGAAGCCTAAATGAGGCCGAAACATTATTGTTGAACATACCAAACCCTGTCGCTTCTTCAATTCGCGATCCGTCCGTGTAAAACATTTTCTCAGAGTCAATATGCCTGAACTTACTTGAAAATATTTTTGGGATTTCCGTCGAACGTAGATGATCCGGGATTCCACGCACTTCGCGCTGCATGGATGTATCGAAAAATAAAGTTGAGTCAGGGACATTTAGGAGGCTGACACGGATAGGAATATATCTTGAAGGGTTGATTTCCTGTGACATATGGTTAAAATATACTGTCATGAATTTTGTTTGAGATCGAAGCTCGACTAGTCGTTCGAAATTATTAATTACCATGGGATTCAGCACCTCACATCTTATTAGCAGGCGTGATGAAAGCTCCCAAAATCGATCTTTTAATGGAAGAACTCCCGCCAGAACTTCAAGACTCATTGTATGTGTCGAATGCATGCACCCTAAAGCAATTCGCAAACAACGATACTGAATTCGCTCCAGTTTGATAATATGAGAGTTTGCAGCGGAACGAAAGCAAACGCATCCATATTCCATCACTGAAAGTATCGTTGTCTGATACAATTTTATTAGATCTTCCGGATGAGCACCCCACCAAGATCCTGTTATTGTTCGAAGAAAATTTACTCTTTGTTGGCATTTTGTTATCAGAAACCTAATGTGTCCTCCCCACGTGCATTTGGAATCGAACCACACCCCGAGGTATTTAAAAGTTAAAACCTGTTGGATCATTCTTCCCATCATATGGAGCTGAAGCTGCGCGGGATCATGCTTTCTTGAAAAGACGACTAACTCTGTTTTCTCCGCAGAGAATTCGATACCAAGATGAACAGCCCAATCGGACAAGTTATCTAAGGTATCTTGCAATGGTTTATGCAGATCAATAGCTTTGGGTCCAGTAACTGAAACCACGCCATCATCTGCCAATTGTCTTAGTGTACATGGGGTTACTAGACAGCTGTCAATGTCATTTACGTAAAAATTATAGAGGAGCGGACTGAGGCATGAGCCTTGCGGGAGACCCATGTAACTATTTCTGAGTGTTGCCAAATCGCCATGTGAAAAATGCATGTGTTTCTCTGACAAAAGGTTGTGCAAATAATTATTTATAACCGCTGGGAGTCCATTTTGGTGAAGCTTGTCTGAAAGAACATCAATGGAAACTGAATCAAATGCTCCTTTAATGTCTAAAAATACAGATGCCATTTGTTGCTTTTGAGCGAAGGCAATTTGGATGTCAGACGAAAGTAATGCAAGGCAATCATTCGTCCCTTTATTTCTACGGAAGCCAAACTGAGTATCTGACAACAAACCGTTCGTCTCGACCCAAGTGTCGAGACGTCGTAGAATAATTTTTTCGAACAATTTTCTGATGCAGGACAACATCGCAATGGGTCTATATGAGTTGTGATTGGAAGCTGGTTTCCCCGGTTTTTGAATGGCGATAACTTTCACTTGTCTCCAGTCAGGTGGAACAATATTTTGCTCAAGAAACTTGTTGAACAATTCCAACAAACGTCTTTTTGCGAGGTTGGGCAGATTCTTCACCAAGTTGAATTTAATTCTGTCCAACCCTGGAGCGTTATTGTTACAAGACAAGAGTGCTATAGAAAATTCCATCATTGAAAATGGGTTATTAATAAAACCATTATTTGGAGGAGATTCCCGTATAATGCTCTGCGTAGGAACAGAATCTGGGCAAACTTTCCTAGCAAAGTCAAATATCCATCGGTTCGAGTATTCATCACTCTCATTGCCCACGGTACGATTCCTCATTCGTCTGGCCGTGTTCCAAAGAGTGCTCATTGAGGTATCTCTTGACAAACCTTCGACAAAATGTCTCCAATAGCTACATTTTTTGGCTCGAAGTATGCTCTTGTACTTGGTTTCTAAAACCATAAGTTTTTCAAAATTCTGAGGAGTTCCTCCTCTCCGTTTTAGAAACGTCTTGCAAGCATTTTGTTTTGCGAGTTTAGCCTCTGAGCACTCTTTGTCCCACCAGGGGTTGGGAGGCCTTCTGTTAGTCGTTGGCCCAGGAAAGCGTTTAGTTTGGGATTGTTCTGCTGCCTCCAGAATCGAACAAATGAGGAAGTCATATTCTTCAAGTGGAGGGAGCTCTTCCATTGGATTCAAAATACTAGAGATTCTACTTTGGTATTTAATCCAGTCGATATTTTTTGTCAAATCATATGGAATACTAGCTGAATTAGCAATACATTTGTTACAGCTAATTGAGATGATGATTGGTAAATGATCGCTACCGTGTAAATCAGGCAATATTTTCCAGGTGCAATCTAGTCGAATTGATGTTGAGCAAAGAGATAGATCTAATGCACTTGGGCGTGCAGGAGGTCTTGGGATCCTTGTCATGCTACCCATATTTAATACCGTCATGCTAAAATTGTCACAAATGTTTTGTATTAAAGATGATCTGCTATCATTGTAAACGGAACCCCACATCATTCCGTGCGAATTTAAATCCCCCAGAATCAATCGTGGAGCAGGAAGGGCTTCCACCATTTCATTAAGCTGTCGCTGTCCAACTTGTGCTTTTGGAGGAATATAAACCGAAGCTATGCAAATATCTTTGCCTTTAATGTTTATTTGGCAAGCAACAACTTCTATACTAGAAGTTGAAGGGATGTTTAATCTATAAAAGGAACAGCATTTCTTAATTCCCAAAAGCACTCCACCATACGGAGAGTCTCTATCGAGACGTATAATGTTAAAATCATTAAAATTTAAAGCTATGTTTGAAGTAAGCCATGTTTCGCATAAAGCAAATACATCACATTTTTGACTATGCAATAAAATTTTAAATGAATCAAGTTTTGGCATGATGCTTCGACAATTCCACTGCAGGACAGTGATTGTATCATTTGCGGCGGGTGATAAATTATCCATCAAAAGATACAAAACCTGAGACAATTGGCCATTGAGCTGATAACTGCTTCAAAAAGGTTCTAGCTATTGGAAGGAATGCCATTATGAGGGTCTTTAAGGGTTCAGATATATTGAATGCTGAGAAAATCCATTCAACAATTTCCGAAAACTTCAGTAATCCTGTTGGTGGCTGTGAAATGGAGCCCACTGGATTATTATCTTTTTCTGTACTAGATCCTGGATTGGTTTGTGAATTTGACAAACCAGGAGGCACAGTCTTTGGTTTTGACTTTTTTTGTTTAACACGGGGATCTTTTTTTGAAGATGAAATTTTAGGTGTCTTTTTTGGTAATTTGGAGGAAGACTTCTTTCTCTTAACTGACCCTTGGGTAGTGATAAACGAATTACCTTCACTATTTTCGTCAGAGTCAGAGTCCTCTGGTTCCTCTAGATTTGAAAACCCGTTTTCGGTTTCCAAAGGGGGGACATCAATGACCGTTTTAAGCATTTCTGCATATGTGCGCTTAGACCGTGCTTTTAAAGAAAGCTTAATTTTGTCTTTGTGCACTTTAAATGCAGTGCATAATGAAATATCCTCATGAGGACTTTCCCCACAATAAATACATTTTTCAATTTCCTTGTTGCAATCATTATCTTTATGAGGTCCTTCACACTTAATACATTTTGGTTTATTGCTACAGTAAGTAGCCCCACATTATCAGATCCGAATGAATTCCGAATGGATTCCGAATCAATTCCGAATCGGCGAGAAATTTTCATTCGGAATTTCATGTGGAAATCATAATGGATTCCGAATCAATTCCAACTCCAGTGCAACAACCGATTCCGAATGAACCGGTTCGCCTACAACCGGTTGATTCGGAAATCATTCGGAATTGAGTGAGAAGATGCGGACTGAATTGTCAATTCGTCTTCTTCTTCTTCTTTCCTGATTTTGCACGTTTTCGTGCTGATTTTCAGTTTATTTTTAAACGAAAACATATAACTGAATATACAAGTTTAAATCTTCATGTTTTTCGGATATACAGAACTAGTAAATAACCAGTTCTTCTTAGAATCCCAACATAAACTATTGAAATTCGCTGGAAATTAATAAAACGGCCTACCTTAGTCAGCATCATCCATTCCTCTAGCTGGAGTGTAGTGAAATGGCTTAAGTCGCATAAATTTCACACTAACACATTCATAAAATGAGCGAATATTCAATGACATTTAAAATGTCACTGTCAATCAGGTTGATCGAGCAGTCAACTCAGGCGAAAATTCTAGCACTGAACCGATCGAGCACTAAAAAATCATGCAGTCGAGTAAGATTTCATTGCTCATTCCGTCATTTCGATAATGTGGGGCTGTGTGTCCGAATTTTTTGCAGTTCGTACAATTCATTACATTTGGAACAAAAAGCCGAACAGGGAGGCGAATTTTATCGACATAGACATGGGACGGCAACGCAGACCCGGCAAATGTCACTCGAAACGAGTCTGATGGGCGATAAACATTTTTTTCCTCTTCATGAACTACTGAGTACAGTTGTTTGCACTCCAGTATTTTCACACCCTCAAGCATAGAGTTCTTGAAACGACCAACACCATGCTTGAGTAAATCATCTACCGAAAGACTCGCTTCGGTAACAACACCGTCAATTTCGACATCTTTGGAGGGTATGTAAACTTTATACTCTTTATTGAAATGTTCCGAAGAGACAATATCATTCGCGTGTTTCAAATTATTTACCACAACACGAATTTTATCGTTATTTACTTTTATGATCTCTTTGATTGAAGAGTATCGTGATGTCAAACCTTTATTAATTTGAAAAATGTTTAATGGCTTTGATATACGTCTAAAAAAGACTATCCAAGGCCCAGAAGAGCTCTCCTGATATTTTTTCGTTCGTGGGGGTATCGGATTCATGCTAGGATTTACGTCCATGTCATCCATTACATTAAAATTTTTAACTAAACTTTAAAATAAAATTTGAAACCAACACTACACAGTACTCAATCAAAAGGAAAAGAAAAAACTTCTACCTTGAAATTGTTGTCTATCTCCGTTGCACTGCCGTGTAGATCCTCGTTGCTCTAGATGTTCTTGTTGGATGTATCTGGACGTTGATACAATGCTGAAGCTCACTGTAGCGATAGAATATGATGTGATGCTACTGCTACCTGACATCCAGCACCACTCGAATTCCGATTTGCTTTCGTCTTCGCCAGCTGTAACCAGCGCAGGTCACCGGTGTATACCTGCGTGTTGTATGGCAGTGGAAAGACCGAGTTGTCTTGTCTCCTTCTTCCTAGTGCTCCGCACCGATATGCTTCTGCACCGAAGTGCCTTCGCACCGGTGTGCCTTTGCACTCTCCTGCTTCTATGTGCCTTTGCACTCTTCCTCTTCGATGTGCCTTTGCACTCTCCTGCTCAGCACTTGTGGCTGTATATTGCGGCCTGGGTAGAGTTTGGGAAACGCCCTTTATTGTTTCCTTCACCAGCTTGGCCCAGCACTAGGGCTCTCTTATGCAGCACGACTATACGTTTTAACGGCTGCTGCCAACAGGTCTCTACCTGTAGTTCAACCGTTGTCGTATTTAACGCGTGTAAACCAACCAGCGTTATTAAACTGTACGCTTCTATACACAACCTTCTCGGTTGAACGGCTATTACTGAATGTACATATTAACTTAGTAGAATCAGTATGTAGATTACGTTCTAACAGAACCATTCCCATGTTTGTTCGCATCGGAGCATAATTCATGGATGGTATTCCACTGATGGCCTTGAACTAAGTTAAATATATTGGACATGCTCCGATACTGGCAAATTACGTATAAGAAAAATGTTCTGAGATTTTTAGATGTTTAGATGCATTAGCTTTTGCGATTGTTGCCAGGAAACAAAGAGCAAAACTACTCAACAGCGGGAGCTCGATGCGTGAAGTTAAAATTAAATAAACCACATCTCAGCTATTTTTCAAGGGAGTACGGAACTCACACTGACAGACATTGGAGAAAAACATAGATGAATGTTCCGAATTCGGTTTCAATTCCTATTTAGGAATTACTCTCCGATCAATATTTGATGAGTCGATTAATTGCTGGTTTATATTTGAAACGTAGGCCATTTTTTTCACTTTCATTCTATATCCGCTGAACAAATCCACAAAAGAAGAGTTTTCGCCCTTTTTCAATTTGTTTACTTATATGTTCCTTGTGTGGATAATGAAGATTTCGGTATCGAGCTAAATCTGTGCAGAATTCTTCTGTATCTTTTATTATTTCCAGTAGTGAAAAGTTCGGACACCATCTAAAATTACGAAAAGGAAATAGTTTCGCCCTTTCTACCTAGCAATTGAAGTACCGTCCTATTTCTCGGTTAATTTTTCAAAAGTACGTATAAGCAAGTGACAGTTTCTCTTTGTTTACTTTCTCTTCTATTAATTACCAAGCGGTTTCCACGTTTATCACTCAACTCTTTGCATGAAATGATACCCGAAACTTTCGACTTTCAAACAGAATAGTAATATCAAAGAAAATCTTTTTAATCACATCACAATAATCGAAAGAGAGAGTGATTAAAGAGAAACTGTCACTTGCTTATACGCCCTTTTGAAAAATTAACCGAGATTTGTTGGCATGGGACACGAAGTGATAAACTTACGAAAACAAATGGAACGATAGTTTTGCCCTTTGTAGTACTAAGTTTGAGAGTCTTGTAGAATCATTTCTAAGCAAAATTGTAGACTTTTGAAGCATATATTCGTAGGAAAAAAAGCTGTTTTAATATTTTTGTAAGATTCTACCTTCTATGAGACATAGTTGATTTAACCTCAAGTTGAATAGGAAAAACTCAACCGTTGAGTAGAACCAACTTGCTGTACATGTGCTGGAAAAAACACCGATCTCTTTTACATAATATTTGCTTATTTTATACTTGATGGTAGAGACGGGCAATACGCTCCTGAGCTGTTCCAATGAATCGAATCATAAAAGTGAGCTGACAGATCACAGCTCTTTTTAAAAGAATCGCAGCTCACCAGCTCACTCATTTGCTACCCAGTTCGCCGCATTGTGAAGCGAGGAATAAGATGCGAGTTGAACGGATCTTCGAGAAGAAATGTTTGCACCAAGTTTCGTTATTTCTTCCATACCTGCATCTATCCTTCTTCCACGGATTAAATGAGACATTATCAGTAAGAACTCTTACTTCTCACGGCACAATAAAAACGGGTCACAAAATCAACCATCATTTCAATCTAAATGAGGTGATGAGCTGATACATCGAATCGGTTCATTTTGGTGAGCTGATCGGTTTGGAGCTCGCACATCTCTACTTGATTGGGCTCCTGCGAGAAATGTATTTACACAGTTCGTTTCCTCGGTACACACATGTATAGTGATGTCGAAATATCGATCGATTTATCGAGTAATCGATTAATAACTCTGACAATCATATAAAATTTAATCGATTATTTTTGAACTAATATTCGATTATTAAACTAATCGAGTAATTTGAAAAATTCAAAAACAATAATCGAAAAATTAATGGAGTAATCGAATAATAACCCAGATATCGATTTTTTTTTGCATATCACGAGGGGTGTACCGATAGTAAATAATTCGATATAGGTGGAACTAGTGCCCCACGAAAATTTATTTTTAGAAGAATATACTTATAGTGTCATGTCTGTTAGTCTGTGATAAAGCCTCAAACGTACAGGTCGTGTATTCATTCTTTTTTCAGATTATCGGTATTCGCATTCAGCTTATGAATACTAGATCTAGATTCAGGAGCTGGGTGCAGAGCCTGGATGCGGGTCCACTTCAATTTAAAATTTAGTTCCAGGAATAGAATTTAGTTTTTGAATTCAGCTCAAAGATTTAGTTCCAGAATACAGGTTTAGCATTAAAAAAATGAAATTCTGGAGCTAGATATTGGAACTGAATTCATTTTCCTAATTTTTTTCGATCCAGATTTCTGATTCAGGAATTCAAGGTATGAGTTTTAGATCTGGATTATGGAACTGAATTTTATATCTAAACCACAGACGGCGCGAGCTGTTTACTATCGGTTCACCCTTTGTGAACCGATAACCGTTTTCCCCAGAGAAAAATATTATAGTAACCGTAATCTGCTTGCCATGGTTATTTCAACTATACGCTTAAATAGTAACAAATGCCATGATATGAGATTATGCACCATTTGTATTGTATAAAGTTCAAGATAACAAAGACTATAACACAGACTAACAGACAGGACACTCAAATTAGATTCTTCAATCATTTTAACGGTCATTTCGAATATTGATTTATTTGGGACAGTACTCACATGTGTCATGATGGCGCCACGTTACCCTATCGAAAACATCCTGTCTGTCATCTAGACTGTATTTATTTTTTTCATTTACCAACCTAGTTGCCATTCATACAGATTTACCTGTAATGTATTGATTTGTATACGTCCATGCGAATTTCATGCAGGATACAGATTTAATACATATTGCCAAAACTATATACATAATTGTGCCTACTTCGCATCCTCCAACGCAATACAAAATCGAACCCGTTTTGTTACAATATTTACTTGCTTCTGGTCTGCCGCCACTTAATTTCGGGTGAAAACTACCAACACAATAAAAAATAGTCTAGATGAACAACGTTGAGTCAAATAAATGGTTACCTTCCAACATCGCGAAAAAGTTAAATATATTATCAACAGTATGGTCTTCTTTACAATATACTAATGTTACCATGAATACATATATAGTTGGCTAGAAGATTGCACTCAAATAAAAATTCACGTTCGATTCACTTGAACAATCACGTAAAATGGTTTCAAATGTCAAATTGAATATTTTACGTGACGTAAATGAATGTTATACGAACATCCCCTAAAATGAATAGAGTCATCACATAAGGTTTACGTGAATTGACCAAACGTCAAACAATCTACGTGAATTTCCAGTGTGAAAAACTCGATTTTGAAAATGGCGAGCAGTGACCCTCGAAGTGTAAGTAGTGTAAATATTTGCGAGAAAAGTTTTTTTTTTTTTCATAAATACGTTTATTTCATAGGCAATATACATAAGTTTTTCTTCGCCGTGGCATCCACAATACATAGTAGTTTAAACCTAATACATTTCGAATATCATATTAGTATGTTGGTACTCATTAGTTAATCTAAACACTGTTTTTATCAAGCGAGTTGCTATTTTAAATTACATTAAATAAAATACATTTATTTTGTACATGATCTTATAACTATTTCAGGATTGTTTGTATCAGTTCACCACTTATATTCAATATCCTATAGTTGGCTATTGGTTGAACTCATGGAAGAGAAAACAGTTTAACATAAAATAAAATTTAAATTGGAACTCCAATGGATTTAATGAAATGATAAAGAAGTTTCATGTATGGAAGGTCACGACAAGCAAGAATGTCGCGAACTGGGACATTGGATAGTCTACCTTGGGTACGCAAGGAATTTATTAGTTGAGATCTGACATCACGAAACTCCACGCATGTCCAAACAACATGGTCAATATCGCGGTAACCTTCGCCGCAAGCACAATGATTAGTCTCGGAAAGTCCAATTCGAAGGAGATGTGCATCTAACGTGTAGTGATTGGACATGAGTCTGGACATCACACGAATGAAATCTCTACTCACATCCAGTCCCCTGAACCATGCCTTTGTCGATATTTTAGGAATAATTGAGTGCATCCACCGACCCAGATCATCTTTATCCCAAGAAGCTTGCCAGCTGGCAAGTGTTCTTTGGCGAGACGCGCTATAGAATTCGTTGAAAGCAATCGGTCTCTCATAAATTTCACCCTCAATAGCACCACGTTTGGCTAAAATATCGGCTCTTTCATTGCCTGGAATGGAGCAATGAGCCGGAACCCAAACTATTGTGATTAGATAATTATTATTCAATATGTCGTTCAGACACTGTTTTATTTTACCCAAGAAAAACGGTTCATTTTTGCCAGCAGCGTTTGAGCGAATGGCTTCAATTGCACTCAGACTATCTGTGAAGAGGAAATAATGGTTTGGAGATAATGTGACGATTACATTCAAGCTATAATGAACTGCTGCTAACTCTGCTATATAAACAGATGCAGGTTCTTGAAGCTTGAATGAGGCCGAAACATTATTGTTGAACATACCAAACCCTGTCGCTTCTTCCATTCGCGATCCGTCCGTGTAAAACATTTTCTCAGAGTTAATATGCCTGAACTTACTTGAAAATATTTTTGGGATTTCCATAGAGCGTAGGTGGTCCGGGATTCCACGCACTTCGCGCTGCATGGATGTGTCGAAAAATAAAGTTGAGTCAGGTACATTTAGGAGGCTGACACGGATAGGAATATATCTTGAAGGGTTGATTTCCTGTGACATATGGTTAAAATATACTGTCATGAATTTTGTTTGAGATCGAAGCTCGACTAGTCGTTCGAAATTATTAATTACCATGGGATTCAGCACATCACATCTTATTAGCAGGCGTGATGAAAGCTCCCAAAATCGATCTTTTAATGGAAGAACTCCCGCCAGAACTTCAAGACTCATTGTATGTGTCGAATGCATGCAGCCTAAAGCAATTCGCAAACAACGGTACTGAATTCGCTCAAGTTTGATAATATGAGAATTTGCAGCGGAACGAAAACAAACGCATCCATATTCCATCACTGAAAGTATCGTTGTCTGATACAATTTTATTAGATCTTGCGGATGAGCACCCCACCAAGACCCTGTTATTGTTCGAAGAAAATTTACTCTTTGTTGGCATTTCGTTATCAGATACCTAATGTGTCCTCCCCACGTGCATTTGGAATCAAACCACACCCCGAGGTATTTGAAAGTCAAAACCTGTTCGATTATTCTTCCCATCATATGAAGCTGAAGTTGCGCGGGATCATGCTTTTTTGAAAAGACGACCAGCTCTGTTTTCTCCGCAGAGAATTCGATACCAAGATGAACAGCCCAAACGGACAATTTATCTAAGGTATCTTGCAATGGTTTTTGCAGATCAATAGCTTTGGATCCAGTAACTGAAACCACGCCATCATCTGCCAATTGTCTTAGTGTACATGGGGTTACTAGACAGCTGTCAATGTCATTCACGTAAAAATTATAGAGGAGCGGACTGAGGCATGAGCCTTGCGGGAGACCCATGTAGCTAATTCTGATTGTTGCCAAATCGCCATGTGAAAAATGCATGCGTTTCTCTGACAAAAGGTTGTGCAAATAATTATTTATAACCGCTGGGAGTCCATGTTGGTGGAGCTTGTCTGAAAGAACATCAATGGAAACTGAATCAAATGCTCCTTTAATGTCTAAAAATACAGATGCCATTTGTTGCTTTTGAGCGAAGGCAATTTGGATGTCAGACGAAAGTAATGCAAGGCAATCATTCGTCCCTTTATTTCTACGGAAGCCAAACTGAGTATCTGACAACAAACCGTTCGTCTCGACCCAAGTGTCGAGACGTCGTAGAATAATTTTTTCGAACAATTTTCTGATGCAGGACAACATCGCAATGGGTCTATATGAGTTGTGATTGGAAGCTGGTTTCCCCGGCTTTTGAATGGCGATAACTTTCACTTGTCTCCAGTCAGGTGGAACAATATATGCGAGAAAAGTTATTTAATTACAATTTTTTACTCCATCGACCGGACCATTCCAGTATGAAAGTTTCCATGTGTTCAACTGGACCGAGTGCCTGCGTGAGTCGGGAAGTTTACCCGCTCCTGCCGAATGCTTCAAACAGGCCGTCGGTATGAAGCTAGAGACACTGGAACCATGTAATGCGACTTCAACCTGCATCGATAGTGTTGTGGGAGTTCTTGGATCTCGACTTCGGCTTCGGTTGGATGGCAGTGACAACAAAAACGATTTCGGGAGGCTTGTCGATTTGAGATACCACGACGTTATTAGTTGCTTTTTAAGCCATTGGAATTATATGACAATTTTCTGAAATAAATGTTTTATATTTCATGGCTTTTTTTCATTTCACAGATTTATATAAAAATCTGAAATCTCCCTTTTGACTTCAACCAATATATAAAATAGTAATTTTCTGGTATCTAAATTTGATATGAACTGATAGATAAATGTGATATGAACAGTACATTACATTTTACCTATGAAACACGTAACTTTTACTGGATTATGCATTAAGCAGCTTTTAAATGCCAGTCCATTAAAACCTACGTGAAAAGTAAGGTGGAAAATATTCACATAACTTTTCACGTAACTATAATATGATTATTATTTTGAGTGTGTGAAATATGAAAACACTATTCATATAGCTCATATGAACCGAATGCATGTGGCAAGTACATAATCGTATATTGTTTTTCAATGGACTATGTATTTTATTTGAGCTGACTATACAAATTGTTAATAAACGCATCTATTTTTTTTTATTAGGACATAAAGTTTCAGTATAGATGAATAATTTGTACGTGGATAACGTAACTGGAGTGCTGGATGCGAAGTTTTTGTATTTTGTGATTGTGCGTATTGTTTTATTTACATTGTTATTGAAAATAATTAATGTAAGTTTTACAGTCTTGTTCGTTTTCGTCTTTGGAATTGAACTTTTCAACATTTTCACCGATAACGGTTTCGTTTTCAGTCAAATTGAATCATTATGTAAATGGACTTCTGGTATATGAAAAATGAGTTCATTATCGGTCGCCGGGGAACAACACAAGCACTCCATGAAGAAAATGGTCATCCTCTTCCACTTCCCGAATTTAAACCACTAGAATCAGACGAAAGAAGTAGCAAGATGTCTCAGTGCGGTAGTCTGGCAGGTGTCGAGGGTTACTTCTTGACTCGGCTGTTGATTTCATTCTAGATGCTCATTCTTGCTCCGGAAAATACTTCACAGGACAGTGATCCAATTCCCTGGATCAGCAACTGCAACAAGCAATGCTGGCCCTCAAAGTGTAAGTAGTGTAAATATTTGCGAGAAATGTTAATTAGTTACAATATTTGAATACATCGTTCGGACCATTCCAGTATGAAAGTTTCCATGTGTTCAACTGGACCGAGTGCCTGCGTGAGTCCGGAAGTTTGCCCGCTCCTGCCGAAACAAGCCATTGGTTCACCGAAAAACGAGTTCAAAATCGGTATGAAGCTAGAGACACTGGAACCATGCAATGCAACTTCAACCTGTATCGGTAGTGTTGTGGGAGTTCTCGAATCTCGACTGCGTCTTCGGTTTGAAGGCAGTGACAACAAAAACGATCTCTGGAGGCTTGTTGATTTGAGATACCACGACGTTATTATTAGCTTTTTAAGCTATTGAAATTATATGCTAATTTTCTGAAATAAATGTTCCATTTTTCATGGTATTTCTCATTTCATAGATTTATATAGAAATCTGACCTTTTGACTACAACCAATAGATAAAATAGTAATTCTCTGGTATCTAAATTTGATATGAACTGATAGATAAATGTGATATGAACAATACATTACATTTCACCTATGAAACACGTATCTTTTGCTGGATTATGCATTAAACAGCTTTCAAATGCCAGTCCATTAAAACCTACGTGAAAAGTAAGGTGGAAAATATTCATATAACTTTTCACGTAACTATAACATGATTATTATTTTGAGTGTACCATATCGGTATTATGTACGATTCAGACGATCCGGCTCCTTCCGTCACAGTCAACCTCCGTCACCGTCACCGTCCAACATTAATTACATGCATTCTTATGGAGCCATTCACACGTAACATCACCGTCACGGAACGTCTTGACGGACGGAGCGTGTGAACGTTCCGGTAAAGAAAGTATTAAACTAATTTTGACAAAAGCTGACGTTTCAAGGACGGTGACGGAAGGAGACGGATCGTTTGAATCGTGCATTAGATTCTCTGCTACATAAGTACCATAAAAATTTCATCAAGGCTCATTAGGTAAGCAAAAAAAAGGTCCCACGACAACTTTTTCTCATGCCTATTCAAGCTAAAAACCAATATCGGTATTTATCTAATTTATTTATTTATTTATTGTAAAATCAACAGACACGATGCGGTTCTAATGGTTTATTCTAATACTATGTAAGAATTTGGCTCTTGTTTTATGCCGTGAAAGATTGAAGTCGAACTCAGATGACACTCGATTGAATGATCGTGGTAAGCCGATAATCGCACCGTTTATCCCGTAGTTAGCGCAGCGTAAAGGAAGTCGAAGGAAAGCGTTGTTGCGGAGAGGTCGAGGATGAACATTGATGTTGACTTCACGGAGCAAAGTGGGACAGTCGATCCTATCGTTCAAAACATCTGCTATCATTAAGGTCTGTGGACAGAGGGTCACGTGTTGAGTTTTAAATCGACCACGTGGCTCGCTCAATTCCCTTTGCGCATCGTATTTCTCTTGTACTCTCTCGTATATGAGCAAACTGTACCGGGTTGCCAGCTTACATTTTATTATTTTGATGAGAAGTTTTATCACATTAATCTATCGTATGGGTTGGACTAGAGTGCCTATAATCAGAGTGACGACATCTCATCCGTAATTTTGGCAACAATTCAAAACATTCCATTAGCTTTACATTGAATTGACAGGTCGTTTGCTCGTTTGGAACTGGGAGCTGTCATTCCAAACGAACAGCTGTCGCCACTCTGATTATAGTCACTCTAGGTTGGACATTACATGGATTCCAATGAACAATGAAAAAATATTTAACTTTCACAAAGATAGAATGTCTGTGTGTTTGGCAGCCTTGTCGAGCCAGTTTTATTTCTCTCTCCTTTTTCAGAATGCTATCAGGAAACCAAAGCGAAACAAATGGCGGATGCATTGAAACTGACTTTGTTTCACAGAGAAATACAAGACTTTATTTTTATCGCGATAACATATATGTTTTTATGTACTAATCGCATTTAAACTAAATTATCTAGATTTTGTCACGGTAGATTTATAATACAAGCCTTCAAAGCCGAGATATTCGATGAACAAGCAGAGGTGTACATTTCCGAGCGTTCCATTTTTCTGCAGTTCTTCAGTCAGAAAAAAAATACAACACGACCGCTAAATTCAATGAATCATTCTGAAAATTTCACAGAATATTCTCAACTAAATTTCGAAGACATTGTCAGGTGGGTTTTTCTATATTTTGCACCGTTTCCAAGAAAATTCAATTTGAAACGGGAAAATAGCAAAAAACCTACCTCTTTACGGTACTGTCCTCAGCCCTTAAAGCACGCGATAGCTCTCGTCTTACTTGCAGTGTGTCTAGACTAATTAGCAATCCGCGACTTTCATAGCTCGGTAGTTGATGAGGATTGGTCCGAGGTAAACGGCGAAGAGCGAATCTACGTTGAATCGACTCGATTCTATTAACGCCATTGAGGCAAAGGAGGGTTCCAAACAGCTGAACAATCTTCCAGAGTATAGCGAACGAGTGATCAGTACAGAGATTTCAAGCAGTAAACATCCGTAAAATGATTAGCCGTTCTCATCACGAATCCAAGGCAGTGAGAAGCTTTAGCCACAATGTGCTTGGTGTGTTGCTTGAATGTTAACTGCTCGTCAAGAATGATCGAGCATTTTTCTGGATTGCCGATCATGTGATTCTGGTGAAAATATCAGAAATACAGAATGCATTGTTCTAAATGTATGATCTGATCCTTTCTCCGGAGCAGCTAAACTGAAGCAAACATTGTTCCCTTTAAAGAATGCCTTCAGCTGGAACTAGTAGTTCAAGATGCGATTGATGTGCCGGAACACAATCTAGAGGTTTTGCCTTTTGAACTCCGCTGTAGAAAAAAACAAAATTGAATTGTGTTTTAGTTCCGTATTTTTTGTGCATAGAATTCGCGTAATTCGCCAATTAGTCATGCAAATAAGTTGTTGAGGATTGGGTTCGCAGAGCCATTTAGTAAACTCAATAAATGGTACATTTGCTTATAAATTATACTTCTGCTTGATACTAGTATTAGATCTGAAAGTATAATAAAAATTAGCTAGACTTCATAACTGTCGATAAAATCAGTAAGCAATTATTTACCCTAAAATCACTGTGACAAATACCGTAAAAGGGTCAAAAAGGATTTGGCCTATGTTGTTTGTTCTAGGTTTTTCAACTGACGCCATATTGCGAGCACAAAATGAACATGACAAAATGAATTCAAGTAAGTACGTGACACATAAAATATATGTGACAACAGCAATAATTCTGACATATGGTTCATTTCATATTCAATCATGATCCGATGAATGGTAAGAACATCACGTGAACTGATGACAAAGCCATTTTTTGGAATCTACGTGATTTTTCACATAAGGTTAACGTGTGGATTTTTTTGAGTGTAAAGCCAGACTCCTGTTATGACGTCATGAAACTGTGGCCGGCATCATTCTGCAAAAACTAAAACAATGAAGAAGAATAGCTATCAAGAAGTTGAATATTACAAACTATTTGTTTATTCAGTACCCTTTACCGCACTTTCCCGCAAATTATCGATCAGAATATCATCACTACGATTGGCACATTGTCACAAACTGTTTTACCGGTAGCGACACCTGCCAATGAAAAATGGAACCAAGAAAAGGAGGATTCTTTCGGAAATTTTCATATCGGTAGTAGTGATTTATATTTTTTATTTTCATATTTATTGTTTATTCAATAGTACGAATAGATATCAGCAATAAAAGTACACTCGGAGTAGAAGAAAATCGATTTCAAAGTGATTACTACTACTTTTTTTTAGTGTAAACTACGATTAAACGTGGAAAATTTTCAGAAATGTGTGAAATTGAGTAAGGTTAGGTTTTTTCGGATCAACATTTTTTTTATACAGAAACCAGTGTAATGTTGATTTCTCAAGTACTAGAATGTATAGCGATCGAGTACTATTTATTTTGGATAAATAGGCATTTGAAAAATGGTATCAAACCAAGTTTAATGCTCTATTATGAATAAACGGTAGATTTCGTACAATGAACTAAGATCAGCATTACAACCTCATAGTAAAAACTTTTTCTTCAACTTCTACTATGATTTTTCAAATGAATTTCCCCGTTTTCATAAGAAATCGTTGAAAAGGTGGAGTAATTAGCAATTTTCCTACCGATTTGACAGCTCTTGCTGAAAGTATCATCTCTAAACAAGCAGCGCCTCTACATTTCAGTTTTGCGACAATATGCCAATAAGGAAATTAAGATTTTACTCGGTTTGAAATGTTCGAATGTTTGTTTACCATACTACCCGTATAGCGTTTTGACTACCTGGGCAGCCATGGACACCAGACGGCTACCAAAATTGATTCAGTGACGGTTGTCAAATCCAGTTTGATAAAACAAAGTCGCCTGTATCTAAATTAGCCGTGCGTTTTCATCTTCTCACCTTCGCTGAAAATGTCAAAAATTTCCATGTGGAAAAATCCTGGTGGATACGGTTGTATCACAGACTAACAGACAGGACACTCAAATTAGATTCTTTAACCAAATAAACGGTCATTTCGAATATTCCTTTAGTTGGGACAGTATTCGCATATGTTATGATGGCGCCACGTTACCCTATCAAATACATCGTGTCTGTCATCTAGACTGTGTTTATTTTTTTCATTTACCAACCGAGTTGCCATTCATACAGAATTACCTGTAATGTATTGATTTGTATACCTCCATGCGAATTTCATGCAGGATACAGATTAATCACATATTGCCAAAACTATATACAGAATTGTGCCTACTTCTCATTCTACAACGCAACACAAAATCGAACCCGTTTTGTTACAATATTTACTTGCTTCTGGTCTGCCGTCACTTAATTTCGGGTGAAAATTACCAACACAATCAAAAATAGTCTAGATGAACAACGTTGAGAAAAATAAATGTTTACCTTCCAACATCGCTAAAAAAGTTAAATATATTATCAACGTAATCCAATAATTTATTGTGACGATTCATTATCAAATATTTCGATAAAATCAGGCAACCCTGCAAGCAGCTGATCGGTGTTGACAAACGAGGGGAAACCAACTAGTAAAAAAACTTTTTCGTAACACAAGGGGTGTACCGATAGTAAATAGTTCGCGCAGTACAATATAGGTGGAACTAGTGCATCACGAAAAATGATTTTTATAAGAATTTACTCATACTGTCATGTCTGTTAGTCTGTCGTTGTATCGTTTGAGTTGTATATCTGGCAGCGGTGAGGCAGTCGGTCACCAGAATGTCTGCCAGCCATATTTTTCCGCTGGCAGCGTTTAGTCAGCCATCTGGCAGCCATGCGCATGCGGGTATGAGTGCTCTGATCAAAGATAAACTCAAGATTACGAAGTATCATAAAAACCTATGAAGCATTTTAGGTCACGGTTCGTGAACCGATGAACTGTTTCAGAATATCTGTTGATTGACCCCTCAGTCTGTAAGGTTCAATTAAAATGCTTGTACCCATGGTAACCTATTAATTGTTTACAAATAAAACTAACTAAAAATGGAAACAGCAAAGCACGGGTTGCAGTTGTGTTGTTAACGACTGTGAAAGCCGATCAAAGGATTCAGTAACATTTTTAAAATTTCCTGACAAGTCAAAACTGTGAGTAATCATGCAATATGAATTATTACTTATGTATGCAACAATTTATTGACAGGTAGATCGACCTCGTCATCATCTTCTTCTAATGTCAGTTATGCTGGTATATTAGGTAGAAATCTATCTCCTATTTCTTCTAATGTAAATAATCAAAACACAGGACCGCCTTGCAGTTCTTCTTCTAACGAAAACAATTTATTAATAGGTAGACCGGCCAAATCATCTTCTTCTAATGGCAGTCTACCTACAAATATTCCTTCAATGCCATTCGCTTCTTTAAATGAAGTCGATTTAGGCGATATAACTGAAAATAAAATGATCTACCTACAAGATCAACTTTTTCAAATGATCATCCAAATGAATTCGACTTCATCACTTTTTGAAGCATTTCAAATCGGATGGAAATTTGCAAATAATATTATAATGAATTTAAAATTTAACAGTGATGTTAAATAATTATTTGAATATTTTAAATTGGAATGCTCGATCTTTGAAATCGAGTGAAGATGAATTTTATAATTTTCTCAAAGTTCACAAAATTCATATTGCCATTGTGACAGAAACTTTTCTTAAACCAAATGTAAAATTGAAAAGTAATCCACATTATGTGGTTCATCGATTTGACAGGTTTACTGGAATTGGTGGTGGAGTTGCCATTTTTGTCCAACGGCAAATTAAACATCGAATTTTACCTTCTTTCAATACTAAAGTTATTGAAAGCTTGGGAATCGAAGTTGAAACCATTCATGGAATTTATTTCATCGCTGGAGCATATTTGCCATTCCAATGCACCGGCGAACAATTAAATTTCTTTAAAGGCGATTTGCAAAAACTTACAAGATATCGATCGAAATTTTTCGTAATAGGGGACTTAAATGCTAAGCATGTCCAGTGGAATTGTAGGCAAAATAACAGTAATGGTAAAATACTTCATAATCAACTCTCAGCTGGTTACTTTACAGTTCTTCATCCCAGTAATCCTACTTGTTTCTCTTCCGTGAAAAACCCGTCTACAATTGATCTGGTTCTAACAGATCAAAGTCACATTTGTAGTGAACCGATTACTCATGCTGATTTTGACTCAGATCATCTTCCTGTAACATTCAGACTTTCCAACGAAGCTATAATTAATCCAATTAGTTCTATTTTCAACTATCATAGAGCTAATTGGTTGGATTACAGATCTCACATTGAAAATCATGTGGATCATGAAACTATTTTAGAAAATTCTGCGGACATCGACACAGCAATTGATAATTTGAATCATTATATTATCGAAGCTAGAAATCTTTCAGTTCCCAAAGCTCAAACTAAATTAAATTCTCCTATCATCGATGACAATCTTCAACTGCTCATTCGGTTGAAGAATGTTCGTCGACGACAATATCAACGTTCTCGTGATCCTGCTATGAAAAACATAGTTAAGGATTTACAAAAAGAAATTAAACATAGATTTACTCTTTTGCGAAATGAAAATTTCGCTAAAGAAGTTGAACAAATTAAACCATATTCTAAACCTTTCTGGAAACTTTCTAAGGTTCTTAAGAAACCTCAGAAACCAATTCCTGCTCTCAAGGAAGGAAATCAAATACTTCTTACAAATGGTGAAAAAGCTCAAAAGCTAGCTCAGCAGTTCGAGAGTGTCCACAATTTTAATTTAAACGTTGTGAGTCCTATTGAAAATGAAGTCTCACTGAAGTATGATCATATTTCAACCCAAGTGTTATCACACGATGACATTATTGAGACGAATTTTGATGAAATTAAATCAATTATTAGGAAACTCAAAAACATGAAGGCTCCTGGTAATGATGGAATTTTTAATATTCTTATTAAAAATCTTCCCGATGTTGCCTTGAGACTCCTGGTTAAAATTTTCAACAAGTGTTTTTCATTAGCTTACTTCCCAAAAAGATGGAAAAACGCTAAAGTAATTCCTATCCTAAAACCTGATAAAAACCCAGCAGAAACATCAAGTTATCGCCCAATTAGCTTACTTTCTTCTATCAGTAAACTTTTTGAAAAAATTATCTTGTTAAGAATGATGACTCATATAAATGAGAATTCAATTTTTTTACCAGAGCAGTTTGGATTTCGTCATGAACATTCAACTACTCATCAACTTGTCAGAGTAACGAACATGATAAAATCAAATAAATCTTCTGGGTTATCCACTGGAGTTGCTCTTCTAGACATAGAAAAAGCATTCGACAGTGTTTGGCACAAAGGTTTAATAGCAAAAATGTCTGATTTCCAGTTTCCTATTTATTTGATCAAAATGATTCAAAATTATTTAACTGATCGTACTCTTCAGGTTAGCTATCAGAATTGTCAATCTGAATTGCTACCCGTACGAGCCGGTGTTCCGCAGGGTTCGAGTGTAGCTCCAATCTTGTATAATATTTTCACTTCTGATCTTCCAAATCTACCCGTTGGTTGTCAGAAATCGCTATTCTGTGACGACACAAGTCTGTTAGCCACAGGTAGAAATCTAAGAGTGATCTGCAGTCGCCTACAAAGAAGTTTAAATATTTTCAGTGATTATCTGTCAAAATGGAAAATTAAACCAAATGCAGCAAAAACGCAATTAATTATCTTTCCTCACAAGCCAAGAGCTTATTTTCTTAAACCAAACAATAATCACATTCTCAAATTGAATGGCTTGGAATTGACATGGTCTGATCAAGCTAAATACTTAGGTTTAACGTATGACAAAAAACTCACTTTCAAGGATCACATTGAAGGAATCCAGGCAAAGTGTAATAAATATATTAAATGTTTATATCCTCTTATAAACAGAAATTCTAAGCTCTGTCTAAAAAACAAATTGTTAATTTATAAACAAATTTTCAGACCAGCCATGCTTTATGCGGTACCAATTTGGTCAAGCTGTTGTTCCACCAGGAAGAAAACGCTTCAAAGGATTCAGAATAAAATTCTGAAAATGATTCTGAAGCGTCCTCCCTGGTTTAGTACAAATGAGTTACACAGACTCACAAATATAGAACCATTAGATGTAATGTCACATAATATTATAAGCAAATTCCGATAAAAATCGATGCAATCTTCAATTGAATCGATTCGCTCTCTGTATTAGTTAGTAAGTTAGTATATAAGTTCCTTTTCCCCATTACACAATACAAGTAGGTTTAGAATTTTCCCTACACAAAAATCTCAGAATTGCGGAAGCAAATGATGTCTTCATGGTAATAACCAAATCATATATATATATATATATATATATATATATATATATATATATATATATATATATATATATATATATATATATATATATATATATATATATATATATATATATATATATATATAACAGGGCTGAAAAGTCACCACTTGTGGCTGATCACCCAATTTAAATCTTAATAATTTAATTTTAACTCATATTCCAATAGTTATTTAAAAAAAAAAAAAAAAAAAAAAACTTATGTATGCAACTTTTCATTTAAATTTAAAGCGCTGATATATCTTGTGCTGTTTACATTTTGTAGAACTAAATTGCAATAAGAAAAAAGCGATATCCTTCAAGAGGAATTACAGATTGAGAGAGAGGACAAACGAAGACTGCATCGTATATGTAAAATCGACTATTGAAATCATTGGAACTAAAAAATACCAACTGCGAAGAATTAACCAAAAATTCAAGAAAATAACATCTTCCAGATTTAAAAACGATCAAATCATCGAAGCTATTTGAAATAATCCGTTATTGAAGGAATCTTTAAAAAATTTACTGGTCAAATTTTCAAGCCAGTCGGAACAAAACTCTGGAAGTTATGGGCCTTTATCTTTCCTTATCTCATACTGCAAAGAAGCAAGAGTTCGCTGACAGGCCCAAGAGTTCTGCTTCGATTGATTTGAAAATTTGACAAAGTATTCTTGGAATGTTTTATTATAACAAAATGCAAAGAAAAACGACGAATTTACGGAAATGTTAGACTCTACGCGCTCCCCAAAAAAATTAATTGTTTCTTTCGATTTTATATACAATAAACACTAAACGTTTAAACGTTTTGCTCGAAAGCAGGTTTTGGAAGTTCGTGTCCATCGTCATTCAAAAACTACTTCACCAATTTTTTTCAAATGTTACATACACTTTCTACGTGTAAATTACTAGACCCCAACGTTATCCTTTTCATTGTTTGTTTAAACAACCACCGAAAATATAAAAAAAAAACTTAAAAAATCAAAAAGAAATGTTGGGGTCTAGGAAAACGTCTACTGTAACCATTGAAATTTTTGTTGCATTCTTTCAGTTCAAAACCAAGTAAGTTCCCCTTATAGTCAAATGTTCAGCTGTTTATTTTATTTCTCAGTATAGGTATTCCCAGTTATACATTCTGGGAATGATTAAGTTTCATCGGTTCTGATTCTTAATACTTAAATAGAAACATATGTTCCTTGCACCATATTCAACTAAACAGATAGTGTCAGAGTGATGTAGGATTTATACATCATGTTCGGTTCATATTTAGTCAATTTCCGAATGATTATTTATGGAATGAGCAAAATGTATACACTAACAAAATTTGGGATAATATTTACATGATAAACAAACTAAGTAACATTCAAGTCGAATGAATAGTTGAAGTTCAAGGCTTTGACTGTTGACAGTGAACCGAATTCATCGAGGGGTCGTATTGCGCTGGTACATACAAAATCACCGACTACTCCATCTTGAGTTTATCTTTGCTCTGATTGCCCACCAAATGCCCCAGATGTTGGATACGATCAACGTTGCCAGATATTTGACCTCTATACCGCAATACAGATATGTACTCCCAAAATACCAAAAATTCACGGATCGTTCAGATAAATACCGATTTTCGTTGATAGCATAGATAGACATAGGAGAAAAGGTTGCTACGAGACCTTTTTTTTGCTCACTTGAATGAGCTTTGGTGACATTTCCGTGAACTTATGTTGACGATTTTTGCGCCGAATACAGATTTTTGGAAAAATGACCTGACAACGCTGGATACGATAGCACTTGCTGAAGCGCCCTATATTTGCCTTCGGGCTGCATAAAGCAGTTAACGTCAGGGATGCCAGGTTCACAGATTAATCTTTGTTTCACAGATTTTCAATTTTCTGCACAGGTTTTAAAAATGACACAGATTTCTGAAAATGATCACAGATTTTCACAGATTCTGGAATAAATCACAGATTTTCATAGATTTTTGAAATCGAACACAGTTTAGCACCAAAAAGTACAGAGCGGTTGAGGAAAAAGGTACGTGTTGGTAGTGAGACCTTTTTTTTTGCTCACCAAATTGATTTTGATCTGCTATTATGGTACAGGAAACGGGCACAGATTTTCACAGACAGGTTTTTGGCTTGATTTTTGAAAAAATGACCTGGCATTCCTGGTTAACGTTTGTTTGGATTTTCTTTAAATTTTGATGTCAGCAAGCTAGTGAAGTAGGTGATTACAAGAAATGTTTCATTCTATAACGGCTATGAACAACTTCGGAGATATTGAAACCAAATCTGTCTCGGACTTGGTAAGAGCACCAATGCAATATGTAGCTTAATGTGAAAATTTTTCTGCATCTACTCTTGCATTACACCGATTTTTTAAGTTCAATATTTTGTTCGGATTAATTATAAGAATCATCTTTAGGAGGACGAATCATTCCGAACTATATCCGATATCAAAATGCTCACTTGGGATGCTATTTCCGGAGGAGATTTGATGATGATGGTAATGTTCCAGCGCAGCGGTAAGTCTAAATATTCAATCAACTTAATCGAAATATATTTTGAATTCCTGCTTCCAGCGGTTAGTGCTGAAATTGATGCTTATCTCGATTTTCTCAAAATGAACAATTCGAGAATGCACAATGTATTGCTAACTGAAGACATTCAAGATCCTGCAGAGAAACAAATTGATGACGAACTCAAGGAAGAGGAGGAATATCTCACTAAAGCTTGCAACACCTTCCAGGAATATTTAGGTGAATCGGTAGGTAGATGACATTTTTAAGAACAATGTTTTGATTGGATATTTCACAGTCGTCATGTGGCTGGAACGAGATAAATAGGGTACGTGATATGACCGCTGAAATGACACAACAGTATATCAACATTGCTCGTGAAAAAGAGCGATTTCTAGTCATGGCTAACCAGCAGAGTGACATCTCCAGCATTCAAAGCGAACATGTTGGGATAATTCTTTATGGATTAAGGTAAGTAAGTACTGTTTTAACAAAGGTGTAATATAATTTTTTTTAATTTTCACAGCAAACAGCTTGACGATACAAATAATATTCACAATAAATTGAAAGCAGATTCTGATTTATTAATTCGCGAAATGGATTCGTTGAATGCAATCTTGGCTAAGCGGAAACAAACTCCAAAGCCAAAGAATTTAGATCTGCTTTATCCACCAAAAAACACGACGACGAAATAATCTGCTCGGCAGAATATCTATAGGAGTCGTTCCATTTTTATTGTTATGATTCGAATTTGTTAAACTGACTCCTTTGTTAATGCATATGTAACACTCCACTGAACTTGACACTTTGAAAATCGATTTTCAATATCCTTCTTCTAATTAATACTATAAATTCGAAGTAATATCATACATTTGTTTTCATTGTATGCGTAGAAACAAATACACAGGTCTTAAGTTATGCGGTCTTTTTTTATGCGGTTTTTCTTAATTCGAATTTTCAGAGTTATGCGGTTTTTTTATGCGAAGTTTCAAAGTTATGCGTTTTTTTAATGCGATTTTTCAGAGTTATACGGGTTTTTTATGCGGTGCGTAAACTCGCATAAAAAGGCTTTATTGTATATATGCCGAATATAAATTTTTTTTGTTCAAGTTCAAGAGGGGCTGGGCTATAGCTGAATAATAGTACCTATTATCTTTTTCCGGACAGGACCAGCCCGAAGAACGTAGGGATCCGGCGGCAGCAAAAAAATTTAGAGTACATCCACTGGGTTCCTGCTTCTATTTCGTAAAATGTCACTTTTGCAGGAGTTCCTTTTCCTACATTCAGTTATTAGCACTTTTTTTTACTAAACTATTACTTGGTTCTACCGTGGTTTTTTTCTCCATTTTTCAAGACCGTGTTTCTAAGAATAATCTGATCTGGATAAAAATTCCCACTATAATTTTCACCATATCCATATAAGAAGTAGACGGAATATCAACACCCAGTAGGTAACAGGATTGTTCGTTTAAATCCATAAAATTGAATTGTCTGCTATACTTATGAAAATTGACGTATTCCGTATATTTTTTGTTCCCGAAATTCGGTTGTCTAAAATAGACGAGAGTGTTCGGTTACCGGCACCCTTTTCTTTTAAGCTTATAACTTCTGAATAAGTGCACATTATGCGGACATATATTCATCAATGAAGTCCCTAGTTAACAACTGAATAAGAAACTAAGTTGATTCAATCGATTGAAAAAACTTTATTATCAATTTAGTAATGTGATAAATATTGGCCATTTCACCGGCACCCCAAAAAATTTCGATAAAAATTTAAAAAAAACAAGTATAAACTTCAATTACTCAAAGAAAAAACGAAATTTATTATTTTGGACAAAAGTCTTCATTGTCTGATGGTGACTTCGCCTTGGCTCTTTTGGCCAATGATTTGGATATTGAGGCGTTTGGTGTTGATTAGGCCGATCTTCCACCGGCTTCGCGGGGTTGTTGCTGTAGTCGAATTTATTGGCTTCTTATCCTCTAAGCAAAGTTTAATGGCATAAATCAGTGCATTAAAATTCATTTTACTTGACTTCTTCTTTTTCTTCTCTGTTCGCAGCTGACATCCGTCACACTGCTGCTGCGGAAAGGGGTAGTAACTATAGACTATATACCCTTTACTTGGCTTGGACGATTTGTTTGATGTATTGAAGCCGTCAAGTTGTCCACGTGTTGCATATCACCTGAGATGCCAGGTAATACAATAAGTTAGCTAGCAAAAAAGAAAAGATCGCGCCAATTTGCGTAGGTCTGTAATTCCTGACGAATGTCTGCAAACAATCGAAGTTTCAAAAGTCTGTAAAAGTCTTTAGACGAAAAGAGGTTTACATGTCAACTAAGAAATTTGATAATTTACAGATCAATTTGCAGACTTGGCAAAAATGGGATGCCGGTAACCAAATACCTTTGAGTGCCGGTAACCGAAATCGGTAGACACTTTGAAAATGATGCAAAAAAACTTGCGATAATTTTGAAAGCATCCGGTATTAAATCGCGAAATAGATCGATTTCACCTCATAAATATTCAATCCACTTGATTTTCAATTTATGATACTATAAAAAAGTCATAGAAAACTTTTGTGTTGATTTTAACGCAATTAAAATTTGTTTTAAGCGCAGCAAAATGTACAAGCGTCTGTTTGCTCTTTGATATTCGGCACAACATGAACGTGCTGTTACTCAGAGATGTCAGGTAAAAATTTCAAATATCTGCAGACAGGGTCTGTAAATCTGAAAAAAAACTTTTAACGAATCGAACTATTCAGTAAGTAATATAATTCTTTCTACAACATATCATTATAACAATAAATGGTTGCAATCACTTTTTTTCGCAGTTTTCGATTATGTAGAAAGGCATGGACGACATGTCTTTGCATATCCGCAATAACGATTAATTTAAATATATAAATTATATTTAAATTTATGTTAAATCTCTGTTATTTCAGGTTGATGACCCGTTTCCCGAAATAAATCAAGATTTTCCAAAGTAATTTATAAAGCTGATGGTGGATCTATTTGTTGGCGCGATCACTTGATTCCAGCAAAGGGCGACATTCTGTATTGCTTCGGATTGTTGTTCCAGTACTTTGTAATGTTTAACTGTAAAAGTGACCAAACATTGAAGTATATATTCAATATTGAATTCATACTGTACTGAACCAAATACAAATAATTTGTATTTGACTGAACTGTACGAATAACTGAACTAATCGGTTGTTTTTAAGGATACGTTCGGTTATCTTCCCGTGCTGACTAAACAGTATAATATTACCGAATCATCATCACAAATTACTGATCAGTATAGTGAAAAATGACAGCTAGAACAAACTCCTATTTTACGGAACGTTCAATACATAAATGATTGAACTGATTGCGGTACATTCAGCTGAATAAAAATCGGTAAAATATTGCTGAGTTCGGTAAAGGAAATTAAGTGTGTGTATCAAACCATTTTTGCCTTTCTCTATAGAAAGTATTAGAATTGCTGGAAAACCCGATTTTCGAACGGAGCCTCGGAGACCCATAGTGTTATATACCATTCGACTCAGTTCGATGAGATCGGAAAATGTCTGTGTGTGTGTGCACTTTTCGAAGATATTTGAACGCGCTCAATTTTCTCAGAGATGGCTGAACCGATTCTAACAAACTTAGGCTCGTTTGAAAGCTACTGTCGGGCCATTGATCAAGTTCGAAGATCAAATGGCTGTGACTTTTGGTTCCGGAGATATGATTGTATAAGTGACGTAACCGACAAAAAGCGTTGTATTTGAACGCGCTCAATTTTCTCAGAGATGACTGAACCGATTTTTACCTTTTTTTATATATATAAAAAATAGGTATAGAATTCGCTCAACTTTCGAAAAATTTTCCGAGGCCCGGAGGGCCGAATGGCATATACCAATCGATTCAGCTCGACGAACTGAGCAAATGTCTGTGTGTGTGTGTGTGTGTGTGTATGTGTGTGTGTCTGTATGTGTGTTGTCAACTAAGAGGTCGAGATCCCAGAGATGGCTGGTTTTGGTTTTCATTAAACTAGTCGCAAATGAAAGGTCTCCCCGTCACCAAAACGCTATTGAATGGTTTTGAGATAGGATGTTTACTTTTTGAATTATTAGGAGTTTTATGTCAAAATTTTCAGTTTTTTGACAGTATCTGTCACAATTGACCTTGAAAACAGAATATGTTTTTAGACTTAGATTCCGCACGGTAATAGCTATCCAACAAGCCATAGTTTGTTAAAATCCGTCCATTTTTAACGGAGATATCAATATTTTTGTGTAAACGACTTTTCCCCTTATTCCAGCAGTAGAAGTTTTGAGCACTGTATGACAAAGAAATGCTTGGGAGCAACGGAAAACACGATTTTTATACTGTAACATACAATTGTTTCTAAGTGCCCAAAAGACTGTGTACAGCATCCTTTTTCATGACAATTTGCCTTGGACCGATTTTAGCACGGTTCGTTTTTGGCAACATAATCGTTCGAATATGGCATTTATAAACCAGATGATATCAGCATTTTCGAGTTGAAAGTAATTCCATAATTATATTGATTTAAACTACTTACAGCAATAAAAGCTGGAAGAACATAACTTTCATATACCATACGACTCAGTTCGTCGAGATCAGCAAATAATTTCACTCAATTTTTTCGGAGATGGCTAAACCGTTTTCTACAAACTCAGATTCATATGAAAAATAGTATACTTCCAAATTTGGATCCGACTTCTGATTTCGGAACCACAGGATGACATGCGAAACGAAATTAAAATAATGCAATTCATTTTTCTCGTAGATGGCTGAACCGATCTAAGATTCAAATGAAATCTAAGAATCATCTATGATTCAAATGAGAGGTCTTAAAATCCTATAAAAATTAGTCAGATCCGATTTCTGGTTTAGGAGATACAGGGTGATTAGTATAAAAATGTCCCTCTTACATAAATTAATCAGGTTTATCGGGTTTGTAAATTTGGATAGTCGATTACCAAATAAATTGATTTCAGTTTAAGCGGTATTCTTTTTTGGATTCGGAATGTACCCCCAAATTTTAATTCGCACTACAATTTCTCAAAGATGTCTACACACTCCTCAGGTGAATTTATCTGATTTCGGCTACACCGATCTTAGAACTCCGGATCCAGTTTCGAATCGTTTCTCAAAGTTTAATCATTTTTTCAAAAAGGCCAAATCGAACTTCAAAAACAAAAATTCAAATTAAAGGACTTAAGGTCCCATACAAAATTGGTGAATTTTATCCGTTTCTGGAATTACAGATGATGAATTTTTAGAATTCATACCGATATAGAAGATGTAAATTGTTTGGCGTATTAATTTATGGCCATTCGAATCATTTTGGGTTATGCTAGTTCCTGAATACCAGCTCTGGAAGTACCATAAATAATGACGAAAAACTCTAAAGTGGAACTTACTTCGACATCTCATGGAATGTTCAATCGAATGTCACACGTTAAGATTGAAATTCGATACGATTTGCAGATTCGAAATTACAGGGTAATGAGTGAATAAAATCTCAATTTGCCGTTTGAAACGACGATAATTAAAATAATGTCATGAGAACTAAAACACCTAAGAACACATGCGGATTGATAAAAAAGGTATCATCTCACTGCTAGGTGGATTAATCACGTTTTTTTAGATTAGCATCACTGTTCTCATACAAATAGGAAACGCAAATGTCAAGCACTAGTTTGAAAAAATGATGCTGACTGTGTGACATAAACACTGGAGCATGCTTTTGTGAACTACTCGAATCAATCTGAATCAATTGGTGTCAAAATTAGTATCCAAAATTATTTAATAAAAGTATGAAATATATTTTCATGAGACTTATGAAAGAAGAGAAAAGCATTATCACACCACTAGGTGGATTAAGAAGGGTTTTTTATTATTGCATTTTCAAATTCGAAATTTTTCGTGGGACACCCTGTATTTGTGTGAATTAAAGGAGTTCTACACGCAGAGAAATGGAGCTTGTTCAAAGTAACAAATCAGCGAGTAGATTTATAACTCTGATATATGTTAATTTCAAGCTTGACTATAATTGTTTTAAACCAATTTCTTCCTTCAGCATCTACAATGATCTTTGTTCGATGTTAATAAAAATTTTGATCTTGTCAAACGAAAAAAATATTTGTTCCGGCTGATTTTATTGTTGAAATAAAACACCTATTTATTGTATATCATCTAAAATAGAGTTGATATATTTGACAATATCTAACAGTTCGGCTGAAAAGTTCGTATCGTTTAATAGAAACACACATTTTTTTGCCAAAATTCGTTTTTATTTTTGAACATAATTGCCATCAGAGGCGATACAGCGATTATAGCGATCTTCCAACTTTTCGATACCATTTTTGTAGTACGATTTGTCCTTTGCCTCAAAATAGGCCTCAGTTTCAGCGATTACCTCTTCATTGCTTCTAAATTTTTTACCAGCGAGCATTCTCTTGAGGTCTGAGAACAGGAAAAAGTCACTGGGGGCCAAATCTGGAGAATACGGTGGATGAGGGAGCAATTCGAAGCCCAATTCGTTCAATTTCAGCATGGTTTTCATCGACTTGTGACACGGTGCATTGTCTGGATGAAACAAAACTTTTTTCTTCTTCAATTGAGGCCGTTTTTTGAAATTTCGTCCTTCAAACGCTCTAATAACGCTATATAATAGTCACTGTTGATGGTTTTTCCCTTTTCAAGGTAGTCGATGAAAATTATACCATGCGAATCCCAAAATACAGACGCCATAACCTTACCGGCCGATTGTTGAGTCTTTCCACGTTTTGGGTTCGGTTCATCGCGTGCAGTCCACTCAGCTGACTGTCGATTGGACTCCGGAGTGAAGTGATGGAGCCATGTTTCGTCCATTGTTCGATATAACAGCTCCAAACACTGCTCAGAATCATCAATTCGTTGTTGTTTTTGATCAATTGTGAGCTCACGCGGCACCCATTTTGCACAAAGCTTTTTCATATCCAAATATTCGTGAATAATATGTCCAACACGTTCCTTTGATATCTTTAGGGTATCAGCTATCTCGATCAACTTCACTTTACGGTCATTGAAAATCATTTTGTGGATTTTTTCACGTTTTCATCGGTAACAGCCTCTTTTGGACGTCCACTGCGTTCATCGTCTTCGGTGCTCATATGACCAGTACGAAATTTTGCAAACCACTTACGAATTGTTGCTTCGCCCGGTGCAGAGTCTGGATAACACTCATCAAGCCATTTTTGGGTATCGGTGGCACTTTTTTTCATCAAAAAGTAGTGTTTCATCAACACACGAAATTCCTTTTTTTCCATTTTTTTCACAATAACAAAAGTAGCTTCACTCAAAATGCAATATCTCACAAACTAATAATCAGACAGCTGTCAAATTTATACACGTATCTTTTTAAGGTTGGTACTAACTGAAAATGGTATGGATTTAATTCTAGTGGCGCCCTCTCATAGAAACGATACGAACCTTTCAGCCGATCTGTTATGTTGATTCAATTCCGTTCTACCTTTATGTTAAGAAAATATTTGATTCCTTTTATCTATGATCTTAATTGTGTAATGATACACCAAAGTTTACTGTTAAAAAACCGTATCAGTTTTTTTCTTATAAATCAGAGCAAATTTTCACCCGTGAATGAACCGAATTTTGTTCGCGTTTTATAAGTGAAATATTATATTTTTGATTTTTCTCTGGGGCTTTTTAACAATTCAAGCGTAGGTATTGATCATTAATATTATTAGAAACTTCATAACATTCCATAACACGTTTTCTTCAGAAAAACTATTTGATGCAGGTTATCTCTATCTTGACCGGACTGAAAGGGCACCGAATCATTAGATACTATAAAAGTAATATAAATACTAGGGCTTGCTAGTGGTGTTTTAATATTCGGATTTTTTTTAAATGTGAGCAATTGGAATGCCAAAAATTACATCAATCGAAAAAAAATTGTATCAAAAAACCCTTCAAATTATTTTGAAAGAAATTTACTTCTAAAAACCAAACAAAATGTATGATTTTAACAAACAAGAGCGTAAGTTGAAATACTAACCATTTTATGTTAATATATCTCTTTGATTTTAAATTCAAGATTTATAAATTCAAAGCCCTACAAATATGATCTTTATCTAAAGTTGGCTCAATTTAAACTAATTTTGCAAGTTAAGTTTAATATTAAAATATTTGTCAAGCAACATTCATTGAAAGAAACTGATTCACAGAGAAAAATTAAAATTAGCTTTGTAGTTTCGCGCAACAACATTGGCTATACTACCTCAATCAAAAAGTTCTCGAATGAACCACCGTGTAGCGCTCTCAGTCACACGATTAGATTTTTTTAGGTTGCCACATCTGGTACTCTACCAAACTTTCAGCTTGATATCTGGACATTTGTAAAAGATACGCTGTATTGAGCACATCTGCGATTGTGCGTGTCCTCGATTTTGTACAATTTTCAAAATGGAATTGAATTTGCAACAACGAGTT
Source organism: Malaya genurostris (assembly GCF_030247185.1). NCBI lineage: Eukaryota > Metazoa > Arthropoda > Insecta > Diptera > Culicidae > Malaya > Malaya genurostris. The sequence continues at coordinate 228,357,039 of NC_080571.1, read as the reverse complement.
TGCATTAAATTTAACGTTAATAACGGTTTCAATGGTGCGACGACATTGAAAATGGTAGAAGAGTGTTTCGGCAGAGTATCGTTCTGACGAAAACAGTCGTTTATCAGTGGTACGAACGTTTCAGAAGCGGAAGTGAGTCTGTGAATGATAATGAGAGAAGCGGTAGGCCATCGATATCGAAAACCGACGAAAACATCAACAAAATCAAAAAATGGATTGGAGATAGACATTGCTTGTGGATCAAACTCAAACGTGTCTTGATGTTGCACCACGATAACGCACCGTCACACATGCCATCGTTAACATTTGGCTAAAAACGAGACGAATTTCAGTAACCACCGATTTCATCTGATTTTGCTCACTGCGACTTTTTCCTATTCGGTCGTCTCAAGAAACCGCTCCGTGGAACGCGTTTCATCATCCGAGAAGAGATTATGGAAAAATCGCAGATGGCTCTGATGGCCATACCGAAAACTGAATATAAAAAATGTTTCGAGGTTTGGATTAAGCGCTTGGCATAAGGGGACAGTATCGATTTTGATGAATAATCTTGTATTTTTAATTTTCTGAATAAATTTCGGGAACTTATTACATTACATAAACCAAATTTTCTTTTGTCACTATTCCAATAAAATATATCGTTGCGTGAAACCCAAATATTTATATTTACAATAATTTTTTCTGCGTGTATGAGAGTTCAAATGTGACAAATTCCTGTCATCATAGGATTAGGAACAGCATATTAATATGCCTATATTGTTCACAGTATGGCTTACAGAAATCCAGAATATCGATACGAAATAATTCTCTGTACTGTGCGGTTGCATTTATAGGGAGTCAGAGTTATCGCTATATTCATTTCTAAAAGCGAACCAAGATAATCGCTTCAGTCTGACGTGATGGAGGAAACTAAACATAATGAAAAAGTCTCTTTTCAATGACTATCAGCAAAAGCATGAAAGTGAAACCATAAAATCACTTGTCCTGCCTTCCACCAAGCGTGGACTGAAATACCTAAAGCAACAGATTGCAGTTGATTCAGCATATAAAACACACAGAGTTCTTTATAGAGAAGAAAGGGTCATCGAGTTGGTTGGTCCTGAATGATGCTACGTTTGCCGTGAAATGTACAGTGTCCTCGCGTGATAGAGAGAACTTTTACTTTATTTAGCGTTTCTGTACCAACGCTTTTCGCTATAAACGTTCGATTTAGGAGCGAAAAAAAGAAGCTTCACAAAGTTGAACCGCCACATGTTAGTGGCGAAGTGTTTTCACGAACATGGAATATTACATAGACGAGAGCGAATTGCGGAAAATCAGAGCGTAGAGAGTGCCAATTTCCTGACGAGAGCGACACTAGTAATACCAATACATGTACCACGTTGTTGAATCTCGACTGTATTCTGGAGGATCGTCATCTGTGTCTTCCGTATATATACGTACAGGAAGGAAAAGGCAACAGCAGCCGCGATTGACACGATTCGTCGTCAGTTTAAGTTGAACTGTCGTCGAGTCCGAAAGCTTCTGACTCCTTGCTGAGTTTCCGTTTTCTGTTTGAGTTTCCTCAGTTTGTTATTGTGAGGTGCACATTAGAAATTTCCACCGACGCTTGATAGAACAAGACACATACGCTTAAGTCGCATTGTTCACTTTCGGCAGTGAAGCTTTTTGTCTCGCATCGTAGCAGCTTGTCAGCGGTTGTTTATTTGAAGCGACCGTCGTCGTTGTCAACGGAGTAATTGAATCAAAACTACTGCAGATCGCAGTACCGCATCCCAACCTGAGGAAGTACCAATTAATATCCTGAGCTGATGGCCGTTGGTAGAAATACCACCAGGGAAATGACACTCGGGGCTGTAATGTAACGTAGCAAAGGCGGTACATGGATATCAGCAGTGCTCGTTTGAATGAGGGAGGTGAAGTGAAATTCAACCAAGCGAACCACGTGAAAATGTAACTTTTTAAATGCTGTTGAATGTATTAAAAGGGGGTTTTGTTGGAAAACCATCGGAAGGTAGAAGTATAACGAAGTTTTTTTCCGATTGCAAAGTGGTTTGGTGAAATCCCGATGAATATAACAATCGGCGTGAAAATTTGTGTAAAAGGACTTTGACTAATTTTCTCTAGTGTTGCTGAAGATGTCAGTTATTTTGTCTGAAAAAATGTTTAAAAGTGCTAAGAAAAATTTCATTGATGTTTTATACAAGGGAAATTTTGTAGGAATTTCCTATTCATACTAGCCTCTTGGCGAAAGAATTTGTGCTCAATTGTGTCTCGTGAACGCTGTTTATTTGTAGTGCAGTTTTTTTTATTGGATAAACATACCGGAGAAGCGAGTGAATACTCAACCCAAGAAGAAGGGCTTCCAAAACGCCAATTAGCAGTACTTGCCAGTTATATTTTTACTTTAGGTAAATTTTAGATTTTGTTTTCAAGTGCCAAGTATTTAAGTCATTTGCTATAAATTTTGTCAACGTTCATCAACACAAGTAACATACAAAAGATGCACACCTGTCAATCGTAGCCGTTCTCATGGAAATATTTATAAACAGTGGCTCAGTATCAGATCACAAAAAACCATTCAATTTTGTGCACATTTGACTAAAACGACGTAGAATTAATCTAGTATCACTGACAAAATAAGAAAACGAAATCTAAACTGATATTTGAAGCAAATAAGACAATACGGAAAATCATTCAACAATACTTCGCACTGTCATAGATAAATTCTGGGTTCGGGTCCTGTCCGGTGAAGCCCCTAAATGACCACAATAAGTACGCCCAAGTAACAATTTTTGTTACGCTAGCATATTTGTGATTAGTTTGCAATCAGAAATTTAAGTGATTGTTACTAACATCTAACCACTTGCATGACTCAAAAAGTGCAGTTTCTACTAGTTACCATAGATAACAGATATACAGGCTCGAACATTTTTTTTCAAAATCCTGTGTAAATTTCAAATTAGTTGTACGTTGGAAACACTACTGCCACCTACTCGACTGTTCGCCGCGATCTTCCAAAACGTTCCACTACGTTCCGGAACGATAATAAAATCCTCCTGCCTGTTATAGAAATACAACAATTTTAACACTTATCACACGATTTCTCTAAGTGTTAAAGACAACTTTATTTCCATGTCGCATAAATCACACGAGAATTCGATCGGAATAAAATAAAAATAAACTTGTCATTTTAACCAACAGCAAAGCAAAAATCTAGCGTGAAGTGAATGTAAGCACCGAAAAATTGTGGCCTATGTGAAAGCGGCACCCAAATCGTGGTGACATCTGCAAGTGTTCGCCACGCTGATTGAGCAAATTTTACACACAGTTCATATGTGAGCCTGTATATCTGTTATCTGTGTAGTTACCAAGTCAGCTAGAAATAAGTTGTCATTACGTTGTAATGCCATACTGAAATAACTAATCTTATGATTTTTTGATTTTTCATTATTTTAAATTCATGTATCATGAGAACAATAGTATTATCACTATCGATGTTCAAACCCGATTGTGCATAGAGCAAAAATGACTATTCTGCCTTTCATTGTTTTCTCCAAAAAGTATCAGGTGTAAAACTTTGTTTCCGCCGTTTTCCGATAGGTGGCTGTACCGGCTGAGGCTGGTTAAGGTAGCGCTTCGCCGTGGTCACGGGAGTTCGCTGCCTATCCCGGGGTTTCACGCACTTTACCCAAAATTGTGAGAAAACGGGAAAGAAAACGGAAATTCCAAGAACATACGATTCTAGATAATTAATTTTTCTATCGATTCGTATATAAATTGTGCCTGATAAACGTTTTTATCGAAAGATTTCGTGCGAGTTATAAAAATAAATGAGTTTTTCCTTATTCTTTCGCACGCACACAATGTCAACGCATGCATTGGGGTGTGCAAAATGCCACATGTGGTAGACGCTAACAACATTTCTTTTGTTTTCGTTTTCCGTTCTCTCTGCGTAAACGTTGAATATCGATGAGTAGAAAATGTAAGTAAGTGTTACTACTTTGTAAAATAATTACTATTCATGTTTCAATAGAACGAGAAATCAGTAATGATTTTCATCGTTACTAGCTTTGACGCTTTGTTGAAAACGTAGCACATCCCTACATATGCGAGTTGTTTATAGCGAGAAAAGGAAAAAATAAAACAAAATGTTCAACAAAACTCGCACGAAATCTCGTGAAAGAAAAGCTTTCTAACTGATATTTTTCGCCAAATGCATAGTAAAATCATTTACCTACAATTGTATGTTTTTGATTTTTCGTGATTCGGGTTAGTATTGGAGAAATTTGCAATTTAGGGTGAAATTTCGGCGACAAAGCAAGAGGAAGCAGTGAGTTGTCTCGCTTCGACCTGACCACGGCGAAGCGCTACCTTAAAATACATAGATGATAATGCCTTTTAGTGTGTACAGTGCCTAACGAATTGTCATCGCTGTTTCAGTGACAGTTGTTCTTGTTTCCGTATTATTCACGCTCGAAAATGTCTGTTTATGTGCCCAGTTCTCGCCATTTGCGGGAAGTTTTACTTTTCTGTTACAATTCGAAAAAAATGCAACTGAAGCGCATCGAATGCTTTCAGAAACTTACGGTGATGCTGCTCTGAGTATAAGAACGTGTCGGGAGTGGTTTCAACGTTTTAAAAATGGTGATTTCGATGTCGAAGACAAACATGATGGTGGAAGAGAAAAAACCTTCAAAGATGAATAACAATTTACTACGAGCTCTTAAAACCGAGTGAAACCATCACAGGAGATCGCTACCGAACGCAACTGATGCGCCTTAGTCGCGCGCTAAAAGAAAAGCGGCCACAGTATCAAAAGCGACATGGCAAAGTCATCCTCCAACACGACAATGCTCGGCCTCACGTCGCAAAAGTGGTCAAATAGTACCTGGAAACGCTGAAATGGGAAGTCTTGCTCCACCCGCCTTATTCCCCAGATGTCGCCCCTTCTGACTTCCACCTATTCCGTTCGATGGCACACGGCCTGGCAGATCAACATTTTCAATCCTTCGAAGAGTTGGAAAAATGGATTGCTTCATGGATAGCGTCAAAAAAGGACTTCTTTTTTCGAGCCAGGATCCGAAAATTTCCGGAAAGATGGGAGAAAGTTGTCGCTAGCGACGGACAATACTTTGAATAATACATCTGTAAGCTGTACTTTTTCGCAATAAAGCTTTAAATTTAAAAAAAAACGGCGGAAGCAAAAATTTCGTAACTAGTTATGTTATGAAGAAACATTGCTGTCACTTTGTTTTATCCAGTATGACATAAAAAACAAATTCGTGCTCTTGTTGCAACATAGTTTGGACTTAGTCGTATCAGAACTGGTTACGAATTGCTACTTGGGCGGCCTGTCAGCTGAAACACGTTTCGTCTGCGACGTCAGTTAAGACATTGCATTTTGGTGAAAATATACAAGTATCATTATTTTTATGTATTTTTAGGAGTTTATGTCAAGCCGTTCAGCTGTGCTAACAGTTTATCATTAACTGCTAACGCACTGATGAGTTGAAGACGAAACGAAAAACGATGTAAAATTGGTTATGTGCATTCAGCACATTAGTTTGTTTTTCTAACCCTCAATTGACCACAATCTGTACGGCAAGTAAACTAAAACTTGTTTCATCCGAGACTTCAATTAAGACATTTTGGGCAGTTGGGGTTTGTTCGGTTTTACTTCTATCAAAAAACAATTAGAAATTTTTTACGTGCTTGCATCGTCGCCGGGTTGGCGCTTCAATGCATAGGACGCAGGTCTGACAAGCCAGTTTATTTAGGGATGTCGGATTTTTCGAATTACTATAACTAGTCTAATTTTCAAACTAATCGATAACCCAGATGGGTTATTATTCGATTATTGCTATTGAATTTTTCGAATTAGTCGATTAGTTTACTAATCGAATATTAGTTTCAAACTAGTCGATTCAATATAACTGGAACGATTCTTAGTTTCAATAGAATCGTAGCACTAGCCAAGCACTAGATTCTGAACGCTAAGACTCAGATGCGAAGTCTGTTGAAACAGAAAGGCCAAATTCCACAAAATGAATGTAATGTCAGGATTTTGCTTTTTGCAGCGTCGCTCTAAACAACAAATTTAAAAGTTTAAACACTCATTGGCCTGTATTTCCGAAACCAGATGTCTGATCCCAATAAACTAAGAATTTTATATGGAACAGTAAGACTTTACATTTGAGCTTAAGTTTGAGAAAATCGGTCCCATTCATCACAATCGAAGTGAGTTTCATTTTAAGGATTTGGATAATTTGATAGTTATAATGAATATCAGAATTAGGCGATCGTTAAAGCCAAATTCAGTTCGTGTGGCCTGTTACGGACATGAACTATGAATTAGAGTAGTTTGGAATCCCGTTGGAAGCTATTTTACGTGCTCGTAGCTCTAAATGAAGGGATCAAAATTTATACACACATCACACAGTGCCATGCTCCCATAAATTCTAAAATTTTGTTCTGATCTGACTTCCGTCGTTAAGAGCGACGATGCATAAAAAAAATCTCCCTAATTGGGATCAAAACTATTCACATTTATTGGATATATTTGTTGCTGCCAATTCGAATAGACTTTGACTTTAAGCGGCCTCCAGAATCCGGTTCCGGAAGTACCGAGAATAGTGGTCAAAAACTGGTAAAATGATCTCCCCCGGGGTGAGTAATCGAATTTCGAAAGCTTAGGCCCAAGTAATAGGCTGCTGCTGCTGATAGACTGCTATTGAATGGTATCCTGATTCGACTTCCGGTTTCGAACCTACAGGGTGTTTCTATTTGTAGGTTATGCTAGTTTACGCCCGAACAAAGTTTCCTGTTTCTATTTAATGAACAGCTTTTTCTAAGAACTCTACAGTAATATTCAAGATAGTATGAGTAATATGAGAAAGGTGGATGAAAACATTTGTTATTGTCTTTATCGTAAATGTTCACATTCAAAACAAAACACATTCGTCATCAGCGAAAGAAATATGACGAAATTGAAAAATCATCTGCTTGAAATTTCGGTTGAAATTCGATTCTCATTCTTTCTTTAATATAACTAAAATTTTACCAAATTTGACCATACGGAGTGTCCAAACAACGATTAACTAAAAATCATCGTGCATCGTATTCTGTCATTATCAATTTTCGAAATTCAAAACTGAGGATTGAGTACGATTTTGAAGCTACTGTATGGCTTTTGTCGTTGACTGAATATGGATCTCGTTCTCACAATTTGCAAGCGGAGCTGAGAGTAAAATTTATTTCTCATCATACTGTTTTGAGTAAGCAAAATGACTTTTATCTGCCTTACTGTGTAATCAATACACAACACAAAATTACCATCCACGCCATGGTAGTGAAAACCTAGGACAGAACCAGACAACTGGCTTTTTTCCAGAAAAATATTTCTCTTCTTTTTCCGGTTGCTCTTTGTAATAAATAATACATTCGTCGCGATAACTGTTGCCATTCATCCTGAAAAGCTGATTGTTAAATGTACTTGTATACTTTCCACATTGACAGAACCTAAAAACAAATTGAACTGAATCCTATTAAAATTAATAATTTCAAAAAGATTATCTGAAAAACAAAATATGCAATATCAAACTACATTATTACCGACGATACTGACAACACTTTTTCTACCACCCTGCAGTAATATTAATTTCGTTAACTTGGTCCTGTCCTAGATGAGCACTATATCCAGTATTTTAAACTGGTCGTTCTCATTAAAGTAAAACTGTCTCGAATTTATTTGAAGATTAGGGATTTTGTTTCTGCTTCGTTCGCACGATACAACTGTTTCGCATTCCAGACAAATTCAAACAACCTTTTAGGACATCAAAATATATTTACCAAATCGGTCCTTTAAAGGATCAATAAATCGATTCCATAAAAGTATGTCAGAAAATGTCTGAATAGAATCAGCCTGTTAATAGAAAACCGCCTCCGACGCTACCTATCCGCTTTTAAATTATTGTAGTTCGAGTACATTGACTTCGGATATACCTAACGCTCGTATATTTTTTTGTAAGAAAAACAGTATATTTTGCGTAAAAAAATACAGTACATGGACTTTGAAAAAAACTAAAAACTAACTAAAACCAAAAGCAAATAATTATCAGATGATTTATTTCCAGTTTTTCTTTATATTCTTCTTTTTAAAGGCATTTTAACGTACGACTGCGTCTTTTTTCACTATGCTTACCTGGGTGCATTTTCAAAATTTCACCACACGAAAGTGTAACAAAATTACTCCAGATTTGATTTCTTAATAACTGTTTTTCTGTTTGAGTATTTTCTCTAATTCCTTCACGAAACGAATGGGAAAAGATGTAAGATGGTTATTATTACCACGTTTATTACAAAAACATTGTATAAATTGTGAAAAATTAGGTCTAAACACGAAACATTGAAATTAATCGAATCTATAGATATACCCTGTTGCACGTTTGCTAGCTTCAGTATACGATAATCTATGAACGGAGTCACATCGGGTGCGCAGGCTGCCATCTACGCCAAGACAGTGGAACTACACCCGGCATTATTCAACTGGTGCTTCAGACAATGGCGAATATGAGGTTCCGTTCCTTAAGCTTTAAACGCAGAAAAACAACTATTTCTTCTGTGAGCATATCTGATGTTGGACATTCGCAGTGTGAGTTTCGCTTCAAACAAAAGTGATTGCATCATCTTTCTGGTGGTCGTTTGCATTGGAGAAAGGGAAAACGAAAAGTTGACAACGATGGGTAACATTATATAAAATCAGCCGTTATAATGGCTCCAAATGTTATCTAAAGAACTATTAAGATAGCTTCTTTACGAATCGAAAGTAATAGTCAGCAGTTTAGTGCAAATCTTGAATAATTTTATTAGCTGTGTGCACTTTTAGCTATGTGAAATTTACACCAAACGACTGCCACCCTATTTCCTAGAATACAAACGCAATCTTTTGAAACCGAATGACCCTTTTCAATACTCTAAATCATAAACGGTCAAACGGTCTCAAATCATTTGCTATCTATTCACATCTTGAACGGAGTCCTACGTCAACCTCGCCGTTATGTTTCTGATATTACCTATTCAAAGTTTTTTACTTCAATATAAACTAAAAAAATGCACGAATCAAAAATCGAAACAGTTTTTGAACAAAACTTCAGCTATTTTTCAAAAAGAAAACAAATATTTTAGACAATGATTGTGATTTAGTGTATTTTCTTTTTTGGTGAAGACAATTTTCTTTTGTTTCAAAGCAACAAAATTGTTGTGACGCGCTCTGAACAAGAATGGATAATGGAAAAAACATGACGAAAAATAGAGAAAGACACAAATCCATTTAATGTTTACATGTATTCATGCTCACTACGTGTTGCCATTTTTCTTTCTGACGTTTCGTATTGCGGCAAATCAAAGTTTGATGCGTTAAAGATTAGTAGTAATTTTTTGTTATGAAGAATACAACATAATTTAAAGGGAAAAAAAGTACAAATAAATATACAGTACATTGAACTTTTTTCGATCAACCTAGTATTGTAATGATGCCTTTCTCATATCTATATATATAAAAATGGATGTAAGTTTGTATGTTTGTAACGCGATAACTTCGGAACTACTGAACGGATTGCCACCAAACTTGGCACAGGTACTTCTTGTATTTCAGAGATGGTTTAGGCAGTATATTTAAATGGAAGGGAGCGTAGCAAGTGTCATTACCAAGGGGGGGTCATGGAAAAATTCATATAACTTGACAAAAATCGATACGTTTTGAAGACCGTAGAACCATTTTGCATACCATAGATATGACTATATGGGGGGTGGATGTAGCAAGTGCCTTTAAATAGGGGGGGTGTAATGTTTAAAACGGCATAATTCCGAAACTACTGAACAGATTGCCACCAAACTTGGCACAGATACTTCTTGCTCTACTGAGATGGTCATAAGCGTATTTCTATGGGGGGAGGTAACGTAGTAAGTGTTCTTAACAGGGGGAGGTCATGAAAAAATTTGTTCAATTTGACGAGAATCGATACTTTTTTAAGACCATAGAAACATTCTGCATATATTAGATATGACTATATGAGGGGTGGATGTAGCAAGTGCCTTTAAAAAGGGGGGTGTAATGTTTGTAATGGCATAACTCCGGAATCACTGAACGGATTGCTATCAAACTTGTTACATGTACTTCTTGCTCTTCAGAGATGGTCATAAGCGTATTTTTATGGGAGGAGAGAGCGTAGCAAGTGTCATAACCAAGGTGGGGTCATGAAAAAATTCATGTAACTTGATGAAAACCAATATTTGTTGAAGATCTTAGAAACATTTTGCATACCGTACATATAATTTAATGGAGGATGGATGCAGCAGATGCCTTTAAAAAGGGGGGTGTAATGTTTGTAACGGCATAACTCCGGAACTATTGCACGAATTGCTATAAAATTTGGTACAGTTATTTCTTGCTCTTCAGAAATAGTCATAAAGGTGTTTTTATAGGGGAGGAAGCGTAGCAAGTATCATTAACAGGAGGGGCCATGAAAAAAATCATAAAATTTGACAAGAATCGATTATTTTTGAAGATCATGCAAACATTTTCCATACCTTAAATATGATAGATATAGGAAGTGGATGTAGCAAGTGCATTTAAAAAGGGGGGTGTAACGGCATAGCTCCGACACTACTGAACGGATTGCTATCACACTTGACATAGCTGCTTTTTGCTCTTCAGAGATAGTTGTAAGGGTATTTTTTATGGGGGAGAGAGCGTAGCAACTATCCTTAACAGGGGTCATGAAAAAAATTATTTAATTTGACGAGAATCGATACTTTTTGAAGGCCATAGATACTTTTCGTGCAACTTAGGGTATTCGTGTTGGGTGGATGTAGTACATCCCTCTAAAAAGGAGATGTAAAGTTTGTAACGACGCAACTCCGGAACTACTGAACGGATTGCTATCAAATTTGGCACAAAGAAGCTCTTCAGAAATGATCATTAGGACATTTTTAGGGGGGAAAGTGTGTAGGAAGCGTCCTTAACATGGGGGGAGAGGGTCAATGACGAAATTTGAAGAGAATCGACATTTAGACTAGAAGGAGGGGTTTTTGAAAAAAAAATTTTAATCTCCCATTTTTTATAAAACAAGAGAGTGGCAAGAATTTCAAGGTCGTATTTTTCTTCAAATAATTACAAAAGATCGGGTTCCATTTTGCCGAGGAATTCAAAGAACTAAGGGAAAATAATCTTTGTCTGCCTATGAACGTGAGTGTATTCAAGTCTCAGCATAACTACAAAACAACTAAACGAATCGCCACCAAGTTTGGCACATGTACCAAAGGTGGGAATCGATATTTTTTGAAAAGTACAGATACTTTGTACACTACTCAGGGTAATCATGAAGGAAATCTGTAGTAAGTTCACTGACAAAAAGTAAGTTAAATAAAAATAGATTATAAGGTTATTTTAATGGTGAGAGAGTGGAGTAAGTGCCCCGAACATGGAAAGTGAAAGGGAAAATTGATCGGGTTTTACGAAAAATTGGTACAGTGTATTTCTAGCAACTAAGTAAGGTTCACAAAAATATTCACAAGAGTGAGGGGGAATAAGTATTCTCAACATTGATCTGAATTGACAAAATCCGATGTACATTTTATTATGTAAATTGAAAAAACTGTCGACTCATGGTAATGGAAATAAGTTTACAACAACATTTGTATTAACTGAATCGTTATTCCATAAGTTTTCCTCCCCGATGAACGGCTAAAATGGTTAAAGCCTCGATAAAATAAATTATATAAAAATGTTATTCTATAGTACGAAGGTAGTTATGATGTTAAACAACCTTTCGTTATTAAATAATCATTATCAGATGGAAAATTTTGAACAATTCATGATGTCATAAAATTTTTATAAAGAGGAGGGAGTAGCAAGTGATTATATCCATGGAAGCCAAAGGCATTGTAGATCGATTGTGACGAGGAAGTACTGAAGTACGTTACAAGCACATATACATATGAAACTCAGAGGTTACTAAGAAGGTATTAATAGAGAGAAAGGTGTTTTAAATGTTTCTAACAAACGTGATTAATCCACCTAGCAGTGAGATGATACCTTTTTTTATCAATCCGCATGTGTTTTTTTTGCATGGATATTTTTAGGTGTTTTAGTTCTCATGACATTATTTTAATTATCGTCCTTTCAAACGGCAAATTGAGATTTTAATCACTCATTACCCTGTAATGCCGAAACTGCAAAACATATCGAATTTCAATCTTAACGTGTGACATTCGATTGAACATTCCATGAGATGTCGAAGTAAGTTCCACTTTAGAGTTTTTCGTCATTATTTATGGTACTTCCAGAGCCGGTATTCAGGAATTAGCATAGCCCAAAATGATTCGAATGGCCATAAATTATTACGCCAAACAATTTACATGAAATTTATGATGAGTCTGTAATTCCAGAATCGGATAAAATTCAAAAATTTTGTATGGGACCTTAAGTCCTGTAATATTTGTTTTTGATGTTCGATTTGGTCTTTTTTGAGAAAATGATTGAGCTTTGAGAATCGATTCGATACTGGAACCGGAATTCTAAAATCGGTGTAGCCGAAAACAGTTAAATTCACCTAAGGAGTGTGTAGACATCTTTGAGAAATTGTAGTGCGAATTAAAATTTGGGGGTACATTCCGAATCCAAAAACGAATATCGCTCAAACTGAAATACATTTATTCGGTAATCGACTATCCAAATCTGCAAACCCGATAAACCTGATCAATTTATGTGAAATGAACATTTTTATACTAATCACCCTGCATTTTTTAAATCAGAAGTCGGATCTGACTAAAAAGTAAGAGGTTTTATAGGATTTTAAGACCTCTCATTTGAATCATAGATGATTCTTAGATTGCATTTGGATCTTAGATCGGTTCAGCCATCTACGAGAAAAATTAATTGCATTATTTTAATTTCGTTTCACATATCATCCTGTGGTTCCGCAATCAGAAGTCGGATCCAAACGTAATTCAGGAACCTTGTTTGGGAGTATACGACTTTTCATATGAATCTGAGTTTGTAGAAAACGGTTTAACCATCTCCGAGAAAATTGAGTGAAATTATTTGTCACACACGCATTTGCTGATCTCGACGAACTGAGTCGTATGGTATATGGAAGTCATGTTCTTCCAGCATTTATTGCTGTAAATAGTTTAAATCAATATAATTATGGAATTACTTCCAACTCGATAATGCTGGTATCATCTGGTTTACATATGCCATATTCGAACGATTATGTTGCCAAATATGAACCGTTCTAAAATTGGTCCGAGGCAAATTGTCATAAAAAGGATGCTGTACACAGTCTTTTTGGTACTTAGAAACAATTATATGTAACAGTATAAAAAATCGTGTTTCATGTTGCTCCCAAGCATAGCTTTTTCATACAGCGCTCAAAATTCCTTCTACTGGAATAAGGCTTACACAAAAATATCGATATCTCCTTTAAAAATGGACGGATTTTAACAATCTATGGCTTGTTGGATAGGTATTACCGAGCGAAATTTAAGTCTGGAAACATATTCTGTTTTCAAGGTCAAATGTGACAGATACTGTCAAAAAACTGAAAATTTTGACATAAAACTTCGTATAACTCAAAAAGTAAACATCCGATCTCAAAACCATTCAATAGCGTTCTGGGTGATGGGAAGACCTTTCATTTGCGACTAGTTCGATCAAAATCGGTCTAGCCATCTCTGAGATCTCGACCTCTTAGTTGACAACACACATACAGACACACACACACACACACACACACACACACACACACACACACACACACACACACACACACACACACACAGACATTTGCTCAGTTCGTCGAGCTGAATCGATTGGTATATGACATTCGGCCCTCCGGGCCTCGGAAAATTTTTCGAAAGTTTGAGCGAATTCTATACCTATTTTTTATATATATAAAAAAAGGTAAAAAGGGTCAAATATAGAACTGACCCAGTTTGTCGAGAATACCATGAAAATTATGATTATTGTGAGATCTGAGATGGGACACTGATCATTCGCAATCTGAACATTAACGGAGTATTGTTCAATCGAGTTGCCGTCTGAGTTATGCTTCACTACAAGAGTATTTCACTGAGCAGGACAACTTCGAGAATTTTTTTCGGCCTTCCCTTTACGAAACATTTCCGAGCAACGCCGGGTAATTCAGCTAGTTACCTATATTTTCGATAACATCACTAGAAGATTCTCGTCAAGATTTTTTATCAAGCTTGAATAAATTCAAAAACTTTCTATGGTATAAACTACCATCACCTTTTCAATTTGGAAACAGTTATGTCAAGTTAATATAGATTTAAAGGTGGTAACCCTATACGTCATACAAAATTGAACTAAGCAAGCTTTGTGCTAGGCGGTGGCGTTTTCTTCTTTCTTACCAGCACGTACCGATGCGTACCGATTTTGCATCATTTTGTACGACAGCATGAAAGTTTTGATACTCATTGCCCTATAATTTCGGAATCAGAATTCGGATCTGGATGAAATTACACAGTATCTTCTAAGAAACTGAGAGCTTTAATTTGAATCAATATTTGTGAAAATCGGTTTAACCGTTGCTGAGAAATCGAAGTGAGTTCCGGTTTTGGAGCTTTTCTTCACAGTTATCAGTGCTTTTGGAAGCAGAAACCGAGGACTAATTGTCCCAAAGTATATGTATATGTCCACTAACTGACAAATCTGCCAACTAGATGAATTTAGTAGAAAGTTTTATAAAAATGTTCACCTCGTTTCGCTATCGCTTGTGAATAAATACTCATGAAATGGAAAATTTTCACTAATCGCTCTGTAATACCGGAACCGGAAGTCGGATCGGATCAACTTTTCATGGACTTTTTAAACAATTTCAAGGGATTTTATTTGCATCTTAGTTTGTAAAAATCGGTTGAGATATTCCCGAGAAAATTGAGTGCGCATTTTCTCATAGATTTGCACATATTGCTTTGTAATTCCTGAACCGATAGTTGAATAAAGATAAAATTCAATAGCGATCTATGGAACCATACGGCCTTTCATTTCAATCTAGTGACATCTTTTTTTAAAATTTTTTGGTGCATATCACCCTGTAATTCCGAAACAGGAAGTACAATATTGTAAAATACAGTACGTATACGAGCGTTAGGTATACCGGATCTCAGTTCCCGACTCCGGAAGTACCGGAAACAGTGGTCGTATACTCCAAAACGGAAATCATTCCAAACTCTCAGAAACTTCTTCTTCTTCTTCTTTCTGGTTGGAGATACCTCACTTGAGATGACGCCGAATTGATGGCACAGCAACTAAGGCTATATTGCCAGTTAATTTTCGTTTATAGTCCAATGGACTTTATTTTCACTTGACTACAAGCGAAAATCTCGCTGTGTGGCTGCGTCGAATCGTCAAAGTACGGCTGAAAATCCTTTCTTTCTGGCGAAATACTCGAATTTTCTCCGGACTAACACGATGCAACGTGCTCACCCGTTGAGAGTTTCACCGGAAGTGAACTCTCAGAAACGGCTGGACCGTTTATTTTTTCAAACGTAGATTTGAATGAAAGGTATTATAATCCCATAAGTTAAGGCATCTCCGGTTTACAGGGTGAAGTGTATTTGAAATTTCAACCCGTCAATCAAATTCAAATGAAGGGTCTCATGGCTCCATACAAAGTTCCTGAATTTCATTCAAATCTGACTTCCGGTTCCAAAATTGCAGAGCGGTATGTTCAAAACAGTGAAAACTTGTACATTCACTTTTCTCAGAGATGTCTGAACTATTTTTTACAAACTTAGATTCCAATGAAAGGTATTAAAATACCATACAAAATTCTTGAATTGACGACTTCCGTTTCAAAAGTAACAGGGTTATCGATTAAAAAATTTTGTTGACAAGGTTTTTTTTTCATAAATGACGAAACGTACAACATAAATGAAAACTCGTGTAAACGGATGTACTGAACTTTGAAAAATTTATTTCTTGGATGGACTGAACTTTTAAGAGTTTAATTTTGTCGTGTTAGTTCGAACGACAGTTTCAGTACCAGTTGCATTTTCATGAATAATCATTTTGGTATAATTATCAATTACAAAAAAATAAGAAAAAAACATTTTATTTCAAACTATTTAAAATTTATAAAAAGCTATACGATTACTGTTTAGTTGGCGCCAAATGTACACAGTATGTAAACCAAGCGGTGTTTTGTTAACGCGCTCCGTTTTTGCGATAGATTCCGATAGCCTATTCAGTAAACAGGATACAATGACGCCCATTTAATAAAAACTAGCCAAACGAGCACGACGACTCAGTAAAAATAGTCTTCTCAAAAGAGTGGAAATGACAGAATGAACAGATACATAAAAGAGCTTTTTCCAACCTTTTCCACTGCTAGACTACGAGAACGACGTAGAAACAAGCTGCTTCAACATCCAATGTTTACTGAATGAGCAAAGCTTCAGTGCTAGTGTTGACAACTTTTTCTATGCTGTTTAGTTTTTCTCGAGTCCCAGCTGACTTGTTTGGGCTTTCCGCTTCCGTTCTGTCTGCTAACAATCAATCTTTGTACTCAAAGGAATGGATGGATCGTTTTATCGTCGATACTAATATTAGCTGCAGCTCTGCGTTTCACTGGCTGACTATATGCGAACGATGTTGCTATGTTTAATTATGGGATTCTTGGTATTTTCTCATCAACCAAATCTGGGCTGATGGACACCACATTTTCGTCCCAAGGCAGCGGTAAAGCTGCGGAATTATCTAGATTTTTATTGGATCCTTTTGTGACTATAGCAAATAGCTAAATACGATTCAGTTATTAGCTGGAATGGAATGTGTTTGGACGTTTTTGTGTGTTTTATGCTATCATTCAAAACTGATGAAAAAAGGATTGGGTTTTTATCAGAACTCATTCGTAGTTCATAAATTCAAAACTGCAATATAAAAACCAAATTCACGCTTGCATCACCAATTTGGAAGATGTCATATAGCACTTTCGCTACGATGCAAGTTTACATTCAATATTTGTTTGAGGAATCTCAACCATCTTGGAGAAAACAATTTAGAATCTTCTGTGGCAGATAGGCATCAAGATCATGTTAATAAAACAATAAGTAACAAGTTCTTTGATTTTGTTGATGTTTCGTCGGTTTTCGATGTCGATGGCCTACCGCTTCTCTCATCATCATTCACAGACTCACGGCCACTTCTGAAACGTTCGTGCCACTGATAAACGACTGTTTTCTTCAGATAATCGTTGCCGAAATGCTTTTCTAACATTTGCCATGTCGTCGCACCATTGAAACCGTTTTTAGCGCAAAGTTCACTGCTAACTCGTTGTTGCAATTTCCATTTATTTCTGATATAATTATGTGGGTAGAATAAAATTAATTTGACGAAACGCAAATCGTCTAATTATTTTTCGTATAAAAATAAATCGCATAACTTGGAAAGTTGGCATAAAAAACCTCAAAATTAAGCAAAACAACTTTTTGTTTCCAGATGTTTGAAAATTAAAGAAACATCGAGATCTGGTGTTATCACAAAAACATTTTTTTTCAAAAATATCTACTTTGAGACTTGGAAAAATTTCGAGATTAATTTGATTTATTTCATTTATTTATACCCGGAAACTTTCGAGATCACCGAAATCGAACATTTTTGTTTGATGCCAAATGTTGTAGAAATGAATCAAAGTAAAGCCGTAAGCTTGGACAAAAATTTGATGGGATTTAACAGAATCTTTTTAAAAACAAGATACCTAATGAATTAACATTCTTTACTTGGCAAGAATTTTTACATGTTCACTTCACTAAAGGCATTTGACACTAACTTGCAATTGACAAAACAACAATAGTTTTTTTGAGCGTGATATTACAGTAATAGTAAAATACTTATATGTATTTGAGTACTAGAAAAACTAATTTTCAACTTCATTTCCAGTTATTAAAAATGAGATATTTTTTACGTGAAATTTTTTGTTCTTACTTTTACGTTTCGTCTTAGACTCATCAGTGTATTAGCAAATTATGATGGACTGCTAATGCCACGAATCAACATACACAAAGCCTTGGCATTACATTCCTGTAGTGGAATTTGACCTTCTGTTTAAACAGACTTCGCAGCCGATTCAGAGTGTACAGAACCATTGCATGGCTGGTGCTACGATTCTATTGACACTACGAATCCTTCCAGGTTGGGGCTCGAACATACGACAACTGGTTTGTAAGACCAGTGCCTTATGCATTGAACCGCCAACCCGGGAACATACACAGTCGTCGTATTTCACACAAATTTATATTCAAGAACATGTAAAATCGAGTGTGATTTGAAAATGACATGGCTTGGAATCAAATGAAATAAAAAGCAAAAGATCGATAGCACCAGCGCGAATTGAACCGAAGAACATTATATCACAAAGCACGTCATTTAGTCGACTAAGCCACAGAAGTACGCATCTGCTTAATGAATAAATGATACATATGAATTCATACAGCGTCACTTAGTAGTCTGGAGCAAATTACACTCGAAGCCTGTAAAATTCTGTACGAATGGAATATTACGTCGTTTGACACGTGGCTCGTCTCGTCATCCATTGCCGCATCGGTGGTACCTTATGATAAAAAAAGAACCGGAATTTTATTACAAACGTACTTAATCAACCTAACAGTGAGATGATACCTTTTTTTATCAATCCGCATGTGTTTTTTGCATGAATATTCTTCGGTGTTTCAGTTTTCATGACATTATTCTAATGTCCGTCGTTTTAAGTGGCAATTTGAGATTTTAATCACTCAATACTCTGTAATGTCGAAACTGCAAATCGGATCGAATTTGAATCTAAAAGTGTAACAATCGATTAAACATTCCATGATATGTCGAAGTAATTTCCACTTTAGAGTTTACGGTAATTTAAGGTACTTCCAGAGCCGGTATTCAGAAACCAACATAACCCAACATCGTATGGCCATATGACGAATAAATTGCAATATTTTTGAGTCCAACTTTAAAGTTTTTCGGGATTATCATCTTCTATATCGCTTTGAATTTTAAAAATTCATCCTCCTACAATTCCAGAATCGGAAGTCAGAATTGGATAAAATTGGGTTTATTTTAATATGCATTTTTGTTTTTGAAATTCGATTTGGCTTTTTTTGAGAAAACGATTGAGCTTTGAGAAACGATACGATACTGGAACCGGAATTCGAAATTCAGTGTAGCCGAAGTCAGACAAATTCACCTGAGTAACTGTATAGTTTACATTTGTTTCAAAATGTTTGAAAATAAATGTAGGCATTGAGGAATCGTAGTGGGAATTAAATTTTTGGGTGCCTTCCGAAACGAAAACTGAATACAACCAAAAATGGAATAAGTTTATTTGTTATCGACTATTCAAATCTGCAAACCCGATAAACCTGATTAATTTATGTGAAATAGATATTTTTATACTAATCACCCTGTTTCCTCGAAACCGGAAGTTGGATCTGACTGAAAAGCAAGATGTGTTATAGAATCTAAAGACTTTTCATTTGAATCTTAGATAATTCTTAGACTTCATTTGAATCTTAAAACGGGTCAGCCATTTACGAGAAAAATGAGTTGCACAATTTTAATTTCGTTTCACATGTACTCCTGTAGCTCCGGAACCAGAGGTCGGAACCAAACGTAATTTAGGAACCTTGTTTGGGAGCCTACGACTTTTCATATAAATCTGAGTTTGTAGAAAACGGTTGAGTCATCTGCGAGAAAATAGAGTGAAATTATTTGTCACATACGCATTTGCTGATCCCGACGAACTGATTCGAATGGTTTATGGGTATTATGTTCTTCCAGCATTTATTGCTGTAAGTAGTTTAAATCAATATAATTATGGAATTGCTTTCAACTCGAAAATGCTTGCCATCATCTTGTTTACATGTGTCATATTAGAACAACTATGTTGCCAAAATCGGTCCGAGGCAAAATATCATGCTGTACACAGTATTTTGGTTACTTAGAAACAAATGTATGTTACAGTATAAAAAATCGTGTTTTATGTTGCTCCCAAGCATTTCTTTGCTAGACAGCGCTCAAAACTTCTACTGCTGGAATAGGGGAAAAAGTCGCTTACATAAATATTTCGATATCTCCGTTAAAAACTGAAAATTTTGACATAAAACTTCGTATAACTCAAAAAGTAAACATCCGATCTCAAAACCATTGAATAGCGTTCTGGGTGACGGGGAGACCTTTCATTTGCGACTAGTTTGATCAAAATCGGTCCAGCCGTCTCTGAGATCTCGACCTCTTAGTTGACAACACACATACAGACACACACACATACAGACACACAGTTCGTTGAGCTGAATCGATTGGTATATAACATTCGGCCTTCCGGCCTCGGAAAATTTTCCTAAAGTTTGAACGAATTCTATACCTATTTTTTATATTTATAAAAAAAGGTAAAAACGCAAAATTTCAATTTTTAATAAATTTCTTTATTATCGCCTTCAAAGTACTCTCCTCCTGCGGCAATACATGCATGCCAACGCTTGATCCAATTTTCCATACAAGTTTTATAGGCCGCCGAAGGTATGGCCTTTAGTTCACGCAGCGAATTCTCTTTTGTGGTCTCTATGGTCTCAAAACGCGTTCCCCGCAATGGCAATTTGAGTCTGGGGAAGAGGAAAAAGTCACACGGGGCCATATCTGGAGAGTACGGTGCTTGATTGATGATTGGTTTGGTTGAGTTTTTGGCCAAAAACTGCGACACAACCAACGCTGTGTGAGCCGGTGCATTATCGTGAAATTCAGCTTTTTTGGCACCAGCCAAGAAACGACGCGTTTCAAACCCAAAACATCAGTTAAAATGTGTTCGGTTGATCCATAAGAGATGCCCAACAACACAGCAATCTCTCTAATCGGTACAGAATAATTTTGCAACACGATTTGCTTCGCCGATTCAATGTTTTCTTCAGTAACAGATGTTGTTGGGCGGCCAGGGATCTCATCATGATCCAAGCTTGTACGACCACCTTTGAAGCGTTTATACCCCTCGTATGCCTGTGTTTTTCCTAGACACGATTCACCAAAGGCCTTTTCTAACATTTTCAACGTTTCGGAACACTTAAATCTATTTGCAACACAAAATTTGATGCACGCACGTTGTTCTAAATTTTCATCCATTATAAAAATCGCCACACGAAAATTTTTCAACTTCTTTGTATAGACGCCAAACAAAAACTAATCGTACGATATGCGTCAAAATTTGACAGAATGTGTATAAAAGTGTTGCCAACGGGACAAGCGCGGGAATTTTAAAATGAAAATTCCGGTTCTTTTTTTTTATCATAAGGTATTGTTGTTGATTTCCGTCTTGAGTTCATTGCTAGTTGCTGTAGATGCGCCTTGTTGTACATTGGTTGCAAATGCTGATTGGTTAGAGGGTAAGTTTTTAACTGTAGCTGGTGTACTTTGTTCTATAGGGGATACGTTCTATAGGGGATACGTTCTATAGGGGATACGTTCTATAGGGGATACGTTGGATGGTTTCGTTGAAGGGGATGCTTCATTGTTGTTGGTGGCTGTCACAGGTGTACTGGGGTTGCTTGGGGTTGGTGTGAAGGAAGCACCGTTGTCCTTTGGTGTAGTTGTCTCCTTATCCAGTTTATCACATGGCTTACCGTAGTGAACAGCTTTTTGGCAATATTGACATGTGGCCATCCGATTGTCATAGGTAACAAGTGATTTGCACGGGATTCTTGTATCCTGACCGAAAGTCACATAAGAAGGTCTTCAAGCGCATGCGTAACAAACGTACGCCATTTAGAATACCGGGGAAAAAGTTCTTCCACTTTTCGTTTTCGATAGAGAGAATCTCTCCGTATCGGGACATAGTTTTGCGAATATAAAGATCGATGACGCTTGAAAGAAGATCATGCACAGACACTTCTAGAGCACTATCTGGAATGTTGTACTTAATGTTTTCGTGCTCCACATAGTGCACATTATTATTGTCCTTTGTAAATTGAATTGCATCCAACTCTTTATAAAACTGGATGTAAACAACATAATTTGTCTTATTGCATGCAAGTTTAATGTCAAGATGCATTTGTTCCTTAAGCGAACCTTCAAGTTCTCGTATCGAAGGTCGAATTTTGTACTGCCTGAAGTCAACAATAATTGTATTCTTTCGAAGCGGCGGTAGCTTTTGTTCGTTTGGTTCACTCATTTCGAGATCGTTCTATTGTTCACTACACAATACTGTACTTGATTTCTTCTGTCCCCAACGTAAGCGGTTTTGTTTTATCGATTGACTTGGATGAGAAGTGAAAGCGACTGACCCAAGAAACATGTTTAATATTTATAAATACTTGTAGCTGTCATCAATGCTACACCATAAATCTTGCATTAAAACATTAAACTCCACGAAAACCCATTGAAAACTGTTGAAAGAGCATAACCCTGCCAAGTGGACCTTCTTGATAAGGTTTATAAAGTAAAGTGAAGAATCAGCAAAAGCCTGCGTTGAATCTTTTTCGAAATGTTGAAACCAGTTTTACGATCAATACAAAATTTATTCGGATGGAATGAATAAACTGTCACTTTGATCATATTTTTATGAATGTCGATTTTGAATGCAATCAGTAAAAATATCTTAGATTTTTATTACGAGTTTGAGATTTTTTTCTGAATGTAAAAACTTCATGTGCTTTTATTTTTATCGTGAATGTATCGATAAAAAAATTATTACTAATCGCCTTAAAATAAATGCGGTTGTTGCATTCGCATGTCATTTTTCTAATATGTTTTCCCCGTTGAATACTGATCAAATTTAAAACTAGGTTACGTCTTAACAAGACTAAAACGAATCATTAATTTTTGTGATTCATCGTCATTTTTTATAAATCTGTTTCGTTGCGTCAACATTTGTGCATACGCAAAATTTGTGCATCTTAAAATGAATCATAAAAGTCCATCATATATCCTCGTTTTTCTATCTCGAGGTTTATTTGATGATGCTACGGTATAGAACAACAAAATGGCGGCCATGAAATTTGCCTTAATGCAGTTTACACTCATCCTAAGAAGTAATAATTCAAATAGCTCACAGAAATGTGTCATAAATGTACATTAGAACAATCAAATTTACTCTGAGTGAAACTGTCATCCAATGAACTCGCACACACACAAAACAAGATTTATGAAAGAATTGAACTGATAATAATATTTTAAGGAAAATGTTTGAAAGCAATATAAAATTTTAAAAGTCTTATAAACTATTGTCAGAAGCATAAGGCATTCGAAATGTTACTTGGTTATAAACGAATCATAGTGAAAGTATGATCGATGTACTAAACATCTAGAATTTATCTGTTCGGAACTAGTCGCCCTAAAGTAGATAGATATTTTCAGCATCTGTTCGTTCAACAAGACTGCTAAGTTTTCGATGACGTTTTTTGCACATTTAATCCATCTGCGTGTCATGGAATGAATAATTCTAACTTTTCTCGCATCTATCAAATCATAATGAGACACATCAAAACACCATATGGGACAAATATACATCAAACGTTTTATTTACTGTTCATTGCTTCCTGCTTTTACCGAACTTGTATAGAAAATAAGATGTTTAATTTTTTTTCTACTTCGAAATGAAAGGAAAATAAGAATCAGATTAAGTTTTATGCGTTGCGTCATCGGCATTCAGCACGTTTGCTGCATTTGTGTCCAGCGTGTTGGACTATAAAATCTTGCGTATATTTTTGGAGCGATATAAATAACATTTGGTTGGCAAAGTTGAATAAAACGCTTCTCAAAATTTCATGAGTAACCCAAATGCAGATTGAGTGACTAATCAATCAGCGATCTATGGTCGTAGCCTGAGAGGAAAGTTGAAATTATAATGTTAGTAGATACGGTTTAGAGTAGTTTAACAATTTCTCGTCAACTAGTTCTGATACGACAAAGTTCAAATCATGTTGCATCATGAGCACAAACGCGTTTCAGTGTGACATAACTGGTCGAAACAAGGGGACAACAACGTTTCTTCATGACATAATTAGTTACCAAATAGTTATTTAAGTTTCCGATCACCGCATCATCTTGTCATATTATCATTCATAAGTTATAGTTACTACAATCACAACTGTGCTTTTTGCTACTAGTTGAAAATAAGTTTATTTGACGATGAGAAACCATTGTGAACTAGAAAACTTTTAGTGGGCTTGAATATTGCGAACACATTATGAAGTTGCAAGAAGTATATTAACATAAATAAAACAAGAATATTACTTTCTTCGAATCTACTTTTTGACAAAATTAATAAGTGGTTGAATAGTAATTTTTCCTCTATGCACTACCATAAGCACGAGGATAACAACTTGTGCATTGAATATCGAATGCGACAATATTATAATTCTCATAATTTGAAATAATTACTAAAAAGAATTTAGAGTACATGGATTAATTTTGAGCATTTGGAACGTAGGGCAATTTCTCAATTTGTTCAATAAAAAGATTTCGATGGAAGGTGTACCAAAACATTTCTAATTTCGCTCGACAGTGTAAAAATCGTCGTAAAACTCGTACATCGTATCAAGTTTGTAATTTCAGATAGGGCTAGTATCACAATAGCAATCTAATTAGAAGTGTCGCCATGTTATTTTACCGATTATTCGACTTTCAATCAACAAATTGTGATAAAATCGGATGCAGTGTCCTTGCTTCGACTCTAATGTCATTTTCGTTTATAAATTGCACTACACCGGGGTAGCTAAAGTTGGACTGAAACCGTTCGTTTTTGGCCAATTGCACTAGACCAGTGCTACACTTTTTCTGCACCGATACCACTGGTGTAGCACTCATCAAAAGTTTGGTGTAGCTCTGTGCAATGGAATCGTTTATTGTAGTCAATGGTTACTGTTTATGTTTTCGTCATTTTTGTTCGTTTATTCATGTCTCCGTGTAGCATTGCACCGGTGCACAGTGATGCCAAGGTGGCAGAAATCCAAAAAATAAATTTATTTTTTTCCTGCACTGTATTCATTTTTCCGAATTTTAAGATTAGTGAAGGATTACAGTTTAAAGTATAAAAATTTTTGAATAAGAAATAATCTCTCCATATCCTCTCAAAGATAAGGTATTGTAAACTTTCTTTTCATCCTTCCATACAAAATATATGGCGCAATGACGATGTTTTGCGATTAGAGTTCTATATAGGTAGGAAAGGGCTGCCACTGTTCAATAGTATTTGATTTTAAAGCATTTTTTCTCTACTTTAAAGAAATCACTACGCGATCTTGTACATTTCTGCAAATTAAAAATTATTTTCAATAGTTTGCGGGGTCGACAATAAATATCCCAGAAACAAGGGCCAGACTTTTGTAACTAAAGTCTGTGAGAGTAGAATTTAAATAAACGGCTTTATGATAAATGAAATCAGAATATTTACAACATATATAACATAAAATAGCTATATGAATGTCGTTATATAAATCTATTTATAATATATCAGGCGTTTAAATAAATTATTGAAGTTTCATGATTTTAAGTGAGAGTATCATTGCAGTACCGTTTTTCAAAGTATAGTCCATCGTTATATAAAGGGTGATTTTTTAAGAGCTTGAGAACTTTTTTAAACAATAAAACGCATAAAATTTGCAAAATCTCATCGGTTCTTTATTTTAAACGTTAGATTGGCACATGACATTTACTTTTTGAAGATAATTTCATTTAAATGTTGACCGCGGCTGCGTCTTAGGTGGTCCATTCGGAAAGTCCAATTTTGGGCAACTTTTTCGAGCATTTCGGCCGGAATAGCCCGAATTTCTTCGGAAATGTTGTCTTCCAAAGCTGGAATAGTTACTGGCTTATTTCTGTAGACTTTAGACTTGACGTAGCCCCACAAAAAATAGTCTAAAGGCGTCAAATCGCATGATCTTGGTGGCCAACTTACCGGTCCATTTCTTGAGATGAATTGTTCTCCGAAGTTTTCCCTCAAAATGGCCATAGAATCGCGAGCTGTGTGGCATGTAGCGCCATCTTGTTGAAACCACATGTCAACCAAGTTCAGTTCTTCCATTTTTGGCAACAAAAAGTTTGTTAGCATCGAACGATAGTGATCGCCATTCACTGTAACGTTGCGTCCAACAGCATCTTTGAAAAAATACGGTCCAATGATTCCACCAGCGTACAAACCACACCAAACAGTGCATTTTTCGGGATGCATGGGCAGTTCTTGAACGGCTTCTGGTTGCTCTTCACTCCAAATGCGGCAATTTTGCTTATTTACGTAGCCATTCAACCAGAAATGAGCCTCATCGCTGAACAAAATTTGTCGATAAAAAAGCGGATTTTCCGAATGGACCACCTAAGACGCAGCCGCGGTCAACATTTAAATGAAATTATTTTCAAAAAGTAAATGTCATGTACCAATCTAACGTTTAAAATAAAGAACCGATGAGATTTTGCAAATTTTATGCGTTTTATTGTTTAAAAAAGTTCTCAAGCTCTTAAAAAATCACCCTTTACAACCACTAAGGCTCGGATACCACGTTTGAAAAATTCCTTTTCCTCAGATTCGACAAATGAATCGATCCAATTTTTGGTCGTGTCGTAGTTTTTGAAACTGACTTGAAAAGTTAGGCGCCATGGATTGGAGCAAATGGCAACCGTATGGAACAATGTCTGATAAAAAATGGCGGCTGGGGCAGAACTTTTCATTGCAGCGATTATAAAAAAAACTTTTACAACTTTCGAAGCATGGAGTCTCGCATTGTCATGAAGCAAAAATACTATGCCATGAAGATCTTCATATTGCGACCGCTTTTCATGCAATGCTCTGTCCAAACGCATTTGAGTAGCTCATAATAAATAGCGCCCACCACATGCACTTTTTCTGTTCTCCGGAACTTTCTTGTACTCCTTATAAAAATTCCCAAATTCGAACCACGAAAACCTATTCTTGCATGTTTGCTCAGCGTCATTTTTTAGTCATTTTTCATTTTACATAGTTTAATAAGATACTTTAACATTATAAAAATCCACTATTATTAGTAAAGCGGTAGTATTCAACCAAATTTTATTTTGTACTTGTGTTTGTGTTCTTTCATAAAGTCGAAAAACTTAAAAAATGCAAAATGCGGAGCATTTTCCAAAAATTAGTATGTTTGTAAAAACAAAACTATTTTGATAGTTACTTTCCCATCTTCAATCATGGTGTACATCAGTTGTATGTTACAACATATCAGAAAATAAAAATTTTAAGATAGGCCCTTCTGAAGAAGATTGATATTTTCAAGATATAAGGAAAAACTTTTTTTCTCTGTGTATACTGTGTATCAAGATGGAAATATATTCAGAGACCTCAAATTATTAATAAAATATCATCCAGCTGACGTTTATCGACGTATTTATGGTTTTTGTCAACTTTTGTATGGAGAGGCATCCGCACAGTGATGCCTCTCCATACAAAAGTTGACAAAAACCATAAATACGTAGTGCAAATTAAAAACGAAAACGCCATAAGAAGCACTACCGCAGAAAAAATAGTTCGAAAATAGTTCATTACTGCGGTTATAGCGACGCGAAGACTCGATGGGAATGTAGGATAACAGAGGTATTTTTGCCCACTTTAGGCTCGATTTTATGTTGGCCCACTTTGTAAAAATATACACCAAATGTTGTAATATCTTTGAAAACCCCTTTCGCAGTAGGTAATTCAATGTGATTAATTTCAAATTGATGCAACATGGGTTACTTAACATCGATTAAATCCATAAAGTTTGTTAGGTGGGCCAAAATATATGAAGTGGCCAAAATACCTCTGTGACCCTACTTATTTTCATCTTATCTTTAAAACAAATCTATCGAAAAGAGACAGCAGATTTCACTCTAACTAATGGTATATTAGATGACTACTGAAGCTGAGATACATGGGAGTACCGTTACCCTATTATGTTACTTTTTTATTACTGATAGAAAAGCTTTCTGGATTCAGTTATTGTTTACAATTTTGATGGTGACTAACATTTAACTTGTGTACTTGTAAATAAGTTATTTTCCTGAATTTCATCCGGATTTGACATCCTGTTCGGGAACTACAAAATTTCAAACCGACTTATAAAGCGCGCTGGTACGTACATGCGGTGGTACGGAGAAAGAAAACACAACATCGCCCCTACGAACAATGCACACTGTGTGTGTTGTTCGATTTCGTACGCTTGATAAAGAAAACTTAAACCAACTAAACAACAACAGCTTGATTTCGAAGTACACATGGAATGAATTTCAATAATTTTAATCGAAGAAAATGTCGAAAAGTTGTTTAGTAAATAATTAATTTACTAATACTAGAAGTCAACCCCAAGTAGCAAATGTAACTTATTGAAATTTCAAGAGGTTCTACAATTGTTTTTTATGTTAGATATGTTCAGAAAGATTTTTAAATATATTATACTTATCACTGATAAGTTTTACAATATTACCGAAAAAAATCACTTCAGAACAATTTTAAGTACATCTAAAACAATTGTGCAACAAATCACCAACTTGCCCACGTTGCACTAGCAGTCATAGAAGCTCTGCAAAAATTTTCACATCGTCATATAAACACAAAGTAACTAAACCAATTGTTCAACTTATCAAAAAATCTCCAAATGGCTGTCATAATTGTATCGGACTCAATATATGCCTAAATGGCTCTATATCTCGAGTGAAGAAAAAAAATAGTGAAATTATACTCTCCGCAAGGCAAAAAATGATAAACCGAATTGAAAACCTCGCACTTAAAACTATTTTGCTGTCGAGTCCGCATAGTCTCGGCTGCCTCATGAAATTTATGTCAATGTGTGCAGTTTTCTTAATTTTAAGAAAAACAATTCGAAACTTGCAAATAAGTTGTACCAGATTGATCTGCTTGAAATGAACGCAAAACCTGCCGACATGAGAATATTATCATAAAAGTTTCAGAAATACAGCACTACATATGCAATAAAAACAAAAATCAATCAGATAATTTGTATTCGGTTTTCATTTCGCGAAAACAATGAACAGACCTGACATCACTTTTCAAAGATATTGAACGAAAAGTTAAGTTTATCATAGTTACTCTCATAGTTGTATATTACCGTTTAAGAAACTTGTTCTTGCAACTACAGCACATGGGCTCATCAAAATAATATCTACAGTGCGTATCACAAATGTCGGGTTCACGAAGATGAATGACTATCCCGTATTGTTGTTTAAGTCTACTAGTTTGATAAAAATAAAAACAAAAATTTCTCTTTTCAATATTTACATGTTTATATTTCCTTTTATTTAGGAAAAATAAATTATTACGGAAATATTGAAATATTGAAGAAAAATTAATTTCAAGATTTTTCAGATTAATTGAAACATCAATATGATCAAAATCGTCTGAAAAGATGTATGAAACTGTGTTATACATAGTTTAAACACTCTCTCGATCATTTTCATTGAAAAGAATAGATTGTTATTTTCATAGAAATTGATGTGCAATCATCAAAACACGTACATTTCAAAGGCGCTTGAAAATTTCAGGCGTACGAAGACATGTTACACCATAAAAACGCAGTTCGTTGTTGATTTTCTATTTACAAAAACATAAAAGATCAATTCTACAATATGTAGTATTAAATTTATGTGTAGAATTTTTTTAAAGTTTCATGTTTGGGTTACGAGCAGTTGTTTTGAAAATCAAATGTGAAACTTATTCATTAGAGATTATGTTTGCTATTTTTTGTAAACATCAATTCAATTCTTGTTTACATTACGTAGTAGTTTCCATGAGTTTCCCAATCGTTTTTTCGTTGATTTAATTGCAGCATTTGTAATGGGATCGATGCATGAGTTTTTGTACCAGCTGCACAATAATTGTGAATAAATGTTCGTAACAACGGAAGAACTTGAAGATATGTTGCACAACAAAGAAAAATTGCGCTTTTTCCATAACACAACAGTTACTAGAATAGTAATATAAACTAATTTGATAAATTTCACAATCAGTAGAAAAATAAGGACAGCAACTTAACGTGCTACTTGGGCCGTGCTGATTAGAATGAATGAAACGTGTTAATTCTCAGATGTTTTATGTACATAGCTAAATAGTTTATTTTACAGCTTTTCCAAAGAAGGGGCTCCCAGTAGTAGATGCCCTTCACCCGAAACATGAAAAGAAACGATGCTGCTGCATTGTCACACTTTTTTGGTGTTGTAACTCATTTATTCTTTTCAAAATAAGAGCCCTATTTTCCTACAGTGTTCCTCTTCAAAACCAATCAAATTGATAAACAGGTTGCATGTTAAACTTGTAGCACATATGGGAATTACACATATGCCTTTCTTTATAGACGTTTTCCTATCCATCGCTACTGCCTCGGCGAAAGTTAAATCGATAAACAGCTTCATCAATCAGAATTGAGTATTGGGAAATGAAAATTTGGTTATGGAACAGATCCATTAACATCGGTTTAATTGTAATATGAACTTGTACTTATCAATTTGTATATTTTTCAAGACAATAAGGTAAGATAGTCCGGAACCGACATCCCTTAGGGACGTCGACTTGAAAAATGTTCAAATAAATTTTTTAAACACTTTCTGGAAAATCTTGGGAATTCGAAATCGAAGCTACACTCAGAAAAATCCTCACTTCAATGCTACGTATGTAATTTTTATCCATATAACTTTCTTGTAATACTTATGTGAGATATAGGTGGCACAGATTGAACTCATGAACTCGTAGTCCCTATTTATATCACGTAATACCTGCGTGACTTTTTTTGTAGATTCTATAGAATAATTTTGTGAAATTTACACGAAGCTCATTCAAATTGTACTGTAAAATTACTTTCATATGCACTTACTTTTTAGCAGAGTTTTACGTAACAGTCACATTATTTTCATTGAATTGTTACTAAATTCTAAATTGAATCTT
The DNA here is from genome assembly GCF_030247185.1 of Malaya genurostris. Classification (NCBI taxonomy): domain Eukaryota; kingdom Metazoa; phylum Arthropoda; class Insecta; order Diptera; family Culicidae; genus Malaya; species Malaya genurostris. The sequence goes on along the minus strand of NC_080571.1, from coordinate 228,326,077 downwards.
CATAATGCATAAAGGTATTAAATTTGGTTTATATTGAATCTCTGGTGAAAAATATCAGAAATACATAATGCATTGTTCTAAGTGTATGATTTAATCCTTTCTCCAGAGCAGTTAAACTGAAGCAAACATTATTCCCTTTAAGAAATGCATCCAGCTGGAACTAGTAGTTTAAAAAGGTTATGTATGTGCTTTCGTTAATTAATTGTTGATGAAACTGATGAGCAATTATTTACCTTAAAATCACTGATGAATGGTATTCATCAAATTCATCAAGGGTCAAAAAAGGATTTGACCTGTGTAGTTTGTGCTAGGTTTTTCAACAGACGCCATATTGCGTTTGCATCCGAGCAAAAATGTACATAACATATGGTTGACATAATGAATTCAAGTAAATACGTCAACGCTGAAAATACTCGGAAAACATAAGACTAGAAACTAAGTCTGTTTTCGAAGAAAATTTGTTTTAGATACAGTTTGCTGCTGATAATCCAGAACGACACAAGCATCAACACAAGTAATTCTCTAACGTATGCACGGGCACGTATAATATTTACCACACAAGTAAGGTCGTATGAATGATGAAAATGCATTTTTGCGAAGTCATGCACCGTTTCAAGGTCACCAGATTGATGCATTCAGGATGTCTGTTTTGCTGCATCTGTTTGATGAAAGTTGATTAAACATTGACACGATGTGCGATTAACAATATTTCCCAAAGATCTAAATGAAATAGAATTTTGTCTCTTTTGAACAATATATGCTTATACATAGCCGATGTTGAAGCTAGAGTCATTTAACATCTGGATGCAGAACAAACGATTTATCTCGGAGCCATGCTACCGAAATAACAATATTGGGTTCTCAAAATAAAGGTCATTTATTGGGCTTTAAAAAAATCGTGAAAAATTTATCTCGATCTCGGACATTTTTTCCAAAACTACTCATCTTATTTTGTACACTTTGTTGGCTAACCGGCCATTTTGTTACACTATTTTTTCATCTCTGTTACTTCATGAATCTACTTCCCAACTTCTGTTCGACAATTGCCCAATATTTCTCAATTGGGTGAAATTGATGGCAAATGGAACTCTAGAAGAAATTCAGCATGTTGGAAACGGCTCACCGACTAAAATTGCAGCACAAGAAAATATTCGGCAAAATTCACCCATTCAACTTTCAGGGAATCAAATAAAAGATATTATTTAATTTTTTGTCGATGGGACGCCTTTTCAAAATTTACCCTTTGAAAGAGTTTTTGATCGTGAATATCTCTTTTTGTATCTAACGAATCAACATAATTTTTGCTACATGTCATCGGAAATATGATCATAATTTTATGATAAAATTTTCAGTTGTGTGACATAATCTCAAACAATTCAAAATTAAACTTTCCTGAAATGTTTGGTATAAACGAGATAACGAGAGGATAATTCATAAGGCGCTGTTGCTGTACAACAAATCATTCGAGGAAAATGTTTCGAGCAGTGCTTAATATCGTAATGAGTTCCACAATTTGGTTCTACTGAAAGGCAGGAATGAATCCCGTACAGCATCCTGATAGTTTCATTCAATGAAATGCAAATCCAAAATGAAATAATCGACATAAAAATTTTATATGCTGCTATTTTTATAGCCGTCTGGACCACCCATTAGTGATAAAGCTACAATCGAAATCACGTGAAAAGAAACCTCTTAACAAAAATTGGATCAGTTTGGATTCTATCGCCACTGCGAGCAGATGTATTGCGTGTCATTTGCAAAGCTAATTTCGCTTCCGACAAGAGCGATTACGTCACAGCTGCCAGTTGTTTGCATTGGTGAAAAAACAACGAAAAGAGGACAACGGTGGAAAGAATCACACAAAATCAGTCGTTCTAATGGCTCTAAAAGTTTCCTAAAGAACTATTAGGATTTCTTCTTCGCAAATCGAAGGTAAAAAACCTCAGTTTAGTGCAAATCTAGAACTGTTTGATTAGATTTGTGCACTTTTCACTGTGTGAATTTCACAGTAATCGAGATGAAGTGAAGCCTTCTTTGTTTTTGCGAAAAATGCGAAAAAGGAAATGCTTGCATAATTCATACAATTGATCAACTAATTGATATTCGGAAGTGTTAAGGAACATGTCGGTTATTTTCATATTCACGACATCCAGTTATGTCTCTGACATTACCCACCCGCCTTTTTAATCTTCGTTTTATTAAATTTCACTACCATACCCAAATGAACGAACCGTCCGCCTAACACTACCTATAGGGGAAAGTATTATAAAGCGCATCTGATGCCCAAAACGCCCACTCTCTTTTTTTTAAGTATTCAGCACATTTCTTAACAAAAGTTTTATCATAAACACTACATTTTCGTAGGATCTTTCTGCAATGTAAGTTTGACAGTTGTCGTTTGATGGAAAATATGGAAAAACTGAAAATATCATTAGGCAGCTTTTCGATGTATCAGAACTAATTGACTCAAGTGGTACGTTCCCCAATAAAACATCTTAGAAACTAACTTTCAGCGGTACTAATATCTCTATTCACAGTTAAAACATGCAGAAAAATAAAGCCATTTCTTTAATATACGAATTTTTCAATTTATAATTTCAAATTTTTCCAATATTAAATTTCAAGTCACTTTACGGACCTTATGCCCCACTCTCGATTCAGCACTATGCTTCGACTAAAAATATTTTTTTATAGATTTATAACGATTATCAAAACAAGATGTAGCATTGGGAGAATCGAAAATATTGCTTTCCGATAGCCCGTTAGCAGCTCGTAGGCATGCGGCGCTGGTCCAACAAGCCAGTTGTCGTATGCTCGAGCCCCGACCTGGGAGGGTTCTTAGTGTCAGTAGGATCGTAGTACTTAGCCATGCAATGATTCTGTACGCTAAGAATTGGCTGCAGAGTCTTTTGAAACAGGGAAGGCCAAATTCCACAGAAGAAACACTTTGCTTTGCTTCCCGGGTGCTATTAGTTGATTACGCAAGTAATTTCTGATGCGAAAAATTGTTTATCTGCTTTTATTCTATATCGACATTCCAAGAAGCCACTGATTTGTTGTGAGGCATATTATACGGCTGCTGGGGCATTATGTCTACGGCAAACGAAAAGACTAAGAATGTGGTCGTTTTTTCTTCCGATCAACAATTAAACGTTCGTTGTAACGATTCGAAACATGAAATACCATAAAAGCTACAATTCCCAGCTTTTTGTCGATCATACGATGAGAAAGATACAGATTTTCAAGGTTCGCGTGCAACCGACTCCATTTTCCCAACGATCGCAAAACTACCTCTGTCACATACACAATGTAAACATTGCGCATTAAACAAGTTCCACCCAAAATTTGAATTGAAACTACCCAACGGATAATGAGTAATACGCTGATAAAAATCCATTGCCGGTACCACGATTAAGAAATTATGAATATCAAGAAACGTGTCTTCTCGTGAGATCATACCTATTATTAGTGATGTTATGAGCAAAATGACTTAAATCATGAAAATGTTTATGAGATTTGCTTACAAAATTATCAGTAATAGGTATAGTCTCATGTGAGATAATGCTTCATGATTTTCATGATTTCTTAATCATGGTACCCGCATTGTATCCATTTAGCCCATTTGAAAGTGATGTAATTTGTGTCCGTAGACCATTTAGCTTTTCTCCGCTGTAGTGAAAGGGGGCCACCACGTTTGGCATAAAGTCGTTTGGCATAATACCGTTTGGCATAACGCTGTTTGGCATAATAGTTATTTGGCATAATGGTTATTTGGCAAAATGGTCATTTGGCATAACAGATGAACATGCTGCTTAATGGAAATTGTTTTTATTCACTGCAATTTTGAAAGGTCTCATGCGGCTACGCCTCATCGTTTTTAATGATCTGCTGTCCGACCTCGCTGCCGCTCGTTCGGACTCAACTTAGGGATAGCTCCTAGCTTTGGGTAATCCAGGCAAACGCCCTCAACTAGACAGAGGTGATTTCTGCGGGAGCGCTCCCCCCCGCAGTGGCCGGCGCTTCCGACGGCGGGTTGCCGGCGCACTCGCGGCCTTCGGCCGTCTTGACCTGAATCATCTATGACGAACAGAAGATTATTCTAGCACTAAGTGAGTTGCTTATATAAAAATGACAGTGTGCTATTTACTACAGATTTTTAAAAATAATAATGCTATTTCACCTAATATTATCGAAATATTCGGACCGACTATAAAATTTACACATTTCGTTCGAGTTTTCCTTGAAAAACATCACTCGATCAAAAAAAAAAAGAAAATTTACATTAGATTAAATTATTGTGAATCCAATTATTATTATGACAAATAACATTATGCCAAATGACCATTATGCCAAATGGTCATAATGCCAAATAACTATTATGCCAAATAACCATTATGCCAAACGATATTATGCCAAATGACCTTATGCCAAACGGGCCGCCCCCCTAGAATTCAGCGTATTCCGTAAGAACTTTTTTGTACAACTTTCAACACCTCTTTGGTCACTAGAATCTATACTTTATGTTTCGTCTTCGACTCGTCAGTACATAACAGTTTATGTTGAACTGTTATGTAACCTAGCAGCTCAACATAAACCGCTAGGCAGACATAAAGTTTCTGCTACTTACAGAACACTTTTTTCAATACTCATTATTTTCGGTTATGTGCCCAATGCACAAAATAGGATAACCCCTAAATGACCTGAATCGGCCAGTTTAAGTCGAAACTCGTTTACGTTCAGCATGACAGTAAAGACACAGACTAACAGACAGGGCACTCAAATTAGATTTTTCAATCATTTTAACGGTCATTTCGAATATTCCTTTATTTGGGACAGTACTCACATGTGTCATGATGGCGCCACGTTACCCTATCAAAAACATCCTGTCTGTCATCTAGACTGTGTTTATTTTTTCATTTACCAATAGAGTTGCCATTCATACAGAATTACCTGTAATTTATTGATTTGTATACGCCCATGCGAATTTCATACAGGATACAGATTTAATACATATTGCCAAAACTATATACATAATTGTGCCTACTTCTCATCCTTCAACGCAATACAAAATCGAACCCGTTTTGTTACAATATTTACTTGCTTCTGGTCTGCCGTCACTTAATTTCGGGTGAAAATTACCAACACAATAAAAAATAATCTAGATGAGCAACGTTGAGTCAAATAAATGGTTACCTTCCAATATCGCGAAAAAGTTAAATATATTATCAACGTAATCCAATAATTTGTTGTGACGATTCATTTTCAAATATTTTGATGAAATCAGGTATCCCTGCAAGCAGCTGATCGGTGTTGACAAACGAGGGGAAACCAACTAGTAAAAAAACTTTTACCTAACACAAGGGGTGTACAGATAGTAAATAGTTCGCGCAGTACAATATAGGTGGAACTAGTGCATCACGAAAAATTATTTTTATAAGAATTTACTCATACTGTCATGTCTGTTAGTCTGTGGTAAAGACGTTGCACTTCGGTGCAAATAAAAAAAAGTGTTCTGTAAGTAGCAGAAACTTTATGTTTGCCTAGCGGTTTATGTTGAGCTGCTAGGTTACATAACAGTTCAACATAAACTGTTATGTACTGACGAGTCGAAGACGAAACATAAAGTATAGAAATCGGTTATGTGACCAATGCACAAAATAGGATAACCCCTAAATGACCACTAGAATCTGTTTCAGTATCATGTTTTGTTACTTACTGTGCCGAATTCCTTTTCGCAGATAAATCCCAAGTAGCATGTTAAGTTGCTGTCCTGCATTTTTCTACTGATTGTGCAATTTATCAAATTAGTTTGTATTACGATTCTAGTAACTGTTGTGTTCTGTAAAAAGCGCATTTTTGTTGTGTTGTGCAACATAGCTTCAAGTTTTTCGGTTAATACGAATATTTATTCACAACGATTATGCAACTGATACAAAATCTCATACGTCGATCCCATCACAAAGGCAGTAATAAAATCAGTGAAAAATAACTGTGAAACTCGTGAAAATTACTACAAGAACAAGAAATGAAATGACGTTTACAAAAACATAACAAACTTAATATCTAATGAATAGGTTTCACATTTGATTTTCAATACAACTGCTCTTAATACAAAGATAGATCTTGAGAAATAATCTGCACATGAAAAATCGACAACGAACTGCATTTTTATTATATTCGTACGCCCGAAATTTTCAAGCGCCTTTGAATTAACGTGTTTTGATTATTGTACTCCAACTTGCGTTCGTTTCAAACAGATAAATCTTGCACAACATTTTTGTTAGTTTTGAATTTTATATCATTGTTTTTTCTAAAACTGAAGAAAACTGCACACACTGACTAGAGACGGTCGGGTATAGAAATTCTTATACCCGAACCCGACCCGTACCCGAGTGATCAGCAAAAAAATTTACCCGTACCCGACCCGTACCCGATTAAAAATTTAAAAAATTACCCGTACCCGATTAAAAATTACCTGTACCCGTACCCGACCCGAATGAGTAGTAAAAATTTTACCAAAATTCAGGATGGAAAACATAAAGTGTGTTTTAGATAGCGAGCCGTATCAGGCTCTAGTTGGTAAGTAAAATACATTAAAATGCTTGTTTACATTTAAACATATAAATACACTGTGAAACAGGAATAGATTTCCAATGTCTTTGGTACTTTATACTCATTTACAAATATCAACAAAAGGAGGTAATATCTACTCAAATTTTTCGAGAAGCATATTTACCCAAAATGTCGTAATACCCGTTGTATTCAATTTTGGGTAGGTATGGTTTTTACGAAACAGTGCGACTTTTGATTCTATTCTTTAGAACTACAAGTAAGCGAGCTCATTATCTTGACACACAAATAAAAATTCACATTCGAATCACTTGAAAAATCACGTAAAATGGTTCCAAATGTCAAATTGAATATTATACGTGACGAAATTGAATGTTATGCGAACATCCCCTAAAATGAATAGAGTATCATCTGTTTGTTTACGTGAATTGACCAAACATCAAATTATGTACGTGTATTCCCGGTGTGAAAAATTCAATTTTGAAAATGGTGAACAGTGTAAGTAGTTTGAACATTCATGAGAAATTTTGTTTGGTTACAATTTTTTAGTCTTATTAAATATGTTACAAAAAAGTAGGATGGAAAATATTCACATAACTTTTCACGTAACTATGATTGATTGGTTTTTTTAAATGAAGAAAGGAAATGTTTTTTTCTGGAAAAAGATGCCAGTTGTCAGGTTTGGTCCTAGGCGCGAATGTCAAAACCCCTTGAATCAAATTTTTTTTTATTCAATATTATAATACAATTTTAGCGCACACTGCTTAAGCTCTAAGATGCCAAGGGTATTTACTAATCTTAATTACGACTAACTTAAAACTAGAATAATATCATTATGTAATGTAGCGGTAGCGGATTCTCGAGAATTCAGCTTTCAGCTGGCGATCGGTAGTGGCCGGTGGATTGAATATTACATGAGGGTCTTTCATATGGCGTTGACGAATATCCATGACTTGAATCAAATTGTTTATTTTTCGGAAGAACTGTTTTGCAATAAAAAATTCTCGTCAACGTGTAAACATATTAATGGGAAGTACAAATGGTCGGGTAATCGATCAGAAAAAAAATTACCCGTACCCGAGTGAGCAGTAAATTTTTTTACCCATACCCGACCCGTACCCGATTGAAAATAAAAAAAATTACCCGTACCCGACCAAAAACCCGTCGGATACGGGTACTTTTCGGGTTTCGGTTAAAATACTCGAGACCCGACCATCTCTAACACTGACCTAAAAATTCATGAGTTTTGCTTTGCGGAGAGCATCATTTCGCTAATTTTTCTTCCACAAGAGATTTACAGCAATTTCGACTTATATTGTGTCCAATTATGACAGCCGTTTGGATTTTTTTGATAAGTTGCACAATTGCTATAGTTACTCCGGTTTTACATGACGATTTTTGCAGAACTTCTATAACTGCTAGTGAAACATGAACATGTGAGCAGGCCCGTACCCAGAATTTCGTTTCGGGAGGGGCCCAAAGATAAAAATATAACGGTACTGAAGATTGCTTATGTACCTAATTCTCGGTGTGCCTTTTACGGGTGTTTCTAACAGACACTTTAAACTTTTCCACTGGAACTGTTCTTATATTACATTTCTTTACGTTTACTGTCTTGTTATCTCTGTAACACATATCTGAGACCTTCTAAATCATTATATATCTATTTTCGATTTCCCGAGGGGCCAGGGCCCCTCGGGCCTCCCTCTGGGTACGTGACTGCATGTGAGTGATTTTCAGAACAATTGCTTTAGATGTACTTAAAATTATTCTACAGTGATTTTTTCGGTAGTATTGTGGAACTTAACCGTGATATGTTGCACAACCGATTTTAATATACATATCGAACATAAATAACAATTCTATAACAATTGAAGAACATTCTATAAATTACATTTGCTACTTGGGTTCCTTTTGATGATGCTTTGGATGGCATTGATTTTCTTGGGGACATCATAATCCGACAGTGCTGGGTTTTCCCTAACCGTTCTCAACACCATCAAATACAGATTACGATTCCTAGTCCCACTACTATGCTTACTGTGATCCTGCCGATCGGACTCACGGAAATGCGAAACTGATTACGTAGGATTTTCAAAGCGGGTGTCCAAAATGAATTTTCGATTCGTGGCTTCCATCAAGTGTAGCTGGTATGAAACAAAATGAATCGTGATAAGATTTTGACAACTGAAAGAGGAAAAAATTCAAATCAAACTGCTCTCTAAACGTTCCAGATATGACAACTAGCAGCGTTAGGAGCGACTATGAGTAAAATGAGCAGTGTGACCAGATATGTCACGTTGTTTTTATTATATTTATTATATGTTGATTAATATTTGATAATTCTTAAAAACCTATTGCCAAGATGGGCACTAATTAGAATCAGTACTACGTGAATCAAAGACGGTTTTCTCAACCCATCGTCAAATCAATAAACGTTACACACATCTATTATATATCTGATATAAAGTGTATTCAATGTATAATGTGTCTATGATAATACAATTTTATAACACTTCTAAATATAATCTTTATCTTGATAACTGTACGAGGAATGTTTAATTCAAAGTGAGACAAACACAAAATAGATTTTTTAATAAAACAGATTGAATTCCGTAGTTGATAGGACTCTGTAGAATATGTCAACAGATCAACTAATTACAAGCAGATCGTACAGATTAACTTATTTTATTATCCCAATAAAGAATAAACGAAAGTAGGCGTATTGTGTAATTGATGTGGTGCGGCTGTATATTACCAACCGTTTGGAAGTCGTAGGATGCTGTATACTTAATCTCACCACCGCCGACGACTGACCATTCCATCTGGTCTACATCCAGTTGATCTTACGATCTCAATCCGGCTCACTTACGCTGTATCCTTGGCCCCGCACACGACTCGGTCAGACCGGGTCGCCTGGCTGTCCTTCGCAGATTGTATCGCAGTACAGTAAACAGATCCCAGGACGTGATTCATTCGAGTACGAAACAAACAGACTCTCATTTCGACAAATACCATGCAACCACATTGACGCGGGGGAGATTCATTACACCATAAACAATGCGTCTGGTTAATCATTCGCAGTTTGGCACAAAAAGCAGTTTCATGCTCATTTGAACTGCACAATTGTTCTTACGACATCATATATTAAATTAGTTATTGTTATTCATCTCACGTTTCAATTCCTCTTGATGGAACTGCATTTTCAGATAGCTATTGTAGAGAATCATCGTTTGTTAAAATGAATTAAAACACCCCAAAGTCTGAAAACTGATATCGATGAGAAGATTCGTTTCGTGATAAACATTCATCTCTTGTCAATGGCAACCAAGCGTATAGGAATTATGTTACCGTTTGCAATTTGCTGAGTTCAATACTGGAAAGTTCAAGCCCATGAATCATGTCTGCTCTTCCGAAACACGCTTTCATCGACGATATCTTCACGTAGCACGTAGACTGTGATAATTACCCTTGCAAGGTTTTCTGTTTCTTCTCTCTCTCTTTTTGCTGGCCCGGCTCAACGCACCGCACGTAAATTTATATGTCCTACGGAGAAAAACGTCATTTTTAATTTGGATTTGAGAAAGGAAGAACATAAAAAAGTTAAAATTAAATCCTCGCTAGCCATAAAACCCGTCTCTATGCGACATTCGCCAGTCCAGTCAAGTCAACGGAGTATGAACCGCCCAGAGTGTCAGTTTATATTAGAAGCTGTAGTTTCTGTAACAAAAAAAACTTGAGGACCGGAAACAAAGATGGGTATTCATTACAGCTCAGGACAAGAACTACCCAAGTTATGTAAAAGTTATGTTCCAATTACGTATCCTAAAACTATTGCATTCAGCCTTCGCTTCTGATACGAACTCTTCGTGCTTCATTCTTTTTTGGTTGGAATTATTTCTTCACGGTCCATAGACTGTCGACAGATAAATTGTGCTAGTATCATTGGAAACGAGTGTGCCGATTCCCGAACATTGTCATACTGCGTGGGTGGATTAACTAGACGATGTCTCTGGTAGCGCTGACACTGGTCACTGACAGGAACGTACACACTCGGTGGATACTAATCAAACAAATCGTTCATCATATCTGCGCCATGTTGGCGCAGTCCAATTCGTCCCACCATTAATTACGGAAGTGGTTTCGCCAATAATTGGTTTGGGTGAAATATGTTCGGTGTTGTTCAGCTCACGTGTAAGCTGCTCATAGGAATAAATTTAGGTTCAGTTGAAAGGAAATATATTGTGTGTTTGTAAACCTATGGCGTGTGTTGTTTGAACATTTTGATCAACATCAACATATCAACATTGCATGACGTAAATTCTAGTGAACTTTGATGAGTTAAAAAAAAAAACTTTGATAATTAGTTGGAGCAGCACGGTTTATTTGTCATAGCAATTGAAAAATCGCCTTCCTTTACGTAAATGAAGAGCTCTGTAGTCGAATTTGTTGTCCTTCAATCGAAGCATTTGGTGTCAGTTCCTATTTGATCGCACAAATATCGATGCTAAATTTAGTTCATTAGCTATTAATGAAGGTTATTATTGATCAAACTTAGATTTGTATCGTAGACATTCGCTGGATTATAACGTACTTAAAGGCCTTTTTACCTAATGTCTTTGTATTCTTGGTTATTTAGGGGTTTGGCTAAAAGCCGTTTTCTGCTTTGGGCACATAACCGATTTCAGTATTCTTTACGTTTCGTCTTCGACTCGTCATTGTATAACAGTTCAAATTGAACTGCTTAGTGCAAAAACTTAGACAGTTCAATTTGAACCGCTACGCAGACGTATTTGTATTCTTGTTTTCTCATGAGCATGAAAATTGGGGTTAAGGGGGTCTATCTGTGTGACGGCGGTATTTCGAACGCTATTTCGAGACATTGTTGTTAATATGATAGTAAATTTTTCCAATATTTTAATCCAAAAACTTGTTTTCATTAAGGAACTGGTTATCTGAAACACAGAGTAAAAAAATCCTACTAACGTAGGATTTTGAATTATTTAAAAATTAATGAAAAGTCATTTTTATGATTGTTTTTTCGATGTACACGAAGGTCTTATTTACGCGGTTTTTTCCTTTCTCATATAGAAAGGCTATGTAATCCTGATGAAACCTGATTTTTGAACGGAGACCCGGGGAGCCGAGTGTCAAATACCATTCGACTCAGTTCGTCGAGATCACAAAATGTCTGTGTGTGTGGATGCATGTATGTGTGTATGTGACAAATAATGTTACTCGATTTTCTCAGAGATGGCGGAACCGATTTTCACAAACTCAGATTCAAATGAAAGGTCTTCTGGTTCCATATAATGCTATTAAATTTTATCCCGATCCGACTTCCGGTTCCGGAATTACAGGATGATATGCACCAAAAAAAAAAGAAAATAAATAGTCACACACGATTCTCAGATATGACTAAACCAATTTTTACAAATCTAGATTCAAAGAAAGGTCTTGTCGCTTCATACAATTTTCCTGAATTTCATTTGGATCCGACTTTCTCGGAAATTTATTAACCGATTTTCACAAATTAAGAAGCAAATGGAAGGTCGTGAATTTTTTTAAAAAGTCCCCGAAAAGTTTATTCAGATCCGACTTTCAGTTCCGGTATTACAAAGCGATTAGTGAAAATTTTTTAAATTTCATGAGTATTTTTTCACAAGCGATGGCGAAACGAGTAGCACATTTTTACAAAACTTACTGGTAAATTCATCTAGTGAGCAGCTCTTGTTAGTTAGTGAATATATAAAACTACTTTGGGACTACTAGTCCCCGGTTTTCGCTTCCGAAAGCACCGATAATAGTGAAGAAAAGGTCCAAAAACGGAACTCACTTCGATTTCTCAGCAACGGTTAAACCAATTTTCACGAATCATGATTCCAATTAAAGCTCTTAAAGTTGTCTCAAAATATACTGTTCATTTTCATCCAGATCCGATTTTCGGTTCCGAAATTATAGGGCGATGAGTGTCAAAACATTCAAATCGTCATTCAAAATGACGATGCAAAACTTGTACGCGTCGGTACGTACTGGTATTAAAGAAAAAGAAAACTCCACCGGCTTTGATCCGTTCGCAGCGTGCTTTGTTAAATTTCGTATAGTGTGCAGGGTTGTCACATTTAAATCAATATTTTTCAGGTGAAAAAATGAAAATTTGTGAATCATTTATTCAATTTGTACCTACTTGTTAGTGTTATTACAAAAACGATGCTTTTCTATAAAAGTACACATTGTTTTTCTCATATAGTAAGTTTATGCAATCAATTGAAAAAATGACTAGCTTGGCAAAGTGTTCTATACAGAGATGCCAGATATTTTCATAGGAAATCTGTATTACTCTCTATAAAAAATCTTTATTTATCTGTATTCACTAATAAAATAAATTTCAACAATAAAATGATGTTAAAAGATGTTATTCCAACACATTATGGCTGTAGAATGGTAAATTCAATGAGACCAAGACTTTGCTTCTCGTCACTGCAATCAAATACTAATAGATTGTTCATACGAAAAAGTTTTTATTTTACTTCTTGGGAAACTCGTATTAAATTTAGAAAATCTGTATCAAATCTGTATTCTGTATGCGTATGTAAAAATCTGTATAATACAGATAAATCTGTATAGATGGCGTCTCTGGTTCTATATCATTCGACACAGTTCATCGAGTTGAGCAATGTATGTGTGCGTGTATGTGTGTGAGTATGTGTCAAATAATTTCACTAATAAAATAAAAAAATCTCATAGTCCCACAGGTTGCTAGTGAATTTCATTATGCTTTCATAAGGTACACACAGAGAAATAGAACATATTAGATTCTAATATATTGAGTCTTCAAGTCAACTTCAAACAATTGTTTGAATCAAATAAAACTGTTTTTGAATTAAAATTTTATTCAAATAAAATTCTTTTTGAATAAAATTTAGTGTGGAATGCATATTAGATTCAAATATATTAAGATATGGATTCCAATTTCAAAATTTTATTAACTCAATTAAAAAATTTATTTGATTCAAATGCTTGTTACAGTACATTAAATGTATTTGAATCAAATATGTCGTAGTATGGATTAAAAAAAATGTTTGACTCTAGAATTAAACTGAATCAAATATACTGAGTCTTAGCTTCAAATTCATGGATGTTGGTTAAAACTTTTCGTCCTTGAATCAAATGCCAGAGATTATTGATTCTAAAATATTTTCATTGAATCAAACATTTGTATTAGTTGAATTTTGTGATATTTAACACAAATATTGCTGAGATATCATTTTGTTACATTATTCAAACGGAAAACGTCGTTCGAGGTAATAATACTTTCGAAGCAGTTGACGAATTTAAACTATCTGCACTGTTGAGATCGTTCGAACTGTATGATACCATAGTGAGTGCTTTCATAGGATTGGTAGGTTATGAATTATGTATGCACAGAGAACTTACAGTTGTATTCATTCCAGAGAACGGTTTCACAGTAGAGCTTCTGAAAATTATTGAACGAAAGGAAGCAGAGGAGTCAATACCGCCCGCAATCGTACTTAGTTGAGCGCACAAAATGCATTCAATAATAAATTAAAATTTAATTTACAACAATTAGTCAAAAATTCTTTTTAAATAACAGTTTATTGAATTGAAAAAAATACATCATTAAATCTATACACAAGCGCTGATTCAAAATGAAATATCTTTGAATTCAAGGTGTAACATATTAGAATTTTAAATAAATTATTCTGCGTGTCAAGTGTGTTTGAAATTGCACTTGACCGGGAATATTCCGGATATTCAAAGATCTTTTTTTGTCCACTGTAGCGTAAGGTTATCATAAATGAAACCAGATGAATTTTTCTGAAGTGAATACAACTTTGGGAAAATTCTCACACTGCGTGCTGTCTCGAGTGTCCACTAAATCATGCATACGTTAGTTTGCATTCATTGTGAAACCACCTGCCATCATTCATTGGCAATGGTTAAACCACAACCTTTTTTTTTTTTCATTTTTTTTTTTTTTTTTAAATAACTATTTATTGGAATATGAGTTAAAATTAAATTATTAAGATTTAAATTGGGTGTTCAGCCACAAGTGGTGACTTTTCAGCCCTGTTATATATATATATGATTTGGTTATTACCATGAAGACATCATTTGCTTCCGCAATTCTGAGATTTTTGTGTAGGGAAAATTCTAAACCTACTTGTATTGTGTAATGGGGAAAAGTAACTTATATACTAACTTACTAACTAATACAGAGAGCGAATCGATTCAATTGAAGATTGCATCGATTTTTGTCGGAATTTGCTTATAATATTATGTGACATTACATCTAATGGTTCTATATTTGTGAGTCTGTGTAACTCATTTGTTAAACCACAACCTATCTTCTAGTTGCACGTGACGTATGGGTGTTCCTCCCTATAGCTATGCGGTTCCATGTGACACTCAACATGTCGTTACGTACTAATGCTCTCAGGGGTGTTGTGCTCTCTTGTTCTTATCCTGTCATAGAAACTTGATTCGGATGGGTTTTCAGTGAAATACAGCTAGTCAAATTATATAAATACAGAATTCTGGATTCCACTGCATTGGTTATAACTTTCTGTTGCGTGGTACTGACTGCTGTTGGCAAATATAATTGTGCGAAACTTGAATACTACGAAGAGAAATAGGGTAAATGTACATCAGAAGAGAAATCCGGCATCATTAGAAGGAACGGCAAAGAGCGTAAAATTTTTGCCGTTTTTTCTCTAATGATGGCGGATTTCGCTTCTGATGTCTATTTACCCTATCATGTTGCTCAGATAAGAACCGTATCATGATGGAATGAATTGGATGGTTCTTAATATAATGGTGATGTGATTTCCCAGTCAAGAAAAAACTTAAACTGATGTGATGTGAATATGCGAGTCCTGATTTGCGGCACATATGCTATCTATATGTGTCGTACTTGCAGCACTGGTGCACCAGTATAGCATTGGCTGGGGCTTTGAATGAAACAGGCTAAACTGTAGTTGTATCTACATACACACACACACACACACACACACACACACACACACACACACACACACACACACACACACACACACACACACACACACACACACACACACACACACACGAAATAGTTTCATTTCCTCTCCTGGATTTTCTATCCGATTGCCAGGTTGAGTTGAAAGGACACCATTCCCCATTCCACTAATTTGAAATGATGAAGTGCTTCAAAAGTTTCTCTTTTGTGGTTTTCCCACATCGTTCTGGTTAGTATTGGTATTTAACTGACTAATTTTTGTTGTATCATCATTTCGTAGGACAGTGGTGCAAATGGATGCAAATAGTTGATTGCAAGTATAAGCTTATCAAATCTCAGCTCATCTGTCCGTTAGTTGTTGTCTAAAACATTAAATACCATGATGAAATTACTGGAAATTTTTATTTGAAGCGGCAAGCCAAGCCAATCATATCAAATTACCATGTGCTTACATTCGACTTTCAGTGCAGTGGAACCGCATGGTAGTCAGTAGTACTGTGATGCTTTGCACAACTATCTGAGCTAAAATTCTTTGCCCATAAAAAGTATTACTCAAATCGTTCCCAATTTGTACGCACGAGTTTCACTGTGCCAAACCATAGAGTATTCTGTATCCCTCGCATGGGATACACAGCATTACAAAAGACAAAAGCAGAAGTAAATATATAGGCCTTCCGAGCCTACTCTTTAGCAAGCTTTAGCTTTAGTTCATTCAGCCACCAGCAACGGGTGGAGCTAAAATAGTCCGGAGAATAATTGAAGTAAAAATAGACCCATAAGTAGAGTCTATTTTTAGCTTAAGTTGGTACTACACGAATCGATAGGATTTTATTTCTAGCGTCCAACAGATGTCCTGATTGCCTCTTTTACTGCAGCTAGTGTACCGTATTTCCCATTATACTGCTACCATATGCAAAGGAAACGCGTGGGGCTTTGATTTCACTTACCTTTCCACTAAGTGCTGCTTTATGGTATTTTATTGTGGTGGAAATTTTATTGCAATTTAATGGACTTTCAAAAGGAAATAACCCTTTGCAAAGCCGCAAAAACGACCGTGGGCGTGGATGGTCAATGGTGTTGTCGACTCGAATGCACCATTCCACCACCAGCGGCACAGTAATTCGTTGCTTGATTGATTTTCGCACGGAACTGTGATACGTTGCGAAACGCTGTTTGAATATGATGGAAGAGCTTGTCTCTGAGTAAGTGCCAACCAGATTGAACACGATTTTTTTGTCTGCTGTTCTGTGTAGTATTTTTTGTGCGTGATGTACATTTTAATTATTACATCAAAGCTAAGGTTAGTTGGAATTAAACCATAAATCGGCTTTACATTTGCATTGATGGGTGACAAGAATAAAGTTAGAGAGGTAAAACTGGAAAATCATCTTCAAAATTGAAGTTTAAAATTGACATCATCATGTTCTGGCAAAACAAATTATATATGATTTCGCTTTCGTTTCGCATCAACTGAACGTCTACTTAGCAGTGTAAATTGAACTGCTGAGTTTCATTAGCAGTACAATATACACTGCTAATGTACTGATGAGTTGAAGCTAAAATGTGAAAACAATTATCGTTTGTTCATTGTGCATGCGACAGATGAAGGTTCTGATTTTCCAATGATAAGTCTACTTGTTATTGCGAATTTATAAAGCTATGCGTTTTTTATGCGAATTTTTTAAGTAATGCGGAGATTTTTATGCCAATTTTCAAGATTTTGTGTTTTTCTTGTTTCGTCTTAGAAATGCACAAAACATCGAGACCTAGTGTTATCTCGAAAACAAATTTCATGTCGACTGGGATTTATAATGAACAAAATTTTTTTCGAAATAACACCAGATTTCGATGTTTCTTGAAGTCTTGAGTTATTAGGTTATTTTTTATGCAAATTTTCAAAACAAATCTTTTTCAAAAAAAAATATTTGTTCGAGTTAACACCAGACCTCGACTTCCCTATCGAAAGAAAATAGATAATACATACCTTATTATAAGCTTAAGGTGATATTCGCGGGGTTGAACTAAGAGCTAGAATAGCTAAACAAAATACTTGGAATTGTTACCCATGAAATATTTACAATACCAAAACAAAATCACAGCAACATTGAAATGTAGAATACAGTTACTAAACATAAAATAAATTTGAATTATCTTCGAGGGAATTCGATTGACGGTTCTGAAAACCATATTTCTTATTTATTTATTTATTTAATTATTATCACCGTTATGTCCATCGGATATAAAAATCTAAATGGACTAGGATGGGAAAAAGCCTATTTGAGTAGCCAATCAAATGGGCGCAAAAACCATCATCTTTTGAAACTAAAATATGAATAACAATAAAGTTTTAAGTTTTAAGATTGCATCAAAGCAATTGCATAGGTTAACGTCGCAATACCCATGAGCGAATATATGAACACAGAAAAATGTTTGTCTGTAGGACTCAATCGACTTTCACCACTTTGTAACATTCAGCCAACACCTCAAAGCAGTATTGGAAATCTCCAGTAATTTTCATTCTCGTTTTTCCGAATAATATAAGCTTCACAGATGTCTGCAAACAAGTCCGTGAGACATCAACATCAATGTGGAATCCGGTAGAAAATGGTTAATATTAATGTGCCACTTAATGTGCCGTACGAGCCCTTCAACGTAACCCGGAACTGTTTTCTGGCAAAAAAGCAGATGAATATTAGTATACATGCTTCACGGCGTGTGATATTTATGCATATACCTGCTATATAAACTATATCGCTCTTGAGGAAGCGTGAGCCGTGTATTTATAGAAATATGAGTTAAAATTAAATTATTAGGATTTAAATTGGGTGTTCAGCCACAAGTGGTAACTTTTCAGCCCTATTATAAACATGATTTGGTTATTACCATTAAAACATCATTTGCACAGAATGTAATTCATTTCTCTTTTGTTGCCGAAACTTCCAGAATTCATCGTCAATTGAATAACCGTACCTAGTCACTTGAAGTTTTGCTTGCTCAGTTTCTAGTGCCAAGTAGTCTACCTGTTTCACTATCTTCCTTGTTTTCACTGTAGGTAGTGAGCAAGTGCGAATAAATAGGCATAAACATTAACTCGATAACACAAAACTCTCTCCGACCATAATGATAAATAGAGGGAAAAAAACTAAAGAGCTGACCATCGATTCATGTTTATTTTATAATTGATATTTTAGTTGCATGACTGTTTTACCTTTCATCTATTATCTTGAACCAATTTGAATGTTTACATGAACCTCACTTGAAGGCCGCTCTCTCATTCAATTGTAAGAGATATTTTGTTACTGCAAGAGATAAACTGAGGGTGGTGAAACTAAGCTTCGGTAGAAAGAGAAACGAATGCAGGACGGGATGCTGCCCATTCGGTGCGACTGCGAAGGGTGTGTGTTAGAATGCATGCGAAGTTTACTGCAGTAGAGTGTTCGTCAGTGTGTGCACACATTCGATTACGATAGAATTTAATGAAGTTTCACAGCACTGATGAGGACATGGATTTTTCATAGCTCTCAACAAGTTTTAGTAATACGCAGTGAAAATTAAAGGAAAAAATATTCCATGCTGGATATTGATTACAAGACTAATTTTTTTTATCCTGCTGGTTGATTTACTATCACGCATAATTTCGATTAAACCCATTTAAACAGTATTCACCAGGAATTTGATTCTTCTATGAACTAAACAAAACAACAAACAAAAGTGAAGGAGTTAGTTTCTCTCGTACAGCCAGCAATAAAGCGCTTGTTTGTTCGCAGTATTTACTGAGATCGTCAGATCGCTAATCCTGCGCTCCTGCTACTTTTATTTACTGGACACGAATTAAATAAATTCTATGCAACAGTTTTCGTGTCAGAAAGTTAACATCCTTAACACCAGTTAACATTCTACATTCAATCCAGCCTCGTGAAGATAGTTGCTTGCTATGAATTATTTTGTGAGAGGTACGTCGTTCACGAGAAAGAAAATTATATTCACGGCTTTTGTGTTTCATGAAGACTCTAATATACATGGAATATAATTGCTTCCACTAGCGTTTTGTTTGTTTGGTTCTTTATGGCTGTTGAAGCATCCACTTTGTGAGCGGTGGAATTGTTCGTTCACATGGAAACTATATGTTCTTTCACCGGTGAATGAATATTCCAAGCCCTGATGTTGAGTGAATGACACAATGAAATAAAACGATGAATAACTATTATATTAAGTTTGTGCAAATTATAATCCCAAAATTAAATGAATATCACACAAAATTTCAGGTTCTCTTGTATTTTCACTAAATTCACTAAAAATGTCTATAACTTATCTAAAAATTTTCAACATTTTATAACAATTTAGTAAATTCGGTTGGACATCATCTGTATTGAAATAGAAATCTAAAAATCGAAGTATTGACACAGAGGTTCCCAGGATACATAATTAAAATCGTTTTCATAACTCAATAAAATGACAATGAAACGAATACCAACAATAACCTAACGGCATGATTGTTTTTTGTTTATGTTTTCATATATGTTCAATCCAGAGCTACCAAATATCTAGTTATGGTGGACTTTCAGTGTCATTCTAGTTTCGGCGAAAAAACTTGGTCACTTCTGATTTTATTGAAAATGGGTTGGCTCCCGGGGCAAAATAAGAGATTTGCCGATTTGCCCCCCAATCGTTGGTTTAGCTGAACTTTATCTTCTGAAAGATGAGCAAAAAAAAGGTGACCTTAATAAGTATCAAAAATGCAGTCTCAAACATTTACCATTCGGATAGCAATTCGCACTAAATCTAAATCACACAAACTCATCTCAGTGCGGTGTAAGGGATAATATTTTAAATAGTTGAAATACGAACGTATATTTCGACTGCCGAACTTCTTACGACAGATATTGGAAATCTATTGAAGCTCGAGCATTGTTACACAGGGAGTGGATTGAATTTAATCAGCCACAATTGAAAGGGACTTTCTAAAATATTTTTTTTTGTCTTGAACTTTGAATGATTTTATGTATGTAACATTTCAATAGCAGTTAAAAGAGTAACCGTTATTTTTTATTTGTTTTCTCTTTCCAGGTATGCACCTTGACGAATCAGCTGATAGAGTTTATTTAGTGAACGATGTTGAAACTGATGAGAAAAAATAAGAAATGAATTTGTCAGAAGTGGATAAATCGTTGTAGCGAAAAACGGCCAAAAATTATGCCTAAAATTTTCCACTATAACCTTGCAACATAAATCAAAATTGACATTTTTGCATTCAATACCGTCAGAAATGATGCATTGGTCGAGTAAATGAAGTGATTCGTTATCCTTCATTGAATTTCCCAGCGCTCGCAACCTCCTTCGTACGATGCCTCACTTGGTGTCTGTGGCGGTCCGCTGCGATCTCTATTTACCGCACTTCGAACGTGTGAGTGGCTTCTTGGGGGCATTCGAATGGGGGTGATTGCCTTTTGTGATGCGGAAAAAGTCGTTCATGAATTCGAGCACTTTTTTTTTATTTTTTCATTTCGCTATGAGCGGGTTCCGATGCGTGGGATTTTCCTACAAGGTGTGAGGGAGAAAATTATTGATTTTGTGCTATTTTTAGAAGCCACTGGTCCATTTGATCTGAGCCTAGATGAACCGAGTGTTTCACCCGAATAGAGCAAGATTGATACTCGCGAAGTGGATTTAGATTGAAGTCTATCGAAATCGCAGCTGCTACCATCAACCGGACATGTCATTTGCTGGCGTTGCGAGTACCGACGCAGTCCTCAAACGGAAGACTAGTTATCTCATCAGTTCCGGTTGTAATTAATAAAGGCGTGAACGGTGATAAACGTAAATTTGTTACTGCATCGGAAACCTGGCATTTAAACTGAGACTGAGTACCTTTTTGAAACGTGATTCCAATTGGCACATATTTTTAAGATTTTGTACTATTTGGACTTAAACAAAAAAAAATCGTAATGATGTAACAATTTGAATGAACCGTATTAAATCCAGTTTATATACCTGTGATTTTATTCCCATTAATAAAATTTGAGTCTCGAGCAGATAATGATCTCAGTTAATAAATTAGCAACTAATTAATTGGCTTTGCATTTCGACCCAAAGTTGGGTTAAACATAACATTTTCCTAGCCGTTTATATTTAACTGTAGTGCTACACTAGTAGTTCATTATTTGGTATATTTAATTTGCGCTAAATATTGTAATAAAACACAACATGACATTTCAAAGCTAGATATCAGTACTTGATTTATATGCGGGTGAAATTGATGTTTCATGTTACTCGAGTTGTACTTAGTTCATTAGTATTAAATATCGATTTTTGTCAATTTTTTTGTTTCTTATAGGCTAGATTACGGTTTACGTCAAAGCTTAAATTAATTCGAATCCCAATCCTCAACCAAACCGGAACCATTCTTGTTATTTATGACAAAGCAGGCTAATTTACAACCATTGAACTTCTAACTTCGGTTGTGAGCAAGAAGACATCGTTTAAATTTATCATCCATGTCAAAAGAATTAATCCCGCTAGAAACGAAGCTCATTATTCACCACAGCTACTTGTGGACTCGCTATCTCACCAACAACGCATAAAATACGGTACATTATTTATTCGACGTAGTTGTCGCTGGTGTTGGGAAGCCTTGGCACCAAGTGGAACTTTCAACTGAAAAGGTCAAATGCATAATAACGAAGCCTTTACAGTCTCGTCCTGGATTTGTTTGATCTTTCATTCGTTTAATTTTTTTTCAAAACTCTCCAGTGTCTGCCAAACGAAAGCTAAAGAAAGCAATAATTATGACTCACAATGATACTGATTCCCATTTGTTTCGCTGTAATGACTTCTATCCAAACTTCGGCAGGTATCTCCGGAATCAACAGAAATGCTCAACCGATATACCTGACCCGAGCAAAATATGCTCCGCATGTTTCCATGGCACAGCGGAAGGGTTTAATTTAATTTAAGCTCTTAACCACGGCTACCATCGACATGCAGGCGTGAGCAGATCCTCCCAAACGGAATCTATTTTGGGAAAAGGTGTCTCACTCGCACCTGGTACGGGATTGACTGGGTGACATTTAGCATCATCATTCAGCATTAGATGATGATAAATTTGCTACCCATATCGAAACTGGAAATACAACCCACCGAATGACGGCACTCAGCATCAAACATTTCGGCCCAAGGGTATCTGTTTGGTTCAATTTGAAACGACTTCATAAAACCCAGTCGTCAAACATACTGTGATGATGTACGGAGTATAATATTTGATACATTTGTAGCCCTGGGTTATCGTTGCGAGCATAGATTCAGCACAACAACAATTGTTTGAGTCGGAAACATACGAACATGATTGATTTATTCGGATGATGAAGTTTTTGATTATTTTTTGACGGAGTTGATCTGAACTGCACGACGTGAAAGACGATTCTCCCCACTACGTTATGGTCATTTTCTTGGTGGGATATTTAAAGCACATTAGAACATCCTTAAATTTTCTACTAGCACTAGTACTAGCTATAAGAAGTATTGGAAAATAATGAATTCATAGCTGAAAGCATTTAGGCGTATTAGCATGGCGTGAATTAGTATGTCCTTCTAACAATTATATCAAGTCGTGACTTTGGGTCCTTAGTGCTGGATCAAACGGGTCGGGTCCATCTCACTGGTTTTGTATTTCCATTTTCGGAATAACCGGAAAAAGTGGTCAAAACTTCAAATGGGTGAAAATTTCAAATCCTTAAATTGAAAATGCGGAAGTCGTAATAAATATTCAAAACTGTACTCAAAACTATTCTGAATACTTACCCTCTTTAGTTAATGGCCTACCTACTTGTTTACATTCAAACGAGTCAGTAGAGATTCCGATAATTCTCACATTATCATTACACCTCCAGGTGAATCAGAACAAATTGATTTGAATGAACTTCCCAGATGTATTTTTGATCTACAGAGAAGAGTTCTTGAGAGAGCTAGTTAACTCGATTAATTAAAAAGTTTTGAAGCATATACTTTGGTGTATAAATTGAATAAATTTTTACGTTACTTTACCGTTAACTTAGCGCTAGTGAAAAATTGACAAATGCGGAACCGTTCCTATTCTTGTACCTCATTACCACTCGATTGATTCGGGTGAGCAAGACGGTTAAGGTTTTACTTACAATATCAGGAAAACAGCGATTGTTGAAAAACACAAAAGCAGTTTTCTCCGCTATTGCTTCGGAAATCTTAAAGAAAAAAAAACTTATTTTAACCCACCTAGTGATGCCTTTTTCGTATTACTCATGATTTTTTTACTGGTATCTTTTTGACAACACTGTTTTTGACAGATCACACGTGAATCGTGTCTTGTGTCATTATCAAACTTGTTTAGTTTGGTCTATATTTTAATTATGAATGGTCGTTTGGTCTATTATTTAATCATGAATTGGCGCTGGCAAATTTGGAGGAAGATCCATGTTTTTATCGAAAAATTGTGTTCAGTGACAAAACTTATTTCTGATTGAATGGATTATTCGTGGAAATTGGCCGATAACATTAGTAGGAAATCATCTTCAAACATTAAATTATATTGATCATTCTATCGATTCCATACGGAGAACCCGCAGATCACAAAATTACAATATTGCAATTGTTGTTTCACGCCCTGGTTGTTTAAACTAAAATGTTGTTGATTTAACTAACATATCTGTTGATTTTGACAGGTAACCGGTAATTGTTGTATTCAAATGCTGTCACTTGGCGGAGAACGAAGACAGCAAAAGGCAGAACAAAAAACCTCTTCATTTCACCAGAAGCGTTTCATATTGAAAATTTTCAATGGTAAATGAACGTCATTTATGTTAGTTAGGTAGTGGTCGTTTTATGTAAGTGAAAGTATGCAGAAGAATATAACAGTTAATTGTAAAACAAGTTTTCCATGTGTTAAATAGATATTCCTACAGTATAAATGTTTTAATTTCATCTGAGAGTAATGTATTCTAGGACAGTTCATGTGAATGTTATTAAAACCGCTTAACGCTTAAAAATTTGCAGCTAAAGTGAAGTGGTACTATTTGTATTTTCTTGAAAGTGTATCTGTAGCATTAGGTTTACCAGCGAGCCATTCTGCAAGTGAAGGAAAAATTTCCTAATTCCCTGTGACCATTTTTCTGGTGAGTTCCCTTTTGAGAATTGTAATCTTTTGGTTCATTTCCATATCCTTTGTGAGTTTAGTGATAAAGATATAAGCAGTTAATTAGGTAAAATTTCGTTGTTCAAGCAGTGAACGATTAGCTGCCCCCGAAGAGGCTAACAGTAAAAAATATTTATTGCAATTGGCGTTTTAACTGAATAATTGGTTGAAACAACTGAGACATTTTTTTGCTTTCATGCATACAAGAAACTTTGCTGGGATTGTGTCTTTGCTCAGTTGCACGAGTGACAACGTTTCATTGTTCGCTCAGGGTTTGGCATTGCTCAACTGAAACGTTTCATTACTTGTTGGGTGTCGTTGCTAAGCTGCCAGCACGATAAATCAAAAATGACAGATTAGTTAAAACAACAATCGATTAGTTGTACCAAATTTTAACCAATCGAATTCAGAAAATCAACTAATATTCTGATTGAAATGGGATCGCGGGTGGTTCCGTGCAATAAATATTTCATCAATTTTATCGACTTTCTGTATTATTTTGAAAAACAAATTCTATACCTCTTTAAAAATCACCCTTTATTACTGTCATGTTTTTAAAAAAACTGTTCATTGAATAGAGAAAGAGAAATTTTTTCGGATCTTAACCAGCAAAACCTACAAATCAAAACACCTTGTAGTTCCGGAAACGGAAGTAGTATTCGTAGCAAATACAGAAATTTCGTTTGAAACCGTAAGATTTTTCATTTGAAGATCATTTTGTGAAAACCGGTTTAGCTATCTTGGAGAAAAGTGAGTGAGATCCTTTTTGCAGCCTTTGACCATAATTTTCGGCACTTAAGAAACTTCAGCTGCAAATATGGCCTTCAAAGTGGAACAGTTTTAAACCTAGTTCAAATTCAAATTTTCCCTCATTTACTTCGCCGCTTTAGGCGACGGTGTGACATTTTTAAACACCCTTCGCAGTAATTCAGGAACAAGAAGTCGTGCGCAGATGAAATTTCGGTTGTTGGTAGTGACCAAGTGACCTTTCAATTGAACATCGATCAAAACATCTCTGATAAAAGTGAGTAAATTTCATTTTTGAGTATAAAACCACTCTTCCCTGTGCTTTCGGAATCGGAAAACCGGAAACTAGGATATCAGGAATCGGTTTGAGTCTACTAATAATGACTACCGATTGGAATACAAGGTGAGATGAAAAAACTGCAACCAACTTCAGACTGCTGTCATTTCTAAACCGCTCGTCCCACAGCTGTCAGATTTATTCTAGTGACAGCTCATTATATTATTTACAAGCGCACAAAAGCATTTTGGTGGGAATTTTTCAGAAAAAAAGTTATTTGTGATGGAATTCAAGTGTGATAGTGTGATTGCTTTGCATTTGGCTGGAAAACCACAAGTGGCTATCGTTAGAGCCCTCCAGCATTTAAAAGTGAATAAATCTTTTGTGTCTCGTACCATCGCTCGTTACCGTGATACTGGTAGCGTAGCCCGACGTCAAGGAAGTGGACGAAAAAAAACAGCAACATCGGCAGAAATGGTTCGAAAAGTGAAGAAGCGAATTGAACGAAATCCGCGTCGCAGTGGCCGAAAAATGGCTCGTGAGCTGAACATATCGCAATATGCCATTCGGCAAATATTGAAAAATGAGCTTGGACTAAAGCCATTGAAGTTCCAAAAAGTGCAAGATCTTACTGATGCGCAAAAAAAAGTTAGACTCGAAAAAGCTAAAGAGTTGCTTCGCTTGGCCGAAAGTGGTGAACTGCCGAATTTGGTTTTCTCCGATGAGAAACCATTCGTTATCCAGCAGTTTGTAAACAAACAAAATGATCGTGTTTACTTGCCAGAGAGGTCAGCTGAAAATTTGCAACTTCGGTTGGCCACCAGAACTCAAAAGCCGGCCATGGTGATGGTGTGGGCCGCCATAACAGCCGATGGTCGCTCGCCGCTCGTATTCATCGACCGTGGGGTCAAAATAAATGCGCAAATCTATCGCGAAAATATTTTGGAGGGAGTTCTGAAGCCCTGGGCACGCAAACATTTCGGCCGCAGACCTTGGACATTCCAACAGGACTCAGCACCATCGCACTCAGCACGCGCCACCCAAGAATGGTTAAGAAATGAGGTTCCTCGCTTCATTTCCACCGCACAATGGCCACCAAAATCTCCGGATGCCAATCCGTTGGACTATTGTGCCTGGGGTATTTTGGAAAGCAAGGTTGGCACTAAAAAATACCAAAGTGTCGATCATCTCAAGCAAGCGCTTCGCCGAGAATGGGACAAAATACCGCAGAGCCACTTTCGGGCAGCGTGTGATGGTTTCATTGGCCGTTTGAAGGCCATAGTTCGTGCCAAAGGTGGCCAATTCGAACAAATCTAAACCGATTCTCAAATTTGATGTTATTTCCGACATTTTTTGCTTTCATTCAATAAAATTTAAAAAAAAAATGAAAAAATTATGGCGTTTTACTTTGTTGCAGTTTTTTCATCTCACCTTGTAATGTTGAGCTCTATTTAGAAATGTTTTCACCCTTCACCCTGAGATTCCGGAATTGTGGTCGAAACCGGATTAAATTCAATAGTTTTGTATGGAACCTTTTATTTGAACCTAAGTTTGTGAGAATCGGTCATTATATCTCTGTGGAAAGCTAGTCAGTAATTTGAAATTTAAATTTTTACACTAAACACCTTGTAATTCCGGAACCGGAGGTCGAATCAATATGAAGCTCCGAAATCTTTAATTTATTAGGGTATGAAAGAAAAACAGGTAAATAAAATAAATAAATTCTTCCGGAACCGGGAACTGGGAATCGTTATAACTAATATTGGTTCGTTTGGCCAGCAACTAGCAAATTGAAACAGTTTGAAGGTAAATTCAGAAGAATTTTTCCGTTTTCGCCCGTTTTTAATGCATGCGTTTTCAATTTCATTTGTATCTAAATTTGTGAAAATCGTTGCTGTCGTTTCTGAGAAATTGGAGAGATTTTGAAATTGAAAATTTTATACTTATCAATACGCAACTCCAGAGCCGGAAGTCGTATCCGGATGAAATTCGATAGAAAGCTATCGGATTGTAAGATCTTTCATTTGAAGTTAAGCTGGTATAATTGGTCGTGCGGTCTCTGAGACAGTCTAGTGCACCTTTGTTAATTTTTTGAAATTTTTTACCCCGTTACTCCGAAACCAGAAGTTGGATCCAGATAGAACTTAATAGCAGGCTGTGGAACTATAGGGTCTTTCATTTGAATCCAATTTTAAGTGGAAAATGAGAACCATGTGGGCACTTTTTTATTGATATTGTTAAACATTTATTCATTTATTTATATTCAGGGTAGGCTATGGGACTAAAAGACCTTTCATTTGTATCTAATGGCGTTTTCGTTTTTAATTTGCACTACACCGGTGCAGTGCTACACTGAGGTATGAATAAACGAACAAAAATGACTAAAACATAAACAGTAACCATTGACTACCATAAACGATTCCAATGCACAGATCTACACCAAATTTTTGATGAGTGCTACACCAGTGGTATCTGTGCAGAAAAACTGTAGCACTGGTGTAGTGCAATTTGCAAAAACGTTCGGTTTCAGTGCAACCTTACCTACACCGGTGTAACAGTTCGGCTGAAAAGTTCGTATCGTTCAATAGAAACACACAGTTTTTTGCCAAAATTCGTTTTTATTATTCAACATAATTGCCATCAGAGGCGATACAGCGATTATAGCGATCTTCCAACTTTTCGATACCATTTTTGTAGTACGATTTGTCCTTTACCTCAAAATAGGCCTCAGTTTCAGCGATTACCTCTTCATTGCTTCTAAATTTTTTACCAGCGAGCATTCTCTTGAGGTCTGAGAACAGGAAAAAGTCACTTGGGGCCAAATCTGGAGAATACGGTGGATGAGGGAGCAATTCGAAGCCTAATTCAGCATGGTTTTCATCGACTTGTGACACGGTGCATTGTCTTGATGAAACAAAACTTTTTTCTTCTTCGAATGAGGCCATTTTTTGAAATTTCGTCCTTCAAACGCTCTAATAACGCTATATAATAGTCACTGTTGATGGTTTTTGCCTTTTCAAGGTAGTCGATGAAAATTATACCATGCGAATCCCAAAATACAGACGCCATAACCTTACCGGCCGATTGTTGAGTCTTTCCACGCTTTGGGTTCGGTTCATCGCGTGCAGTCCACTCAGCTGACTGTCAATTGGACTCCGGAGTGAAGTGATGGAGCCATGTTTCGTCCATTGTTATATATCGACGAAAAAAATCGGTTTTATTTCGATATAACAGCTCCAAAAACTGCTCAGACATCAATTTGTTGTTGTTTTTGATCGATTGTGAGCGCACGCGGCACCCATTTTTCACAAAGCTTTCTCATATCCAAATATTCGTGAATAATATGTCCAACACGTTCCTTTGATATCTTTAGGGTGTCAGCTATCTCGATCAACTTCACTTTACGGTCATTGAAAATCATTTTGTGGATTTTTTCACGTTTTCATCGGTAACAGCCTCTTTTGGACGTCCACTGCGTTCATCGTCTTCGGTGCTCATATGACCAGTACGAAATTTTGCAAACCACTTACGAATTGTTGCTTCGCCCGGTGCAGAGTCTGGATAACACTCATCAAGCCATTTTTTGGTGTCGGCGGCACTTTTTTCATCAAAAAGTAGTGTTTCATCAACACACGAAATTCCTTTTTGTCCATTTTTTCACAATAACAAAAGTAGCTTCACTCAAAATGCAATATCTCACAAACTAATAATCAGACAGCTGTCAAATTTATACACATATCTTTTGAAGGTTGGTACTAACTGAAAATGGTATGGATTTAATTCTAGTGGCGCCCTCTCATAGAAACGATACGAACTTTTCAGCCGATCTGTTAGTGCAATTTAAAAACGAAAACGACATAAGAGTGTCAATTTCATTTCAAACAAAATTGAGTTCATATTCTTGTTAATTACACACACACACAGAAATTTTGTATACTTTACTAACTGAGTCGAATGCAATATGAAACTCGGCTCTCCGGGTCTTGGTTTAAAATAGGGTTTCATAGTGATTGCATAGCCTTTCTGTATGAGAAGGCATAAACATGTCGGAAACATAAACTCTTTCAAATGCATTGATGTCGAGATATGAAGTCCTCAAAAGTAAAGTTTTTCCATCGTAAGTTTTCTCAAAAAACTTTAAGAATTTTGAAATGTTATTCAAATTAATTTTAATTGTCGAAATACTTATATTTTTTTAAAGTTTGTGAGCAAATTTGTTAAAAAATATTACATATTGAAGTATCAATATCTCAAAAGTGTAAAAATATGTCTGACAAAGTTGAACGGCGTTTAAAAATATGAGTAAAAAATAAAATAAAAAGTGTCAACTCAAATAAATAATAATGAATAATTAATATATCACTTAAAGTTCAGTATAACATTGGTGCACTGTAAACTTTGCTGTATAAATATAACCAGGCGAGAGAGACATCACTTTTGATTTTTTTTTTTTTTTTTTTTTGTTTCAATTATAGAGGCTTTAACATCTTAGGTCATTCGCCTCTTCGGACCAGAAAATCGTTCTGACCCTATGTGCGGGGTTGGGAATCGAACCCAGGCGGGCTGCATGAAAGGCATCGACTATCCCATCACGCTATACCCGTCCCTCTTTTGATTTTTTTTTTCTGTAAGCACAATGTAACACCGATCAGAAAATCAAGCAAATTATTTTGTGAACGATTCCTTCGAGCAGGATGTGAACCTTTGTTCTCCCAATCGCTAGTAGAATGTGCGACCATTTCAACATCGGAGAACTGTGACAGTTCATAAACCCTAAACTGTGGTATATTTTTTTTTTTTTTTTTTTTTTTTTTGACCTAAATAGACAATTCAAGAAGCTTCTCATTTCCTAATCATCAGTGTTACTCAAGAAAAAGAAATAAATCGTTAGACTTACTATATAGTCGTTACAAAGTAACAATTTGTTGTTATTGAAATCTGACAGTACTTTTTAGCTTTTCTTGAGATTTTTACAATGCTTTCGGTATTGAAATTATCATATTACTGAGCATTTCGGAAATTAACAACATCAAAAATTATAAAATCGGGATCGACTTGCACTCGTCGCAGTATGCCAACCCATTTGTTTGGGTAGAGAGGCCAATTCGGCTCCAGACTGGATTTTTTTGCTTGTACTTCCCTTTAAACAGGAAGAAATTGTTGAAACCGTTTTGTTGATTTTTTCAATAATTTTATTTTGAGCTTGTTCTTATAATTAACACTTGATGTTAATGCGATCAGTACCTTTCAAAGAATGAAAAAATTACAGCAAAAATAGTTTACAGACATTTGCAAAGCTAAGTAAAGTAAAAGAACCTTTTTTAATCCACCTAGTGGTGTAACGATGCCTTTCTCATATTACTTATATTTTCAAAAATACCACTAGAAGCTTTCGTCAAGATTTGTTTTTCAAACTTGAAAGAAATCAAAAACTTTCTTTTGTATAAACTGCCATCATCTTTTCCATTTATAAACAGTTATGTCCAGCTGATATAGATTTGAATGTGGCAATCCTGCACGCTATACAAAATTGAACAAAGCACACTGTGTGCTAGGCGCTGGCATTTTTTCCTCTTCCGTACCAGCACGTACCGATGCGTACCCGTTTTGCATCATTTTGAAAGTTTTGACACTCATCCGTCTATAATTTCGGAACCGGAAGTCGGATCTGGATGAAATTGCACAGCATCTTTTATGACAATGAGTTTTAATATGATTCATGATTTGTATAAATCGGTTAAACGGTTGCTGAGAAATCGAAATAAGTTCCGTTTTTTTTTAGCTATTCATCACTATTACCGTTGCTTTCGGAAGTGGAAATCGGGGACTAGTTGTCTCAAACTAGGTTTATATATCCACTAACTAACAAGGTCTGCTAACTAGATGAATTTACCAGTTAATTTTATAAAAATGTATACCTCGTTTCGCAATCACTTTAAAAAAATCCTCATGAAATTGAAAGCTTTTCACTTATAGCGCTGTTATACCGGAACTAAAAGTAGGATCTGGATCAACTTTTTGGGGACTTTTTAAAGAATTTCAAGATCTTCCATTTGCATCTTAATATTTCGGGAAAATACATACACACACAGAGAGACATTTGCTCAGTTAATCGATTGGACTTATAGATGCTTGACAAAGTCATCATCAAAAATACTGCTTCAAACATTTCTGTACCATTTGTAACGTTTTACCTTTTTTATAACAATGAAGATCGATTCAGCTCGACGAACGGAGCGCATGTCCGTGTGTGTCTGAACGCTATTGAGTGTTTTTGTGATCGGATGTTTACTTTTCGATATATACAAAGTTTTATGTTAAAATTTGCATTTTTTGACAATATCTGTCATAATTGTCCTTGTAGACAAAATATGTTTTATGACTTAGATTTCACACCGTGATAGCTATCAAACAAGCCTTAGATTGATAAAATCCATCTATTTTCAACGGAGGTATCGCTATTTTTGTGTGACTTTTCTTCTTATTCCAACAGTAGCAGCTTTGATCGCTGTATTGTAAAGTGATTTTTGGGAGTAAAATGAAACACGATTTTTAGTACTATTGTTTTTAAGTGCCAAAAAGTCTCCAGCATCCTTTTTCATGACATTTTGCCTCATTTCGATTTTGAAACGGTTCGTTTTTGGCAACATAATCGTTCGAATATGACAATATGTATTTTAGAAAAATGGCAGTATTTTCAGAACAATTTCATACTTATATTTATTTAAACTGTTCACAGCAATATTTGCGCAAGAACAAAATTAAACCCCTATACCATTGGAATCCGTTCGTCGAGATTATCAAATGTGTGTGACAAACAATATATCTCAATTTTATGGGAGTTGGCTTAAGCGATGGCTCAACTAATTCATATGGAAAGTCTTCCATATGCTTCCATACAAGAGTCCTGAATTTAATTTGGATCCGACTTCTAGTCCCGGTATTAGAGGATAATAGGTCTAACAAAATTAAAATAATGTCATTCATTTTTCTCGTACTTGCTGAACCGATTTCCTCCATCTAAGATTCAAATGCAATGTCTTAAGATCCTTTAAATAAAATATAAAATGTTATAAAAAAAATGTTTTTTAATCGAATCCGACTTCCGGTTCAGAAGATACAGAGTGATTAGTGTAAAAACGTCATTTTTTCGAGTTTATCGGGTTTGCAGATTTTGATAGTCGATGACCAAACAAACTTTTTTCAAAATTTGAATTTGAACTTATTTCAGTTTTACCGTTATTCGGTGTTCGATTCCCGATGGTACCCAAATATTTTGGAACGCTCTACGAGTTCTCAAAGATGGCTACACTGATTTTCAACAATTCCAAATCAAATGAAATGGTTTACAGTCCCTCAGGTGTGATTTAACTGACTTCGTCTACACCAATTTCCGAACTCCGGTTCCGAAAACATCGGGAATAGAGGAGCTCAATCGTTTTCTCAAAGACGGCTACAACGATTTTTTTTTGTTTCAATTATAGAGGCTTTAACATCTTAGGTCATTCGCCTCTTCGATCCAGAAAATCTTTCTGACCCTATGTGCGGGATTGGGAATCGAACCCAGGCGGGCTGCGTGAAAGGCATCGACTATCCCATCATGCTATACCCGTCCCCAACAACGAATTCCATAAGCAATCATTCAAATCAAAAGACTTATGGTTGAATTCATACAAAATCCCGACTTCCAATTCTGGAATTTCAGGGTGATGAGTTTTTAAAATTCAAACCGTCATGGATGATGACGATAACAAAAAATCTTTAAAATGGGTTCAACACTTTTTCAAAATATTTATGAAGTTAATTCATCGCCATGCTATAAAACAAGCGGATTGATGAAAAAGGTATCATCTCACTTAGGTGGTTTAAGATGTTTTTCCACCTTTATATACGGCAATATATTCGATTGACAAAATGAGCATGCTTCCACCTAAGAAATACAGACAAACAACGTACAAAATATTGACCTATGTACAAAAAAAAAACAAACAAACAGTTTATTACGGACTCAAAAAGATAGCTTTCTTTCTGACACAAAGAAAAAAGCAAGGAATGACGTCAACAGTCCGCATAGTTTATTCCCATAACACGCACACGATCAAGGACCCAATTTGCCAGCATGAATTTTTATTTCATTGTCGAGTTGTACACCAAACAGAAGCTAAAGGTTGTCATTCTATGGAAGCATAATAGGATTCCATATCACTAAACGACTGATGATTTTTCATTCAACACGTGCTCGCGTACCGCCTTTGGCTAGTCGACCGAAAAGACACACGGTCTGCGTGAATGAAAAACACCATCGACCGTTTGGATGGCGACTGATGTCAGGCGTTAAGAAACCTTTCCGCCCAGCCGACGACAAGGCAGGCGAAGAACATGCGTTGACGTCATCGCAGTGTGCGTGGTGTGGAAGTCTGTTCTCTGGTCGATCCAAAAATGAAGTTTGAAGTGCGACAACCATGCGGGTAAAATTCTCACTTGGCAGAGAAAATTTGAACAAAACTCTCTTAATTATGTGTTATTTATTTTGTATTCGTTCTAATAAATCACACCATCCGATTGCTTCCTCATATGCAAACAAGTGACAGTCGACAATATCTCAAACTGCGACAATAAGATACGAGATGTGTGATTTATGGAAGAAAGCACTTGTGGAATGGATGCTGAAAAGTGATGTACTTAGTAAATATTGGGAATAGGGGAGTTGTGCTTGAGAACAGTGGAGAAATGAAACAAATCTTGAAGTCCTGGAAAGATTTTCAGTAATTATAATCAACATAATGCAATTTATAATATCTTCACATTAAATAAGTAACATTTCAACGAGACGAGTTTAAGATGAAACGGAAAAAAAACTACAGCATGGTCTCAATTATACATTGAGTCACGTTAAAATATTTTATCTCAATAAACAATTGCATGAGTAGAAAAATAATCGTTTATTGCCATTATAGTAATGTTTTTACTGTATTTTAGAAGAGTGCAAGTATAACATCTATAAATCGGTAAACCGTTCGCCTGAACAATAAATGATCACCAAACTTGATTCTGTCAAAGCTGCTTTTTGTTAGTGGTATATGCGAATTCAATTTGCAAATTCAAATTTGCGAATTCAAATGGCATTAGCGTTTATTTTATTGGAATAGATTAAGTCGTAGTATAACATTTAAAAGGCACTCTATCAAGCGGTTCTGATAAATCGATACTGTAACTGTCCCGGAGAACTTCGTCTCCCGAAAGTTTAAATTTAGAATCAAACAATTTATTTTAATAGTGAATTCACCCGAATTTGCACCATATACAGACTGCAGGCCTAGAAACCTATGTTACTTGCATTTCTGTACAAATTATTTACATTTATTAATTGAACGCAGTACTTTGTTTGATTTAATCTACAAGGCACATCCAGAAAGTGTACTCAATTTATGTAGGGTTAAGCCAGCTCTTTCGCCTACTTCTCGGGGCGGTCTTCACCTACTCGTCCGTTGAAAACTTGTTCCAACCCAACTGCACTTTGAGGGAAGTGAAAAAAAAAAGAAATGTGAAAGAGCCTGATCAGGGGAATATAGGGGGTGGCTCAAAAGTCCCATCTAAAAGAAGTTTCTTCGTGCGCGTTGGTCGTGTGAGATCTGAGATTGTTGTGGAGCAATCAGACTACCTTCATCAGCATGTCCCTTCTTTCATTCGGAATCGCTCATTTCAAATTTTAGCGTTTCTGAAGAGCTCTTTCTTTCACAACGAGGTAGCGAATCACGGCACGAATTTCGAACTTGGCGGGAGATACAATCGACATTTTTCGCGAGAGGTGCTACTGCGTCAAGAGTTTTCAACACACTAACCTCGGATTGGTCACGTTTCGAAGGGGAGACGGCAGACTACATGGTAGTGTTGTCAACATGTTGAAAAGGTGTTCCCTACAGCTGTAAGAGTTGCAGTACACTTATTTTCTGGACGTGATTCGTAGTAAATCTTAATCATGTTCTTATTTTTTTTAATCACATAAAGCAATAAATTGTGGGAATGACCGATTTCGCAGCAAATGACTTATGCTCGAATCATCAAGATGCGGAAAAGTTCCCTGAAAAATGTATCTTACTTAGGTATATGTCGAATTTATTCCACGTTCTTCAACCATCAACGTAAAATAACATTGTTTTGAAGCCAATATTTTATTTGGGGGAAATTGGAGAAGGAAATGTTCAAATTCTGGTGAACGTCTTTAAACTAAAAAAAAACTTATTCTATCAGTTGAGTAACGATGATAATAAGATAACTTTATGTTCTCGAATGACATTTAAGGGCGTTCAAATTATACTCAAACGAAAGGTTTTGAAGTCCCATTTACTATTGAATTTCATTGTTATTCTACATCCGGTTCCGGAATTACAAGGTAATATGTGCAAATCTATAAGAAAATGTGCACTCAATTTTCTAGGAAATTTCCTAACTGATTACTGGTAAATTCATCTTATGGCAGACTTGGTTAGTTAGTCGATACATAAATCTACTTTGGGACTATTTGTTCCCGGTTTTCGCTTCCGAAAGCACCGGTAATAGTGAAGAAATGCTCCAAAAATGAAATTCATTTCGATTTCTCAGTAACGGTTGAACCGATTTACACAAATCATGATTCAAATTTAAGCTCTCATTGTCTTAAAAGAGTGTGTGCAATTTCATCCATATTTCATGTCATACAAAATGATATGTTTACGTTTCGTCTTTGACTCATCAGTGCATAGCAGTTCAAATTGAACTGCTTTATGCAAAACTCGGCAGTTCAATTTGAACCGCTAAGCAGACGTAAAGTTTCTGCTACTTACAGAACACTTGTTTTCTTTGCATCGAAATGCAATGTCTATACTGACGTGCCGAACGAAAACGTGTTTTCGACTTTTTCTGGTCGATGCAGGTTTGGTCATTCAGGGGTTAGCTAAATTTTGTGCTAGGGCACATAACCGATTTTGATATGTTTACGTTTCGTCTTTGACTCATCAGTGCATAGCAGTTCAAATTGAACTGCTTTATGCAAAAAATTCGATTTGAACTGCTATGCACTGATGAGTCAAAGACGAAACGTAAACATATCAAAATCGGTTATGTGCCCTAGCACAAAATTTAGCTAACCCCTGAATGATACAAAATGATGTAAAACCGGTACCCATCGGTATGTGAAAGTACGGAAGAAGAAATCACCACCGCCTAGCACACAGCGTGCTTGGTTCAATTTTGTATAGCAGACAGGATTGCCACGTTTAAATCTATATTAGCTTACCTTACCGGTTTATAACCGGTTCTAGTGATGTTTTTAAAAATATTAGTAATATGAGAAAGGCATCTGGTGCTTTTTCCTTGTAAATAGACTCGAAATTTTTAAAAACGATTCTTTCAATGTTGGACTCGATTTGGATTTTTTTTACATTTCCATTCAAAAAATTGATTAGTTTGGTAAAAATCACACACACTACACTTTTTTTGTAGGATTTGTCATGTTTCTATTGTAGCATTTGAAGAAAAAAAATCTGTAAAAGAAATTCCATTCCTTTTAAAAGACAGTCTAGATAAATTTTGGAGAATCAGAGTATGCAATGTACCTTTTTGTGACAAAGTCTACATGTCCAAGTTGGCACAAAATTCGTCTCTAGTGATCTTTCACTTAGAATTAGCTGTTTTAGACTTGAAATTCAAAGTACTCAATTCTTTAATTTGAATACGCCGTTCCGTTTTTTCTCTCAAAACAATATTTATTTTTTTCCAATGTATTTCCTATCCTATTAGAAGACTAATGCACCGTTTTTAGACAAATAACAGATTCTGATTGACGATTTGAAGAAAGTGCATTCGAATATTCAAGTGCTCTTTTTACAATGAGTCTTTAGTTCTCTTCATCTTTGGAAAACAAATGGGAAACAAACTTTCATCAAAATCGGAGCATTTTGCAACCTTTTCTGTTGCTTTCTGTTGTTTTGTGTTTTTTTTCTGCAATTACTCAAAACTCTTTCTGCAACTTACTTAGATACTTGGTGTTACAAAAATCCATATATGAGTACCTCTATCCACTCCACAAACGGGACAGAAGAAACTTAACCATTGTTCAAACTAAAAAGAATTCGATAATGTAGTCGTCGACTCGGAGGTTTTTTGCACACCATCGCAGCGGCGATACGCCGATCGACGAGGGCTAGGCCTTGGTGGCCCCCGTTGGATTTAAGTTAAGTATCATTATTTAGTTTTTTTTTCCTTCCTGCATTCGACTGTTCTATTTCTCCCCGATTCACTTATTTCTGTGCAGAGGTAACTACGCAACATGTCTAGTCTAAATTCTGACCCCCCCGTTCCCGATGATCAAATGGAGACTTCCCTTGACTATAAAAAGTCTCGCATAAAGAGCTATCCGGATGGTCTCGCACTACCGGCCGGTCCTTATGCGGTCTATTTCCGGACCAAATCGAAAGAAAAAAAATTAAATATTTTAAAAATATCGCGGGACCTGTCCTCGCGATACAATACTATAAAAAGTTTTGATAA
Source organism: Malaya genurostris (assembly GCF_030247185.1). NCBI lineage: Eukaryota > Metazoa > Arthropoda > Insecta > Diptera > Culicidae > Malaya > Malaya genurostris. The sequence continues at coordinate 228,287,773 of NC_080571.1, read as the reverse complement.
GATACGTCCAGACAAGCTCAGGGTCCTGTTTACCAGTTCAAAACAGGCTAATGAGCTCGTTCAAAATGATCCTTTTACGCGGGAGTACCGCGTCTACGTGCCAGCTCGCGAAGTAGAAATCGACGGTGTGGTCACCGATTCGAGTTTGACTTGCGAGGACGTTCTTAAGTACGGGGCGGGTTGTTTTAAAGACCCCTCACTTAAGAATGTCAAGATACTGGATTGCAAGCGATTGCATTCAGTATCGATCGCCGGGGATGGAACAAAGTCCTATCCCCAATCAGACTCTTATCGTGTGACCTTCGCCGGTTCTGCTTTGCCCAACTACATCCTCTTGGACCGGGTTCGTTTGCCTGTTCGCCTATTCGTACCCCGAGTAATGAACTGTACTAATTGCAAACAACTGGGGCATACAGCTACCCATTGCAGCAATAAGCCACGTTGTGCTAACTGTGGGGAAGCTCATGCGGACGGCTCTTGCGGTAAGGATGCTGAAAAGTGTCTCTACTGTAAGGAGGGTCCGCATGACCTCTCTGATTGTCCCGCTTACAAACTGCGAGGTGATCGAATGAAGCGTTCCCTAAAGGAGCACTCCAAGCGTTCTTTCGCAGAGATGCTTAAAAGTGCCACCCCTCCTAAACAGACAACGAACCCATATGCCTGCTTGTCAACTGACGAGAGCGATTCTGACGACCCTTTGGAAGGTCCATCTTCGGCGGTCCCTCATAGCTGTAGGAAAAGAATAAATAAATCCTCTCATAAGCTACCTAGTAAGGGTTCGAAGGTGTCTTCCGAAGGGCTTCGAAAAGTTACAGCTAACGGGAATCGGGACACAACACCGAAGCAAAAAGCTCCTGGTCTCGGAAAACTCAATTCCGAGATGGAATTCCCACGACTTCCCGGGACTACAAAATCCCCAAGCGTCCCAGAAAATCTACCAGAGAACCAACTAGGTGCTGGACTTATCAAGTTCTCTGATGTTGTGGACTGGATTTTTACAACTTTCAATATTTCAGACCCTCTTAGAAGCATTTTAATTGCTTTCATGCCAACAGTAAAAACATATTTGAAGCAGTTGACTGCAAATTGGCCCCTTCTCTCAGCGATTGTATCCTTCGATGGCTAAATCATCCACCGAGGTCACGGATCTAATCACTGTTTTACAGTGGAATTGCAGAAGTATCATCCCAAAAATAGATTCTTTTAAATTTCTAGTAAATAATTTGAAATGTGACGCATTTGCATTGTGCGAAACTTGGCTAACTTCTGAAATATCCTTAAACTTCCACGATTTTAACATTATTCGCCTGGATCGAGATGATCCCTATGGAGGAGTACTTTTAGGGATCAAAAAGTGCTATTCTTTTTATCGAATTAACCTCCCCTCGATACCAGGTATTGAAGTTGTCGCATGTCATGTTACAATCAAAGGTAAGGACCTTTGTATTGCTTCCATCTACATTCCCCCTAGAACCTTGGTTGGGCATCGGCGGCTCAGTAATATCATAGAGCTCCTTCCCGCACCGACGTTGGTTTTAGGAGACTTTAACTCACACGGTACGGGATGGGGCTGTCTTCACGACGATAACAGATCAGCTATGATCCATGATATCTGCGACAACTTCAATATGACAATTTTGAACCAAGTGCGCTGGATTTATCCCTATACTCGACATCGCTACGGTTGGATTGCACGTGGGAGGTAATTCCTGATCCCCACGGTAGTGATCATCTACCGATCGTAATATCAATCACCAGCGGCTTAAAACCATCGAAGACAATCAATGTTTCGTATGACCTCACACGAAATATTGATTGGAATAGCTATGCGACCTCGATATCTGAGAAACTTGAAAGAACTCAACAACTTCCTCCGGAGGAAGAGTACACGTTTTTGGCTGGCTTGATTCTCGATACTGCGATTCAAGCTCAGACGAAACGTGTACCCGGCGCAAAAACTAACATCCGTCCTCCCAACCCGTGGTGGGACAAAGAGTGCACAAATTTAAACGCGGAGAGAGCCTCCGCGTATAAAAAATTCAGAAAAAATGGAACACCTGATAATTACCGGAATTACGCGGCGTTAGACGTTAAAACTAAGAACTTGATTAGAGCCAAGAAACGCGGTTACTGGCGTCGGTTTATAGACGGCTTAACGAAAGAAACATCTATGAGCACTCTTTGGAACACAGCCCGACGAATGCGCAATCATAACACCACGAATGAAAGCGAGGAATACTCCAACCGCTGGATATTCGATTTCGCTAAAAAAGTATGCCCAGACTCTGTTCCGGAACAGAAGATCACCCGCGCCGCGACACCAAATACAAACGAATCACCGTTTTCGATGGTAGAGCTTTCACTTGCACTTTTGTCATGTAACAATAAAGCCCCGGGATTAGACAGAATAAAATTCAACTTGTTGAAAAATCTGCCTGACCCCGCCAAAAGACGCTTGCTGAATTTATTCAACAAGTTCCTCACGGGTAATATTGTCCCACACGACTGGAGACAAGTCAGAGTTATCGCCATTTAAAAACCAGGGAAACCAGCCTCCGATCACAATTCGTATCGGCCGATTGCTATGCTTTCCTGTATCCGGAAATTGTTCGAAAAAATGATTCTGTTTCGTCTAGACAATTGGGTCGAAACTAATGGTTTACTTTCAGATACACAATTTGGTTTCCGCAGGGGCAAAGGAACGAACGATTGTCTTGCGTTGCTCTCAACAGAAATTCAAATGGCATTTGCTCGTAAAGAACAAATGGCGTCAGTTTTCCTAGACATTAAGGGGGCTTTTGACTCAGTTTCTATAAATATCCTATCTGAGAAGTTGCATCAGCATGGTCTTTCGCCAGTTTTGAACAACTTTTTACATAATCTATTGTCTGAGAAACACATATACTTTGCGCATGGTGATTTGTCGACAATACGATTCAGCTACATGGGTCTTCCTCAGGGCACATGCTTAAGCCCCCTTTTATACAATTTTTACGTAAGTAATATCGATGAATGTATCAACACATCTTGCACGCTAAGACAACTTGCCGACGACAGCGTTGTGTCTATTATAGGACCCAAAGCTGCCGATCTCCAAGGACCATTACAAGATACTCTCGACAACTTATCATCATGGGCTCTTCAAATGGGTATCGAGTTCTCTACGGAGAAAACTGAGCTGGTTGTATTTTCGAGGAAGCGAGAACCAGCACAATTACAGCTTCAACTAGGGGGTGAAACCATAGCTCAGGCCTTCACATTTAAATATCTCGGGGTCTGGTTCGACTCCAAAGGCACCTGGGGATGTCACATTAGGTATCTGAAACAAAAATGCCAGCAGAGAATCAACTTTCTCCGTACAATAACCGGATCATGGTGGGGTGCCCACCCAGGAGACCTGATCAAGTTGTATCAAACAACGATATTGTCCGTGATGGAATACGGATGCTTCTGCTTCCGATCAGTGGCGAACACTCATTTCATCAAGCTGGAAAGAATTCAGTATCGTTGTTTGCGTATTGCCTTGGGTTGCATGCAATCGACTCATACGATGAGCCTCGAAGTGCTGGCGGGCGTTCTTCCACTGAAAAACCGGTTCTGGGATCTCTCATATCGTTTGCTCATTCGATGCGACATTTTGAATCCTCTGGTGATTGAAAACTTCGAAAGGTTAGTTGAGCTTAACTCTCAAACCCGTTTTATGTCCTTGTATTTTGATTACATGGCTCAGAATATTAATCCTTCTTCGTTTGTTTCCAACCGTGCTCATTTCTTGGATACTTCTGATTCTACTGTGTTTTTCGACACATCCATGAGAGAAGAAATTCGTGGAATTCCGGATCACGTGCGCCCTCAAGTGGCCCCAAATATTTTTTATAATAAATTTAGAACAGTCAACTGTGAAAAGGTGTTTTACACTGACGGATCAAACATCAACGAGTCCACAGGCTTCGGCATCTTCAATCAAAACATCACCGCTTCTTACAAACTCAGTGATCCGGCTTCAGTTTACGTCGCAGAATTAGCTGCTATTCAGTACACCCTCGAGATCATTGAAACCATGCCCAAAGACCATTACTTCATTGTCACGGACAGTCTAAGTTCAATAGAAGCTTTCCGGGCAATGAAGCCAGGAAAGTATCCCCCATATTTCCTGGGGAAAATACGGGAACATTTGAGAACTTTATCTGAACGGTCTTATTTAATATCGTTACTCTGGGTCCCTTCGCATTGTTCCATTCCGGGCAATGAAAAGGCAGACTTATTGGCTAAAGTGGGCGCATTGGAAGGTGATATTTATGAAAGACCAATCTGCTTCAATGAATTTTTCAGTATTTCTCGTCAGAAAACTCTCGAAAGTTGGCAAACTTCATGGACGAATGACGAACTGGGACGATGGCTACACTCCATTATCCCTAAGGTATCGACGAAACCTTGGTTCAAGGGGATGAACATGAGTCGTGATTTCATTCGCGTTATGTCACGGCTCATGTCAAATCACTATACATTCAACGCACATCTCCGGCGTATCGGGATCGTGGAGAACGAGCTCTGCACCTGTGGCGACGGTTATCAGGACATCGAGCATGTCGTGTGGTCGTGCGTAGAGTATCGTGACGCCAGGTCGAAGCTACTGGAATCCCTCAGGGCCCGAGGTAGACCGCCTGAGGTGCCGGTTCGGGATGTGTTGGCGAGTCGGGATAGTTCATATATGCTTCTCATATACCAGTACCTTAAACACATTGATATACAAGTGTAATGTGTTATTCCTCGCTCAGAAAATATAATCTCCACCTACAGGTTCGACACTAACATCCGCCCGATTCTCTCGATCCCCGTCCCTGTTCACCATCTTCATTGGAATTAACAAGATCTTTTTTTTTTTGTCACTAACTTTTTCGTTCCCCTTTCCCTGTTTTTTCACCATCTCGATGGCAACTAATTAGATCTCTGTCGTTTTCAAACATTTTGTTCCCACACCCCTTTTTTACCCCGTTTCCCACAATATTTATTTATTTTTTTCATTCTCTTCCGTAACATCACCATCACCGGAAGACCGCTCCAGTCAATGACCAGCATGCGGGCCACCCGCCGGGCCTTCGTAGCCTGGGGGTGTTTCCCGCGGACCCTCACGGACCGAAGAATGCGGCCAACATAGAAAATTACCATCGCCATCTGGAATCATCTCATCCTAAATTCAATTCACCGGCCACTACCGATCGCCAGATACTATATTACATAATGATACTACTCTAGTTTTAAGTTAGACGATAATTAAGATTAGTAAATACCCTTGGCATCTTAGAGCTTAAGCAGTGTGCCTTAATATTATATTATATTATTGAATAAAAAAAAATCACCTCTCTCGACAGAAAAATTTTCTTCCCTCTATGTTCGGGGACTGAGAATCGAGCCCCGCTGTAGGCTACGTGATGGGTGAAGGCCCCAAAGGATAAGCTTTTTTTCTACGTGTTGGAATCAATTTATTGTACATTTTGCCTCTTACATCAGGGAGCCGTTCGGCTGAATCATAATAAGGCTCTGAATGAAAACTTTTCGGTCGTAATTTATTACTTCCGTGGTACATAGCAAGTCCGTCAGAGGTTTTATTTTTGTTTGTGTACTTGTTATTATTTATGGAAATGGACCAATGTTTACACAATGGTTCCACTGCGAATTTGCGTTTAAAAATCCCAACGCTGGTAGGAGTCCTCCAAAAACACAAACATATTTGTTAAATATTGGGAACACCACTATTTATTATTTAGGAAGTTAGTGAATCATATTCTGCTGATACAGCACGATTAAATTGCGGTGTAGTTAGGACATTTCTGATCACAAATTTGTTGCTTCATATCAAAAATAATTTCGGTACACCTGGAACCTTCAAATAGACAAGTGCCAACATTTAATTTGTAATACACATATATCATTCGGGTCATAACAGTTTATTGTTTACTTCATTTTAATTGGTTACGGATCCGAATCTAATCCTACAATGAACGACCTCACACCACACTCCGTAGTGGGAGTAATTTATTTTCGTTTGAAATAAGTTTTATAGCTTCCAATGCTAACTATTCGTAAAGCAATTAATTTCGGTCTATCGACAAACGTTTCTTCTAGAAAATGATCGTTTTCGCTGCCGCTGGTGAAGTGTTATGGAACATTTAATGGGTATCGTTCCATTTCCATTTGGAAATTGGTTGATATTCGCTATAGAATGAAATCGTTTGTTAGAAATGAATCGTGTAATATAGGAGGTAATCTTGTTTCTTGAAGAACGGTTCATTGCGAAAACTTTGATTATCAAATATGATAGTTTTTATCTTTGTGGATGGTAATATTTACACACATATTACATAATAACTAATATTTTGTTTTTCTTTTGTCTACTACTTATTCATCTTCAGTGCATAGAAGCTCACCAGCTGCATCTATAGCGAACAGTACGACTTATATCCCATCAGTTTACCGCTTGTACCATGTGACTTTTTTGTTTGGATTTCTCACAAAGAAAAAATAAGCAATCATTGTGAAATCTTTCGAATCGAGGCCAGAAGGATCTGTGACAAAAATGAGTGTGTATGTGAATTCGTTATTCAATGTAATTATTATTGGTTTTGTGTAGGTTGTTTGAACGATAGTGGTTTTTGCGCCTGTCTGTAAATGGCATGTAACATAAATTGTTCATCTCATATGGTCTTTTTCCCACTCGATTGGTTCTTTTAGACATCTGTCCGATTAACCTAATAATAAATAAATAAATTACAATTCAGATTTAAACGAAAGGATTTGTGGAACCATATTAAAATTTTGAGTTTCATTAGGATCCCCGGAGAGTGTGTTTTAGAAGCGATAACGTAAAATAATAACGCGAACTTTTTAAAAGTAATAAACCCAGTTGTAGTCGAACATATCGATAAGGAAGTTTTCTCAGAGATGGCTAAGCTGATTTTGACAAGCTTACATTCAAATGGGTAATTTATTTATTTGCATCGATTGCTATAAAATTTTTCTCGAGTTCGACTTTCGGTTCCGAAGTTACAGATTGACGAATGTGGTGAATTTGAAACCGCGGTTTAATTGACGGTTACTGATTCTCGATTTTCAGTTTTGTAAGAATCGAAAATAGAGACTGTACTCGAAAAAATGTAACATGCAAAAATTATCTGCAAAAGTTTATTTTAGGTCGAATATTTTTGAAACTCTCTGACATATTAGCTATGCTCCGCAAAATTTGTTTATTAAACCTCCTGTTCTGAGCTAAGTGCTCGCACCTTGGACTTAACAGTACCCATCAAATCATGTGCACCACTTGCGCCATCTTTCTTACACACTTACATCCAGTCTTTCTTCAAATCCTAGGCACAGGGTTACGGTTCAATGCATAGAGCATTGGTCTTACAAGCCCGTTGTCGTATGTTCGAGCCCTGACCTGGAAGGATTCTAAGTGCCAGTAGGATCGTAGCACCAGCCATGCTATGGTTCTGTACGCTATGCATCGGCTGCAAAGTCAGTTGAAACAGAAGGTCAAATTCCACAAAAGGATTGTAATACCAAAGCTTTGCTTTTTCTTAAAATCCTGATCCGTTTTGAGGACCTTCCCTGTTTTCATCTCGTAATCGCCCTTCTTCTTCCGGTGCTTGCCTTGAAATTTCCGAAATGGAAAAAAAAGTTTGATGAAAAAAGTTTTAGAATTGGAAGACACGTCGAGATTTAGTGTCATCTTGAAACAATTTTTTTTTCGGAAAATTAACTCTCTGAGACTTAGAAAAAAATCTCTGAATTTTCCTAAGTCACAGATAGTCGATTTTTTCAAAACAAATTTTTTTTGAGATGACACTAAATCTCGACGTTTCATGCAATTTCAAAACGTTTGACATAAAAAAAAAATTTTAGTTCTGGAAATCTCATGTGTATGGTAATTTTTCAAGATCGAAAATTTTCAAACCTTAACCAAATTTCTGTTTGAGCTGTTAGTAGAATGTTGTCACTAATAGTACTGTTGTTGTACCGTTGAATTCCACTATGTTATATCACGTCATTACACTCTCACAAAGTCACTATTTTCACAGTCACTATTTTTCCGAAAGTGTATCAAACGTTATAATACAGATACGTATTTCGGAATGCTATTTGCATCCTTCTTCAGTGTATCGGTTTAACCGGTAAAACCGATACACTGAAGAAGGATGCAAATAGCATTCCGAAATACGTATCTGTATTATAACGTTTGATACACTTTCGGAAAAATAGTGACTGTGAAAATAGTGACTTTGTGAGAGTGTAATGACGTGATATAACATAGTGGAATTCAACGGTACAACAACAGTACTATTAGTTAGAAACCTTAACCGCTGGGTAGTACCCCTTACCTATGTCCGATTTAGCTCCAGTTTTGCATGGGGACTTTTTTCGAGGTACTTGAACTTTTGAACAATGGCGCTTAACTAAATTAGAGGTGATCCCAAAATATTAGCACCCTCGTATACATTAGAGCGATAAAAAACAACGGGTTTTTTGTCGGTTACGTCACTTATACCATTATAGCCAAAAGTTACAGCCATTTGATCTTCAAACTTGATCAATGCCCCGACAGTAGCTTTAAAACGAGTCTAGGTTTGTTAAAATCGGTTCAGCCATCTCTGAGAAATTTGCGCGGTAAAAAACAACGCGTTTTGTCAGTTACGCCACTTATACCATCATATCTCCGGACCCAAAAGTCACAGCCATTTGATCTTCGAACTTGATTAATGTCCCGATAGTAGCTTTTAAACGAGTCTAGGTTTGTTCAAATCGGTTCAGCCATCTCTGAGAAAATTGAGCGGTGAAAATATCTTCGAAAAGTTCACACACATACACTCACACAGACATTTTGCTATCTCGTCGAACTGAGTCGAATGATATATAACACTATGGGTCTCCGGGGCTCCATTCGAAAGTCGGTTTTACAGCATTTCTAATACCCTTCTATAGAGAAAGGCAAAAATATGCGGTTGGGTCAAATCACAGATTGTTGGTGTTTTTTCCTATAGACATTTATTACCAAAGATTGGCATCCAATGATCAAACCAAGAATATAAAATTCGAGTTTATTTGAACCCATTACATTTACTCGAAACCTTTTTGTATTAATAAGTGACAAATGCTACTTGGATCTTTCATGATTCACCTGTGGGATTGGCCTGGATTTTCCACGAAAGGATTCATATTTTATGTCGATGTACTTCTTGACGAGATTTCGCACATAAATATTGCACTCTAAACTAGTTAATCTCAAAATTTTATCAATTTTTATACCACTGACAGACATGTGATTTCCGTACAATGATTTCTATACAACGCTGTACGCGTACAACGATGAGGTGACAGACATGTTTTGCACACAGAAAGAATATACAGTGAAACGAAACAACTCAAAACTTTGCTTCATTTTCCAGCTCCGATGATAGATAATATAGAAACCAAAAATTTTTGCGGTTTGAAGTGTATTCCTAGTAACTGATTTATGACAGATATAATCAATGCCTCTCTGAATTAAAACTAATTTTGTATGTGAGTGTTCTTCGGATGACAATTCCACTCATATCACATTTTAAGGTTTTAAGGTACAGGTAAGGTAGGTAAGATAGGTAAGGTACTACGTTTGTTCTGGGATACATGATTTTTACCTTCATTATTTAAATGTAATTAGCATTAGGGAAAATTTGATGTCCACAATTTTGATGTTCTACCGTAAAATCAAATAAAAATAGAAAATGGAGGAAGTATGAAAGGCTTTTAGAACTAATTTTCAGAACACTAGCACTATTTTTTATGCAATGAAGCAGATTTGTACCGAAAAGGTGATTAATCACCAAATTTATTTTGTAAATCATAAATCATAATTTTGCAAAATCCGCAAAACTTTCAAGTTGTTCAGTAATAATTCCTTTTTTACCAGCATATTCACAATAAAAATAAGAGCGCATTAACTTTTAACATTGAGCCTCAAAATAGTAAATATATCTAAGATATTCTTATTATGTAACCAATGAAAACGGCATGGCAAACACATATTCCACAAAAATGCAGTTTATTCATTACGAAATTTTCATAAAATGGATTATATTTATCATAAAGCTGATTTTAAAACTTTCTTGAATTTGAACTCATTCCGATATAGATTTGACATAGGTTTGATGCTTCGTTTTACTTCATAACGCTTATGAAAAATGGTCTACTAGGCTGGAATATAATCTCATAATGATTTTATTAGGATTTTGAGGAATTTAAAGTTGTGACTACACAATTGGTTTATTGATGTATTGGATATTTATCGTTAATTATTACCACATGTGCATTCGACATATGAATCATTATTTGTTCTAAATCCATTTCAACAATAAATTTACTTGTTATTGAATAGAAAACAATAACTCAATAGTGATGATTTTATGTACAAATATGAATATATTATTTTCCTTATTTGTATTTAAAATCTTCACCAAATTTATGGACATTTCTTGGTTTGACTGCTTTTTGAAAATAAGCTAAAACGTTGATGATGTGTATAAGTTTTATGCTGCTGGTTAGCGTTTTACAGAGATTTTTTTTTCAAAATAAAACAATGGTTGTTTATTATTTGATACTCAGAAGAAGGAAAAATTGTTTCGTGAGTTCACCATCGCTCGTCAATGGCGCTGCTAGCAGTAAACAGTGATGTGATTTTGCACAGTACAACGATAAATGACCGTAGTACGGAAATCACCGTTGTAGCATGATGCTCGCGTGATACCACCGTGATTTAGGGTGACAGACATGTGATTTCACGGTGTACAGTGATTCCGATATCACATGTCTGTCATAAGCATTACTCATGCAATAAAAAGTTATAGACTTAGTTATTATAGTCTTTTTTTATGCGGTTTATATTGATGCGGTTTTTCACTAGGGTTTCCGAAGCTTCGTGGTTTTTTACGAAGATTTCCGAAGTTACGCGATTTTTTTACTCCAATTTTCGAAGTTTTGCGGTTTACTAGTTTTTTGCCAGAAATGCATGAAACGTCGAGATCTGTTGATCTGTTGTCCCGATTATTTTTTAAGTCAGCTCTCTGACACAATTCTTATTACATTACACCAGATCTCCACGTTTTGTGCATTTCTAAAAAAACTAGTAAACCGCAAAACTTCGAAAATTGGAGTAAACAAATTTTTCCGGGATTACACCAAATCTGGACGTTTTATGAATTTCTACGAAATTTGACATAAAAAATTGCTTTGCGATTTTTTTTCTACGCAGATTTCCAAAGTTACGCGGTCCCAAAGACGATATTTAATAAAAAAATGAGATTACACTAAATTTGGACATTTCAAGCATTTCTAAGGCATTCGGCATAAAAAAATCTTTAGTTTTGAAATTTTTTTTATGCGGATTTCCGAAGTTTCATGATTTTCTTGCACGTATTTTCGAAGTTACGTATCCTCCGTGTAAAGAAAGACCTCAATGCACACAAAAAATGCATTTTTGTCGAATAGAGACTTTAGTGTATCTCACTGTTAAACTTTTTCTACGGAAAAGGTCGTTCTCGAGGATTGGGAGGCCGGTAGCTAACAACTCGCCCCTTCGTTAATTTTTCGTCGTTGTTTTTGACTAGTGATAAGCAGAGTCTTACAGGACTTACAGTTATTATTTATTATTTATTATTTATTATCATTGTTATGTCCATCGGATATAAAAATCTAAATGGACGAGGATGGGAAAAAGCCCATTTGAGTAGCCAATCAAATGGGCGCAAAAACCATCATCTTTTGAAAAAAAATATGAATAACAATAATTACAATACGAGAATAAAAATAATCACAAATTAACATAGATATGACAAATAACATCAAAACAAAGATTTTAAAGTATATAGTCAAAGCTCAACAGATCTTTTAATTTTTCTTACAAAGCTACTAAATGATTCTCCAAACTCGAAATGATTTTCCACGGAAGTAAACGTTCGAATACATGCAGCTATCGGTTCATTATATCCAAATAGAGTTCTGTGAAAACTGTTCTGAAGCAGAGTTGAATTTCTCAGCGTTCTGCTTGGAATCCGAAAATTGACTTTGGAACGTAGCTCGGGAGCATCAATTTCTCCGTTTATCAATTTTGCAATGATCAATGCCTGTTGAATTTTTCGTCGGCGTAGCAACGTATCAATCCCTAAAAGCTGACATCTTTCCGTATATGGTGGTAGATTTTCAGGGTCTCGCCATGGTAAGTGTCGCAGCGCCAAACGAACAAAGCGTTTTTGAACTCTTTCAATTCGTAAATTCCACGAAATTTGATAAGGCAACCAAACCACTGATGCATTTTCAAGAATTGGCCGGACAAGTGAACAGTACAACGCCTTCAGACAATGAGGATCCTTGAAATCCTTAGCGATTTTCGAAATGAAACCCAATTGACGTAATGCCTTAGTGATTATAAGTGATCGATGCAAATCAAACGATAGTTTTTCATCAAGCTGTACTCCTAAGTCGCTCACCTGATTAACTCTAGTCAGAACTGAGCCATCAATATTGTAGTCGAATGTTACAGGACTCATTGTTCGATGAAACGTAATTACCAGACATTTTGAAACATTAATAAGTAGTTTGTTTTTGCGACACCAGTCAACGAAAAGCTGAAGTTGATGTTGTAGTCGACGACAATCCTCCAGAGTTCGAACAACTAAATACAATTTCAAGTCGTCCGCATAAATTAGTTTCAAACCATCTCCAAGAGCAAATGAAACATCGTTGAAAAATAAAGTAAACAGCAAGGGTCCCAAATTACTACCTTGTGGAACTCCTGAATGGTTCGTGAATTGCGATGATGTGTTACTATCTAGTTTCACTCGTAAAACTCTGCTAGAAAGGTATGAGCTAAACCAAGACATAAGCTGTGCAGAGAAGCCGAGACGAGATAATTTACTCAGAAGTATTTTGTGATCAATTTTGTCAAATGCAGCCTTCAAATCCGTGTAGATGACATCCATTTGTGCCTTATTTTCCATGCAAGCGATACATTTAGATGTGAACGTTAATAAATTTGTTGTAACGGATCTTCCTGGTATGAATCCGTGTTGATCGAATGAGATGTAATTTTTTGCTCGGTCCAATATAGCTCCACTGACAATGATTTCGAAAAGTTTCGAACATGCAGAGAGACTGGTTATTCCACGATAATTCTCCACGTTTCGCCTATCACCATTCTTGAATACAGGGCACATAAATGATTGCTTCCATACATACGGAAATTTTCCTTGTTCGAATGATCGATTAAAAATAGTGCTCAAGGGTCCAGCCAGAGCAGTAATGCAACGAAGCAAAACAACAGCGGGTAAACCATCAGGCCCAGGTGAGAACGAACATTTTAATTTTCTAGCAGCTAAACAAACCATCACAGGAGTAATTACAAATGTGTTCAAGTTGACCATGTCAGCAGGAACGCCAGCCGTAGCAATTTCTACCTCTCTCACAGACGTAGAGCTATTCGGAAAAACGCTTGAAAAATGTTTGGCAAACAACTCACACGATTCTGATGCTGAATATCTGCTGAAAGAATATCTCGTATTTTGACCCAACATCACGTAACAAGAAGCTCATAGACCTAACTTTCTAGTACTTTAAATCAATACAGATTTATTTCAAATGGTTCACGTTGCCGTTGCGATTTTTGCCGGCGGCGGATGAGATATGAATGTGAACAAAAACAGGCCTTTTTTCAAAACAAAATTATATTTATCTGTTTTGTTCCCAGAACTATATGTACAGTTTGTTCTGTAAAAGTAAGTACGTGAAATATTTTAGAGCCCTGTGACCGGTAACGTCCTTGCGGTATCGCCCAGGAGGCAATAATTCTCTCAAAACCCCATTTGTTCAATAACGCCAAAACCCCGGCATCCATCAAGCCGACCATTTCCGATCGTTCGGCCTAATCTCCTTGGTTCAAATATTCCAGGGAAATCCTTCGACAAAACGAAAACAGCTGACCGCAGACGTGTTTCGGAAGTGAAATTGATTTCCCACTAGATTACGTTATGCTAGAAGTTCCTAGTCACAGACAAATAAGCCAAGTCGAGTCAGTATTTCGCACATTTTTCACACGCGAAGCAACATTCTTTTATACGTATGAGCACTCAATTCAATTGAAATGGCTAGGATAAAGTTGTACGGGATTTGAAAATCTATAACTCTGTGGTGGCATTACCGCTAGTTTTCCGACCCATGCGATAGACCCGATTCGTATATATTTTGCACTGTTATGAAAGTAAACACAATCTGCTCTGCCGGATTATTATACGCGTGTACCCTTCACTCAGGCGGCTCTGAAGCGTTGCAAGTCGAAGCATTTCTGTTTCAGTCGACTGAATTTCCGACCGAAATAATACATCTTCTTCGCATCTCGCTGTGTATGTTTGCTGAGTTGTAAGGTTGAGCTATGCTGTTCTTTTTCAAATAATATTTATGTTTTGATGTGCTGTGACCGTCGCAATCAGATGTTTAACGAACCTCTATAGTGAAAATAGTAGCAATAGAAAACGTATGCACTGCTAGCGCGATTGCGATAGGAAACGTTCCGATCAGTACATCGAATTTCGATTTGTATTGGCTTTCAACTATTTACAATTTAAACATTGAAAACTGCTCGATTCCCGGAAATGATTCGAACTATTTTCAGGTGCAATTCATTTCCCTAAACGCGTTACATTATTCTTCGTCAGAAGGCAGAAGGATAGTTTGGACCAAAACTTGTTCAGCAAATGCCATGTTAGAGCACATGTCACATGGTGCTACAAACAAGTTCATAAAATCTACAATTCCATAATGAAACATTCATTTAGGAATGCAGATTCGAAAAATGTCACAATTTTTCAATTACATGATTCAGGCCAATTAAAATAGTGACTACGGGAATACTGTTTAGAGTTTGATGTTAACCTCTATAATATGGATATGGTATTTGCAATCGTCGCTGATGCAAATCGTCTTAAAGAGTTGGTAATAACAGCTTTATATACTGTGTCAGAGGTGTAGACATGTCAGCAATAAATGGCGCGAAAAATTGATTTCACTGTATTGCACTTATATTCCTTTGCTTTGCTTGAAAGTTTGCCGATAAAAATAGACCATCTGTGCATTATAAGTAGCAGCCGTAGTAGCAACAAGAAGAGACAGTGAAAAATCCCATCATTTTGGAAGGGTACATCCTCCGTTTGCGTGTAAGTAAAAATAAAACTTCACTTTAATAATAGCACAGTTAAAATAGACCGCGACGACCTTTGCCGCCAGTGGCAACCGCAGCACCGGTGTGCTAGTGTGATGTTTGGCTTCGGAAGGGAAACAAATGTTTGGTTTTATTTTCGTAGTGTTTTAGTATTCCGGCTTGTTTACAGGTTTGACTACAAACATTAGAATGTAATACATCTCACTCGTCAGATAATTATCTGCATCCTAGTTTCTGGTTCTGAAGGAAGGTGAAACGACAAGCTAGTATTTTTGTAATTGTGATTTCTATGGACTTTTTACCACACTCACTCGCTGCTTGACATGTTGTTCACTTTTCGGTTATAACACCCAAAACTATGGGGTTTCAAATAAGTACTGAAATGAACCACAACAGGACTGCGTTGAGTAGATGCTCTTGCGTCAATAGCAAAACGAGAGGGTGCAATCATGTTGTCACGAACATGTTGGAACTATCACTAATAATATAAAAAAACTGATTTAATCCACCTAGTAATGATGTAATGATGCCTTTCTCATATCAATCACACTATCATATATAATACTGTGGTATTGTTAAATAAATATTTTTCTTTGATTGCACTGTGGTCCGAAACGGGAAATCAGCGTGACAAAAATTTTTTCACTATTAAATATTAGTTTTTTGTAGTTGGTGTCTTGACAAAAGTTGCTTGTAATCAAATGACGCTCCTTTTGATGTAGAAAGTTGATAGGGTGGTCCTCATTTAGATTGAAATCTGAAATTTAACTTTCTTAATTGAATTAAAACACGATTTCGTTGTACAATAAAGTTGTTGGAAATTTTATTTTGAGCAACTTTGCTGAAAAAAGCACCTTTCTAGCTTTTCATTTGATCGAGTTACATCAATTTTACCAAGTAAAAGTAGGGTGGCTGAAAAATCATTTATTTTTTTTCTTTTTTGTGAAACGTTCTATGGAAAATTTGTTTTTAAAAGAGTTGTTGTTATTGCGCAAAATTTTGATAAACAAAGCCTTTTCATATGAGCTACCAGTAAAAAGTTATGAATGTTTTTTCATCAAAAACTAGTCAACCTTCAAATATCAATATTCATTAGATGCCAGATCGATAAAAATCCTATGCGGTTTCTTAAAGAAAGGTCATAATATAAGTAAAACTTTGAGAGAAATCGGAAGAATACGGAAAATACCTTAAAAAAACTCAAAAACATTGCCTAACTCTTAAACGCCTTAACATATCAACATACTTTATTTATTTATTTTGGAGCAGTAAAAAGCCCGATGGAGATGAAATTTGGCAATCTCTCTCTCCAGTAGGCATAAAACCTCCTCATCATTTGTATCAACAGATTACAATGATCCAACAGATACATTTGGGCTTAACACTAACAATTAAAACTTAATCTATAACCCTATCTATAACTAGTTGATGACACTAAGCATTACAGGGCAGTAATAGCGGTCTTGCTTAAAAGGTGAGAGAGAAGAAAAAAGTTAATAGGTAAATGTTATATAAGGGTTGGTGAGGGGGTGTGGTGATAAACGAGAGTAGGCTAACGACAGTGTTAGAATCGGCATGTAGATCTAATTAGTGACCAAAAAGATGGTGGAAGACAGAGAAAACGACGGGGTTAGAATCGGCATCGGATCTGGTTAGTGATCGAAAAACGGATGGTGGATGACAAAGAAAAAGTATTTACATTTTCGAATCTAGTTAGTTTCCAATGGAGATTGTGGAGAGACGGAATGGGAAAGATCACAATAATTCAGCAGAGACTTATAATTAAAATTACCCTTATTACTAACCTTAATACTTAAGAAGTAGAGAAATAATTCAGAAACAATTATATTCGCATATTCGAGTATAGAGCAAACCAGTGCACAATATAGTGCTGTAAGACAATATATGTTATTAAACTTCTTTGTAATGCGAAATATGAATCCTAGCATCTTGGAAGCCTTAGAGATCGTATATTCTACGTGATTCTTAAAATTAAGTTTTGAATCCAACAGAACTCCTAAGTCCTTGACAGTCGATTTTCGTTTGAGAATAGTCTGGGAAATGGTATAGTCGAATACAACTACTGTACGTTTACGTGAGAAAGAAATCGCGGAACATTTTGAAGCGTTCAGGACCATTCTATTGAGGTCAGCACTAACTGGAGAAGATATCTAACTGTTTCTGCAGCAATCTGGCATCTTCCAGGTTTTTAATAGGATGATACAATTTAAAATGTCGGCGAATGATAGTTTTTTACATTGCAGCGCAAGGTTCAAATCATTCAGATAGACCAAAAATAAAAAAGGGTCCGAGGTTACTACCTTGAGGTGCCCCCGAGTTAGTAATAAAGTGTGCGGCTGTGCAGTCACCGATTTTAACTGTCATAGTACTTCCTTCAGCAAAATAATAGTTTCAAATTAGCCCTACAAGTGTGCCACACATTGTCCATTCTAGAAATGAGGCACACAAAAACTACAGCCAAGAATAGATTTTTTGCTGAACAATTTTGACCAATTTATCTCCAACATAACTACTTCAATTGAGTTTGAGCAACTGAGGATTAGAGATACTGTGTAATATGGTTATTCCGAACTAGTTGGTCATGATAAATCTATGAACAGAAATTTCTATTATCTCGACAACCAAACTGGTGCAAGTTAATAAAACGCAAGTATTCTTATCCAAATTGTACGGAGACGCCTATGGCACTTGCCCTTCTTTCTCATCCACTTGTATACTTGTAACGACTCACAATGAGTTTTGGTTAGAAAAAAATACATTCTACTCATTTTAACAAACTAATGATTTTCTTGGGTTTCAGGAAGAGTTCTCTCAAAGTTTTACTAATATTATGACTTTTCAGGAACCGCATAGGATACATTTTCATCGATCTGTCATTCAAGGAATATTGATATTTGAAGGTTGACTAGTTTTTGATGAAAAAACAATCATAACTTTTTACTGGTAGCTCATATGAAAAAGCTTTGTTTATCAAAATTGTGCGCAATAATTAGTTCAACAACTCTTCTGAAGTCAAATTTTTCATAGAATGTTTCACAAAAAAGTTAGACCAAAATAGGTGATTTTTCAGGAGCCTCCCTACTTTTAAGGGGGAAAATTGATGTAACTCGATCAAATGAAAAACTAGAAAGGTGTTTTTTTTCTGCAAAGTTGCTCAAAATAACATTTTCTGCAAATTTATTGTACAATAAAATTGTGTTTGAATTCAATTAATAAAGTTAGATTCCAGATTTCAATCTAAATAAGAATCACCCCAGTAGCTTTTTACATCAAAAGGAGCGCCATTTGATTACAAGCAACTTTTGTGAAGACACCAACTACAAAAAACTAATATTGATAAGTGAAAATATTTTTGTCACGCTAATTTTCCGACTCGGACCACTGTGGATTGTTGAAAAAGTATCCGCTTTGTTTACTGATAATTACTACCGATTGGAATAGTTTTGATTTTGACTTAAAATTTTCAACACACTTCACCTTATAATTCCGGAACTGGAAGTCGAATCCGGATGAAATTCAGGGACCACAAAATCTTCATTTGAATCCAGGTTTGTGAAAATCGCTCGAACCACAATGCCGAGAATAATGAGTGAGATTCACTTGGGACAATATGATGCTTCCGGAATTGGTAACCGAAATCAGTTTGTTTGGCCGTCTACTGATAATGACTATCAAACGGAGTAGAGCCAAAAGTCAGATTCAAACAAAACTAAGGGATTTTATATGGGATCACAAGACCTTTCATTTGAATCTAAGTGTGTGAAAATCGATTCAGGCAATTCTGAGAAAAGTTGGTGCACTTATTTAAATTTTTTCTGCATTTTCCCCCAAATATCTGGAATCGGAAGCCGGATCCAAATAATATTTTGGAATGTTGTTTGGAACTACAAGACATTTCATTTTAATGTAATTTGGTGAAAATCGGTCCAGCCATCACCGAAAAAAGCAATTCAAAAAAACGTTACATACACACACAGATATTTGGTGTACTCGACGAACTGAATCGATGCTATATGAAACTCGGCTCTCCGGCCTCGGTTTAAAAGTCGATTTTCACAGTGATTGCATTGCATTAATTAATTAATTTCGAAATTATCTTATTGTTCACACACTGCATTGTTCTTTGTTTCTGTCGTCTCGATCGTTAGTAGTTCATGTCTCGGACGAAGTATGAATGAGATCTGGAAAATTGAAGTTTCTAATAATATTAAACACTAAAGTTTAGGATTTTCTATGTTTCTGTTAGACACAATCCTCAATTTTTCATTATTTTTTCCTACAATTTAGTTAGGAAACTTGAAAGTAATTGTGTTGGGTGCACCACCCGGCTAGCTCACCTTTCGGCCACGTATTCGAAAGGACTCGTGAAGATAAACTTGTCACTGGCTCTGACGCTCACCAACTAATTCCGATCCCTCCAGCTTATCCTTCATATCATCTATCTCTCTCTTTTCTGGTTCTCTCTTCCTTCTCTCTCTTAGTAGGCTTAAGATCGGATGTTTACTTTTTGAGTTAAACGAAGTTTTGTATCAAAATTTTCAGGGTTTTTTTTTCACAATATCTATCACAATATGGTTTCATGTTTTCAGTTTTCTGTTTGCTCTTCTGGGGTTGATTTTGAAGCCTAAATGCCTTCAGAAGAGTTTTCGATTGAAATTGTCCCCTTCTCTTGATATAATTGAAGTTATCATTAATCCACCTAGAAGTGAGACTAATGCCTACTTTTCGTGAGAGATAACTCATTTCTTCGGAGAAGAAATTATTACCAAAAAACGTGCTTAATCCACCTAGCAGTGAGATGACACTTTTTTTTATCAATTCGCATATATTTTTTTGTAATAAAATTTTTATTCTGGCTTTTTTGCGTAAAAGCTTTACGTGGCCGATTGGCTTACATTTTTGTTACATAAATTTTTTTTTTTTGCTATTGGATCTCGTTGTCACCCTTTTTCTAGGGGGAGATGAGTTTCCATTTCCATTCAACGAGGATCGGGGGTCACTTCGTCCGCGGCTTATCTCATCATCCATTGCTTCATCGTCGGTGTTGTGTGTGATTCCAGTTTTATTTTCGTTGTCCTTGTTGATCGTAGTCTTGAGCTCGTTGAGAGTTGCTGTAGATGCGCCTTGTTGTACATTGGTTGCAAATGCTGGTTGGTTGGAGGGTAAGTTGTTAACTGTAGCTGGTGTACTTTGTTCTATAGGGGATACTGATGGTTTCGTTGAAGGGGATGCTTCATTGTTGTTGGTGGCTGTCACAGGTCTACTGGGGTTGCTTGGGGTTGGTGTGAAGGAAGCACCGTTGTCCTTTGGTGAAGTTGTCTCCTTGTCCAGTTTATCACATGCCTTACCGTAGTGAACAGCTTTTTGGCAATATTGACATGTGGCCACCTGATTGTTATAGGTAACAAGTGATTTGCACGGAATTCTTGTATTTTGACCGAAAATCACATAAGAAGGTATAGGCCTCTTCAAGTGTATACGTAACAAACGTACGCCATTTAGAATACCGGGGAACAAGTTCTCCACTTTTCTTTTTCGATAGAGAGAATCTCTCCGTATTGGGACATAGTTTTGCGAATATAAGAATCGTTGACGCTTGAGGGAAGATCATGCACACGCACTTCTATAGCACTATCTTCCATATATACTGGAATGTTGTACTTAATGTTCTCGTGCTCCACATAGTGCACATTGTTATTGTCTTTTGCGAATTGAATTGCATCCAACTCTTTATAAAACTGGATGTAAACAACATTATTCGTCTAATGGCATTGAAGTAAATGCACACGTTTAATGTCAAGATGCATCTGTTCCTTAAGCAAACCTTCAAGTTCACGTATCGAAGGTCGAATTTTGCACTGCCTAAAGTCAACAACAATTGTATTCTTTCGTGTCGGCGGTAGCTTTTGGTCGTTTGGTTCACTCATTTCGAGGTCGTTCTATTGTTTACTACACAATACTGTACTTAAATGAGCGTCGTTTTAAGCGGCAATTTGAGATTTTAATCACTCATTATTCTGTAATGTCGGAACTGCAAATCGGATCGAATTTAAATCTAAAAGTGTGACAATTATTTAAATATTCCATGAGATTTCGAAATAAGTTCCACTTTAGAGTTTACGGTTATTTACAATACTTCCAGATCCGGTATTCAGGAACCAGCATAGCCCAAACCGATTCGTATGCCATGAATTGACTTGAAGAATAAATTGCAATAGTTTTGAGTCCAATTTTAATGCTTTTAGGGATTGTCATCTTCTATATCTGTTTGAATTAAAAAAAAAAATCATCTTTCTGTAATTCCAGAATCGGAAGTCAGAATTGGATCAAATTAATTATTTTTTTATGGGATTATAAGTTTATTTTAATTTGAATTTTTGTTTCTAAATTCGATTTGGCTTTTTTTGAGAAAACGATTGAGTTATGAAAAACGATTCGATACTGGAACCGAAATTCGAAAATCGGTGTAGCCGAAGTCAGATAAATTCACCTGAGTAGCTGTATAGTTTACATTTGTTTTAAAATGTTTGAAAATCAGTGTAGACATCTTTGAGAAATAGAAGTGCGAATTAAATTTTTGGGTACCTTCCGAATCGAAAACTGAATATCACTAAATCTGAAATAAGTTTATTTGGTTATCGACTATCCAAATCTGCTAACCCGATAAACCTGATTAATTTATGTGAAATAGACATTTTTATACCAATCACCCTGTATCCCCAAAACCAGAAGTTATATTTGACTGAAAAGCAATATGTTTTACAGAATCTTAAAACTTTTCATTTGAATCTTAGATGATTCTTAGATTTTAATTGAATCTTAGATCGGTTCAGCCATCACGAGAAAAATGAGCTACCCAATTTTAATTTAGTTTTACATATCATCCTGTAGTTCCGGAACCAGAAGTCGGATCGAAACATAATTCAGGAACTCAACTCGTGTAGGAACTTACGACTTTTCATATAAATCTGAGTTTGTAGAAAACGGTTGAGTCATCTCCGAAAAAAATTGAGTGAAATTATTAGTCACACACGCATTTGCTGATCTCGACGAACTGATTCGAATGGTATATTCGTGTTATGTTCTTCCACCAAGTAGTTTAAAACAATATAATTATGGAATTGCTTTCAACACGAAAATTCTGCCATCATCTGGTTTACATATGCCGTATTCGAACGATTATGTTGCCAAAAATGAACCGTGCTAAAATCGGTCCAGGGCAAAATGTCATGAAAAAGGATGCTGAACACAGTCTGAAACAATTGTATGTAAAAGTATAAAAAAATCGTATTTCACGTTGCTCCCAAGCATTGCTTTGTCATACAGCGCTCAAAACTCCTACTGCTGGAATAGGGTGAAAAGTCGCTTACACAAAAATGTCGATATCTCCGTTGAAAATGAACGGATTTTAACAATCTATGGCTTGTTGGATAGCTATTACCGTGCGGAATCTAAGTCTGGAAACATACTCTGTGACTTTTCCTTTCCATCTTAATAAAAGGAAATTTGAACGCGCATGATAAAGCGATGTTTGGAAGTAAAGTGAAAAACGATTTTTAACACGCAATTGAAAAACTGACTAAACCCGATCATAAGAGAAGAGCTAACTAATATCATAACTACAGTTTATTTGGTTATCATTGCTTATTTAGCTATCATAATGGACTGTAAAATGTTGCAAGAATTGCTGGAAATAGTAAAGTAATGAATATATTTACAATGATAGCTCGTTTTGTTATTATTTTCCTATTCACACAGTGAGGAATGTATTAATTTATTAAAGTGCCACTGTCAGCATTTTCTGTCATTTTTAGTATATTGTAGTGAGAAGTTCATAATATATACGAAAAATACGAAATTTTCATCTTTCTCGGACGATTCAAAATCTGTGATCACTATTGCATCAGCGGAATTTTCCCTCAAAGATGAATAGTGAAAATTGCATCATTTCGCCACATCGCAGCTCTCTACACGGCCACTTATTAAAAGCACCCTGATAATAAAATTTTGTGAATTTATCTCTCTGTAACTCCGTATCCGGAATCCCGATTCAACTAAAATTCTTAAGCATTGTATAGGATCACAAGACCTTTTATATGATTCTAAGTTTATGAAAATCAGTTCAGCCAACTGTGGGAGAAAGTGCACTCAATTTGTTGTACACACATATACAGACTTTTCCGATCTTGACGAACGGATTCGAGTGGTATATGACACTCAACCCTCTGGGTCTTGGTTCAATAGTCGTGTTCAATAGTGATTGCACTATATGTGAAAGGCAAAACACAATAATCAGTGGATTTAAATTTGTAAATCAATGCAAACATCGGATAAAAACTTTGGGTGTAAAAAACAGACTCGGGTCGAATATTTAATGCTAAAATTGTTGTAAAACATCTTCATTTCTAGTACCGTACAAAAAAATTGTATGCAAAAACAGGTTTATAAAATCTAATTAGCTGGTTCTTCCGAAACAAATGCGTATATCAAATTACTTTCGGGCCGACTATCGTTCGGAAAAGCAGCGTGGATCAGACCCCGAAACAAATAAACAAATTGTTCTTCGTTCGCAGCGAAATTCGGTCAAATCTAAACTCGTTCTTTTTATACAAATGTTTTTTCGGTTCTAGCAAATACATGTTTTCTAAACGATTTTAGTAATGTTAAGTCCGTGTTCGATTTCTGCATTCAAATATACATACCTAAACTGCTTTTCCAAATTTAATTGTATTAATCCGATATTGTCATATTGAAAGTTGTAAGTTAATTTAGTGACATGATAAATTTGTACATGCTTCTGGTTGTAAATTTAAGTAAATTGAGACGTAAATTAACATGATTTTCTCTTAGTGTGTCCCTTACAAACATTTACAAAAAAACCTCTTCAGAAATGGAATAGACGTCTTTACTTTGTGTAGTCTTTTCAAAATGTGTTTTTTTGGGGGACGGGTCTTACTCCATGCCAGTTCCCGGAACATTCGAGATATTTTCTTCCTTTGTATTGTCGATTTACGGTCTGTAATATCCACTTGTCATAAAATTATATGTGTTTTTCTGCTAAAAAGGTTAACCTAATTCCTTTTCAAAGGCCGTAATAATTAAGAAATCCGCCCAAAAAAACTTCGTTTATCTGTCGATTCCAGAACTCTGTCAAAACATTCAAAACTACTGCATGTACCGCAAAATTAGTGACGTAGATTAGCATTATAATTTCGTAGAGGTGCGATGAACAAGAACTCATTACGTGGTTATATACTAAATGCACTTGAAAATATTATTATAGTAGTATGTTTTTACTACATATTTGAGAATCATATGGATGTACTTGGAATGCATGCACTAAAGTTCAGTAATCTTATTTATTATTTGTATATTTTTGCATCACATCTATTGATGAAAGAAAATGAGGGCCTTTGTCGCCGATAAACGTTTTTTAATACCCAAGAGCAACTCAAACAAATGATAAGTGATAGTAATTAAACGTTGAATTTCCACAGAACAACCAGAACAATCCCGTTCATATTCCACGAATGATTAGAAAGTTGTTTGTCGAAGTAAATTTAATATCTGTATCACCTCATTCACATTCAACATTTGCAAAGTATTTTTTTATGCTCGAGAAATGATTGATTTTGATTTTAGATTAATAATAGTAAACGCAGGCCAGATTTTGCAATTCGATAATACAATACCACGAAAAGCGAAACGTCGAACAAAAAGAAATAAAAACATCTAGAAGGAAGGAAAGAGACAAAAAATTAAAAAATTGTATTTCCACTCACTAACAATTGGGTGCCATGGCCTTGCGTCGAAGCTACCACTTCCACTTCTACTTCAAAAGCGTAGGTTCGAAACTGCTTCATCTTTAACAAACATGTTCAATATAATTCCATGACTAATTTAGCCAATAAAGTATGCAATTTTCAGCTGCTCTCTCCCTCAATTTTTTTTATGGCTAATTTCATACGCCCAAATGTTGGCTATAAATACATTAAGTTTGTGATTCTATTTTTAGATCAGCACGACTAAATCGTAGTAATCAAAATTGGGTCCAAATAAACATCAAGAAAGAAATAGAGTATACACTAATATTCTTGTGGTATTGTTTTGGTATCTTTAATAGCTCAATTAGTTAAGAATTTGGTTTGAATGGTGTAAGTTTTTGGTATTCAGTTTTGATATTTTAGCTCTTAATTCAACCTTACCAATACCAAATAAAACTATTTAGCAGTTCTGAAAAAAATGGCATAATATGGTCTTCGTTTGATATTCTCTTCTGAACGGGAAGCACTTAAAAGACCATATACAGCATCCTTTTTCATGGCGTTTTGTGCAGTGAGATCAAACCTTTTCTCTTCTTTTATATAGAAGATATGCAATCACTGAGAAAATCAACTTTCGAATCGGTCATTATATACCATTGGAATAAGTTTATCAAGATAACCAAATTTCAGTTTATAAGTGTGTGTGCATGCAACATGAAGTCATTTTTCTCTAAGGTGGCTGGACGAATTATCCCAAATCTAGATTCAAATGAAAGATCTCTTGGTCCTATAGCCCGCTATTGGATATCACCTGCATCAAACGTCTCGATTTTCTCAAAGACTGCTGAACCAATTGGATTTAAGTCCCATCTACAAACCTTGGGTCTACGCGGAATCTTATTGTCGGCAGGATAGTATCACCAGCTATGCAATGGTTATTAGTTAGTAAGTTAGTATATAAGTTCCTTTTCCCCATTACACAATACAAGTAGGTTTATAATTTTCCCTACACAAAAATCACAGAATTGCGGAAGCAAATGATGTCTTAATGGTAATAACCAAATCATGTATATAATAGGGCTGAAAAGTCACCACCTGTGGCTGAATACCCAATTGATCTTAATAATGTAAATTTAACTCATATTTCAATAAATATTTATATATAAAAAACTATGCAATGGTCCTATACACTATGAAACAGCAGCGAAGTCTGTCGAAACAGAAGGTCAAATTTCACAACAGGAATATAATATCCAGTCCTTTTTGTTCGCGCCTTATGTAAACTGGTATGCTTGTATGAAAAGCGTCACAAGCTAGTTGATTGTTTTCATTTTTAAATTTACAGCCTAAAACTAAAATAAGTGCAAAAATAAGCCGACATTTGAATACCGTGCATGGAAAAATACTCAGCAACGGTTTTGGATCAATATCAAATTCGCATGTAAAACATTTACGTCTAATGAATTTTGCTTTCAATTGGTTCGAAGCTGTAATCATTTTGCCATGTTTTAGTTATTTTCCGTAAGCATGTATACTCATTAATCGCGTTCAAACGATAGTTTATTTTCGGAAAATGACGCACCTAAATAGCCTTGCCAATTTTCACGCGAATTATGAACTTATTATCTAACTCAAATCATTGCAATTTCAAATCCTTCGTCTATTAATATCAGTGGTCGAATAAATTCACCAAATCATTTTGTCTGCCTGGAATATCATTTGATCGCCTTCTTTGTTTAGATTTTCCTTTGCGATTACTGATAATCACATGGGAAAGAAAACACTTACGTCTCTAGCATGTATCACCGATGCAACAGAACGTTAGATCAATTCACACCAGGTCTTTCATTACTGTCATCATCAGCTGGTGGAGCGGCGTAATCATCAGGTGCTCAGATAGTGGACCTCCATTGGTGAGAGATGGGGGGTGCGTACTACACCCAGTCGACGCGACCATTCGAATCACCTCGCGTTTTCCGAAAGCGACACCGACACACACGCATACAAGTACAGGTATGTGTTTTGTGAGTCCTCCGAATAGGGAGAGGAATCTTCTATCGGGTGGAAACTGGAGCGACAGCGAGACGGTGTCGAACAAGCCGAGAACCGAGAAAGGTTTCGCGCCAATGCTCCAACCGCAGCGTACCGTGGATTCGCGCATTGGCGTCATCGGCTCGCTGTCAAGGGTACAAGTTGCCTTCACCTTCATTGCCAGCTCTGCCTGCCGTTTTGTAATCTGGATTGATGCTACCACAACGGTGTGGGGTTGCTGTTGATTCCGAGGTTGTGTCACGTGCACTCAGCTGATGATTACGGGCGAAGGATGTTCGATGACAGGAAACATTCGGCGGTAAAACATTAATGTAGATAAAAGGGTTCGGTATTGGGTTTCATTATGTAGCCACGTGAATATACAGAACTGTAAAATTTTGGTTTCACGAACGAAAAACGAATGCTTCATTAACTGATAATTCTGATTTTCTAATCTATTGATGGGTTTCGGTAATAACTAAACAGACTGAACTTATACTAATTATCGCATATCGGTTGTATTGCAGTGTATAAAACGACTTAGTACAAACAGATACGGATGGACGACGGGAAGATTGTAAGTCAATCAAAAAATATTTCCACTGACATGCGTCGTCTGCTTAATGTTAAAGTCTCCTCTAGTCCGGTTTCGTTTTGCGATCTGCAAATAGACCAGGGCCAAATTTGAATGCACTCTGATGAAACTGCAGGAATATTGAACGTCACGATTGTCGGTTCACAAGGCCTGAGGGAAGGCTGGTGAAATTAACCAATTAGAAGCGGAATTTCCACAGTAAAATAAAAGACGTATCAAAAGTTACATGTTGAAATCGAACTTTTCGCGCCAAATTCTCTAAAGGGCATGAGTGAATTAGCTTCATCTAATTGTGCATGCACTTTGAAAGATAGTGTGATGCAAAAGCTGTACCAAGTCTGACTCGTGCTTCGAGCTGCTTTCGGGATAAAAAATCGAAACTGGAGAGAAGCAGAACGAACCGCAACAGTTTTTGGGATCCGCCATCCTTCCATGGTGAGTCAGAGAACATTTTTTTATTGCTTTGATGCGGCGAGAAAATAAAATAAATTGATTTTATATGTACCGTATGGTAACAGTAAAGCCACCACCGTATGACCCATCCATGCGAGTGAAATTATATCGATAAAAATTATTTTTGTGTTGTGATTTTCGAAATTTGTGAAGTGTTTCCAATTAACGTGTTCATGAACTGGCATCTGCATGATGTATCTAATTTATTATGTCAAATTCTTTCGAGAACTTGTTCATTTTCATTAATTTTCGATCTTAGAATAATCGTGAATCGCTTGAATATCAAAAAACATCTGGATTATCCAGGTTACGTTGGTACGTATCGCTGCTGGTGGCCGCCTCCTTTTGCCCGTATAGGTTCATCTCTGAAAAAACGAAGTGAGTTCTAGGCCGCAGCTTTTGACCACAGCTTCCGAGACCGGAGTCCGAAGTACGGTATAGCCGAAGTCGTTTCGTGTGATCAATACGAATTCGATTTTAGGAGTATAGGAGGATGAGTGTGCAAAAATAGATAATCTAGAACGGAATAATATAAAAAAGCAGCAAATCAATCGAAACAGAACAACAATTTTTCTTATTTTGCAGAATTGTCTAGTTGATGACCTATGAAACTTACCTCATCATACTTTGTGTTGGAAGTACCAGAAATTTCAGTCCAAGAAACTAAATCGAAAAAGTTCAATTTCTCCCAGACAGCATTAAACCGACCTTTGTTACAAATGAAACACTTCATTGTCTCATATAATGCTACTGAATTTGAGCTGTTTCCGATTTCCGGTTCATGCGAATTTATAATTTTCACCTATTATTCAAATTGACGATGCAAAACACGTAACAAAACTTCAAAACTGGACCCCAAAATTTGGCCATCGAAGCCAAACGACAAGACATCGGTAATACCGGCACTCGGTTTCAAGTTCGGGAAGTACCGAAACAGTGGTCCTGTATCGAGTTACAAAGGATTATTTCATACTAAAAGTTATAGGAGGGGCGGTTTGATATTTGATCTCTGTAACTCCGGAACTGGAATTCGGATCCGGATACACGGAGAACGCGCAGATCGCAAACTTACAATATTGTAA
The DNA here is from genome assembly GCF_030247185.1 of Malaya genurostris. Taxonomy (NCBI): domain Eukaryota; kingdom Metazoa; phylum Arthropoda; class Insecta; order Diptera; family Culicidae; genus Malaya; species Malaya genurostris. Next base: position 228,258,586 of record NC_080571.1, on the reverse strand, counting down.
TTGTTATTTCACGTCCTAGTTGTTTCAACTAAAATGTTGTTGATTTAACTAACATATCTGTTGATTTTGTCATAACCATTCAGTCAAACGAATTTGCTGTATTCAAATGCTGTCACTTGGCGGAGAACGAAGACAGCAAAACGCAGAACAAAAATCCTCTTCATTTCACCAGAAACGTTTCATAGTAAAAATTTTCAATGGCAAATGAACGTAATTTATGTTAGTTATGTAGTGGCCGTTTCATGTAAGTGACAGTATGAAGAAGAATATAAGAGTTGTAAAACAAGTTTTCCATGCACTGTATAGATTTTCCTACGGTATAAATGTTTTACTTTAATCTGCGAGTAATGTATTTTCGAACAGTTCATGCCAATGTAATTAAAAACGCTTAAAACTTAAAAATTCACTGCTAAAGTGAAGTGGTACTATTGGTATTTTCTTTAAAGTGAATCTGTAGCATTAGGCTTATCAGCAACATTCTTAAAAACGGAATCAAAAAAGCTTTTTCAGCAAGCCATTCGGCAAGTGGAGGAGAAATTTCTTAATGCTCTGTGAACATTTTGCTGATTAATTCTCTCCCGGGAATTCTAATCTTTTGTTGCATTTCTATATCATCTGTGAGTTAAGTGACAAAGCTATAAGCAGCTCAAATTTCGTTGTTTAAGCGATGAACGACTAGCTGCCCCCCGCAAAACAAAGTCGTTGCATTACATTTCTTTTGTGGAATTTGGCCTTTCTGTTTCAACAGACTTGATAGCCGATTCATAGCGTACAGAATCATTGCATGGTTATTACTGTGATCCTACTGACACTAAGAATCTTTTTAGGTCGGGGCTTGAACCCACCGAAGAGAGTAGCAGTAAAAATTATTTATTGCAATAGGCGTCTTAAGTGTAAATAACGGAATAATTGGTTAAAGCAACTGAGACATTTTTTTTGCTTTCATGCATACAGGTAACTTTACTGGGATTGTGTCATTGCTCAGTTGCACGATTGACACCTCATTGAAATGTTTCATTTTCCGATTAGGGTGCATGTCATTGCTCAACGGCAACGTTTCATTACTCGTTTGTGGTGCGTGTCTTTGCTTGGTGTCATTGCTAAAATGCCAGCACGATAAATCACGTACTTACTTGAATTAATTTTGTCATGTTCATTTTGTGCTCGCAATATGGTGTCTGTTGAAAAACCTCGGTCAAACAACATAGGCCAAATCCTTTTTGACCCTTCTACGGTATTTATCACAGTGATTTTAGGGTAAATAGTTGCCCATTACTTTATCGACAGTTATGAAATGTAGCTAATTTTTATTATACTTTCAGATCTAATATTAGTATTAAGCAGAATTATAATTTATAAGTAAATGTACATTGTATATGTTTATTGAGTTTAGTAAATGTTTATTGAGTTTACTAAATAGCTCAACGAAACCAACCCTAAACAACTTATTTACATGACCAATTGGTATTACGCGAATTCTGTACACCAAAAGTTCAAAAGGTAAAACCTCTAGATTGTGTTCCAGCACATCAATCTTCTAAAAGTGGATTAACGAAATCACATCTTGAACTAGTTTAAGTTCCAGCTAAATGCATTCCTTAAGAAGCAAGACACTTTGCAAGCGTATGAGTAATGTCAACAATGTGTGCGTAAAATCAAATTTCTGCGCTATGTTTCCTGATTTAAATCAATAAATCTTCCATACGGTTGAAAAATAAACCCATCAGTTCATTTTGCTTAACCCTCAGGGTACGGACTGGGTTACCGTAACCCGAGCGAAATTTGAAAGAAGCGCCATACGAAGAGAAGTCGGCGAGGGGGGTCCGGACCAGGGGGGGGAAAATTTATAGGTACATACTATTAGAGGCCCAAGCGGCAGAGTCAGTCTCCGCTTTGTGTCCGAGCTAGACACATATAAACATTGTGCTCGGGTGTGGTACACCCAGTCCGTATCGAGCGTTACAAAATCCAAAATTTTCAAAAAAATTAAGTTTTAATTTTCGTCTGTTTGCCGCTGAGGAATAAAAAGGTAAGTAAGAATACGTACTCTTTACTTAATTTTGTAGATTCTAACCTCAAAATAACGCGTTGTACATGGTGTAAGCGAAGTATTGTAGTAGATCTCAATCACTTGAACGTACGTCTTATATCGAAATCTTTGCTGCTCGTAGTGAATTATAACACATTAAATTTTGTTTCTTGTAATTTTTTGGTAAAGAACACGCATTAAAAACATGGCAACGCGTCGAATCACTCGAAGCGTTGCTGCTTTGGAGGAGTTGTACAAGGAAAACGAGGAGGACAGCGTTACAGAGAATGAACGCGTATTTTCATTTTTCAAAAAAAAATATAGTTTTTGGAATAAATCAAAAAACCGTTATGGACATTTGTAAGAACTACTTTTTACCTTTCAAATGCGAGTTATACAATGTTAATATTTTTTTTTTCAAAAAGTTACAGCATTTTGAAAAAAAAAAACGTTTTTTACAATAAAAAATTCAAGACCCGTTCACATTTTTCATTATAATTTTTTTTCAATCAGTTAAATGATTAATCTGACAACTCTATTATATTCTTGAGACAATTTCACACGAAATAAAAAAAAATTATTCAAATTGACAAAGTACAGCTCGATATACACCCAATCAAAGTCGCCGGGTTAGGCTAACCCTGTCCGTACTGAACGTAACTTTTTTATAGTCCGTACCCTGAGGGTTAATTCTGTTCTATTCTGTTTTATGGTCCGATTTGGCTGTTTGCTAGTTCGATACGACTTGATTCCTTCCCGGAGTCGAGTTCTCCTCACGGTACTATGGGCAGCACCGAATTTTCTGGCCAAATCACGGTCCGACAGATTATGATTCCTCTTAATCGTCTTCAAAATCTTACCACGCAGTTTCCGGTCGACAGTTCCACTCCGACGATTGGCTTGAGGCTTCCGAATCGTCGTTAATGTTTCCTTATATCGTTTGATAACGCGCCATTTCCAAATAACTGTGCACAATTTTTTCCCTTCTTTCGGCTTCCATGTTGATTGTTTACAAAGTACAGTCGATTTGCGGAATGTCAAAAATCATACGTGAAGCTGACAAAATTCCCGACACGTGGGCGCCAAGAACTTCCAAACCCGTCCACCAGGAGCGCCACAATATGAGCAAAAGTTTGTTTCAATTCTAAATGAAGCAAGCTTTATACATTTACGTTTTAAGAAGGAGTATGTAACATATCGAATAAATCCCCTCCCGTGGTTGATGGGCTTGACGGTATTGCAAACATCATCAGATACAATCAATTTTCGTTACAATTTGATGAAGAAATGTGTTACAGCTTTTAGCTTCATTATTGAATTAAATGAACAAGATATGGAACGACTTGAATAAGATGCATTACGCTCCAACATCCGGGGTTGGAGAGGCCGGTAGGGCTTAACTGAGCTCTGTTTTATATTTCATTTTCATACTACCGGCCCGTATTACCAGTGTGAAGTGGAAATTAAATGGAGTGAACCAATCCTAATTGGGTTTCACACGATGACAGCCAAGGATGGCTTTTATCGTATCAAAGAGCGCTCACTGGCAACTCTTCACACGATTCAATCAGTGCCATCAAAGAGAGACGGATATTATCGCAACAACAAAAACCTGGCATGGCTCATTTAACATAGAATCGACACCAGTGCGAGTGCGAATTACTTTTGATGACATTTCTGAGAATCAAAGGTTAGCACGCTGCTGTGCTGCGTTTCGCGATCCGATTCTATGCAGGCAGTTGATAATTACGATAGAATCATTTTACTATTGCCGCTTCTTCTAACTATGTGCATATAACCTTTGTACAAGTTGTGTCTATGAAAATGTCTGTGAATTTTAAACGATATAATAATAATGTCTGTAAATGCTCCACACAAGGGTTTTGAAATATTGCAACCTAGTATGAGAATCACCGTTGAATCATCGATACGATTGTATGTATGCAATTATATATGTATTTTTGTATGTATATATGTAAGTGCAATATACATTATATATATATATAAAAAAAAAAACAAATACACGATGATGACGAAAACTACAACTAAATTCATAACATAGGACACAAACATGAACTCACATAACAACAATTTTATAAAATCTGTTTGAATCAGACAAAAAAACAGTGACCAAGTGGGCACCATAGCCTAGGAACGTCTGTGTGTTGATTTAAAATAGAAGTTCATAGAAGCAAATCTTATCAAGGGTCCAGTGTAGAACTGAAACAAGGGACTGCTGCCACTGTTACTACTTACAAAAAAAAGAAGGAGTATGTAACATATCGAATAAATCAATCCTTCATTAAAATAAGTGACTTAATTTTAATAAAGTAATACAATGTTTCCCAGCTATTCTAATTATTATCAACAAAACCTTTTTGTTATCAATTGCTCAACTGTCGATTATATCATATATGTTAACGGTACCCCCCTTTATCTCAGCTCCAGTAGTCATCTCTAATACGAAAACCATAATAAGTTGATTGAAATTCGAGTAATCGGCAAAATAGCGCAAACATAGCGACTCTATTAATAAGATGATTATTGGTACAATAGTACTATGTGTTTTTTTTGTTTGACACATGGTTTACGACTCCTAGCCACATGTTATAACGCAAAAAGTTAATTGCCATGCATTGTTCGAGAATCCAATAATGGAACAAAAGGACGTGTGTTTCCATATTCCATTGAATTGTTCGCTCCATTTCAATTTATACTTCATGCAGACTTCCCGTTCCACAATCGACTGTATGGCAACGAAGACAATAGTGGGAGTGTTTCATTCGACAAAATTAGCTCACTTCAGTCCCAATTTATTCAATCGAATGACATTACTGCTGGATTTTCTAAGAATGTAAGCGAAAGTGTGTTGTTATAGAACCTTTATAAGATAAAATTATTTGTTTTTTCAAGGAAACAGGGAACATACATTTTCTCAAGCCTATTTTATACGTGGAAGCTTTTGGAAATTTATGACTGTTGTAACTGCTGTACAACATATTCATGTGAAACCTTTTTTCTCCTATTTACAGATGAAAAATATACCGAGAACCATCGTGATGAAACTATCCGAGAGCAAATCCGACACATCAATAATAACCAACCTGTACAAATCGATCAACCACAACTACCGAAGGCTGTCCAACACGAGTAGCGTGTTGCACCGTATTCCGGAAATGGACATAGCCTTCATGAACATCAGCGATGAATACGACATCGAGAAAACCATCGCAGAAGGTTGTTTTGCGAAGGTCTACCTAGCTCACCACCGACCAACCGGGACCACTGTTGTGCTCAAAGCAATACACACGGAACTAACTACCCTGAAAGAATTTATCAAAGAATTTCACTACAACTATCAGCTCAGTCATCATCCAAACATTCTTAGCTGCTATCAAGTTAAATTCCAGACAAACGAATATTACGTCTATGCTCAAGAACACGCACCGTTCGGAGATTTGGCAGCGAATGTCGGTGCCAATGGGCTGCAGGAGTCAAGTTGCAAAAAGATTGCAGAGCAACTTAGTTCCGCACTGGGATTCATGCACCTGAAAATGCTGGTACACCGTGACCTGAAGCTGGAGAACATTCTAGTGTTTACACCGGATTTCTCTCGCATTAAGCTGTGCGATTTTGGAACGACCACCCGCGAAGGCATACTAGTCAGTAAGAACAATAAAACATGGATATCATTCCTACCACCAGAAGTATTAGAGGTTGTGAAAAACGAGCGGTTTATATGCAAATCATCGGCTGACTCGTGGCAATTTGGTATCATACTCTACGTCTGTCTGATAGGTTCGACACCGTGGAAATCGGCTGATTGGGTTCGTGATCCCAAATATTCCGGCTTTATGAAGTACCAGAAACGTGAAACTACCAAAATTCCGGATAATTTCCGACGATTTACTCCTCGTCTGTTGCGAGCATTCCGGCGAATCTTTGATCACAACGAGGAGGATCGCGCCAAAGTGAGTGATATTATGAAATACATGAAGAATAAATGGCTGGACAATAAGATAACCACTTCCAAGTCCACGTCGAATATTGCAAGCAATATCCTACAGCAACCGTCTTCCGATCAGGACTCAATCAAATACATCAACCACCGGGAAAGTCGCAATTCGTTCGATGGCCGTTTGCGTGCCCGAAGAATGACCAGTGTCGGAGGATTGACACCGGAACCGACGCCAACGTTCGGTGCCGACCAGGACACGGTTCGTAACAAAGTTCTCGAATGGCTCGAAACAAACGACCTCAATCGACAGGACAGCATGGATGATGTGGTGGATTTTTCATTCTGGAACAAAAACGATTCAAAGTCCTATCACTACTCAAAGCGTGAATCTATAATCGGATCGACTTCAGTGACGACCTCTACGACACTAACGACGTCCAGTTTGACGAGGGAGGCTAGCAGCGTACGCAGCCGGCATCGCTTTAAGTAGATTAGTGCGAACCCTCATTGCCGTTCAATGTAAGTCAACTGACCATAGGTCAGTCCCCATTAGCTAGTTAGTACATCTGGAAGTGCAGCACAAGACCGAATAAAACTAAATCCTCCCTTTTCCCCGCCACTTCTGCGTCTGTTGACCGGAGAAACATAGATAGTACATGTGATTACATTAATTATGTGTGTGATACAATGGAGAACATAACCAAAGCCAGCAAATAAGCGTAGATGGTACAACAGAGAAAACATAGTTTGTTAGACTTTTAGCAGGTGATAGCAAGTTTAGGAGAATACATATTTATAGATGATGACTTGGAAGGGCTGTTTGCGATTGTAAGTAAAAAGATCGTAATGTTGAACATTTAATAATTGTTTCCATTCAATGTTATGTTAATATACATCTGGAGAGCGATAACCCTGTAATGTATTAGAAAACATTTGTAAACGTCTTTGAAATAGATTTAGTACAATCTAGATTTTGATGCGATGAAACTAGAAGTTTATGAATAAAAAAATCAGAAATCAGGTATTCCAAAAATTGGGTCTCTCTTCGATTGAAAGAAATAATTTTTCCATCGTTTCTTGTAGTTCGATCATCATAAGAACAACCAAGCAGGTAAGTTAACTGGCCTGGGACAGTCATATGTCCGAATCCCATTTCAAAATATTTCGATCGCAACAACTGTCTGGTATCTTGAGAATCGACTACGAAATCGGTCGATGCAGAAGGTCCATGTCTTATTGAGGTTTTTCTTCAGGTGAGTTACCTTAGAAGCTACGACAGAGTAGAAGGGGATAATGTTGGAAAATACTTCTGCTACGTTTCGACATGCTTGAAACTTTTTTTAGATGTTAGAAACGATAAATTACTATCGAAATAACAAAAGTTACTTTTTTTGGCTCTTTGAAATTTGGGGGATAATGTTGTGATAATCATACCAAAATGTATCCGTATTAGTCACAAACGTTATTATTAACAAAAAACCAAAACACAAAAACTAGAATGTAGATTTACGGCGAAGTTACGAAAATTAAAAAAAAAACAAGTATATGATAAACTCCAACAGAATCATTTTAACGATGACTCATACATCTACGTTTGATTGCAGTCTTGGCCAGCTATACTTATGACTAGTAATTTGCTTCATTAATTCAGTCATTCATAATTCACAACATTTCCCTCTTCTACTATACTATGTACTTTGACAGTAAATCGAAGATTACTTCGAATTTGCATTATATCTGCTTTTAATTTATCAGTCAGTTCTGTATCTTTGGAACATTTGAATTTTCATTGGATTTTAAGAGAGCTTACATAACCTAAAAATTAAAAAAAAAAAAAGTGTTGAGCCACATTTAGATGATATTATGTATATCGTCTCACGACAAAAAGTCTAACTGCAAATTACAGTTTCTCTTTGATTACTTTTCCTTTCATGTATTAGATAGGATAAACGCATAACTTTCAAGTCAAAACAACAAGCTTTTGATTTGTATCGAAATCTTCGAAGTAACTAAGTACATCGTAACAATCGAAAGAGAAAGTAAACAAGGAGGATCAGTCGGTGTTGAACAGTCGTTCGCACCGCACGCGTATAGCTCTTGGCTCCTGGAATTTTTTTTCTGGCTACCTAGAGTTTCATTGATTCAAGGCTTCAGTCTTTTTCAAGGCTACCTGAATCACTAACTAAGTGACTAAGTGATACAAAGAGTGATATTAGAGTGACTAAGTGATACAAAGAGTGATATTAGAGTGACTAAGAAATTAATCAGCCTTTTTTAAGGCTAGCTAGGAGTCTAATCGAAGACTAATTTAGCCTAGTTAATTTAATTTAAAATTTCATTCATTTCAAAAATGCCTGCGTCCAACCGGAAAGGCAACAAGCCGAATGCTAAAAATAATTCAATACGGAATAAATCACAATCCGTTATTCAACATTTTTCTAATAACATTCACGATATTATAGAATCTGAATGTAAAAATAAAAGACAACGGACGGATTTCCCTTCCGCCGATCCTATGCCGTCTAACAATATTTACGAGATTCTTCCTGAATCCGATTGTAGCGACATAGAAGAAAATTCTTCAAAAATTCCCAAAATGGACGCTTGTCGTTCTGGGAAGAAACATCAATCTATGCCACCAGTGACGGTGATGATTTCCGACTTCAAAGCATTCCGTACTGAGCTTTCTACTTTTCTCCCGGAAGTAAAAGTCTCATTTCAAATCGGACGAAGAGGAGAATGTCGAGTCTTGGTGGATGGATTGGAAGATTACGAAAGTCTTATTCGATATTTGTCCGAAAAACTTCATAAATTTTATTCATATGATATAAAATCAGACAGACCTTTCAAGGCTGTCTTGAAAGGATTATCAAATGATCAAAGTATTGATGAAATTAAAAATGAACTAAAAGAATTGCTTGGTTTTGCCCCTTCCCAAGTAATACTTATGAAAAAAAGAGCGAATGGTACTTCTAAACCACGCTCTGGAATTTCCCATGAACTTTACCTAATACACTTCAATCGAAGTGATGTAAACAATTTGAAAACTTTAGAAAAAGTACGTTTCATTTCCCACATTAAAATTCATTGGGAACATTATAAACGGCATAATCGTATTGCAAACTTAACGCAATGTCGTCGTTGCCAAGGCTTCGGTCATGGAACCAAAAATTGTCATATGGATATACGGTGTTTGAATTGTGGTAAATCGCATTCGAAAGACGCTTGTCCAATGAATGAAACCACTGATAAATTTTCATGTTCAAATTGCAATGGAAATCATAAATCCAATTATTTGAAATGTCCTGTCAGGGAAAAAATTTTAAACGCTCGTTCGCTTAGACAACAAGTCAAATCAACGACCTTAAATTTACAGAACATACCTGAAAATTCTTCTAAGGCACCTGCCAATTCGTCTTCTAACGAAAACACTTTATTGACAGGTAGATCGACCTCGTCATCATCTTCTTCTAATGTCAGTTATGCTGGTATATTAGGTAGAAATCTATCTCCTATTTCTTCTAATGTAAATAATCAAAACACAGGACCGCCTTGCAGTTCTTCTTCTAACGAAAACAATTTATTAATAGGTAGACCGGCCAAATCATCTTCTTCTAATGGCAGTCTACCTACAAATATTCCTTCAATGCCATTCGCTTCTTTAAATGAAGTCGATTTAGGCGATATAACTGAAAATAAAATGATCTACCTACAAGATCAACTTTTTCAAATGATCATCCAAATGAATTCGACTTCATCACTTTTTGAAGCATTTCAAATCGGATGGAAATTTGCAAATAATATTATAATGAATTTAAAATTTAACAGTGATGTTAAATAATTATTTGAATATTTTAAATTGGAATGCTCGATCTTTGAAATCGAGTGAAGATGAATTTTATAATTTTCTCAAAGTTCACAAAATTCATATTGCCATTGTGACAGAAACTTTTCTTAAACCAAATGTAAAATTGAAAAGTAATCCACATTATGTGGTTCATCGATTTGACAGGTTTACTGGAATTGGTGGTGGAGTTGCCATTTTTGTCCAACGGCAAATTAAACATCGAATTTTACCTTCTTTCAATACTAAAGTTATTGAAAGCTTGGGAATCGAAGTTGAAACCATTCATGGAATTTATTTCATCGCTGGAGCATATTTGCCATTCCAATGCACCGGCGAACAATTAAATTTCTTTAAAGGCGATTTGCAAAAACTTACAAGATATCGATCGAAATTTTTCGTAATAGGGGACTTAAATGCTAAGCATGTCCAGTGGAATTGTAGGCAAAATAACAGTAATGGTAAAATACTTCATAATCAACTCTCAGCTGGTTACTTTACAGTTCTTCATCCCAGTAATCCTACTTGTTTCTCTTCCGTGAAAAACCCGTCTACAATTGATCTGGTTCTAACAGATCAAAGTCACATATGTAGTGAACCGATTACTCATGCTGATTTTGACTCAGATCATCTTCCTGTAACATTCAGACTTTCCAACGAAGCTATAATTAATCCAATTAGTTCTATTTTCAACTATCATAGAGCAAATTGGTTGGATTACAGATCTCACATTGAAAATCATGTGGATCATGAAACTATTTTAGAAAATTCTGCGGATATCGACACAGCAATTGATAATTTGAATCATTATATTATCGAAGCTAGAAATCTTTCAGCTCCCAAAGCTCAAACTAAATTAAATTCTCCTATCATCGATGACAATCTTCAACTGCTCATTCGGTTGAAGAATGTTCGTCGACGACAATATCAACGTTCTCGTGATCCTGCTATGGAAAACATAGTTAAGGATTTACAAAAAGAAATTAAACATAGATTTACTCTTTTGCGAAATGAAAATTTCGCTAAAGAAGTTGAACAAATTAAACCATATTCTAAACCTTTCTGGAAACTTTCTAAGGTTCTTAAGAAACCTCAGAAACCTATTCCTGCTCTCAAGGAAGGAAATCAAATACTTCTTACAAATGGCGAAAAAGCTCAAAAACTTGCTCAGCAGTTCGAGAGTGTCCACAATTTTAATTTGAACGTTGTGAGTCCTATTGAAAATGAAGTCTCACTGAAATATGATCATATTTCAACCCAACTGTTATCACACGATGACATTATTGAGACGAATTTTGATGAAATTAAATCAATTATTAGAAAACTTAAAAACATGAAGGCTCCTGGTAATGATGGAATTTTTAATATTCTTATTAAAAATCTTCCCGATGTTGCCTTGAGACTCCTGGTTAAAATTTTCAACAAGTGTTTTTCATTAGCTTACTTCCCAAAAAGATGGAAAAACGCTAAAGTAATTCCTATCCTAAAACCTGATAAAAACCCAGCAGAAACATCAAGTTATCGCCCAATTAGCTTACTTTCTTCTATCAGTAAACTTTTTGAAAAAATTATCTTGTTAAGAATGATGACTCATATAAATGAGAATTCAATTTTTTTACCAGAGCAGTTTGGATTTCGTCATGAACATTCAACTACTCATCAACTTGTCAGAGTAACGAACATGATAAAATCAAATAAATCTTCTGGGTTATCCACTGGAGTTGCTCTTCTAGACATAGAAAAAGCATTCGACAGTGTTTGGCACAAAGGTTTAATAGCAAAAATGTCTGATTTCCAGTTTCCTATTTATTTGATCAAAATGATTCAAAATTATTTAACTGATCGTACTCTTCAGGTTAGCTATCAGAATTGTAAATCTGAATTGCTACCCGTACGAGCCGGTGTTCCGCAGGGTTCGAGTGTAGCTCCAATCTTGTATAATATTTTCACTTCTGATCTTCCAAATCTACCCGTTGGTTGTCAGAAATCGCTATTCTGTGACGACACAAGTCTGTTAGCCACAGGTAGAAATCTAAGAGTGATCTGCAGTCGCCTACAAAGAAGTTTAAATATTTTCAGTGATTATCTGTCAAAATGGAAAATTAAACCAAATGCAGCAAAAACGCAATTAATTATCTTTCCTCACAAGCCAAGAGCTTCTTTTCTTAAACCAAACAATAATCACATTCTCAAATTGAATGGCTTGGAATTGACATGGTCTGATCAAGCTAAATACTTAGGTTTAACGTATGACAAAAAACTCACTTTCAAGGATCACATTGAAGGAATCCAGGCAAAGTGTAATAAATATATTAAATGTTTATATCCTCTTATAAACAGAAATTCTAAGCTCTGTCTAAAAAACAAATTGTTAATTTATAAACAAATTTTCAGACCAGCCATGCTTTATGCGGTACCAATTTGGTCAAGCTGTTGTTCCACCAGGAAGAAAACGCTTCAAAGGATTCAGAATAAAATTCTGAAAATGATTCTGAAGCGTCCTCCCTGGTTTAGTACAAATGAGTTACACAGACTCACAAATATAGAACCATTAGATGTAATGTCACATAATATTATAAGCAAATTCCGACAAAAATCGATGCAATCTTCAATTGAATCGATTCGCTCTCTGTATTAGTTAGTAAGTTAGTATATAAGTTCCTTTTCCCCATTACACAATACAAGTAGGTTTAGAATTTTCCCTACACAAAAATCTCAGAATTGCGGAAGCAAATGATGTCTTCATGGTAATAACCAAATCATATATATATATAACAGGGCTGAAAAGTCACCACTTGTGGCTGAACACCCAATTTAAATCTTAATAATTTAATTTTAACTCATATTCCAATAAATAGTTATTTAAAAAAAAAAAAAAAAAAAAGTAAACAAGGAGAGACACTTTGGCCCTTTTGTCGTAGGACGATAGATATCTGTTTTGCATCGTTCCTTTTAATTATGGATTTTGAACACGTATCACCTTGTAACTCCGGAACCGATAGTCGGATCCGCGTAAAATTCAATGGTAGACTATGAGACCGTCCATTTCAATCTACCTTTATGAAATTCGTTCCAACCATCTCTGATAAAACTATACGAGTTTCATTTTGGAGTTTTGACCACTATTTCTGGTATTCTCGGAACCGGGAACGGAGGTCCGGTTTGCCCACAATTTTTTGGCCATCACATACATATTTCTTACAAAATGTCATATGATAACGGCTTTTCTTCATGAGAAAGGCAAGAATGAATGAAACTCCCTCTTAAACTCTAATGACAGATCTTGTCGTCAGTCAGAACGCTATTGATTGTATTTACCTTTCTCACAAACAAAGCCTTTGCAATTGCTATAGAAAACGATTTTTAAATCGGGGCCCGAAGTGTTGGTCTTCGAAGAAGTTCGTCGAGCTGGGGACGGGTATAGCGTAATTGGAAAGTAGATGCCTTTCACGCAGCCCACCTGGGTTCGATTCTCAACCCCGCACATACGGTCAGAAAGTTTTTCTGGCCCGAAGAGGCGAATGACCTTAAGGTTAAAACCTCTATAATCGAAAAAAAAGTTCGTCGAGATCACAAAATGGCTGTGTGATTTTGTGCGTTCACTTTTCTCAGAAATGGCTGAACGAATTTTCACTAACTAAGGTCTTAGGATCTCACAGAAAATTCCTATGATTTATTCGGATTCGTCTTCCGTTTTCTGAATTACAGTACGTTCTTGAATATAAATTTGTGGGAATTATGACGCACTATTTATGTGCATCTTAGAAGATTTAAAAAAAATGTGGAAAGAGAAATAATCTTTCAAGAATTAAAAAAAAATATACTGATAATATTAGACTACAACAACAGAATACTATTCTCAACATTTGCTACTTAGCCATTGTAGACTAGCTGGAGCACCTTCTTGCGAACGTTCCTCATTCAATTCCGTACAGACTTCTTGGCGACAAGTTTGGACACTTTTTTCCAATCTTTTTTGAACTGTTGAATGGTTTCGGCTGCCGAGACATGTTTCCTAAGCTGTGCCTTCATTAATGCCTAAAATTCCTCAATTGGTCGAAGTTGCGGGCAATTTGGTGGATTCATGTCTTTTGGGACGAAAGCGACATTTTGGGTTGTATACCATTCTACCGTTAATTCGAGTAGTGGCAAGAAGCAAGCTCTGGCCAGAAGACAACAGGATCCTCGTGGCTTCGAAACATGGGTAGAAGTTTGTAAACATTTCTTGATGTATATTTCGCTGTTCATTGAAGCAGTGGTGATGAAGGGTTTCGAAATCTTACCGCAGCTACAAATTGCTTGCCAGACCATAGCTTTCTTACCAAATTTTTCGACTTCTATCGATGTCTCGGACTGGTTTAACACTTGCTCTTCTCGAGCCGTATAATATTGTGGTCCCGGCAAGGATTTGTAATCGAGTTTCACGTAGGTTTCGTCATCCATCATTATGCAGTTCAAATTTCCAGCAAGAATCGTATTGTACAGCTTTCGAACCCTGGGCCTGATCGATGCTTCTTGTTTCTGACTACATTTTGGTTGTTTCTGCTTCTTATAGGTTCAAAGATTCAAACGTTCTTTAGCACGAAGATCATTTGACTTCGAAGTGCCCACTTTGTTGGCCACATCCCGAACTGAAACTTCCTTCTTTTTCTCGAACGCCTTCAGTATACGTTTATCTAACTGAGGGTTAGCAGAACCATTTTTTCGACCCGTTTTCGGTTTATCCTCAAAGTTGTTATCCTCACCGAACTTCCTGATTGCATTTCGCACGGCTTTTTCACTTACTCCTTCCATTTTTGCTATCTTTCTTAGTGACAGTCCGCGTTCTGAGCACCATTTGTACACCATTTTTAGACGTTGTTCTGCTAAAAGTCTACGCATTTCAAAACAAACTAATGAAAACGAATAAACAACTGCACAAGTGATTACAGAAGAATATAAACAATAGGACGCAGCCATAAAAATTGACAGATTCTGAACCATTGCGAAATGGCAGCGGTTTTTGGTTGCGTCCATACTTTCTGGGACAGTCTATATGAAAACGTTTCACTATGAACCTTCGGCACTTAATGAAATTTCTCATAATAATATTAATAATGATATTTCTTATTAAAATCTTGAAAATCCGATTGAAAATAATGTAGGGAATTTTGATCCCTGGAGAAATGCGAACCATTAGTCTTATCTGTCATTATCGGATCTTATTTTTTCATTAGCCGAGCCGATGAGATGTATTTTGTGTTCTATGCGATATTCAAGTGGTTTTGGAGCTTCCAAAAGTGTGTTTGTGCTTTTAAAACTAAATTGGCTATTTAACATTGTTGCTTAAAATCAAACAGGTGGATACGAGGGTTGTTGGTTTATTTTTATTTAAAAGCCATTTTTATTCAGGCCTATTTGCGTACAAGCTTTACGTGGCCGATTGAGCCGATTTTTTAAATAAAATTTTTTTTGTATTCGATCTCGTTGTCACCCTTTTTCTAGGAGGAGAGGAGCTTCCATTTCCCTCCTGCGAGGGTTGAGGGGCACTTTGTTCGTGGTTCGTCTCTTCGTCAATTGACGCATCGGTGGCATTGTTGATTTCCGTCTTCTTTTTGTTTTCCTTGTTATTCGCAGTCTTGATCTCGTTGTTAGTTACTGTAGAAGCGCCTTGTTGTACATTGGTTGTAGTTGCTGTTTGGTTAGATGGTGAAGGTGTTTTTGAAACAGTAGCACTGCATTTACTAGATTCCGTTGTTGAGCGGTTGTTCTTGTTTTTGTTTTTTTTATTCAATAACATATATTAAGGCACACTGCGTTAAGCTATAAGATGCCGAGGGCATTTTCATACTACTTAAAATTAGAGTATCTTCACTTTCATGATCCAACTAGTCATCGGTGGAGGCTGGTCGGTTGGTGATGTTGGTTCCTGGTGACGTTGGTATGAATCGATTGTCGTGTGGGTCCGCAGGAAACACCCCTGGGCAACGAGAACCCGGCGGGTGGCCCGCATGTTGATCGTCGACTGGGGCGGCCCTCCGGGGTGGTGAATTTTGTGGAAAAGAAGGAGTGAAACAGAGAGAAATAAATGTTGTTGAAAAAAGGGGTTAGAAAGCGAAATTACTTAGGTCAGCGAAAAGATCTAATTAGTTTACGTCGAGATAGTGAAGAGACGAAAGAAGGGGGAGCTTGTTTTTGTTTGTTTTGTTTGTTTTCGCAGTTTCAGTGTAAGGTTTGCCGTAGTGTGCAGGTTGTTCACAAAACTGACATGTAACCAGTTGATTTTCATACGTAATCAGCGTTTTACACGGATGTATTCCATTTTGACCACAAACGATGTAAGATGGAATTGCTTTACGTAGTTGCATACGTACCACTCGCACGCCATCCCGGATACCGGGGAAAAAAATCCGCCATACTTCCCTTTCGATGGAAAGAACTTCACCGTACTGCGACATGTTTTCCCGAACATACCCATCGCTGGTCTGCGGGGAAGGTCATGCACGCGTACTTCTATTGCATTGTCCACCATGTACACAGGGATTTTATATTTAAAATTGTCATGATCAACACTATGCACCTCGTTGTTAACCGAATCGAATGCAATTGCATCTTTTTCACGTTTGAACATAACGTACACACAGTTAGACGCCTTGTTGAATTGAATTTCATTTACATTATAAGCGTCTAGGTGCATTCGTTCTTCAAGTAAGATTTCAATTTCATTTGCTGCTGGTTGAAATCAATACAAATTGAATTTCGTCTTGTAGGCCAAGTTTCAGGCCGTTTGTTAAATCGTATTTGCCCATTTCGTACACTTTATTGTTCACTACACTGTATTGTCTTTGTTTCTGTTGTCTCGACCGTAAACGATTTGCGACTGTGTCTGATTAGATGTATTTAGCCTGAAAATGATAACAGTTTCTAACTTGATCGGGAATGATTTTATTGTACATTCCCCTAGATGATCAATACACTTTTGTATACGCTTGAATAAATTTGCATTACATTTTTTCCACTCTTCTTGTGGTACCCCCCAAAACATGGTTTTTGAACGCTTCAATAGAAGTCGTTAGGTGCCAAGTCAGGACTATACGGCGGACGACGTTCTGGGTTCTCAAATATTCGGTTGTTTGAGCCGATGAAGAATGATTTTGCGTCTTGCGTTTGTTTTTTTATATATCATTTATTTTACCCCGAATTTAACCATTTTGGAGCGTTTGTTTTACTTATTTCACGAAAAACTTCTGGCAAACAAATAGTGGTATACCAATCAGAATTGACGGTCTTACGATGTTCTAAAGCAAAGGTAGCGATGTGTCCGTTTATACCAAAAAAAACTGAAGCACGGAAGTAACAAATTATTTTACAAAAAACAAATAGAAAGAAAACATTAATAGGCTGCCATAATTTAACGGTTAATTGAATATTAATAAGTGTACTTAATCTTGTAATGGCTTTTTTCTCCTGAGCTAGTTTCAGATGACCCAAATGGACGCATTCCTGCCAAGAACGAGAAGGTTTGCGCCAGGTCAGCGTTAACCATTTTAACCATTTTCAACTTTGTTTTTTTATTTTTCCTAGACTTTGGTAAAATTTGGATATTTTTACAAAAGAAAATCATATCCATGAAATATTTATTTTTATGTATTACAATTTATATTGAAATAATAAATGATTATCGTGTGGAAAACAAGATTTCTCCCTAAATGTATTTTTCATGTCACTAAATAGTTTTTTATGCGAAATAACATAACTGCCTAAAATGTGAGGAATGTTGTGTCAAAAATTAACGAATAGAAATTTTAACGCATGTACTAACGTCATATACAGTATAAAATTAATATACAGTTTATTTCATGCTTAAAACTTTGAAGTGAATAATAATGAATAATAATGAATGATGCGAAGCGAACAGGGTCAAAACTAAATAAAATGGAGGTTAAATCTGGGGCACAAAAAACGACAATAATAAAAATACACTAAATCGCACTGGATGACCGGAATGGGACAGTGCGCGAACTTACCATAGTTGGGCAAGATTCTACAGATGAGGAAGTTATCCTGCCGCTGGATCCCAAAGCAAAGCAAAGTCTTGGCAAAACATTCCTTTTGTGGAATTTAGCCTTTCTGTTTCAACAGACTTCGCAGCCGATTCTTAGCGTACAGAATCATTGCATGGCTAGTAGTACGATCCTACTGACATTATGAATCCTTCCAGGTCAGGGCTCGAACATATGACAACTGGCTTGTAAGACCAGCGCCGTATGCATTGAACCGCTGGATCCCGCACATACTTATTCAGGACTAAAAAAACGAACGCAAGTGTACTTTGAATACATGTTTGGATGGATTCATTATTATACGCTAGAGAACATAATGATTACTCGACAATGGACTGAAGTCATGCTCGAAAGCGGCAGAAGTGTATGGAAGGCGCGGGTGTATGGGGTTTCTGGGATTGTTATAGTATACTTTTGGAGGATTACCTCAATGCAAGTATTAACGTGTAGGGATGTCCGATACCGAGTCGATACTTGGTGGGATCGATACTTTCTTTCAAGAATCGGGTATTTTTTGTATCGATATCACATCATAGCGATACTGTTAGTATCGATACTTTTAGTCTCGATACTTACAGTATCGCAACAGATTCCAAAGTCAATTTCCATTACGACGCAATATTTTTTGTTTGTTTCAATTGTAGGGGTATTAACCAGAAAAAAATCATAAGCCTGTGTACGGGTTTGGGAATCGAACCCAGGTGGGCTGCGTGAAAGGTATTGACTACACCTGCGTGAAAGGTATAGATTATACCCGTCCCCAATGGAACATTTTTTTTCTTCGACGAAGCGCCAGGCTCGTGCATGGATTGGTATGACGTGTATTAGCCGTCATTGAAACTCGTTCTCGACAATCTCGCTTCGTCCCTCGAGTGCACTGAAAGAGAGTTCAATGAGAGCAAACCACGCACATAAGGGCTATACTCAGTTCGTTTTCACATATCATCCAAGTCGGTCGATATAACAAAACCGCTGACGATCGAGACGGAAGAAACCAAGTACAGTATTGTGTAGTGAACAATAGAACGACCTCGAAATGAGTGAACCAAACGAACAAAAGATACCGCCGACACGGAAGAATACAATTGTTGTTGACTTCAAGCAGTGCAAAATTCGACCTTCGATATGAGAACTTGAAGGTTTGCTTAAGGAGCAAATGCATCTTGACATTAAACGTGTGCATTTACTTCAATGCAATAAGACGAATAATGTTGTTTACATCCAGTTTTATAAAGAGTTGGATGCAATTCAATAACAATAACAATGTGCACTATGTGAAGCACGAGAACATTAAGTACAACATTCCGGTATATATGGAAGATAGTGCTATAGAAGTGCGTGTGTATGCTTTTCCCTCAAGCGTCACCGATTCTTATATGCGAAAAACTATGTCCCAATACGGAGAGATTCTCTCTATCGAAAAAGAAAAGTGGAAGAACTCCCCGGTATTCTAAATGGCGTAAGTTTGTTACGCATGCGCTTGAAGAGGCCTATACATTCTTATGTCAGATGGCCACATGTCAATATTGCCAAAAAGCTGTTCACTACGGTAAGTCATGTGATAAACTGGACAAGGAGACAACCACACCAAAGGACAACGGTGCTTCCTTCACACCAACCCCAAGCAACCCCAGTACAGTTGTGACAGCCACCAACAACAATGAAGCATCCCCTGCAACGAAACTATCAGTATCCCCTATAGAACGAAGTACACCAGCTACAGTTAACAACTTACCCTCCAACCAACCAGCAACTTCAACCAAACAAGGCGCATCTACAGCAACTCTCAACGAGCCCAAGACTACGATCAACAAGAAAAACGAAAAGAAAACGGAAATCACACACAACACCGACGATCTCGCGTCTAGCAGTTCAATTTGAACCGCTAGCTTAGCATATATTTTGCACAAACCAACAAAATCCCTAAATACTCAATAGGAATAGGCTTTTAGTGTAGTATCCGTGTATCGACATAAGGCTACAAATGAAAATTTTTGAGAAAATAGGTGAAATGTGGAATCATCATGGCTCCAACACAAAGTGGCTTGCGGAAATTCTTTGACGTGGACCAAAACTCATGAAAGGCGAAGTGCAATCTATGTGACAAGAAATATACGTATACTGGTGACACAACAAATTTCTTTCTGTGCTTCATAAAATAACGTCACAGTCGACAATTTTATTTTATTTCGAAATAGTTGCTGCGCAAGTATCAATTGATACTTACAGGTATCGATACTTTATTGCCTTCTGATACCTTGTATCGATACCCAAAATTTCGGTATCCCGATACCCTAGGTATCGATACTTTGCCTTCCGAGTACCATCCCTACCAGTTACTTGCCCATCCACCTGATGTTGGCCTCCTGATTTGGCCTTTTCGAAATATTAACTGTTCTCAAACCTCAAGGCATCTCAGGGAAAACGATGAGAGTTTATAGCCAGAGTAAGTTTGTATGGCCATCAACGGATATGACCTACAAATTTACGAAAAGAAGAAATGTAACACAATAATCTTCTCTCGGTCACAGTTACAAATTTAATTTAAATACTTAATAATGATAGTTCCAGTGTCTGTTGAAAACAGCGATAAAAGGCACACCTAAAATTATGTATCTTAGGGCTCCTTCTGAAACGAAATCCTTGGTACGGGCCTGTATAGCTCCCAAATTATCACACTTTTGAGATATGGCGTAATCTAGCGCATTTGAGTAATTAGCGCATTTGCGGTACAGAGAGGACAAGTTTCATACCAAAACAGCCTTCATTATACATGTAAACATTGCGGTACACAAGTTCCACCTGGTAGAGTGATTCCTTTTAAATGATTTCCCCATAATTTATGTTTTGCACAGAAACTGATTCGGGATCACAACCTTTTTTATCTTTACGCGTAATTCAACTTTACGATAAAGCAATACTATTTTTTCATGTTTTTTTTTCAATGCGCTCCCTGAGTTTTCAATTAAGTACATATGTTCACTAGAAAATACAATACTTGGTCTAATCTTTGTCGATTCTTGTTTTGTTTTATCAGAAAGAAAAACGATGTTCGCAAAAAAAAAATCCTGAGTAAGGAAAATGGGCGTCGATGTAAGGAAGATGCGACTGAAAATCTTAAAAGCGATCGCCGTTCGAACGAAAAGCAAGAAAAAAAATATTGCCAATAATAAGTTATTCCGTCTGACGGTGACTTGAAAATAAACAAACCGGTGCCAAAACAAACGCCAAACAATTTGTTTTCTACATTTCTTGCGCCGGCCTCCGCTGGGCGGGGAGTTGTTTAGTGTACGTACGTAATAGGTACATAGTTGTTCAAAATCATGGTAAAGTGCTGCCTTTTTTCCTCGCTCTATCTATCTCTCTTTAGCTAATAAGATTTCCTGTATGCAATAGAAAATCCATGCACACTTATCGTATAGCTTGTTGATGTTTTTCACGTAACATTTTTTTTTGCACGTCTATCGTCATCGAAAAGTTCTCATGTAGGCACAGGAGAAAAAAAAACATCGAATGCCGATCGTTTTCGAATAGCCAACGAGTTGTGAGTGTTAAAAATAAATTTAAACACATCTTCGAGTGGTGATTGCTTACGTTGACCGACTCTTGGCAATTTTCTCACCCTGTTCGAGTTTTTCCCAACACCGAATATAGACGTTTGCACGGTAAAAAAGTACCACATACATCAAAGGTCACATTGGGAGAGTCGGTTGCCATAGGAAAACTCCAAGCAGAGATAAAGAGTTATCATATAAAAATTTCGCACAATAACCGGAAGTTGGTCGCACAATAACCGGAAGTAGGTCTCCTGATCAGGTTGTATCAAACAACGATATTGTCCGTAATGGAATATGGATGCTTCTGCTTTCGATCCGCCGTGTACACCCATTTCATTAAACTGGAAAGAATTTAGTATCGTTGTTTGCGTATTGCCCTAGGTTGCAAGCAGTCGACTCATACGATGAGTCTCGAAGTGCTCGCGGGCGTCTTACCATTGAAAAATCGATTCTGGGATCTCTCATATCGATTGCTAATCCGATGCGACATCTTGAATCCGATGGTGATTGAAAACTTCGAAAGGCTTGTCGAGCTCAATTCTCAGACCCGTTTTATGTCCTTGTATTTTGATTACATGGCTCAGAATATTAATCCTTCTTCGTTTGTTACCAACCGTGTTCATTTCTTGGATACTTCTGATTCTACTGTGTTTTTCGACACATCCATGAGAGAAGAGATTCGTGGAATTCCGGATCACATACGCTATTAAGTGGCCCCTAATATCTTTCATAATAAATTTAGAACAGTCAACTGTGAAAAGGTGTTTTACACTGACGGATCAAACATCAACTGGTCCACAGGCTTCGGCATCTACAATCAGAACATCACCGCTTCGTACAAACTCAGTGATCCGGCTTCAGTTTACGTCGCAGAGTTAGCTGCTATTCAGTACACCCTCGAGATCATGGATACTTGCCCAAAGACCATTACTTCATTGTCGATGACAGTCTAAGCTCAATAGAAGCTCTCCGGGCAATGAAGCCAGGAAAGTATCTTCCATATTTCCTGGGGAAAATACGGGAACACTTGAGACGGTCTTATTCGATATCGTTAGTTTGGGTCCCTTCGCATTGTTCCATTCCGGGAAATGAAAAGGCAGACTCATTGGCTAAAGTGGGCGCATTAGAAGGTGATATTTATGAAAGACTCAGAAAACTCTTGAAAGATGGCAAACTTCATGGAGTAATGGCGAACTGGGACGATGGCTACACTCCATTATCCCTAGGCTATCAACGAAACCTTGGTTCAGGGGGATGAACGTGAGTCGCGATTTCATTAGTGTAATGTCGCGGCTCATGTCAAATCATTACTTTTTCAACGCACATCTCCGGCGTGTTGGGCTTGCGGAGAGCGGTCTCTGCACCTGTGGCGACGGTTATCAGGACATCGAGCATGTCGTGTGGTCGTGCGTAGAGTATCGTGACGCCAGGTCGAAGCTACTGGAATCCCTTAGGGCCCGAGGTAGACCGCCTGAGGTTCCGGTTCGGGATGTGTTGGCGAGTCGGGATAGTTTATATATGCTTCTCATATACCAGTACCTAAAACACATTGATATACAAGTGTAATGTGTTATTCCTCGCTCAGAAAGTATAATCTCCACCTACAGGTTTGACACTATCATCCGCCCGATTCTCTCGATCCCCGTCCCTGTCCACCATCTTCATTGGAACTAATAAGATCTTTTTTGTCACTAACTTTTTCGTTCCCCCTTCCCTGTCTCTTCACCATCTCGATGGCAACTAATTAGATCTCTATAGTTTTCAAACATTTTGTTCCCACATCCCCTTTTTACTTCGTTTCCACAATATTTACTTTTTTTTCATTTTCTTCCGTAACATCACCATTATCATCCACGGAAGACCGTTCCAGTCGAAAACCAGCATGCGGGCCACCCGCCGGGCCTTCGTAGCCTGGGGGTGTTTCCCGCGGACCCACACGGACCGAAGGATGCGGCCAACATGGATATTCGCCAACGCCATATGGAAGACCCTCATGCAATATTCAATTCACCGGCCACTACCGATCGCCAGCTGAAAGCTGAATCATCGAGAATCCGCTACCGCTACATTACATAATGATACTATTCTAGTTTTAAGTTAGTCGTAATTAAGATTAGTAAACACCCTTGGCATCTTAGAGCTTAAGCAGTGTGCCTTAAAATTATATTATAATATTGAATAAAAAAAAAAAAAAAAATATATATATATATATATATATATATATATATATATATATATATATATATATATATTATATATATATATATATATATATATATATATATATATATATATATATATATATATATATATATATATATATATATATATATATATATATATATATATATATATATATATACAGGGTGATTTTTTAAGAGCTTGAGAACTTTTTTAAACAATAAAACGCATAAAATTTGCAAAATCTCATCGGTTCTTTATTTTAAACGTTAGATTGGTACATGACATTTACTTTTTGAAGATAATTTCATTTAAATGTTGACCGCGGCTGCGTCTTAGGTGGTCCATTCGGAAAGTCCAATTTTGGGCAACTTTTTCGAGCATTTCGGCCGGAATAGCCCGAATTTCTTCGGAAATGTTGTCTTCCAAAGCTGGAATAGTTACTGGCTTATTTCTGTAGACTTTAGACTTGACGTAGCCCCACAAAAATAGTCTAAAGGCGTCAAATCGCATGATCTTGGTGGCCAACTTACCGGTCCATTTCTTGAGATGAATTGTTCTCCGAAGTTTTCCCTCAAAATGGCCATAGAATCGCGAGCTGTGTGGCATGTAGCGCCATCTTGTTGAAACCACATGTCAACCAAGTTCAGTTCTTCCATTTTTGGCAACAAAAAGTTTGTTAGCATCGAACGATAGCGATCGCCATTCACTGTAACGTTGCGTCCAACAGCATCTTTGAAAAAATACGGTCCAATGATTCCACCAGCGTACAAACCACACCAAACAGTGCATTTTTCGGGATGCATGGGCAGTTCTTGAACGGCTTCTGGTTGCTCTTCACTCCAAATGCGGCAATTTTGCTTATTTACGTAGCCATTCAACCAGAAATGAGCCTCATCGCTGAACAAAATTTGTCGATAAAAAAGCGGATTTTCCGAATGGACCACCTAAGACGCAGCCGCGGTCAACATTTAAATGAAATTATCTTCAAAAAGTAAATGTCATGTACCAATCTAACGTTTAAAATAAAGAACCGATGAGATTTTGCAAATTTTATGCGTTTTATTGTTTAAAAAAGTTCTCAAGCTCTAAAAAATTACCCTGTATATATATATATATATATATATATATATATGCTTAACCGTCGAAGAATAGAATACTAGATCGTTGAAAAAATCGTTTGGCGCGCAACGAATTGTTTTGTGTGGAGATTTGACATGCATACTTGATCCATATCATTTCGAGCCACGTGGTTAATTGGGTATCAAAATTATTGCTTCCCAAATGACTCAATGACGGAATGTTCAGTCATATGTTCTCGAAAACCACTGTAGGCAGAAGAAAAAGTTCTGATATCATTTAACAATTCAGTGTTCAATGGAGTCAGATGAATAGTATTGGTCATCGCGGGAGAGAGTTTTAATCAGAATACTTTGGAATGAATCAATGAAAAGATTGTGCTATAGAAGCGCTAAGGTAAAACTAAGAGATTTTCCTTGCATTTTGCTCTCAAATGTTTCAGATTACACTAAGCGCACATAATACGTAACAATTAGATCAATGTTCAAGATGCTTACTATAATGGATTGAGACTGCCATTTTCTATTAAATGTTCTGTGAAGAATGTCTCTTCAAGCAACAAAGTAAAGAATGCCTCTCCAAAAGTACCATAGTACCTGAAAAGTGTCCAGTTTATTAGAGCTCTAAAGTACGCGTGGCACTTTTTGGCAACATGAACGAAATAGTTCTGAGAAAAATTTTCGCTGCCTTTAAGCTGTACAAGGAAATGGCTAAAAGTTTGTTCTGATGCGTTCGGTAAACATTAAAGTGTGAGTAATTCCTTAAAAACGGACTGTTCAGAATGCGTTGTATGCTGCTTAAGTCAAATTTTTTTTATGAACTTTGATTATCTTTTGACGAATTTAGAATAGCGCAACTACCGAACATTCTCATTCGACTGATATATCAGCACAAATAAACATTTGTTCATAGTAATATCTGAAGGTACCGCTGTTATTAAATGTTATTTTTACTGGATATGTCAGCTACTGAGGTTTGAACAGCTGAGATCGGTAATCCAATTTAAGTGTGATGACATGACAATCTGTGCATTTGCTCAATTTTTGCTTAGCAGTAGTATTTCACATTAATTTTTGGTGATATTTCTTTTTGGGCTAAAGCGAATCTGTGTCGAGTTTCGTTGATTGTAAGTTGAGTAATCAGAAAAATAATGTAGAGAAACGTTAACCACTTAGTACTTTGATAATTCTGTTGTCCGAAAACATAAATTCGAAAAAATAATTTTTGGGCGAGACGAAGTTCGATGGGTAAGCTAGTTTTTTATATTTTCATGAATTTTTTATTTGCTTACTATATCTACAATTATTACATGTACATGAATTATTCTTAGTTATATTTAAGGTTTTAAGTTTTTGAAAACTGTATGAGTACTACGTGCATCGTCATTCGCAATCGTTTTCTATCGTTTCGTTCCTACTGCGTCCCGTTTGTTTCTTGGCTTTATTTTCGTCCGTTGATTCTCTTGCCCCCGACACAATGTATTTGTTCGCCTTGAATTGGGTGGCTATTTTCTCCTTCGACCACGAGTTTGGCAGGACTGACAACAAACGCACTTTTTCATTCCTAGTGTAATCAGGTTTAGCAAACTGCTCTATCATTTTAATAATCACTTCATCCAACTCTGCTGCTTTCGTTTTGAGTAATTCTGAATCTTATTCATCCGCCTAGGACCCGAATATTTGCTCTTTTATACCTCTTGAAATATCCAAATATTTTTCTCGAGGATAATTAACATTCCGGGTTTTCTTCGTTGATATCGGAGACACGTTGATTCTTGCGAAGTGTTGTTGTTGTGTGCTCTTGAATACTCCGCCGCGACTGATGCTTTAGAAGATGCTGAGTTGATTGAAGCTGCTGAAGGTACTTCCTCTAAATCGTATTGCGATGTGGATGGTTGTGGTTCTGTTAATTACAAAATAATCCGAAAAAGTTAAATAAAAAAATCAGGGTTTTAATTTTTTTTGTAATTTTTATTTTAAAGCTGTTATTAAAACCTACAGATTGATGGCTATCCCATCCGTGCCTTTTGAAAAATGAAGAGGTTACAGCTAAAACAGTTTACGGGTGCATGCAAATGATCAAGTTCTTCTCATTGTAATTCGGAAACCGTCAATCGTACAAAAATGACGTCCAGGAAGAAGTTGTAGGGAATCAATTGGGGACTTTAAAAAATATACACTGTTGACTGCCCTTCTGTTTCCGACGTATGACTTTCCTTATAAGCCCGCCTACGACAGCGATCACAAATGCTTAACGTGGTATTCAATATAAACTTGCACTTTTGAGCTTCTAATTTTCCAATTATGGTTTCTGTTAATTGGAAAAATTTTCCGGAACATACAAAACCAGGAAAAGGTTCACAACACTTTGGGAAAACCATATTGTAGTATTGTAACTGTTTCGAAAGAGATTTGTTATAAACTGCTATCTGTTCTACGATGCATAGCTATTTATATGTGAAACAGGTGGAATTTAGGTAAGCAATTCGCCGGTACGTACGTTGGATGTAAACAATAGGTAGTCAACTTGCACACCTCTTTGATTCTACATGTGTTTATTCGTTTTGACGTTATTACGTTAGTTCTACTGTTTAAATGGTTATCTTTCAACGAGAACTTGAAATTTCGAATATATCTGTAAATTGTTTTAGCTGTAACTTCTTCATTTTTCAAAAGGCACGGATGGAATGCTTCAAAATAAAAATTATCAAAAAAATCGAGACCCTGATTTTTTAAATTTATTTTCTTTTGGTTCATTCTGAAATTATTGAGAAAAAAAATCAAATATTTTTTCTGTGCATATTTTTTTTAGAGTTCCCTATTGATTCCTACAACTTCTTCCTGGACGTCATTTTTGTACGATTGACGGTTTTCGAATTACAACGAGAAGAACTGAATCATTTGCATGCACCCGTAAACTGTTTTAGCTGTAACTTCTTCATTTTTCAAAAGGCACGGATGGGATAGCCATCAATCTGTAGGTTTTAATAACAGCTTTAAAATAAAAATTATCAAACAAAAAATTAAAACCGTGATTTTTGCCTTCCTCTTATAGAAAGGTTATGCAATCACTGTGAAAACCGACTTTTGAACCGAGGCCGGAGGGCCGAGTGTCATATACCATTCGACTCAGTTCGTCGAGTACGCAAAATGTCTGTGTGTGTATGTGTGTGTATGTGTATGTATGTGCGTATGTGTATATGTAACGTTTTTTTGCACTAACTTTTCTCGGAGATGGCTGAACCGATTTTCACAAACTTAGATTCAAATGAAAGGTATTGTGGTCCCATACAAAATTCCTGAATATAATTTGGATCCGACTTCCGGTTCCGGAATTATGGGGTAAAATGTGCAAAAAATTGTCAAAATAAGTGCACTAACTTTTCTCGGAGATGGCTGAACCGATTTTCACAAACTTAGATTCAAATGAAAGGTCTTGAGGTTCCATAAAAAATTCCTGAATATTATTTGGATCCGACTTCCGGTTCGGGAGTTATGGGGTAAAATGTGCAAAAAAAAGAAAATATGTGTTCTAACTTTTCCCATAGATGGCGCAACCGATTTTCACAAACTTAGGTTCAAATGAAAGGTCCCATGCGTACTTCCTGAATTTTATGCGAATCCGACTTCCGGATCCGGAAATATAGGGTAAAGTGGGAAAATGGGAAAAAACCTTAAAAAATTAAATCGACCTCAAATCTTTTCCAATTGATAGTTTTTATCAGTAGACGGTCAAACAAACCGATTTCGGTTATTCTTTTAAAAATCGAAGAAAATTATTTTGAGGAATACCACAGTATTATATATGATAGTATGATTGATATGAGAAAGGCATCATTACATCACTAGGTGGATTAGAACTGGTTTTTTATTTAACTTTTTTGGATTATATTGTAATTATTGAGAAAAAGAATCAAAAAAAAATTTCAGTGTATGTTTTTCTTAGAGTGCCCAATCGATTCCCTACAACTTCTTCCTGAACGCCATTTTTGTACAATTAACAATTTCCGAGTTACAACGATTTGAAAAAGACAATTTTTGTGAAATGCAACAATACATACGCCCTTTTAAAAATCAGTCGTGAGTCGGATTGACCTCTCCATCGGTTCAAAACTTATGGTTTGCCATACTGAAGCCATGTGCAAAGTTTCATCCAAATCGGAGAAGGTCGAGTCTGATGATCTGCTAAGCATTTCTGGAATTGCTCTTTAGTCACTGTAATCACTATTTGGAATGTGTACAAAAATATTGTTGTTCATGTTGACCACCATACGTGCATCGAAAATATCGCATTCATTATTTCTCAGTTGCAATGCAGTTGCGAATTTATTCAGCAGAGATTTTTTTCTGATGAAAATAGAATAATTAAATCAATCTGTGGGTAAAAATTCGTCATCAAGTATCGCAGAATCAAAAAAACACTTGTCAGTCACAAATTTTTTTAAAAGAAAATCTCTGATTTTCTCACGAGTGATAATGTAATGAACTTTATCTGATCATGATTTTCTCAACACTGCCCGACATACAGCCCAGACATAGCACCTTCGGATTTCTATCTGTTTTGGCAACTAACTGAACAGAGGCATCGATTCGAAAATTTACTCGAAACCACAAAAGGATCTGGAAATTTCTCTAAAGGTGAACAAAGAAGGCCAAGGACAGTACTTTGAATGAAATTCCTAGTTCCAATTTGCTATCTTCCCTTTGGTTGCTGTGGATAATTCGCGAGATGGATCTTTCTCGCAGTAAGAGACGTTTCTAGCTCTTTCCTATACGGTGGTGCTGGTATGGTCGTTGACATTTTTTTCTAGTCATTAATGAAACGTTACAGATAAATTGCCGTGAATCACAGTTATAAAATACTGCAGTATCTGTGTTCCCTCAACGACTTACATAGCTGAGCGATTCTAACAGAACTGTATTTTTTCCTGTTCAATGTTACATCATTTTTGTACGACAGCTAAACACTCGTAGACTCAAGTTTTCCTACTAAGTGTTCTCTACTTGATGCAAGATGTTTTAGTTGAACTGTTTCCAAAGAGGTGTGATATCACTTTACCGTTAAGCTAAGATGACATCGCGGCAGTTTTCCATTCGTGTGACTTTTCAAAACGAGCCGCCTCTTTCTAAGAGGTTGATTTATTTGGTCAAGAGATGTGAAAACTGGCAGAATACTACAAACGTGAAACTTGTCCATTTTCTACAACTTTTAGTGCAGTGCATCCTCTCTCGCGACCACCAAACAGTATTCCTGGGAGCTCCTCCGTTTCTTTTCTTCTTCCCACACAAGCCGGTCGGCGACGACTGATGCTGTTTGCTGCCGGTCAGAATGGTTTATTTTCATGCTGTTTCGCTTGCCACTTTTTTATTTACGACTTTTTTCGGACCAGAGAGATTTGTTTGCCTTCGTTCGTGCTGATATCGGGTTTGTTTTGATTTTTCAACCTATTTTACAGGCAGCATGGCAAGATTTCCATGGTTTTCTTATTTGTTCACGGGTTAATGGTTTTCATCTTCGCCGTAACTAAAGTATCTAGGAATTATGGATTGACAGCAAACGTGCGGCAAATGCGAAACTGCAAATAAAGATTTCATTTTATCTGGTGTGGTTATTTTTTACGAAGCAAATAATTGCTGTGCGTTCAGAAGGAGGCTATTATTAGCCGTTCAAATTGTTTCCAGCTGTTCGGAAGACGAGCTGTAAATCAATCGCTGTTTCATGCCTCAACGTGTGGTTTCATCGATTCAGTTTTGATGTCGGCGCTTTTAGCATATTTTTTTCGAATTTTTTATCGCAAATATTATTGCTTTCCGAAAAAAAAATCGTCTGCCAAAGTAAACAGTACGAAGTACGAGCTGCGAATCGGTGTCCAGGCGTAACGGTGTATTGCTAGTAAATTTGACAAATGGATGAATTGAACTCGATCCAAATTAAACCTGTTTCCTACCTTAAATACTCAAATATGCAACTATCAACGCCGAAAACCAGCTAAAAGTTGAATCACTGAAATTCGAAATACTTTCCCACACATTGTACTGAGGAGATGCATCAATTCGTTATGTGCTTTATTCGAAAGCACTGACGTATTTATTTAATCTACTTTCTACGTATTTATTTAATCTACTTTACCTACGCATCTATGTATAATTATAAATCATCCCACGTTAGTTAACTGCGATGAAAAGGTATACAATAAAAGTCATTCATGTCTAGATTCGGCTGGACCTCCCACGAGCTTATCCAAAATTCGCACGCACATTAAAACAAATATGTATTACCAATATACTAGAAACCGATATCGTGAGAATGGAAAACAGTGGCGTACCGTGAAAATTTGACACCCGGGGCAAAATAAGATTTACCGCCGATATTAGTGAGCAAAAAACTATGCTGAGCTTCATCTGCGGAGAGATCGCTTGGACGAACGAAAATAAAAGTTCCCAAGGATTGGTTTGCCGCACCTCTCAAAACGTTGCGCCCGGGAAAAGTGCCCCCTTTGCCGAACCCTAGATACGCAACTGGTGGAAATCCTACGTAAGATTGGAAATAGATTTCAGGCGAATCGATTGTATAAGATCTAGACCGTCTGGCAGCTGCTATGTGAAAACACTGGTAGAGCTCACAAAAAAAATCAATAAACCACGGGATGATGACGTTTTGGTCAAAGACGCAATATTTAACACAGTTTCGCTTGAAAATAATGTGTTCGCGTACTGTCAACACTACTTTTTCCATATACAAATTCTTAACACTTTAATTTAAAATAAAAAAAATAATGCTTCTGTAATACGAATTACGATAGTTTCGAATTCTTTTCTGTCTAGTAACTTTCAATGGTTGTTTCATATTCGAACCCCAACCTGGAAAGACGTCAAAGAATGAAACAGAAACTCAGTCCCACGTCGGAATGTAGTACCGAGGCTTAGCTTTGTTTATATCTAGCGACTTAGTGAAACTCTGGACGCAGTATTCGAGAAGCGTTTTCCTATGTGGGAATAGACTCAATTAACACCTGATATATTTGAAGCTGTGTCCGGTTTTAAATTGTTCCTAATCGAAATAAAGTTACGCCCCCTTTTGACGTAATCAAACTTGGTGCATAAATGAAAGAAAAACGATAAACAAAATAAAAGACACCTGAAATGGAATGTAAACGTGTGAGTGAATGCGAAAAATTCACATCATGATAGTCAGGATGAAGGTGAGATTTTTGTGCAAATTACGATCATTGCGGATTTGTAAAAGTCGGAAATAGACAAGTCCGAATGGGGGTAATTTTGTATCAAAAATAAACCACAGAAAACGGCATCTATGTAAAGTTATCAAAGTGCTTTTTTTTAAATTACTGACGTTTTGAAAAATGATCTCGGTAAAAAGCAACGTGTTTCATCGGTTTCATTACATCATTTGGTGCAGGCCTGAACAAGCCGCCCGGACCTACGCGACGAACTAAGGACTACGATTGAAAGCTTGGCACATGGAACTGCAAATCGCTTTGCTTCCCAGGATACGACCGAAAGCTGCATGATGAGCTTCAAATCCGCGTCTTTTATGTCGTAGTACTGCAGGAACTTTGTTGGACTGTGTGTATTGCAGATTAAGGGCCGTTTCTTCAATTACAGCAATATTTACGTGCACTGCCCACATGAGACGAGACCCGATGACGAGAAGGAAGTATTTTACGCGCAGCTGGAACGAACTTACTACAGCTGTCCACGGCGGGATGTAAAACTCGTCATCGGCGACATGAATGCTCAGATAGGCCGGGAGGCAATGTACATGCATGTGATTGGACTGGAGAACCTGCACGCGGTAACAAACGACAACGGTCAACGATGCGTGAACTTTGCAGCCTCCCGAGAAATGGTAGTTCGAAGCACCTTCTTCCTTCGCAAAGAGATCCACAAAGCCACCTGGAGATCACCTGATCAACAAAGGGAAAATCAAATCGACAACGTTCTCATCGACAGGCGATTCTTCTCCGACGTCATCAATATCCGCACGTATCACAGTGCCAACATTGATTCTGACTACTACCTTGTCGCGGTTTGTATGCCCTCAAAACTATCGGCGGTGCACAACACTTGTCGCACAGGAATGCCGACACTCAATCTCGAGCAGCTACTTAGCGTTCGTACTGCAGAGGAATATGCGCAACAACTGGAGCTAGTGCTACCAACGGAAGAGCAACTTGGCGAGGCGACTTTTGAAGACGGCTGGAGAAATAAAAGGTCCACCGTAAGTAGCACTGCTGCAACCGTTCTAGGTACGAGGTTATCGAATCAAAGAAATGACTGGTTTGTCGGCGAATGTCAGCAGTTGGTCGAAGAGAAGAATGCAGTAAGGGCGAGGATGCTGCAACACCGCACGAGAGCGAACGAGAAACGATACAGACAGGCGCGGAACAGACAGAACACGGTTTTCTGGAGGAAAAAGCGCCACTAGGAATACCAAGATCGCGAAGCGATGGAACAGCTGTACCGCGCAAATGACACGCGGTAGTTCTATGAGAAGGTGAAACTCTCACGTAGAGTCTACAAGCCACAGGCGGAAATGTGCAGAGATACCAGTGGTAATCTTTTCACGAACGAACTTGAGGTGATCGATAGGTGGAAGCAGTACTATGACGAACATCTGTATGGCGAAGCACAAGATACAGAGAACGACACGGGAATCAATCTGGGTGCACGCTCAGCCGACGACAGATTCCCAGCACCTGATCTGTCGGAGATAAGTGAGGATATCGGCAAGCTGAGGAACAACACAGCCGCGGGCAATGACCAGTTACCAGGTGAGCTGCTCAAACATGGAGGAGAGGCACTGGTTAGAGCACTGCACTGGTTGATTTGATTTGGGATTTGGGTGGAGGAGATTCTACCGCAGGAATGGATGGAAGGAGTGATCCCGTCTACAAAAAGGGTGATAAGCTAGATTGTTGCAATTACCGCGCAATCACATTGCTGATCGCCGCCTACAAGGTACTTCTTCAAATCCTTTGCCATGGTTAATCACCAACAGCTAAAGAATACGTAGGGCCTTACCAAACGGGATTTACTGGAGCCCGCGCCACTACGGATCACATATTGGCGATAAGACAAGTACTCCAGAACTGTCGTGAATACAACGTACCCACGCATCACCTATTCATTGACTTCAAAACGGCATACGACACAATCGATGGAGAACAGCTATGGCAGATAATGCTCGAATACGGTTTCCCGGATAAACTGACGCGATTGGTCAAAGCAACGATGGATAGAGTGATGTGATACGTCCGAGTATCTGGGACGCTCTCTGGGAGTCCCTTCGAATCTCGGAGAGGGCTACGGCAAGGTGATGGATTCTCTTGTATCTTGTTCAATATTGCCCTGGAAGGTGTGATCCGAAAAGCGAGGATCGACACGAGTGGCACGATCATCCGAAAGTCCGTACAACTTTTTGGCTTCGTTGACGATATTGATATTGTGACAAGTAAACTCAAGAAGATGATGGAAACATACATCGAACTGAAAGCTGAAGTTAGGCGTATCGGACTGGCTATATGTGCGTCGAAAACAAATTATATGAGAGGAAGGGGCTCTATACAAGAAACACTACTCCTCTCACCACGAATATTGGTGACGATATCAAGGTGGTTGACGAGTTCGTGAATTTGGGATCACTGGTGATCGCCGATAATGATACCAGTAGAGAAATTCAGAGCCGTTTTTTGGCAGGAAATCGTGCGTTCTTTGGACTCAGAAAAACCCTTCGATTGAGAAAAGTACGCCACCGCAAGAAATTGACCATCTAAAAACGCTCATTAGACCGGTTGTTCTCTATGGCCATGAGACCTGGAGTATGTTGGCTGAGAATCAACGTGCTTTTAGTGTTTTCGAAAGAAAAACCATCTATGGCGGAGTGCAGATGGAAGACGGAACGTGGAGACGGCGTGTGAATCACGAACTGCGACAGCTGCTAGGAGAACCACCTATCGTACGGACAGCTAAAATCGGACGTCTCAGATGGGCCGGGCATGTTGTAACTTCTTGACTTACCCGACAAGCTTCAGCAACACGTGACTCGGACTTGGTCGCAGGGTCGGCGCGCTACTGGGCAAACTAGAGGGATTTCGCGGATCTATTGCTTTATTAAAACACTCAAGTTTCTTTAACATTCGTTATATTTGTTTTTGGTGTAAATGTACGGTGTTTTTGTGTCTATGGTGGGTTCACTGTTTCACTGGTACATACCAAACGGTTGACTGGACTGGCGAGACTCGCTGTAAATGGCACCGATGAACCTCGGTGAAAGATGGTTGTGGCTGGGCGCAGAATAGCTGATTTGGCGTGGGTGATGAGTTGGCGGGCTCAGAAAGGCGTTCTGAGCGGATCGTTCACAGGCGCTTCCTTCGTTGGCGAGATCGGTTGGCGACGGACGGTACCGTTCTTGCCAGACCGAGAAGGGATACTCTCCTTGGTGATTAGGGCCTTTGCCCGAGAGTTTTCTGTCCTCCTTAGCGGTTATGGTCGCGGTTGACCAGAGGACCAATCGCTGGTCTTTTACGGTTAGACGTAGACGACCGTTAAATCGTCTAGGCCGAAGCGTGTGCGGGTGTCTCCCGGAGTTCACAACTGCCGGTATGCCAATTACTGCTGTTAAAGTAGTAACCAAAAGGTCCTGCGGTGAAGTGAAAAAAAAGCATTCCTCCGTTAGCTATGCGTAATTTTCCAATCAGGGATACTACCAAAATGGTTTTTCACCCTATTTACCTGAATGGTTAGTTTAGAATTCACTTAACCTTATATTTCTTTAAACTATTTAACGACACGTCCTACGCACTCGCTCGCCTGTTTCAAAGTGAACGGCTTGATCTGCGGTTGCCTTCTTGGCGGGGTTTTCCAATTTCCCGCGATTAATCATCGGAAAATGGCTGCTTATCAGTATAACAGTTTTGACCCAGTGGTGATGTTAAGTGTAATTGAATTGAATGTAGTGTATGTTACTATAGGCGTTTTTGTGTAAAATTCAAGCGACGTGAGTGCATTGGTTTCCACATTTATATAGCACAAATAAAAAAATAAGTTTGATTCCTGTAACGTTTGGTTACACTATCCCTCCACTTCACTTAAATAATTAGCCATTTGCATAATTATTTAGAACAATCAAAACAATCAGGTGCTGGGACGGTTACCATAATCTTAGAAAAATACATTGAATCGCATCACGTAGTAGTTGAAAGGTAATTAAATTCTAATGGACATCATAACATTTTAAAATGTGGCAACTAAAAGTCAGATTTCAACTGAAATTTGCTATAATTGTGCACGTGAGATCAAGGGTTGTGTATATGCCTGTCAGTTAACACCAACTGTGAGTGCCTTTTGACTACCTGATACATTATGTTCATCTCAAATTCACCATAACCAAATATGGGAAGGAGATAACTAACTAGTATCTTTTGACGAGTGATCGCGAACAAACGTATTATGGACCAGATCTTGTGTGAATCATAAATAGTAATAAAAGTGCTACATCATGTTAAGTGAAACCGAGTAGACAAATGACGACATTACGAGTTGTTTTACGATAAGTATATACTATATGTATCTAATCTTCGTTAAGCTAAAAGAACTTTTCTATTTTCAGGTTCATTCAACTAGATGGCCTTTCTAGCGAGTTTAGGTGGGAAGTTAAAAATGATTTGAAACGTTATTACACCTAAGGAATGATCCTGGAAACGAGCATTTCTTCTGCCTAAACACCGGTCTTATAAGTGTGGTGAGTGTCGATGAGTATATTTTCCTAATCTAATCAATTATTCTACCATGCATTTACCCGAGATACCCGGCACCACTTTGATTATCTAATTCTACTTCTCACTAGCTATTATTCTATTGTTCCTATTATTCTTATCAATCCGGATTGCATTTCTCATTTTAAATTTAGGTGGCGTTCATCCGCTCTCTTCAGCTCAGGAGCTCATTCTCCCATGCTGCACATTGAGTTCTTCTTACTTCTGGCCAGTGTATGATCGATGAACATTCGGTTCCCCGTCAGTTCATCTAACTCAGCTTTACTGCTGACTCTCAGCATGATCGTTGCG
This sequence comes from Malaya genurostris, assembly GCF_030247185.1. Lineage (NCBI taxonomy): Eukaryota > Metazoa > Arthropoda > Insecta > Diptera > Culicidae > Malaya > Malaya genurostris. Next base: position 228,221,810 of record NC_080571.1, on the reverse strand, counting down.
TAATAGTTTGCTATAAACTGGCACATGTGTCGCAGATTCATTCTTGTGCGTAATGTTATTCCGTTTGTAATATATATTTTATTTTTAGCCCTGCTTAATGCTACATGCTATCATCAGGACGAAGGTCGGCTGCAGAAAAAACACCGAGATTTTTACCGTTTTCATCAGCCACTTCATATGAACTTGTCCCTCTTCGTGCGACTATTGTACAAGGAGTGTACAGAAGCCCATACTTGGCGTTATAATGGTCCACCGCTGCGGATAGCTTAAAGTTTCTTTTGAAACCTCTTTGACCGACATGGTAAGTGGCTGCAAATTTTTTGTGCCGAAGATTATACGTCTTCAGATTTTTCTCGTGACTCTTCTTGAGATTTTCTTCCACTAGTCTGAATACTCTTTCATTCAGTTTTTTACGGATTTGATCTCGTTGATCAGGTGATAAATCCTTATGGTCTCTTTCGAGGCGATGTTCTGTTCCTTGCGTAACTTTTTCATGACCATACAAGATCCGATAGGGGGTCAGACCTGTCGAAGAGTGAACCGTTGTATTGATCATTTCTTCTACCTCTGCAATTTTCGAATCCCATAATCGCTGATCTTGCTGTACATAAGTACGCAAACAGGTATTAATTGTTCGATTTGTTCTCTCCACCGGGTTAGCTTGGCTATGATGCCTTGCGTTCGGCCAATGTATTATGCCCCTTCGCTGAAGAAGAGCCTGGAACTCCTTTCCAACGAACGTAGTTGCATTATCCGAGATTATAACCTCGGGTGTTCCAAATCTCCTCATCCAACAATTTTCTATAACCCCACATACCTCTTTCGCCTCAATCTTTCTGAGTGGAACAAGTAAAACCCATTTAGAAAACAGATCCATCAGGACTAACAAATGGCTTTTTCCCATCTTGCTCCTAGGAAGATTTTGTATGAAATCTAGTGCTAGTATCTGGAACGGTTTGTTGGTGAGTTTTTGTTTTCCCATTTCTGGTACAGTGGCCACTGTGGAAGATTTGCATTGCTTGCAGGTAATGCACGATTTGATATGCTTTTTGCAATCAAATGCCATTCTTGGCCAATAATATTTTAATTTTAGCTTACGAATGGTCTTTTCGAAGCCTGGGTGCATTGAAGCATCATGTTCGGCTTCCAGAATACTTTTTCGTAGGTTCTCAGGGATACAAAGCTTCCATTCGAAAGTATAATCCAGCATCTCGGTGGGCGTTGCAACAAACTTATACAGTTTTGAATCTTCAATTTTGAAATCCACATAATCATCTGGGTTTCTCTGAACCATTTCATATAGTTCCGAATACCAGTCGCTTTGACCTTTTATTTCCAAAGCTTCTAGTGATCGAGAAAGTGCATCTGGAACAATATTCTCCGATCCTTTGCGATGACGTACGATCATATCGTATTGCTGAAGCTGCATACTCCATCTGCTAAGCTTCGACGACGACTTCCACTTGGTATTCATAATAAACGACAGGGCTGAGGAATCAGTAATTAGTGTAAACCGATTACCCTCGATGTATGGCCGGAATTTCTCTATAGACTCGAGAGCTGCGAGGCCTTCTTTCTCAGCCGCTTTCCATGACGTCTGAGGCGTAGTCAGCTTCCGAGAAAAATATGCAATTACGTGTTCGACACCTTCATGCTCTTGCGTTAAGACACCAGCAATAGCACTGTCGCTTGCATCTGTTTGCACAGTAAACGGTAGCTCAAAGTTTGGGTTAGCTAAAATGGGAGCTGAGATTAATAGTTGCTTCAGTTCAATGAACGCTTTTTCAGCTTCCTCATTCCATTGCACCACTATAGGTTTTCCTTTGAGCAAGTTCGTTAACGGAGCAGTGATCTCGCTGAACCCCTCGATGAATCGTCGATAATAATTTATCATACCGAGAAACCTTCGAAGAGATCGAACGGATGCGGGACGTTCAAAGTTGTTAATAGCTTCCACCTTATCCGGATTTGGTCGAACTCCGTCTTTAGACAATATGAAGCCCAAATAAGGAAGTTCCGGAACGCAAAACTTGGATTTTTCCATATTTAAGGACAGGTTTGCTTCCTTCAATCGTCTTGCTACTTCCTTCAAACTGCGCACGTGATCCTCAAAAGTGTTGCTAGCTATGACGATATCGTCTAAGTAAACAAACACCTCCGGTTCCAATTCACCATATCCTAAAACATGGTCCATTAGCCGGGACAATGTAGCCGGGCTATTGACCAAGCCAAACGGAAGTCTGGTGAATTGGAACAACCCCCTACCAAACACTCGGAAAGCCGTATATTTTCGCGAGTCAGGATGCATTGGGATCTGCCAAAATGCCTTTGAGAGGTCAATTGTTGACAGAAACCTTGATGATCCAAGTCTCCCAAGTATACGGTCCTGGTGTGGTAACGGGTAGGCATCCCTGCGTGTCCTGTCATTTAACTTTCTGGCATCGAGGCACATTCGTACTTTCATCCTTTCCTTTCCTTCCTCATCTTCTGTTTTTTTCAGAACCGGTACTATTAAAAGTGCCCAATCGCTTGACGATCGCTCTACGACACCCGATCTGATCCATTTGTCCAGTTCCTCGTTGACATGTTTCTGTACTTCCGGAGACCACGGATACGGGTTCAATCTCACCGGATCGGCTGATCGGTGCTCTTCGGTAAATTCGATTTTGTGAGTGATTAATGGTGTTGTATCTAAATATTGACCTTCTTCAAAAGCTTTGAATTTCATTTTTACAGATTCTAGTTCCCGTTGTTGGCTAAAAGACAATTGCACGCTTTCCTCTTGCTCCGTTTCAACCTCCTCTACTACATTATCTAATGACTTCTTAATCGTGGGTTCGATTTCAAAAAGCCGCCAAAAATTGATGCCCAAAAGTAACCGACGTTTGAGTGAAGGGGCAACTAAAGTTGTTACCAGCTTAGTTTCACCGTTAAATGTAATTGGAAGATGAATATATCCATGAACTTCTAAATTCTCTCCTCCGGCTGCTAAAAGCTTCATTTTAGTCTGAAACACTTTTAATTTCAGTTTTTTTAACAATTGTTCACTGCCTACTCCTAGGATGGATACCTGAGCTCCGCTATCCAGCAGACCTACCATTTCTAATCCCATGACATCTACTCGGACAAAGGGTCGATTATCACCTTCAATCTCTACCGTCAACTCGTCCACGTCCTTGCTGGCTGAAAGAAATACAGTTGGAGGTTTTTGTGGATGTTTTCGACGACCTCCTACGTCGATCCGCGTCCGTTTTTTGCGCAAAATGGACAGTTGTCACGAGTAAAGTCGTGAAATCCACATACAGTGCAAAACTTCTCTTTATCTTTCAAACACGCCTTGAAGTGGTGGTATTTTCCACGACAATTGAAGCACGTTGACCCATCGGGGACACGGTATTCCATAACACGTTTATCAACTGTTCCTCGACTGCTTCCTTCTTGTGTGGGTTCTTTGGCTGATTGAGAATTTGACTCCCCATACCGTTTCGGTTCGGGCAAACCCTGGTTCTTATTCCAGTTATGTCTACCTTCTTGATTGTAATAGTTTGGCTTCCCTATCTGCTTATTTCCATTTGTTTTTTCTTCCGGATTGTATCGATTTGGCTTATCGTCAGGTCTCTTTGGCTTCCAGTTCCTTTCCTGGTTGTTACCGCCTTGATACGGTTTGCTGTAGACTTCGTGAACCTGCGCTTGTCTCTGGCCGGGATCATAATCTTTATTTTTGTACAAATACCAATTTGCCGAATCGAGTTTTCTACCCCAAACTTGCAATGAACGCAGCGTTCTAACGTTCTTCACGACCAAAGCGTTTTTGTAATCGGAACGTAAGTTGCGAAAAACAATATCAAACTTTCTTTGTTCTGTAGGTGGAACTGACATGTAATCGAAGATCTCTTTGATTGCATTGTAGTAATCAGTGAATTTTTCCGATCGTCTCTGCCTCCGCTGGGCTGCTTGTTGTTCATAATGAAAATCTAAATCGGGAGGCTGGTACTCCAACTTAAGCTCGGTAACCAATTCCTTCCAATTCCTGAAATCCTCGTTCCGTTTTCCTTCCATATACCATGTCCTTACATCTCCCGCGAAAAGATGAATTGCCTCCATGAGTAAGGTCCTTTTGCTGATATTTTCAGCCTCCGCCATGAATTCGACCTCGGCGATGAACTTATTCAGTCGCTTCCCTTCATCCCTTCCGTCGTATTTGAGTTTCCAATCAGCTACCGGGCGAGGCTGACGCGTCCAACTTGGCCTTCGCCTACGAGATTTAAGCCCTACTGAACTTGAACTACTGCTACTACTTTCATCCTCGCTATATCGATCTTCTTCTTCTTCGCTATCACTGTAATCCTTCTTGCCTTGTCCTCCGTATCTTTTTCCTGTCTTCATACTCTGTTCCGGTTTCTGAGATTGAGGCTTTCCACCCAAATCGGTCTCCACTCGGTAATTTAATTTTTTTTTCACCAATAGCCGGGGCTGCGTTCGATTTTGCATCTAAACTCAAGCAACTTATTTTGCGATCTATGTATCTATCCACTTGTTCCATTATTCGTTTCATCATTCGCTCTGAAGATTTCTTCTTTCTTCCTACTATTCCTTTTTTCGGCGTGCTTGTGCACCCATTCACCTTCCAAGTAATCCTTTTTTTATTTCCTGTTTCCACTTTATCTTCTACATCCAATTCATTTTCATTGTTCTTTTCGTCCTCATGAACGCTAAAACCACTCAATTCGTTTCTAATAATTTCTTCGGTTAATTTTGCTGCGTCGGGATCTGTTGAAAGCAATGAAAAATGATCATTCAACAACTGTATTGCTATTGCTTCCATACCCCGCGTATCATAATTCATCGAATCTCTCAATCTAATTAAACGAAAGAGTATATGAATCAACCTAGTTTTCAACGGAGGTAAATCTACACTTCTTCTAACTCTCTTGTTCTCTAGCATATAACGAATCTTCGCGAGCTTTTCGTCTATCTGTTGGAACTCTACATCCTGCGATTGCGCTGGTAAACGGAGGAATTTAAAACTGTTTGTTTCCCGTTGTTTTTTCAACACACCGCGAAGTTTACGTTTTTTAACATCTCTCGTATCGCCATTTGAAAACTTTTCCTGACGGATCAACAACTCATGTTCTATTTCATCATCCAGCAAGTGATCAGCATTTAACGAACGATATTGCATAAGATATTCGGAGTTCATTTTTTTAGCGAATATTCTGATCAAACGATAGTAACTTAATAATAATCAATGTAGCACGATTAACACATATAATAAAAAAGATTTTGAATAAAATAGATAATAAGATACGACTAATAAAACAAAATATTTCGAATAACTATGAAGTGAAATCAAGAGAAATAAATTATGTTAATTTTTTTTTTGCATAATATTAAATTTTAGCTCATTCAGGACCTTTTTGTAGTGTAGTGTGTATGTAATGATGCTTTGATTTGGACTATTAATTGCTTTGAGAAATCCTTTTCCTTCAATCACGATTTCAGCCACTTTTCAGTGCTTTTCTTTTAATTTTGCACTTCGCTAAAACCGCTTCAATTTGTCAACCCCCGAACAGCTGTCTGAATCGAAAGTACTGTTTGTCGTGAAGTAATAAGGCTTACACAATTCGTATAAACTAATTGTGTACTCTCCCCTCACTACGCTAAAAAAATCAAACTACTCTTTTACTATACTACTCGATCCTCTGTTTGCCTTTTCGCGATTTTTGGCTAGGCGCCAATTGTAACTTCTTGACTTACCCGACAAGCTTCAGCAACACGTGACTCGGACTTGGTCGCAGGGTCGGCGCGCTACTGGGCAAACTAGAGGGATTTCGCGGATCTATTGCTTTATTAAAACACTCAAGTTTCTTTAACATTCGTTATATTTGTTTTTGGTGTAAATGTACGGTGTTTTTGTGTCTATGGTGGGTTCACTGTTTCACTGGTACATACCAAACGGTTGACTGGACTGGCGAGACTCGCTGTAAATGGCACCGATGAACCTCGGTGAAAGATGGTTGTGGCTGGGCGCAGAATAGCTGATTTGGCGTGGGTGATGAGTTGGCGGGCTCAGAAAGGCGTTCTGAGCGGATCGTTCACAGGCGCTTCCTTCGTTGGCGAGATCGGTTGGCGACGGACGGTACCGTTCTTGCCAGACCGAGAAGGGATACTCTCCTTGGTGATTAGGGCCTTTGCCCGAGAGTTTTCTGTCCTCCTTAGCGGTTATGGTCGCGGTTGACCAGAGGACCAATCGCTGGTCTTTTACGGTTAGACGTAGACGACCGTTAAATCGTCTAGGCCGAAGCGTGTGCGGGTGTCTCCCGGAGTTCACAACTGCCGGTATGCCAATTACTGCTGTTAAAGTAGTAACCAAAAGGTCCTGCGGTGAAGTGAAAAAAAGCATTCCTCCGTTAGCTATGCGTAATTTTCCAATCAGGGATACTACCAAAATGGTTTTTCACCCTATTTACCTGAATGGTTAGTTTAGAATTCACTTAACCTTCTATTTCTTTAAACTTCTTGGCGGGGTTTTCCAATTTCCCGCGATTAATCATCGGAAAATGGCTGCTTATCAGTATAACAGTTTTGACCCAGTGGTGATGTTAAGTGTAATTGAATTGAATGTAGTGTATGTTACTATAGGCGTTTTTGTGTAAAATTCAAGCGACGTGAGTGCATTGGTTTCCACATTTATATAGCACAAATAAAAAAATAAGTTTGATTCCTGTAACGTTTGGTTACAATGTCATAAGGATGTTCTTGAATCTAATCCGACTGGTACAAGAAGAAGAGGAGCGCAGCGAGCAAGGTGGATCGATCAAGTGGAGGGTGATCTCCGAAGCATCCGTGCCTTGAGGGGCTGGCGACGAGCATCCATGGACCGAGTTATGTGAAGACAGCAAACGACACCCCAGGACTATAGCTGATAGGTAAGTAATCATTTATACCATTACTTTGCTCAAGCGAAAACGACATAAGTTTGTTAAAATCGGTCCAGCCATCTCTGATATAATTGAGCGATAAAACACATCGCGTTTTGTTGCGTCAATTACGTCACTTATGCATTCATATCTCCGGAACTAGAATCTATAGCCATATGATTTTTGATTTCGATCAATGACCCAACAGTAGCTTTAAAACTAGTCTATAAGTTTACTGAAATCGGTTCAGCCTTCTCCGAGAAAATTAAGCGGTTAAAGATACACGCACATACATCGGTTTTTTTCAGCAATTATATTACATTTCTATAGAGAAAGGCAAAAAGGAAGAATTTTTTTTATATAGGCTATTTAGTTCTAGACTGAGGTGCTATGATAAAATAAGACGATGGTTAGATTATTCGAATATATTTTTGATTATCCTCAAATGGACCGAGTTTTAAGAACAACACTCGGCTTGTCTCACAATGAAACTTTATGCTCCGTAGATAGTCTCATCCTAACAGTTCCCAGGCCATTTTTGAACTTGTCTTGTACCGATTTTCTATCTCATATCTGACTATCACAGTTAATTCCCAGATAGTTTATCTATTCCAACCAAACATATCTCAGACCACCAAGACGTCTGAACAAAGAATTCAGGCTTGGTCATTCGAAGAATTCGAGATCGAATCAGACTGTACAATTCGTATTTCTTCCAGACAGCTTCCTAGCTCGTCATACAAACACTAAAGATTCTACCTACAACCCTAAGAAAAAGAGCACTACTAAAAAAACTCAAAAGCAGTTTTCTCTAATATCGTTTGATAAAACTTCATCATTAAAAAATTGAATTAAGGAAACTGATATTTCTTTTTTGGAATACCGCTCTACATCAGCGGAGAAGAGCGAATAGAGTGTTTCTGATGTAAAAAAGTCTAGCAAATCGATTGCATAGTTTTAATGACAGCAGCATACTCGATGTACCGTTTTACCCCATTTCTAGTTATAACATTCAGTTGAAATATGATCTACAATCCAAAAGCAGATCCAAAACAATATTGATTCATATTACGTACAAAACATCTGTGATCCATTTAAACAGAATGGGAATGACAGTACTAGCCTGTTCAACCCGTTTTACTCCAATTTATATCAAAAGTCGTATTTCTGGTTAAACTTTCTTTCGCATACCGAAAGCAGGCTGATTACGGTTGGTGAAAATCGATTGATATTACGAAGAAAGACCTTGAAATAAGATTACGAACTATCAATATTGGTCCATATTACGTAAAAAACTTTAGCGATCCAAATACATTTTATGGTTTATAATTGTCATTGAAGGTTTTATAACAAAGGAGTCTGGTCGAATCGATTATTGATAAAACAGATTGGTTATATTATACTAACATTTTGTTGAAAATACGCAGTGGCTTAAGCAGCTCTTTGAACATTTTTCCAGTAACATGATCAATGTACCTTGATTTGAAAAATGAAAATTCAACAATAAATACGACTTATGAAATAAATTGGGGTAAAACGGTATAATCAGATTCGTACGGTCATTGAATTCATTTGTAATCTTATTTGTAGGTCTTTCTTCGTAATATTAATCGATTTTCACCAATCGTGATCAGCCTGTTTTCGGTATGCCAAAGAAAGTTTAACCAGAAATACGACTTATGAAATAAATTGGGGTAAAACGGCATAACAAGAATCGTGCGGTCATTGAATTCATTTGTAATCTTATTTTTAGTAATGTCAATCGATTTTCATCAATCGCAATCAGCCTCCTATCGGAATGCGAAAGAAAGTTCACCCAGAGATACAGCTTATAAAATAAATTGGTGTTAAGAGATTCCCCTTAACAACGGGTTAGTACTGTCATTCTAATTATGTCTATTTGGATCACTGAAGTTGTCTACGTAATATGAACCAATATTGGTAGGTCATATTGGTCTGCTTCGGGATTGTAAATCTGAATTCAACCTAAAACTATATTTGTGGGACTATTGGGGTAAAACGATGTAGCACGAAGCATGCGATCATGGAGACTATCTGTTAATTATTTTTTGATGTTATATGCGAAACATTGAGCTGTCTTGTTCAACCATAATTGGTCCAAACACCCATCAGTAGAACTTTTTTTCTATAAATTTATGGAAGAAGATGACTGGGGGTAAAACAGATAACAGTCATTTGCGATCATTCTTACTAAATACAATCAATTTATCTTACTTTTGCACATGTCAGGAATACCTTCCGATTGGTCGAATTCAATTTTTTCCAGAGTTTCATAGTTAGTTTTCGAAATAAATCAGAAAAAAAGGAATTGGAGTAAAACTGGCATGATAGTGAAACTGATTCTACGGAAAAATTTGCATAAGAAATACTAACTTTGATAATATTTGTTTTGTTTTTTATAAAATTATTGAGCAAAGTCGCGTTTTTGGTCGTTTTTCCCCACTGTGCAACGTCCCTCTACAATGGCTGCCTTTCTAAGCCTGTTAATTTTTCTCTTAATACAGATTATTTAGTAAGAGAATATGTGTGCTATAGCAATAAAATTACGCACTTTATTCTAGTGGAGTAATTTTATTGCTGACGAATCACCATATTAGAAACACAGACAAAGGACGTAAATAAATTGGGCTCACCACCACGAAAACGACTAAGAAAATACATGAAAAAATAATTAATTAAATTATTTGTTCATGTATTTAAGCTAGTGAAAGAAGCCTGTGAAAAGAAGAAAACTAAAAACAATAACTAAACGAAATACTTTCAGCGCTGCTAACGAATCACGTCATGAGAATGAGCGATGAGAAACGCGTATGAACTGAGCTCACTGAAACCTAAAGTGAATGAGGAATAACATGAAAGAAGTAAATATTTTTCCAGATTGGGCTATTCTTGAAAACTCGAAGGAACAGAGAAGAAAAAGTTCTTTTGAATATTAGGAATAAATAAAAACACTTTGTGAAACAAAGAGCTAGTTTTGAGAAACAGTGTTCTGGTTACTGAAAGTAGGAGAGGGGAAACTACACTTGGCTGCACTTTTTTTGCCGCCGGATTCCACACGGCCTCTAGACCGGTCCTGTTCGGAGAGAGATATCTCCTATATGACCCAAAGTCTAGTTATCATTTGCCTATCTTTGCGTTCAGTGAACATTGTCCGTGATAATTGTTGTTCCAGCCAGCTGTGAAGTTCACAGGAAAACTTGTTAATCCGGATTCAAAAAATAAAGAGAAGAAATATTTCGTTTATTTTGATTTTTAGGATCTTGAGCTGTGTTAAAGAAAACGATAGAAACAATCGAACTGTTAATTTCTGGATGTAGGGCTATTATACCAAAAGTCATCTCATGAGTAGAATAATCATATTATTTTGCCTATTACTCGATTTTCAACCAACGAATTGTTAAAAAATCGAATATAATATCTTTGATTTGGCTCTAAAATGCAATACCGCAGAAAAAATAGTTCGAAAACTGTGCAATACTGTTGTAATAGCGACGCGAAAACTCGAAGCGAACGCTCCTAATTTCATCTTACTCTTATAATCAACCTATCGAACAGAGACAGCAGATCTCACTCTTACTAATGGCATTTTTTTCCTTTAGCAACTGTGATTGTGTTAAATGCGCAGGTAACTTTATACATACATTTTAGGAGTATTTACGCACCCATTTTTCTCCAGACGGCGCTTTTGGTGTCACGGGTTGCTCAACTGCAATATTATTACACTGGGACATCTAGATGTATTTTATTTATGATTATTGGTTATAGTCAATCAATACTGGCTACTACAGCTACTGCAAAAAAAATTATTTAGAAGGAATGATACATTATTCGTGTACCCGCATCCATTGGTCGGGAAAGAAGCGTCGCTTGTCGATGTCTCATTACGCCTGTCGTTGCCTCTGGTAACGATTATAAATCCATAAACAGCGCCTCTCGATATAAACTGTTTACTTTGCTACCGCTGCATTTGCGCTTTTCTCGGGTACATCGGTAGAGTGAATAGTTATAACGAAGATTTGATTTATATAAATATAAGATTGGATATAAATAAAACACATAAAACGAATATTTATACCTTTTTTATTGAGAGAAAATGTTGGATATAAGCAAAATAGCAATAAAACTTGTTTGGAACATAACATCTAGTTGGTACATTCTCCGATTCATGGCTAGCTAATTACAAACTTTTCTGCTGTGCTTGAGGTTTCAATCCTAAAGTTTCGCATGCATTGTTCATTCTAAACTTCTGAAATTGTTATTAAATAAAAAAGAAGAGGTAAATGTTATAGGAAATCAAAGCATTTAAGTTCTTTTTATTCGATTATTTCATTTTAAAAGTTAGGAACAATTGAACTGTGAGTCCATGACAACTGTGTTCAACTTATCTAAGAAAAAATATAACGAATCAATTGATTTCGGTGCATGCAATGTAGTTGTGATTGTCAGCACCAGATTCCGCGAAGTTTTGACAATTTTTTATTTTCAAATACCTCACCTCAGAGTGCCTATGAACAGAGTGATGACAGCTAGAACGACTTTTGGAATGACTGCTTTGTTCCAAATGAGCAAACGACCTGTCAAATCCAATGTAAAGCTAACAACAAAACTGCCAATTGTGCGGTGTATTGTCACTATTGTGTCTATATTCATTTCGCTGCTAAAAATATCAATTTTGGGCTTACTGTTGACAGATTTCACTGATGAATTCCTCAAATATCCACTTAAATCGTAAACATGCCATTGCACTTTCTATTTTTTTATTTCACACATATGAAGATATGCATTTCATTTTACAATAATTACGTGAAATTTCATAGGATGTTCAGTTAATGAAAGTATTTTTTACAGAATTCTGCAAATAAAAATACTATTTAGCACATGATCAATCGTTTGCAAGAGAAAGACAATGAAACTTTTGGTAAATATTCTTTAATTCACAAGTAATAAAAATTTTCCAGCCCATAGTTTTTACTACCGGGAGCATATTTTGGGATATGTGGCTGGTTACAATAAAAATATCCAAAGCACAATAGTTAAATGAAAAGTTATTTTCTATTTAGAAATCCGAGAATTTTAATCAAAACAACTAATTTCCGAATCATTCGTTAGCTGGCACCACTGAAATTACTGAGCTGTTCGGTAGTTGTTTGCCTGCTTAACAAAATCGGCATTACTGAATTCTCAGTTATCAATTTATTTACCGAACAGATTACCGAACGTTCAGCTGTTAATAATTCCATAAAATATACAAAATTCTGTAAAATTTTCTATATTCCTGTTTCCACTTTAAAGATTTGTACTCAATATAGTTTATTTTGCCTTTCTCCATAGAAAAGTAATTGAATTGCTGGAAAACCCGAATTTTGACCTCAGCTCGACGAGATCGGAAAATGTCTGTGTGTGTGCATCTTTCAACGAATTCTTTTCGCGTTCAATTTTCTTGAAGATAACAGAACTTATTTCAATAACCTTAGGCTCGTTTGAAAGCTACTATTGAGGCATTGATTAAGTTCGAAGATCAAATGGCTGTGACTTCTGGTTCCTGAGATATAATAATACAGAAATTTCATGAGAAAAAGTTATACGACCTCTCAGAAATTCGTAATTTCTCCATAGAAAAATATTAGACATGCATTTTTATCATTTTGCTATTAGGATGATCATTTTATTGTTATGGTGGACAAGAAATCGATTTTTTTGGAAAAATGCCTCTCTTTCTAATTCATAATTTGGTAACCACAGAAACGATTCTTCAATTTTTGGATATGTTGTCTAGAAATGTCAATAATAGTCAATGTTTTGTGATTGCTCAATTGCTTACGGTTTTAGCTGTTTTCATGGTTTATAGATAGAGGGCGATATATTTAGTTACATTTTTTGAAAATTTAAGCCTTTCTACAGAACATATCGTAACTAATTTTAAATCATGCATTTATCAACCATGCTCAATATAAAAAATCATAACTTTTGAATGTTTGGATATGTTCTGCAAAAAATGCTTGATGATTTCAAATTTCAAATCTGAATTTGGTCGATAGATGCAAGACTTGAAATATTCAAAAATTTATAGCTGAAAAACGAAAAATTTCGTTCGGCTATTCTTTTAATATGTTATGTAAAAAAGACTAAATGTAAGAATAATTTCTTCTAAAAAATATAAAAAAAATATCGCCGCCAAAACGATATACAATTGACATTATCAACCACAAAACTTTAACTTGATTTATTTACGAATCTGTTTTTTACAAATTTTGAACATTTATAGAAAACATATAAGAAAATTGAAAAAAAAACGGTTTAAAGGTTGCCAAATTCTGAATTTTGAAAAAAAAAGTTTTCCAAAAAAAAATAATTTTTGATCCGCCCTAACATGTCACCCTATAGCAAAATGAAAAATATGGGTCTAAAAGTTATTATTAAGAACGATTGTATCAAATATTGGGAATTTCTGAGAGGTCGTACATTTTTTCTCATAGAATAACTGAATATAAGAGACGTAATCGGCATAATACGTTATTTTTTTACCGTTCAATTTTCTCCCAGATGGCTGAACTGTTTTAGCAAGCTTTAGTTCGCTTGAAAGCTATTATTATGCTTTTATTCAAGTTCGAAGATGAAATGGCTGTTACTTTTGATTAAAAGAAAACATGTTTTCACAATAAAAATTTACTTTTTCTTTGTTAGGCCCGGGACTTCACATTCCATGTAGTAGCTGAACCGATGTCAACAAGCTTAGGCTCGTTTGAAAGTTTCTTTTGAGCCACTGGTCCAGTTCGAAGATCAAAATGGCTGTAACTTCTGGATCCGAATATATAATGTTATAAGTGACCTAACCGACAAAATGCTCTTTATTTCTTAACGATCAATTTTCGCGGAGATGGCTGAACCGATTTCAACAAATTTAGGTTTGTTTGAAATCTTCTATTGGGTCATTGATCAAGTTCAAATATCAAATGGCTGTGATTTCTGGTTCCGGAGTTATAATGGTATAAGTGACTCAACCAACTAATCGCGCTTTTTCTTTACGCTCAATTTTCTCGTGATGGCTGAACTGATTTCAATGAAGTTATTCCCATGTGGAAACTACTATTAATTAGTTAAACAGGTTTATTGTTCAAATGGTTGTCCCGTAAGTGATATAATGGCATAAGTGACGTAAACGTCAAAACTCATTACCAATCAATAACCGATGTCAATAATTTTAAGTTCGTTCGAGACTGTGGGTTGATTTCGAAGACTGACATTTCAAATTTCGGAGGTATAATCGCACAAGGGACGTAATCGCCAAGTAATTGTCTTTGTCCGTATAATTATTCCAGACAGTGGCCTATGATCACGTTCAAATGTTTTATTGCTTATACACTGGGTTTGAGAAATGTTTCCGAATATGTGACATAAATGCTGAAGCTGCATCAATCTGAAAAAATTGATGTTAAAAATGAGCCCAAATTAGTGTTAGAAATTATCTGAATAAAACGGCAGAAAACATTTCGATGAGACTGTGTTGATGAAGAGAAAGGCATTATCACAACACTAGGTGGATTAAGAATGGGGTTTTAAATGTATTGTTTATAGCGATATCAATTAAATTTAAGTTGTTCATCAAAAGCTTCAGAATAACGGAACTTACAAACACAGATTCTCATCAAAGGTTTTTTGGTTTCATAGCATGTTATAACATGTTAGTAGGTTACGACTTCCGGTTTTGGAACTATAAGGTGAGGAGTGTTAAAAATTTAAAGTTTAAGTTTAGTTTAAAAAAAAAGTTTAGAGTTTTAAAATCTAAAATGGGCTTGCATCCAGTTCTCATATTACCGGTACTGAGAAAGGTACCAATTTAAACATGTTTTTAAATAAATAGTCTGTCCGATTTATACACATTCCTATTTGACTAATTTTTGATCTTATCACCCTTTTAGTATAACGTATGATATCAACTAGAGAAGGTCAAATCAGTTCATTTCTAACAATCGCTTAGAATCTAGGCCTCAGTTTCAGCGGCCTCAATTTCAACGATAACCTCTTTATTCCTGCGAATTTTCTTACCGGCAAACATTTTTTTTCAGTTCTGCCAGCCAGTAGTCGCTGGGAGCCAAATCTGGTGAATACGGAGGATGTGGGAGAAATTCGAAGTTCAATTTATGTAGTTTTGCCATTGTTTTGATTGACTTTTGGCACAGTGCATTGTTTTGATAATATAAAATTTTGTTCTTCGCCATATGCGTTCGTTTTTTGCAATTTCACCCTTCAAACACTCCAATAAAGCTTTATAATATTTACTGTTAATGGTATTTCCTTTCTCAACTTAGTCGATAAATATTACACCATGCACATCCCAAAATACCAATGCGTAACCTTTCCAGCTGATTGTTGTGCTTTCGGGCGCTTTGGGTGAGGTTCGCCAGTTGCTGTCCGCTCAGATGACGATCGTTTTGATTCCGGAGTGAAGTGATGAATCCATGTTTCATCCATTGTCACATATCGACGCAACAATTCCGTTTTTTTACGTTTAAACATGACCACACACTGCTCAGAATCATCAACACATTCTCGTTTTTGGTCAACAGTGAGCAAACACGGTACCCACTTTTAACAGAGCTTTCTCAAATGTTCATGCAATATAAAGTCAACGCGTTCTTTTGATATCTTTACGATGTCAGCTAATTCACGCAACTTCACTTTTCGATCATTCAAAACGATTTTGTGGATTTTTTTAATGTTTCCTGGTGCTGTTTGGACATCCACTGCGTTCTGCATGATCGGTGTCTCTACGACCACGATTGAAGTCAGCAAATAAACTTTTTTTGTTGTTTCTGATGGAGCGGAGTTCCCATAACACTTTTAAAGCCATTGTTTAGTTTGAGCGATATTTTTCCCATCAAGAAGCAGTGTGAAATTAAAACACGAAATTGTTTTTGATAGATTTTTTTCTGAAAATAAAATAGCGTCACAATAACTCACAACCTAATGAATAGAATATCATGAAATTTTAACAGTTGTCTTTTAAAGATTAGTTTCAACTGAAAAAGGTGGCTTCCATCTATGTGTTAGGCCTGGGAGTTTTCAGCCCATGTGTTAAACATAAACATTTTGAAAAATTCAGTTTTGCTGATCTTTGAAAATGTTACGAATACATTTTATCGTATTCCTAAAAACTGTTAGACATTTGCAGTTCATTTTCATATTCTCTTATAAAATTGTTATCACATTCTTCAGAAAAGAATAGATAACTGATGTTCCTTTCTCTTTTTACCTTTTTCATATAGTAAAGCTATGCAATCACTGTGAAAACCGACTTTTTTACCGAGACCCAGAGGGCCGAATGTCATATACCATTCGACTCAGCTCGACGAACTGAGCAAATGTCTGTGTGTGTGTTTGTGTGTGAGTGAGTGAGTGAGTGTGTGTGAATGTGTATGTATGTAAAAAAAATATGCACTCATTTTTCTCGAAGACGGCTGAACCGATTTTCACAAACTAAGATTCAAATGAAAATGGTCCCATAACCTGCTATTGAATTTCATCCCGATCCGACTTCCGGTTCCTGAGATACACTCACTGCACTCACTCACTTTTTTCAGAGATGCCTGAATCGATTTCCACAAACTTAGATTCAAATAAAAGGACTAACAGTCTATTGCTTTCTATTGAATTTTATTTGGATTCGACTTCCGGTTCCGGAGTTACATGGTAATATGTGAAAATTAAAGAAAAAGTGTGCGCTCATTTTTCTCTGAAACGGCTCAACTGATTTTTACAAAACTGATCCGTCCTCCGGTTCCGGAACTAAAGCATGATAAGTGGAAAATTACCAATTTCATGAGTATTTTTTCACAAACGATTATCAAAAACGGGTACAAATCCTATAAGACTGTCTGATAAATTATTCTAGTTTGCAGAGCTTGTTAGTTTGTGGGCATAAAAACTTAATTCGGCACTGATCCCCTTTTTTCCTGTTCCGGAAGCATCGATTTCTCTGCGATGCTTGAACCGATTTTCACAAATCCTGATTTGAATTGAAGCTCATATTATCGTTAAAAAATACTGTGGAATTTCATCCGAATCTGACTTCCGGTTCCGCAGTTACAGGGCGATGAGTGTCAAAGTTTTCAAATCGCCATATAGATTGACAATATGTACAACACCGAAAGAAGAAGAAAACACAATTCAAAGCCACATTTGTAGTGAACCGATTACACATGCTGACTTTGACTCAGATCATCTTCCTGTAACATTCAGACTTTCCAACGAAGCTATAATTAATCATATTAGTTCTATATTCAACTATCATAGAGCTAATTGGTTGGATTACAGATCTCACATTGAAAATCATGTGGATCATGAAACTATTTTAGAAAATTCTGCGGACATCGACACAGCAATTGATAATTTGAATCATTACATTATCGAAACTAGAAATCTTTCAGTTCTCAAAGCTCAAACTAAATTAAATTCTCCTATCATCGATGACAATCTTCAACTGCTCATTCGGTTGAAGAATGTTCGTCGACGACAATATCAACGGTCTCGTGGTTCTGCTATGAAAAACATAGTTAAGGATTTACAAAAAGAAATTAAACCAGAAACCAATTCCTGCTCTCAAGGAAGGAAATCAAATACTTCTTACAAATGGCGAAAAAGCTCAAAAACTTGCTCAGCAGTTCGAGAGTGTCCACAATTTCAATTTGAACGTTGTGAGTCCTATTGAAAATGAAGTCTCACTGAAATATGATCATATTTCAACCCAAGTGTTATCACAAGATGACATTATTGAGACGAATTTTGATGAAACTTAATCAATTATTAGGAAACTTAAAAACATGAAGGCTCCTGGTAATGATGGAATTTTTAATATTCTTATTAAAAATCTTCCCGATGTTGCCTTGAGACTCCTGGTTAAAATTTTCAACAAGTGTTTTTCATTAGCTTACTTCCCAAATAGATGGAAAAACGCTAAAGTAATTCCTATCCTCAAACCTGATAAAAACCCAGCAGAAACATCAAGTTATCGACCAATTAGCTTACTTTCTTCTATCAGTAAACTTTTTGAAAAGATTATCTTGTTGAGAATGATGTCTCATATAAATGAGAATTAAATTTTTTTATCAGAGCAGTTTGGATTTCGTCATGAACATTCAACTACTCATCAACTTGTCAGAGTAACGAACATGATAAAAGCAAATAAATCTTCTGGGTTATCCACTGGAGTTGCTCTTCTAGACATAGAAAAAGCATTCGACAGTGTTTGGCACAAAGGTTTAATAGCAAAAATGTCTGATTTCCAGTTTCCTATTTATTTGATCAAAATGATTCAAAATTATTTAATTGATCGTACTCTTAAGGTTAGCTATCAGAATTGTAAATCTGAATTGCTACCCGTACGAGCCGGTGTTCCGCAGGGTTCGAGCGTAGCTCCAATCTTGTATAATATTTTCATTTCTGATCTTCCAAATCTACCCGTTGGTTGTCAGAAATCGCTATAGACCAATCCACGTGCGAATGTGTTGGTGTGGCTATTCTCAGCAGTTGAAAGGTTAATGCTAGTGTGAGTATGTCGCAATAACCCAGTGAATTTTGTCGAGCCGCATCGTGTCAATTATTGAAGACATATATGCAATAAAAAAACACTGCAATGCCAAGAGAACAGATGAGAAAGACAGAAAATCATTCATGAAACTCTATATCACGTAATGGAACTGTCTTCTACTTGGTTCATTTGTTCATAGCTTACGAAATTCTATATGCATTTTTCGCAGTGTATGATTATGAGTTTTACCTCAGTGTAAAATTGAACCCACACAAACATTCTAATTTCGTATATGAATAGATCTGCGCACTCTGCATCGGTGTGAGTAACAGAGACGTCAAATTGCTCAATTCTGTAACGACACAAGTCTGTTAGCCACAGGTAGAAATCTAAGAGTGATCTGCAGTCGCCTACAAAGAAGTTTAAATTTTTTCAGTGATTATCTGTCAAAATGGAAAATTAAACCAAATACAGCAAAAACACAATTAATTATCTTTCCTCCTAAGCCAAGAGCTTCTTTTCTTAAATCAAACAATAATCACATTCTCAAATTGAATGGCTTGGAATTGACATGGTCTGATCAAGCTAAATACTTAGGTTTAACGTATGACAAAAAAACTCACTTTCAAGGATCACATTGAAGGAATCCAGGCAAAGTGTAATAAATATATTAAATGTTTATATCCTCTTATAAACAGAAATTCTAAGCTCTGTTTAAATAACAAATTGTTAATTTATAAACAAATTTTCAGACCAGCCATGCTTTATGCAATACTAATTTGGTCAAGTTGTTGTTCCACCAGGAAGAAAACGCTTCAAAGGATTCAGAATAAAATTCTGAAAATGATTTTGAAGCGTCCTCCCTGGTTTAGTACAAATGAGTTACACAGACTCACAAATATAGAACCATTAGATGTAATGTCACATAATAGTTTAAGCAAATTCCGACAAAAATCGATGCAATCTTCAATTGAATCGATTCGCTCTCTGTATTAGTTAGTAAGTTAGTATATAAGTTCCTTTTCCCCATTACACAATACAAGTAGGTTTAGAATTTTCCCTACACAAAAATCTTAGAATTGCGGAAGCAAATGATGTCCTCATGGTAACAACCAAATCATATATATAATAGGGCTGAAAAGTCACCACTTGTGGCTGAACACCCAATTTAAATCTTAATAATTCAATTTTAACTCATATTCCAATAAATAGTTATAAAAAAAAACAAACGATGCGTGCTTTTCTATTTCTATTTCATATACGCTATGAAGGAATCGAAACGGTTACGGATCTCTGCTAATGGTGTGTGATATTGGAAAAAGACGGTGAATTGAAAGAATAAACGAATGTCATTGAATTCAACTTATTTAAAAAAATATGCAATTTTCACCGCCAATAGTGCAGTAATACCGTGCCGGTGTTGTAATGATGTCAATAATAATATTAAAAGTAATAATCCTATTACATGTTTTATGCTGCTGATTCATGCTGTTCATGATTTCAAAATGGCCACATCGATTTTCACAAACTTATAGGTTCAAAGGAAAAGTCTTACAGTTTCATACGGAATTCCTAAATTTGTTGTAGATACTACTGCCGGTTCCGGAACTACAGGGTAAACAGGATTTGTAGAGTTTGTTGAATTAGGTCCGAACAAACTTTCCTATTTCTATTCAATAAACAGTTGTTTTAGCGAATTCCACAGTAATTTTTTTGATGTTATGAGTGATATGAGAAAGGCATCATTGAACCACTAGGTGGATTAAAACAGGTTTTCTTAAAAAGTCAAGTTCTGTCAAACCTTTCGTGAACCAATTGCCCGTATATAGTATCGATCTCAACGTATACAAAAATTTCATTCTCATGTCCTCAACTATCACATAACTTTAGCAGAAGAACTTTCACATCATTATGTTGTTTTTTGAATTGTTTAATTATTGAATTTTTAGCTGCAGTTAAATGAGTTTCTGCAATCTTCACTTAGCTACGCTAGGAGACGTTTGTTGGTTTAATATAACTACAAAGTCAATTATTGAAGGTCTAATAAACCAACACTGATTTTTTTAGCACCGCCCTTGGTGGCTCTTTACTAAATGGAATTATTCATTTCGATATCGATACACAGTGCATCCCATTAGTCTAACAAGATGATACTATTGCATTTAGCGAAATTTGGTTTGAATAAATCTACAGTCATATATTTCAAATAACTGACGCAGACGGATGAGGTTATTAATAATCAAGTTTCAGCTTTATTAAATCTTGCAACAGCTTGTAGGTTTTCTCAATATGTCACAGCTTATTTAATTTTCGGAGCTAATTTGATTTAATT
Source organism: Malaya genurostris (assembly GCF_030247185.1). Classification (NCBI taxonomy): domain Eukaryota; kingdom Metazoa; phylum Arthropoda; class Insecta; order Diptera; family Culicidae; genus Malaya; species Malaya genurostris. The sequence goes on along the minus strand of NC_080571.1, from coordinate 228,201,010 downwards.
TATTATAACCATCGTGCGTCCGCAGCGTATTTAAACGAAATTTTCCAACTTGTGTGGCTCCAATCATTTCACATCATCAAATTGTAAAAGCGCAAGAAACAGTGCTGCCGAGTAGCTAGTATAAATATTCGGCATTGATTAAATTAGCAGTTCATGAATCACAACTGCAAACAATCGATTTTTGTTTATTTACAAAATAATATATATTAGAACTCGTTCCCGGGCAAGCTGCAAAAGGCATCGTTGCACCGATTTCCGACTCATTTCATTTCGCACCAACAGCACCTCCAACTGCTGACCCGTTCCACTCCGCTGAGCGTTGATCGGGTGAATGAAAGTACGGAAACGATGTGAAGTTTAGCTGCTAATCCAGACAGCGAAAAAATAACCCTTCCGATGATGAGCAAGACTTATTCGGTTTTGCTTCCTAGTTTCACCGACCACGAACTAAAAAAAACATCTGTTTTAATCCATCTAGTGGTGTAATGATGCCTTTCTCATATCACTCATATTCTCATGTATAATACTGTGGTGTTCTTCGAAATGATTTTCATTGATTCTTGAAAGAAAATAAAAAAATTATGTGATGCACATACTAGTATCAGATCAATGAGTTAAACGGAGGGGGTGGTTATTGGTTTTAAAATTCTTCTGATTTTCTGGTGCTTCTTTCCAATCAAAACTACGGCTTTTCACGAAAAAATCCGCCATTTTGTAGCTGTAAAACCTCCCCATAGTAATAAACCACAAAAATTAAAACATTGGAGTCCGGTATTTTGCATGCAGAAAGTGTGTGCAAAATTTGAAAAAAGATTGGGACAGTAGTTTTTGAATGACGATGGACACGGACTTTTAAAATCTGCTTTTTATCTATAAAATCGATGGAAACATTTTATTACTCTTGGGAGCCCGTATGGTCTAGCATTTTAAAAAAATCACATTTTTTCTTTTGTATTTTGTTATAATGAAACTTTTCAGGAATGTTCTTAAGTCAATCGAAGCAGAAATTTTGAGTCAGCAAAGATTTAAATAATTTACTGAGTTTTGTTCCAATAGGCTTGAAAATTTCACAGAATATTCTTGAAATATTTTACTATAAGAAAATGTCAAAAAAAAATGAATGATTTTTCAAGTGTAAGACCCTACCCGCCTCTTAAACGACGGTGTAAATTTGTGTTGCATCCGAGGCACAAATCTCGAATTGACTAGGGGAACGTGCCACTTGAGCCAATTAGTTCTGATTCCTGAAGTAACACATGGATCAATAAGTCCCGAGACTGAAGCAGAGATGGCGCTCGTAGTAAACCAGTAACCACGTCTTTCTAGAGTACTAACCTTTGCTTGAAACGGGTCAAAATTTTAAGTCGATCCGACCAGAAACAGCTGAGTTATCGAGGTTGGAG